>NW_024467956.1:3103267-3806534 GCF_002105095.1 Pseudomassariella vexata | reverse complement strand
CTGGTGTATTGCAGTTGGGGTCGCATACATGCATGTACCATCTCGGCGACACATTGGAGCTTCCGGTCGGAGTCAACTCCCCTCAACAGATAGAATACGATGAACTTGTAAATTCTACTTCGTAAAATGTTGATCTTTAAAGACATCTAACCCAAAACGGGGTCGTGGTGAGGCACGCTGCGAGGGGCGAGTGTAGTTGACCCGGGACCGTCTTGACTATTTGGACGAAGGTCATGTGGCCCCGGGGTTCCACCCTTCTCTGGATCTGTCGCGGCATGTAAGTGATGCTCGGGACTATGTCAGACATACGTTGTTGGCTTGTTCGCACCTCACAGTTTTACTTTAATTGCAAATATAAATAGACACACATATATTGATGTACATGAATACCACATCCTAGGGTATATTATGTAAGTCGAGCTATCTACTAACATACGTGTTATACTACTCTTACCCATATTGGTATGCACCTACGCTTGGATTCTGTTCAATTCTTCCTACTGTCTTGTATATGTAGAACACCTTCCAGCGTTATACACATATACCCTACACCCATATATCCACTTGTGCAACTATCTGTAACTAGAGGAACTGCTTCACGATTACGTTCGATTTGATCTATCAATGTTTTGAAGGATTGCGACCTCACCTTAGCATCATCCTATAGCAATTCAAACTATTGAGAAGTAGAGCATCAGCGAAGGACCAAATCCCTTATGATTCACATTAACACGGCAAGCCTAGGCAGTGCCCAGCAATGCGAGTTTTTCACCTGTATTCCAGCCTCTGAACCTATTAACCCCGTTAGTAGTATCCCTCCTGTAGCCGTAGTCAAACCTGACTGGCGGCCTTCGCGAACGTGACTAGGAACACCGGAACTTCGTCGAATTCCCCGTTCTGCTTTAAGATGGTAAGTTGACAAGCATGAGAATTCCATTTCTCGTTGCGGTACTCATGTAGTGGATCAAATGACGCGACGCGCTTTTCCCGGTCAGCGGAATACCTCGTGTCCGACATCACTGACAAATAGCGCTCTGGAGAAGAAACAGACGAACGAATCAAGGTGGCAGGTAGCTCTCAGGGTAACTTGAAAAGCACGCGTCCAATCCCGTTTCCAATCTCTCAGCGTAAGAACGCACCTCTCCGTGGTTTGAAGAAGCAATGGCGTTCGTTATCTGAGTATCAAGCAACCCCCGGCATAGCTTATCGCGGTCTTGCAGTTATTCATCCCCCGAGTGGATTCATTTAATGCGTTAACCGTTACTCCCATATACCAGCTTCAGGAGAGGTCCACATGAGAAATACAGTTGTGCGAGCGCTCAGACAAGGCCTTTAGGCAGCAACAATGAGGGGCTTTGATACTTCCAACATCGAGGATACATCTTTTCTTATCCTGGATACTAGTGGCAGTACCTGGTTTGGCCCACCTCTAACCACATGGGTGTCCCAGTCAGCTTACATGTGCTGTGTTCGCCCAGTGCTTCTTAGAATTGACGATTGATCGGAAGATTTCACTTGAATGTGTTTGTTACGAGGCAATTATATGAATGTTTTTGACTGAAATACGTCATACTCAACATTTATTGCTTGCTATTGTCTTTATTTACTCTGTCCCTGGAGCAGATGCTGAAGTTACCACGACGACTTCATATCCAGAACGCCCGTCAGGTCTTTGTCTTGGCCAACCTCGAGACTCGAGATCCACCCATACGAATCAATTTCCAGAACCCTTAAATGCGCCTTCTTTTTTTTTCTCGCCCCATCCCTTATCCGCCCCTACCTTCTCGATCCTCGTCTTGGACATAAGGGGCTGTCAGCCTTCACCACCTTTGCCAAACACTAACAAAGAGATTCCAGACTCGACAACAAGGCGCATAGGGGACAATCCCATACACCTAATCGACCACCCTTCTAGATCTCACAAGTCAAATATTTCCCATATTCACATTCACATATTCACCTTCACATGATCTTACCTGCTTGAACTGTGAAACCTTCCTAGATTGCTCTTCCTCAAGGAAAACCACCACTCTTTTCATCACCTGTCTTGTCCGTAACTCCACAACCCCACAAACTACCACCACAAAGATGTCCAGCCCCTCTGACGGCTCTAACTGGACCCCCCTCTACGTAATCCTCGCCCTAATCCCGCTCGTCTTCCTCGCCGTAGTCCTCTACTCCCGGTGGCAGGACCGCAGGAATGCCGCGACCTACAACCTCGAGGCTCTCGAGCGCGTACATCGCGAGCGGCACTGGGGCCAACACAATGACATCGGCCCACCGTGCGTGCCGGGATGGTTCGCCGAGACGGCCAAGAAGAAAGCTCCCAATAGCGTCAATGCTGCGGCTACGACGCGGGTGACGCAGCAAGCTACCACAAGGCCTCCGGTGGCTGGTCCGGCTTTCCGATAGGTTCCCGTCGTTGTTGCTGCTGCTGCTGCTGCACCTATGGCAGAGTCGCCGGCCGCTAGGCCCCAAGCGCTAATGCCGGCGTCACCCGGACACCGCGGAGCCCTTGGACTGGACGGGAGCGCAGTGCCGAGTTTGAAGACATGGCTCTAAAGGCCTCAGTCTCGATGCCATACAGGATTCGCGCCCCTGCCGATATGAATGTTAAATGTTAATCAGCAATAAGTTCAAGAGACCCCCCTAAAGAAAACTATATGCATCGAATGGACCTTAATCTCTGCCAAGTGAAGACTGTACATCTGACATGACTAACATGATCTTCTCAAGCTTGTGAACGTCGTTGCGGGGAAGGTTGTATCAGTCATCTGTAATGTTTCCTGCATTCGTGTGTGGCTCATAGGTGACACTAATGAGAGTTGTTTCAGGAGAAACTCAATGCAAGATTTAATGCTTGAAGATCGACGGGATCAGCTCAACTTTGGGCGGTGACACTTTTCTTGTTCCCCATTCGTGATTCATGCGAAAATGTGCTTACGGTCTGGTCGCATTGATGTGGGGCCTATTGAAAGTAAGGTCAACATTCGACTATGGCATTATCTGATGGTTTTGGCCAAACGGAAAGTGTCATCCCCAACGGCGAAATCACGTCTGTATTACGAGCACTTCCAAGTACGTTGTATGAACCATTCCGTAGTGATGTACCTGGCCGCCTCAAAACCGAGTGCGGCTATCTCATTGACCTGTATGCCGTACGGTCCCACTGGGTGCTCTCTTATCTCACACGCCCACATGAATCTACCCTTGGACCGTACGTGTTGAAAAATGAAGTCCGTCCACAGTAATATGCCTCCTCGAGTCCGTATAACAGTTGCTTTCGCAGCGCAAGAACTCCCAACGCCAATTCCCAACTCGCTCTATAGAGAAGTCTCCGTTGTGCCTCCAGCCTATAGGCGGAAGCGGATGTGTACATGAATCGGGCTCCACAGATGCTGTCAATCTGTAGTCCAGGTTGGGACAGTCGACAGCAGAAGCTTTCGGAGCTCGCAAACCGTGTGAGGGCGGTTCCTCAGCAGAATGTGCAATTCGGCGTAGTGTTCGTATGATGAAGTCGTCAAGTCGGTATGGTCGATTGAATCCTGGGAAAGCCTTCACTGTTCCTTAGGCTTCCAAATGCCGGCTCCCACTGATTTGCTGATACCAAGACCGACGCCGACGGCAGCACCAATGATGAGGAAGGCGATCAGAATCTTGGCCATGATTCGGTTTCGCTTGTTAAGGCGTGCCATGCATTGGCAGGATCTGTTCTTCAACTTCGCAGCTTTCGCCTTCTTCTTCCAGTGATCCTGTCCAGGCCATACGGTGCAATCCTTGTTGCTTCTGCTAGGGCACGAAGGCGACTTGGAGTTCAAGTTCTCGCAGGACGTCGGCATCATCGCCTCGATATCGTTATCGAATGGGTCGAGACGGGTGGCCGACGAAGGCGACGATACCGTCGAGGTTCGCTGTAACTCTATGCTTGGTGCCGTGGAGCCCTTCTCGTTGGAGGTCGTCGTGGGTGTTAGGAAGTTCGAAGGCAGGTCAATGGTGTTGACCTTCAAGGCCTTCTCGTCAACAGGAACGGAGGACATTGTTGATTGTTATTAATGACGATAAGGTGAATGGGATGGGTTGGCCGGGGTGTAAGATATACGCGTCGTCGAATGTGTCTGGAAAGGGAGACAAGGCACAAAGTGTTGGTAAGTCAAGTACTGATTGTTGATATTGTAGTCCAACAGGTCGTGTATCACTGCAGAAGGTCTGGAAGGAGTCAGTATGGGTTGACTTGTTGGTGAAACAAAATTGATGGCAAGCCTTGCAAAAACAGAAGGAGGACACTTACGACAACAAGCACTGGGTCGACGCCGTACCGCCTGATCGATCCAATGATGATCCAATTCGGGAAACGATGAATGTCCTGGCCCAAGTTCGTGCACCTGCCCTGACGGTCACAATGGACCAAGCGACCAAAGGGAGGGGAGTGAAGGTTGATTGGCACTTTCACAGCATCGGCGCCGGCAGTGGGAAGGATCGGCTAAGAACAAAGCTCCTGATGAATGGACTGATCCCAAGGATAAAGAAATGAAACGTAGGGCTGTGCCAAAGAGCGACGCAGGTCGGTGATATGATTAATGGCAGCACAAGTATGAAAGAACGAACGAGGTGGAGTGCTTGCTAGTAATCGTTCCAATGCAAATGCAGCTGCAAGGAACAGCGCCAAGCTGCGAGAGGAGAGGGAAGGGCGACGAAACGCCCAGGTCTGGATCTGGGACCAGCAAGCTAGATGCGCCTGCCAGGTGATGGCTCCAGGACCCCAGCCCCAAAGCTACCTTTCGCAGCTTGCTACTTGCTGTGGAGGTACTGACCAACTGCAGATGGCATGGATTCATGGGCTGATGGTGTGTAGGATGTCAAATCAACGGATGGCAGACAGACTGGGCAGTACAGAGAGGGAAAGTTGGCCCACTAAAGGGGATGCTAAGGCCGGCGTTGGGGTAGGCGCCTAAACTCAATCGGTCCATCTTGGACAGCAGAAGCTGGCTCGGCGCTGGAAAACTGAGCAGGAAACCCCAGAGACAAAGCAACGCGATCGTCAGTAACCGGTGGATGCAATTTTGTCGCCCATTACGAGCTGCATATTGAAATATCACGCCAAAACTCTGATCAGGAATTGTTCGTGATATGATATTCATCAATCGTCAAGCTGATATCAGGCTTGCTCATCATCATCGACATTTTCATGGTCTCATGCAGCCATATGTCATTGTTGATGCAACCGACCTGTTTATTGCCTGTCATTTTCAGGCTCGATGGCGACGTCGGAAATTCCCCCCAAGAAGACCATCTCGCATTGTCGCACTACGATGGTAGGTATCAGAAAAGCTAAAGTGCTTGATTGACAATGCGTTGGACAATTGGGCGTCACGCATTAATAGATTCCACCCAGTAGAATGGGTCACACCTACATTATGGGCATTCATAGCCATACCTTGCTCCTCCGCAGTCTGGGATGTTAGGTTTATTACCTGTAGCATCTTGAGGCCATGCGCGTCGTTGTGGACTAGACCAACTGTAGACTTCGCGGCCGTTCGTACCTTCATCAACTCGTTGTAACCGTTTGCTGGCCGGACCCAGGTAGGCTCCTTGGCAGTGGCCACATAGTCCTATTGTCTTTGCCTTGTTGAACGTCGGCTACTACTATCGCATTGTAGTTGAGGGTCGAGTTGATATTTGGGAAGTGAATAAGGCGCGAGATCCCTGCAAAAAGGGATGGATATATGCCCCCAGGGAGCATCGCTGGTGGATACCGCTCTTTTTTTTTCCTACTTTCTTTTACTTTTTTCTTTAATGAGTCGAGCCTGCATGGCAACTCTGGATAAGAACACCCGAGATTGCTGCCATTTTGGGTTTGTTTCGCACAATTTGGTGCTCATAGAGCTTCGTTCAATTCATAAGAAGACGTCGAAATTGACTTGCAGGCTTGACTCTGGCCCCCTCAAAATACAACGATGCAGGTTGATAGTGATCGCATTCCTATGATGAGACATGCCAGGTCAGTCGGTTACAATTTCAACCACTAAGATCGCCATCAAATGGGGAATTCCAGTACCTACCCCAGGAAGTTAGTCAATGCAGGCAGGGCCCCTTGGATCTGAAAGGATAGGCCCGCGAGATAAGAGCAAGCGTTGCAGGAGCGCATAAATTGGCAAGCTGCCGCTCGGCCGTCCGCGACACTTCAAATAATCGAAAGAGCCATCAAGATGGATTCTCATCCGTGAGTTACGACGATGCGATTATTGCGTTGATCAATGTCAAGAACACTGGACAGCGTGCTCTCACACAGCCATCTACCTCGTACGGCACGAGGTTTGGAGTTCTGGAGCTTCAGGAGAGGTCTCTGCTAAATGCCAATCTCTCAACATTGAGGTTGTTCCACCAACACGCGTATTGCCCCACTGGATCTCTCCAGCTCTGCCATTCTCCTGCCGGGATCGTGGCAAGTTGTAACTAAGAATAAGCTGTTGTGGCTCAACCTAGAACTAGGGGGTGCATGTGTGGCTTCTGGGGGCTCGACTTTCGGAAACGAACCTGATAACTCTTGTTTCACAACCAACAACCAACGTCTCCATCACCGAGAGTCTAGACCTCAAACGCTCTGTCACCCGAGATTTTGGTGGCTATCGTCACGTTTCCCTACCGGCCGACTAAAGCGCATCTTACTTCAGTCAAGCCTTAAGATACCAGCATGACTAGTCTTCACACTACGCTCGACCGACCATGACACATATACTGAACGTGTCCAAACCTCATTGCTTTAAAACCAAGACTGGCCAGCAGCACACCCACGACACATGTACGTCATTGCAGCCGAGAAGCCGTGATGGCGGCAGCACAAGCAAATCCTAAAAGTTGGACACTCAACACAACCCCACAAATTCGCGCACTCGGGATATCCCGCTGCATACCCTTCTTGGCCTCCAGCTCTACCTATTTTGCTACGTTGGAGGGAAGCCAATACGATATATTAACCTACTCCGGAGACTAGTTTGCCAATAATTGTGTACCCCGCGGGTGTGGGTGGCACCGCACGAAGAAGGCGTGGTTGTGCTGGCCGACGCTACTGGCCAGCTTGCTTGAAACTACTCGCGCTGGTCGATCGGTTAGAAGCGCGGTGGACTAAACGACTGGTCAATTGTTGGGAGTACGTAAGGGCTTAGACCGACCCATGCTCGCTGCTTTTAGAGAACGACTCATTCGTACGTAGGTGAGACTAGATCTGCTTTCATCTACAGGCACACCGGACTCTCCCGTTGACGAATCTCGCAAATTTCCCTATGCTGATTCCAAGATGCATGCGATTGGTCGAGCCGCCCTACGCTTGGCGACAATATGTCGACAGCTATGCTTCCTGTCATGCTCTCGCCCCGTTCCAAACTTAGATATTAGGTTCTGGCAACATTGTTTCTACTGTATTGCTCTGCTCGGCATCCGGTTGAAATCCTGGTGTGCTCCTTAAACCTTGTAAAATACCACCTTAACTGAGCAGATACCATTGACTACTTATAGCTGCTTGAAGAAGGTACCTGGCTTCATTTATCGAATCATAGAAGTCGATTCGTCCAGCTTGCTGTGGCATTGTGCCTTTCGAAAGAGGAACACCATCAACAAACAACGAAACGCCATGTTGATTTCCTATTCATATATGCTGGAGGACAGTGGTACTTCAACTTTACGAAGCCAGAGAGGATTGGCATCATCGTGCATGTTGGTTGGGTTGGCAATCAAGCAGCCTCGTTTTCAGTGCCTATTGGCGGTTGCTGTCTCTTGAAAAGGCGTTGGCAATCACTCAATTGCTCAGGTCTTTGCTCGACAGTAAGGGACTATCTAACACGGTCAAATCATCCATCTTCCATCTCTGAGATCGATTGTCAACTATTAAAGCCGCACATCCTCCAAAGTCCTTCGTACTGGAATGAGCCTGAGTAGTCTAAAATCCTTGGGTCATCCGTTCCATGAGTCACGAATCACAATCGAAGGTACCTAACTTATCAAAGGTACCTGGCTTGTTTGACTTTGTATAATTAAATGCCAAAAATAAATTGCAAACCCCCAGACTCCTTCCCTTGTCTCTCGTATATCGCCCCTCATGTATAGCCAGTTATCTCTCTATCCCTCTTCTGCGCCCCTCGCCCTCTATGAAGAGCGCACATAAGTCATGAATCATATCCGCCAAAGTATAAACTAATGAGCCCCTAAACCTCCCAGTTTGCGGTCCCAAATCCTTTGAATCCCCATTGAAACTCCCTCCGTATTATTTAATCCAGCGCTCGCAGAAGCATGAACTGTGCTGCCACGAAGGACTGCACATTGAGAGCCATGACGCTCACGAGGAGCGAGGGCTCGCCGGTAATGAAACGGCTTGCGGGCTGCTGGTATTAGAGTTGCCGGCACCAGAGTCGGAGCCAACAACTTGACCCGCAACACCGGGAGCGCCATTGCCCCCAGCAACACAGCCAACACAGCCCCACTCCCCGCAGCACCCTCACCCATGTCCGGCGCCGGGGCAGGTGAAGGCGTGATATCATCCGTAACGCCATGGCCCTCCATCGTAACTGTCGCCGGGGCCGGTGATCTCCATCTCCTTGGTAGCGCAGAGGTCGCAAGTGACGGTGTTGACGACGAAACCGACGGGGATGGGGGCAGGTTTCGTAGATGGTGTAGGAGGCCAGCCACTGGCTGGTCTGGCATGCGGCGGGCAGGGTCTTCATGTAGACGTTGGTGAAGACCGTTTTGGTTGCCGGGGCTCGGGTCGGTATGCAGGAGACGAAGGGGGAAATGGAGGTTCCGATGATGAGACAACTTGATGTGATTTTTGATGATCTTGATCTTATCTTGTGTATGTGACTGTTTGTGTGCGGTGATGTTGAGTAGATCGATAGGCTTTTCTATTGTGTTCCGATATAGTCTATTGACATGCTTGCGTGTGCTCTTCGAAAACGAACATGTTCGATATTCAAACGAGGATTGTAGCTAGAGATGGCGACTGTCTGTTGGTTAAAAGGTGTATTGGATGCTAGAGGTGATGAGCCAAGATTCGAATGCAGAGAGAGATGTCAAGCTATCTTATAACAAAGACAGCCATGTTCATCATGAACGTGTCGTCGCCCGGATGATGATGTTTCACCAGAGCCTCACAACAAAAGAGTCTCTATGACGGTCGCGAGAGAATGGTGCGGAGCCGATGGGGTGATCAACTTGGAATAACGAGGCATTCCAATTGCCATGAGTACATGAGCAAATGTGCTGCTATGCAAGTCTATGGTGACGAGATGACGATCTCACATCTGGGCTCAACTCCTGTCGGCCGGTTGCACGTGGAGTGACATTATGTGAAACTTCTCAGGCCTGTTACCGACGCTGACAGGCAACGTTGAGGTCCAGCCGAGCTTGAACCAGGACATCGTAGAACTTGGGGTGCGCATCACGCGACATCAATAACGGTCTTCTTGCCATGGTAGCCAGTCGGCTTAGGTCTGTACAGCTTCAGAACACAGTTTGCACTCGAGAAGATAGCCATGCAACAATGAAACGTCACAGGCGTCGTTGCTACAGGTAGGAGCACGGAAACACGCTGATAGCTGCAGAGGAACCCACGAGCACTCAACTAAATTACGACTGGCATTTCTTGGCTTGCCAGCAAAATTTGCAGGGTTTTCACGTCAAATAGGCCTATGAAAAGCATGTATCCCCAAAAATTTCGACATCTCGTTCGCATGGTCCGAAGACGCGTAGAAGACTTCCTAGCAGGGACTTTTTTCTGTCCAGTATTTCTCACGAGGAGAAAGGCAACTCAGCGCTGTGGGTAAACTGCGTGAGTCGTGGCGACTGGAACTGCTTTTTGATTGAAGTCTACTTTGCCCCCCAAAAGAATCAGCAAAAATTTGGAGCAGTACTTATAGGCCTGAGAAAAGATTTGCTGATTGCGCTATTCCTGATTCGGCATTCTGCCAGCAGCTTTTTGCAGGCGGTACATAGTAATTCCGAATATCGCTATGCGCCAAACTGTAACTTCGGTAGTCCCGTGCAGATCCGAAGCCAAAGTGCATGCAGCGGACACCTATCCGTACCTAGGCAAAAGCAGGTACATCATGTCGTCCGCTGTTCCAACCAGCCCCGTAGGAATGCCGGTGTGTTTTTCGAGTGGATGGTGCTTCTGAGCCAGAGAGAAGCAAACCACATGGCCTAACATGGGTTGCGAAGGGCAGCACCAGCACACAGTAGGGCCTAAATGAGTCCTTCAGCCACTATGGCATCTCATATATTGCACCAAACGGCTGTCGAACTTTGTGATTAGAGCGAGAGAAGCCCATGCTTCCACGCTTCTGTGGAACGGGAGGAAATTCGAATTCGGCCAATGAAAGTATAATTTATAAATTTATATTTGAAGTCGCTCGCCAACCATATCTACGTAAAGTTTCAATATCCCAAACTGCCAAACCGCCAACGCCAACGCCAAAGGGTATACACCTCCAATACAGCAAACCACCAACCGGGACCATTTTCCACACACGCACGAGAAATCCTCAACCCGGGCCGATCTTCGGCATGTCATGATGTTCGCTGAGGCGGCTAAGGTATGTATTCAGCTCCTCCACTCTCTCCTTATGCGTCTTGAGTAGCTCGGGCCTTGCGGTGGCAGATTCGGATAGCTTCAACAACTATAAGCAACCGAATCTGTCAGCATTCTTTCACACAGAGAAATGCTTCCGGGGGTGAGATGCTAGCGCAACCGCTTGAATCCCACATACCTTCTTCCGTTTCGCCTCTTCGTGCCGTCGTTCAGCCTCTGTCTTGTAATCCATCGGCTCCTCATCATCATCTTGCTCCTGCCCTTGCCCCTGATCGCCTTCAGTGGACTTTGCACGCGCCTTCCCTTCCCTCTGCTTCGGCTCAAACTCCTTGCCTTCTTCAGAAGTGGAAAGAGCGCGTTCCAAGTCGGGCTTGTTCTTCTTCTTTTTCTTGGGCTTGCCTACTTTGGCGCCTTTGAGCTTGAGTGCACCGCCACTGCTGAATGTGGAATAGTCGTCTGAAGGCATATTGAGCAACGTTCTCAAAGTCTGGGGATCGTGGTGTTTGGGTGTAGAAGTTCTGGGTCAACAAAGGGATCGGAGCCTTTGACAGTACGGAGGTTTGAGAGAGCTCAGGGGCCGGGGAGCTTGATGCCCCGCCGGCGGGGAACATCCTTTTAGCGGGCAAAGTCACCCGGTAACGACCCCTGAATCTGCACTTGCCCTCCCAGGTATCTTGAGCCAGGACAACTGAGAAGTTGCTGCCAAATTTGTATGCAGCGCTTGCGTGCTTGTATTTCTATTGGCGTCTTTCAATGCAACCAGGTGTTTGGTACTTGTAATTTAGGAAGGTATAAGCCCTGGCTGCTTCTCAATAAAGGTCTCGCACTTAAGCACCCCTACAGAAATTCCCACCCTAAGTCTCACACCAAAAGCTCTGGTGAATTATATTCTCAAACTGGACTGAAAGAACGACAAATACGGGTTGCCGAGCCACCACAGTTCTCACGTCGCATCTTACAAGCCAATTCTTGGTACACTAACAAGGTGTGGCCAATCAACTTCATCGAGACTTGGGACTTCAATCTTGGTTCGTTTCGTGGTAGAAACGCCGTTGATGCGGAAATGTAGAGGTTAAAGCACATATACATGGGGAAGGATGGTGAGACTGACTGGTAGGCCGGCCTGGGGCATTATCTAAGCTACCCATGATGTGGGTGCTTTACCTTATCTATTTCTACAGGGTAAGGTCTCCCAACCGGCTTGTATCAGCCGTCTCCCAACACTCTCTGGTGACTAGCCATATTGGCTTCTCGCCAATCTCACAACATGCAACAGATCCCCACTATACGTAGACAACAACTCGAGCACGAGAAGCCGATATTAAATGACTATTGGGGACCACCCACTAGTGAAAGTTTAGTTAACTTGGTTAGAGTATGGGAGTAGAGTCTGAGAAAGTCTAGGTTCGTTCATGTCTTCCACCCTGCCTGAAATGAGATTGTGGACTTTCTCATATCGTCGCTAGTGGGTTGTGCCTGCCACTATCCCAGATATCGCCCCAATTTGGTCCTTGTGGCCAGAAAAGTTCTTGCGAGTATAGCTGCTTGTTGCTTCTCAAATGGGAACTATTGGTCGGAAGATCCGTCGTCCCTTCCAGAAGTATGGCATCATACCAGACGGTTATTCCGTGTGGAAGGGCTCTGAGGCAAAAGCACCTGACAGCAAATAATCGTTTCTACTGGTAGGCCATAGCTCACTGAGCACCCAGCGGCGAAACGGGGCCATATTTACAACGGGTTATTATGATGTAATGGCTTACTGCCTTGGTGGTATTACGTGTTGGGTTGGGCTGATCTTGAATCTGGCTCCGTGAAATTTCTAAGTGAGTTGTGAACAGCAAACATGATCAAACCTCCGCGATAATTAGCCTGATTGAAGTGGTGTGGTATTCGATGGCCGGTACCCCAAAGCTGGGCTTCCCTATAGCATCCCTCTCTTGAAAGCCCCTTGTCTAAACTAAGCTGGATGACCGACCATACTGATCAGAACAAGTGCACGTACCTTCTTCTCGCTAATTATGGCCTGCTCATTACAAATATTGAGAGGATCTAATATACATACGTGGAGCCGCTATCCTTGAAATGTGGCAAACATGGAAGCAAGTCACGATTATTGGAGAACCAGTACCGGTATGATTCACAGAACTAATGATATACCTGGTACGGGGGTGATGATTGGATTAGTTTAGAGACTGGCAGTCTTCTATTAAATAAAATTTCAAATCAAATCCAAAATTAATCACTTGTTGAGAACAATTCCCGGGCGATACCCAAACATACGCATGGTAGATAGAGCCCATTTCAGATTGTTCTAAATTACATTTTGAACCACAAGGCCGATTATGCCTGGCCCATCACTTGTGTTTGTGGACATAATTAATGCTTGCCAATGTACACAAGACTCTTTGATAACACTTCCGAACTGGCATTATTTAAGCCAAGCCCCTTTGTCTATGCCATGCCAATGTGTCGTAAGGAACGTAGATGCCGCTATATGTTCCATATATGCAATACCGGCCCCAATGCAATGCCTACCAAACGCCAAAATGAACCCCAAGAGTTGAATGATGTATTGGGAATGGAAACCCCAGATGGCGAGATGCCAAACGCAAACAGCAGCCCACTAACAATTATATTAACAGCGCCCCGCCAATCACGGCTCCAATTATGACTTCGAGGGCGTGCCCTTGGAAGTTTGGTGTGGCGACGTTGCCTGTTTGCAGTGCCCCAGGATTGGATGTAGTTGATGTCCCTGTTGCTGATGCCTCAGCGCCGGTGACAACTGCGACTGAAGTAATGGTAGTTACGCCGCCTCCCGATAAAGTCGATGTGTAAGTGGAAGTCCCTGTCCTGATAGTGGGAGGGCTGGTTGTATCCTTCAAAGTCTCGGTCTCCAGCGTCGTGCCTAATGTTGAGTTAGCAAAAGTCGAAGCAGCCAAGGGAGTGTAAATGATTGTCTTTGTGATAGATGACGACGGCACACCAATCAAACACCAATCAAGCACGAACCACAGTGACGACTGGATATCGAATGTGTAGCTTTGACGTACCCGTAGGAGATGTTGGGGCAGAAGTTGCATCAGACGTTGTATCTGAAGTAGGGACAGACGTAGGGGTAGATGTAGGAGTAGACGTGAAAGAGACAGCAGAAGTGGCAGGACTGGTCAGATCCGTTGTAGAGATCTCGACAGACGTTGTAGTCGCCGGAGTGGGAGTAGTAGTAGTAGTAGTAGAAGTAGTTACTACGGTAGACGTACCAGGAGTTGTCTCTGCTGTGGTTTTGGGCGTCGTTGCTTGGGTCTCTATTCGAGTCTCGGTGACTGCAACCTGCGTCGACGTCTGTATGACAGTTGTTTGTCCACCGGCGTCAGTCGTCGTGATTATTGTGACCGCCGTTGTCTGGACCACTGTTTCCGTTGCTATTGTGGGGGATTGTACCGTCGTTGTCGGGGGTATTGCCGTCGTTGTTGGTTGCACCGTGGTGATTGTCGATGGCTTTGGGGTCGTGATTGTGGTTGAGACAACAGTCGTTGCGTCTATTGTCGTAACAACACTGGTCGAAGAGTCGCCCGAATCCGTCTGATTTTGAGTCTGACGCTTTGCCAGTTCAACAAGAGATTCTGCAAGTGCCGCATCGTTGGATCGGACGGCTTCGATGGCATCCTCATCAGACGCATAGACGCCGTGTTTGAAAGTCCCCGGGAAATAGGCATGTAGGATCCTGTGGAGGGCATCAGGTGACGCAGACTCCAGTAGTTGGGAGAGACCCGAAACTTGCTGGCCATCTACCATCGCGTTTTCCTCGCCCGAGCCGGTTGTGTCATGGCATGGTTGTCGATTCAGGGAGACGGCAGTGGCCACCCCGAGCGCCGCCGTGAAGACAACTAGCAGACCAAACAGAAGTTTCCGAGCCGAAGACATCTTTTTCCCCGAGCGGTGATGAGGTCTATGAGGCAAGGTGTCGTCGGTAACGCCGTCTATTCCACACAGCTGCCCAGCCTTCTCAGCCAAAGATTCTGGTGATTCTCGCGATGCCATGATGACCAAAATCCAGTTTGAGGGGGAAATGGTTGTGAAATAAGGATTTCGTTTCAGACGGAGGGTTGTCTGGTCTGGACTAAGGCCGAACTAGTGCAAAAGATGCTGTGGAAGCGGGATGTGCCAACTTAGGTCAGCGTCGTTGCATGATGACTAGACGTTCCGAAGGCTGTGCGTTGTACACCCAAAGGGCCTTAAGAAAGAGCCGTACTTAGTTATTCCCTTCCGTTGCTTCCCAGGTTGATGGTAGAAACTAGACCACGAAACGGCGATTGAGTTAAATGGCTCGCAGTTTTGAGACAATCGGCAGAGCGGGTGGGAAAGGCTTATTGTTCTCTTCTGCTGGTCAGTATTATGGAGTATCTGTGTGCTATGTGCTATGTGCTGTGTGCCGGACAGTACGAGAAACCGGATGACGGGCTTGCGGCGGTGGCGAGGAGATAGATAGGGTAAGTGACAACTGCACTGGTGGACGGGGTTTGGGTTGTCTGGTAATGGTGCAGCTTAAGTACAACACTCGCAAAACCAAGATGCCAAGTGCGAATAAGCGCAAGTTGAGCTGCTTCATGATCCCTGTCGTCCGGGCAGAGCTGGGAGGCTGGGTCGATAGCTTCCCAGCTAGTGATCTACGTCAGGACCAAAGCGGGTTAGGCTCCTGGGTCCCAGACAAGGGTCCTGCAATTGTTCTGGTGTTTCCGACGCCGGGAAGTCGCTGCCGCTCACCTTCTCTGGTTCGTCATAGGACAGGACGGCACTTGAAATGGGAATTGGCAACTGCATTCGTACGACCTGGTTTTCCATTGGTAAATCTTGGGCTGAATGTTTTGGCATGCCAAGATGCCTCTTCACATGTTCCTGCCTCCTGCCAAAACAGCAAATTTGACAAACATGCGTTCGCGCATTGCGGTGACTCGGTTGGATCTGCTGTCTGTCAATGAATATCACCCCCTTTGAAGTGGAGTCATCAGGTAGAAGTTTGGATGACACCTCTGTTTGGCCCACTATACCGAATGCTGACGTCGGGGCGACGTGGGAATACGAGATGTTTCTGTTGGAAAAAGACATAGAACGTCTTCAAGCCCCGCAGGAAGGATTTCGCAAGTGGTGGGCGAACAGAGAGAGTCTATCTACCGTTCTGAATGGGTGCATTTTCGTATCTGCTGGCGCGTCTTCTGACTCCTCGTCGGCAGTTTGTCGTACTGCGAGAAATCGTGCGTATACACTACAGGCCAGGTGGCTCAGCGCCACCGCCGACAGTGCTCACATGCAGTGGTAGTACGACGCAGCCAGACAACCAGGTATTTTGATGGCCAGGAGCAGGGTGTTAGGTATCCGTGGGGTGCTTCATCTGCGTCATGGTGTGAGAACCTCATCACGCCTGATGGTATCATGTTGATTGGTCCTTGCGTGTGCCAAAATCGTGAGCTTTGGAGCAACAAGTCCGTCCCCGTCCGTCCCAATCGTATCATTGGAATACGGGGTAGGTATGTGAAGCAATGGAATGAACACAAGCTCCGCGATATCTGCCATCTGGGGGAACCTCCAATCCGGCCACATCCCGATGGTCGCCAAAAGGTGACAGCATTGGAGCCGCGATTGGGCTGACCTTCGCGAGGGTCTATTTTTAGCAAGGTCCATTAGCGTTTAGCAGGGACCAGCAGCTTACATCGTAGATGCCGCCCTGAGTCGCTTGCTCAAACTTGTCTGCTCAGCCACCATTCCGTTCATTCATCGTGTTCTTGGTGAAAGGCGACTGGTTGCTGGATGACAGAACAACCGGCGCACCCAGGTGTAGTCATCCAGTTATACCCGGTCTGCTACAATGGGATATTGCTGGAGCAATGAGCTATCCATATTACTACATCCTGGTGCGCCGTTTATTGCATCACCTCCTTGGAAGGGGTATTGGGCCTAGCAATTGAATTTAACATAAGCCTAGTATTATAATTAAAGACTTGGACCCCGGACAATTTCGTTTCCTTCGACTTCAGCCCTATGTGACTTGGGACAGCTCAAAACTGAGTTGAGCAATCCAACCTCATAGCTTGGCTGCTAAAGTAGGAGCGCACCATTTACGGTGTCTATCTTTGTTGCATGGCAGTTAAGATACTAAACATCCAAGTTGCTGGGTGTACGCAAACATGATGAGGCAGACAGCTTTGACTCAAGCTTATGGAAGACATTCGCATATATGTGGACCGTTTACAGTGGAAAGATTCCAAGCTGCCAAGAGCATCCATAGCAGTGAACTTGTTCCGATGGACAATTGATTGATCAACCCGTCGCGGCTCAACGGCAACGATTATGCGTCAGCCACATGAGGTGGGGGCCCATGCTGACGACCAATACGCAGCCAGCTGCAAGGGCACTGCTTCGAACTTTACGGAATCATTGCCATGTGAATTAAAGCTGCGCAAACGCGTCAACGGAACGGACATCCATCCTACTATTACGATGCTACGAGAAACACCATAAAAAGAACCTCGCGATAATCGATGCGACCCAGCAATAGTTTTGGACCGACCAATTGACCGTCTTACGATCACTCGTCTCCATTCCAAGGTGATCTTCGGCCAGCAGGTCCCGACATGCCTGAGCACCGCAACCCTTCCAGCGCACATGTAGATGCCCCCACCGAATCACCGGACAGTCATGACCATGAATGTCTGAGATTGCTCTCCAGATCTCCCCATCCGTACCAACACCGCAATCTAGACCGGTTCTCTCTGGATGGCAATTATCCCCGATCTGCGACTTCCTTCCCCGCCGTCTCAAGGGAACCCACACCAACGAGCGACAGCGGCACCGAGGCCGATGATGAACACTTTCTCAAGGGCCTGCCAGCTCCCAGAACGAGAGCGCATAAGGGTTTGCGTGGGCGCAATGAGTTACTCTCCGGAACATCGACTCCGCTTCCATCGCCAGCGCTGTTGGAAGAAGACCCAAGGAGGCTCTCGTACACACCGTCCTCCCTGAGGAAGGATTCTACACCAGGAAAGGACGCGCGAGTTCTGCTCGATTCATCATGGCGGACAAAACGGACCAAAGAGGTTGTCAGGCGGCTCACCGAAGTTGTAATTCTCGGGTCTCTGGGCGCAGTAGTTCAAGCAAACGAGCATGTCCGGCCCGTTCTGTCCAAGTGGCGCATAGGTAGGCACTCTGTCGGGACTCATGGTCACACTTTGTTAACCCAAGTGTAGAGCTATACGTTAGTTTGGGCTCTATGGCCTCATTGGTGCTGCTATACCCGTTGAGATTGGTGGTTTGGGGCTACCAACGTCGGTCATCTTCTCGAAAGCTACCACTTTCGGTTCCATCTGCGTTCGACCCGGCACCACTCCTATACCCACCAGCCATCACCCTCCTCGTGGCTTCGCTCATATCCGTTGATAATGAAGCCATCCTTCTCCCCAACATCGTCCTTGTCCTCTGTTCTCTCCCATCGTCTTTATTCCCGGCTCCCTTCAACAATGAGGTTTGCAATCCAGTGCACTGGGCCATATCTTGTGTGCCACTCTTCTTGTCGGGACCTGCTGGTCTCATGCAAAAGGCATCGAGCAGCAATAATGCGAATTCTCAACAGGCAGTTGTTACGCCAGAAACTGCTATTCTCTTCTACCCACTACATCGTTACTTCTGTCAGACTTTACACACACTCACAACGACAAGTCTTCTGCCGGCAGAGCTACAGCTACTTTCAGTGACACTAATCAACGTTCTGTTATTGTCTTCATCCCCGCAGGCAACGATCCTGAAGGCCATGCTATGGGTGGGCGGGCTTCAAATTCTCGTCCTTTGCAGTCAAGTCGTCAAATGGGGCATCGCGTTGGCGCGTGTACCAAAATGGCGCTTCAGGCGTGCCGCAAGCCAGTCAAAACGCAACTCATCATTCCTCTACACTGTCATGTCCTGGAGAAGAGTCCGTCACGATTTGTTCCATGCACCCATGGACACCTCATCCTGCAGCTCATGCGAGGCCTTCGATGATCCAGAGGATAGCGATGATATAAGATCAGCGCCGCCCAAAGGCCATCGACTTTATAAGTCTGGGACTTTTGATGGGGCAGATTCTACTGGTTTCGAAGGCAGCCAGATGCCCGGCCTAGACGTTGCGGCTCAGGAGGCACGAGTCAGCCTTGCGGAAGCAAAGACAGTATTTGGACATTTCAGGAGGCATACGCTCCCTGCCATTGAGAATATACCCAAGAAATCGCACACCCACACACCCTCGGGCCGAAAGAAGAGATCAGCCTCCTCTTCTGTTCGGGCGTTTTTCTCCATGACCTATGAGCAGGCCACCACGAGGAAGTGGGTCTATGCTTTCTACATCTACGCCTGCATATTTGCCGCTGTCTTCCTACCTCATAAATTGGCTGGCGTGAAGGAGTTTGTGCAATACAATGCGCTGCACGGCTACGAACCCGTGGGATGGGCACTGGGATACCTCTTTGGAGACCTCCCTTGGTTCCGCATGGAGGTACTGAGCAGGAACCTAGAAAGATGGATCTGTCTGCCATCACGTCTGGATGAGGATCACGTCGAAGCGTTGCAACTGGGTTGGGTTCAGTATCTTCGACAGGTCAGGTTCGGAGAGGCCAATACGCGCCTTGTTTTGAGCGCATATTTCCTCTTTGTGATCGCATGTGGACTCTTGGTGGTGTTCCGACTGTCGCCCATCTACGAAGTGGATACCCGTCGGAAAGTTTTCCACTTCATGATGGTGGCCATGTTCCTCCCGTCCATATACATCGATCCAACGTTTGTGGGCTTGGCACTGTCCATCGTCCTCGCCCTGTTCCTGCTGCTCGATCTGCTGCGAGCGAGTCAACTTCCACCCCTGTCAAAGCCTTTGGCATACTTCCTGGCGCCGTACGTTGACGGTCGGGATCTCCGCGGTCCAGTCGTCGTCTCGCATATATTCCTCCTCATCGGGTGCGCAATCCCCTTGTGGCTATCCCTCGCGTCCCTTCCGCGAACCGGCACGGGCTTCCTCGAGGGCTGGGAAGTGCCTACACGAGAAGTAAGCATGGTATCGGGCGTCGTTTGTGTCGGACTCGGCGACGCGGCAGCGTCCCTCATCGGCAGGAGGTACGGACACAGGAAGTGGCTCTGGGGCGGAGGCAAGAGCTTAGAAGGCAGCGTGGCGTTTGCGCTCGCGGTGTTCGCGGGACTGGTGGCGGCTCAGCTGTGGTTAAGGATCGGAGGATGGTCGTCTCCGGGGGCGGGTCCCGACCCTTGGGGCGTCACGTTTCGGAAAACGGGCGTCTGTGCAAGCATGGCCAGCCTTACTGAGGCGGTCCTTACGGGAGGTAACGACAATGTGATAGTCCCGGTGGTCCTTTGGACTTGTGTCAAAAGTCTCGGCGTTTAAGGCAAGTGGCAGAGACAGGACAGGGCAAAGGTTGTTTTATTTCATTTCATTTGCGTGACTGGTTGGTCCAGAGGGAAATGACATGGCATGGCTTGACATGAAAGACATCATAGCGATATGGAAATGGCACAATAAAGAAAGGCTTATACCAGGTCTCGAGGGCTGGAGACCAAATAATAGAGACAGAGACGCTGATATGACGGACGGACAGGGCTTTCATGGTGGAATGATATAATTTACGACCACGTCAGACATCTTGTATTTTTTACTTTTTATTTTCTGAACCAATGTGCAATGCGTCTAGTAGCCCGTCCACACCTCTATAGACAATCCAAACCACGTCCAACGAGATGTGATGTACTCAGCGCCTCCTGGTTTGCAAATTGCCGTATGCAACTTCGAAGATACTCACCATGTTCCAACATTCGCTTCTTGTATACGTGTCCTACCCACCAAGGTCGTTCCGTGGCTGGAATTATCGCCAGAATTGCTCGGTCTTACGGGAAAACAAGCTGCGGGCGTAAATATTGCTCGGGGCCTGGCGCAGTTCGCTGGGCGTATACTACTATTGCTAGAGCATACTTGGTCACGTAGATACTGCTCAACAACAGGATTCTTTCAAGAACGTGTAATTTTGGATATAAGTAGGTGAGAGAACGCGATCGTGGCCCAGTGTTACACTGCAACTGTCACGTATATTATACCTTGTTCATCTGTAGTGAGAAGCAGTAGTACTTTATCATGCTGACCTAACCCAACAAGAGAAATATGACGATGAGATGAGTAAGTGGACTTTCACCGTCTCTAGGGTATGCACGTACATATATTAGAAGTTGTAGTCCATATTCCCCTTTCACGATGCGAGGACCTTATGGAGATTTCATGGTCATCACCACGAGAAACCTCCTGTCTAAAATATCGTCTTAGTTTCCACATGGTATATGTGATTCTTGGGATCGATGTTATATCGGAACGAGATGGATTTTGAACAGTCACTTTTAATCCTTTCTTCGTTGGCAGTCGGTTCAGTGATCACTACCGTTCAATCTTCCATGTGCTTCCTCAAACCTGGGCCTCGCCTTACCACATTATTACAGTGTCTGGTACAGTGAGTTCTCCCCCCGCTTCATTTGTCTGAGACAAGTGGAAATAGCCGTCGGCGTTGCACTTTCGAATGAGTCTATCGGCGTGGAAAATTGTGGTGCCTTGTACGGGGTGTGACCAATAAGGTCTGCCTGAAAAATATTGAAAGTATCGGCACCATCCATTCCATTCAGCAATATGGTGGTTTTGTTGTCCTATGATGTGCGTCAAACCCATCCAAGCCATCCAGTAAAGTGCATATCAAGCAGTAATATGCTTTCGTGGTCACCTGTCCGAGGTATAACCCATACTTCGACTGAATTGTTCGCGTCTTTGATGTCGTCACGATCATTTGCCTGGAATTGGACCAAAAGGAGGGTCAAGTCATCGTATATAAAGACTTTAGGGCCTTTATGAGGTTTTCTTGATTGATATAGGAGCATACTTGCGAGCAAAATACACATATCCACGAATCTCCTTTCTACGTCTTCGTGACAATGTACTCATTTGCTGTGCTGCGAATAAAAATATCGGGGTTTTCAGGAGTTGAATTGGCCGCAATATTTTATAAGGCTCTCACGTAATTGAACAGAGCAGGATTTGAACAGTCGAGTTTGGAAATTATTTCTAAGCCTGAGCTCGGAAGAACTTATAGATGTGGGGA
This sequence comes from Pseudomassariella vexata, assembly GCF_002105095.1. NCBI lineage: Eukaryota > Fungi > Ascomycota > Sordariomycetes > Amphisphaeriales > Pseudomassariaceae > Pseudomassariella > Pseudomassariella vexata. The sequence continues at coordinate 3,784,802 of NW_024467956.1, read as the reverse complement.
GGCGTATGATGACTATACAACTGAGACGTTACCTTAGTTTTTAAGTATGCAACCGAAGTAAGGAGACATTTGGAACCTCACATCGTGCTTCGGCAATCGCACTGTTTTGGGAGAGATATTCTGCCACTGGATCTGCTGTTGGGTGATGTGATGCGCCATTTTATATCGATCACCACCCTTGATGCGGTGCAACGCAAAAGTGCAATTATCACAGCATGATCTTTTTTGGCCCCCAAAGCCTGGTCTTGCTGAGTCTCGGGCTTAATTTCTTTACCTCACTATTTGAAACTGGAATTCCTCACAGCTTGACAGCCAGTGTTCAAGGACAACGAGTTTTAGCAGTCTTATAGCACCAGATATTGGTCCTCATCCTGGACGATGTTGAGATCGGTATTTAGCTTTGGAAAAGGTTCCAGAACCCTCCCCGGCCCCTATGTATCTGCCGGCAGAAATGACCAAATATCACGCGACGAGGCAATATAACTGACTGCACCTTCTGGAACGTAAGTTACGCAACGTGTTCGGAACTTGTATTCCATGCTGACCAGGATTGACAGCACGAGAAGCTCTACGGATTCAATACCACTGGAGTCTCAAGATACAGGAAATGCAAGGCCACTGAGAGCCCACTCCTTCGCTGACAAGCAAGTTCTCTCTTCGTATATCCCTCAGATCAACGATGATGAAAACAAGAGTTGGCGAATCTGGTGGTCTAGGAGAAGCCGCGTGCTGATGCTGCAGATAACACTTGTAGCTGTCATCTTCGCGGCAAACATCGCCTTGACGTCTTACGCGATATCACAGTTTTCGAGCCAAAATGGAGTTGGCCTGATTTACACGGGCGAATGCGACACAGTAAAGAGTCTTGATCAGTGGATCCATCTGCTGATCAACATCCTCAGCACCGGCATGCTTTCGGCTTCGAACTATTGCATGCAGCTGCAGGCAGCTCCCACACGGGACAATATCGACCGGGCACACAGAGATGATCGATGGCTAGACATTGGTGTCTCGAGCTTGCGAAACCTTGCCTACATCAGTAACTGGAGGCGACTTGCCTGGGTCCTTCTGGCCTTCAGCTCCCTTCCCATTCATCTCATGTATAACTCGGCGGTATTCCAATCCTTGGCATCTAACGACTATACGGTGGCGGTGGTGAAAGACTCCTTCATCAATGGCAGTCTCTGGGATCTCAGCGTAGCCGAGCAGAATCGCAGAGATGATGTTGGCTGGGACGAGTCAAGGGTCAACCCGGAATGGGACTACGAGCGTATCATCGCCGGTATGCAGCAGGCGGTGATGAACGGGTCCTATGTGTCCTACAATATCTCCGCCTGTCTCGACTTGTACAACAAGTACTTCGAACCCCAGGGAAACGTCGTCATTCTCGTTAAAAACGAAAGTGTGCAAGTCCCTGCTGGCGGCAGCTTGCTCATGTACGTTGGCATCAATCCGAGATCTGACGATTGGGCCAAAGATATGTGGGCACTAGGCAACGGCACCCGCAGATTCGTTGCAAACCCCCCAGCTCACGTCGTCACCAGTTGGTTTCTGGGACCGCCGCGATACGAGGTATCCCATTGCCTTGTCCAGTCTCCGGGAGACGCCAACAATAGATGCCGGTTCGAGTACTCTCCCCAAATAATGGTTACAATCTGCATCTTGAACGGCATTAAGTGCCTCGTTATGTTTGTGGTCTGGATCCTGAGAAGAGTGCAGAACAAGGACCGCAATCCCACATGCAGTGCCGCAAATGCGGAAGAGCAATATTCGCCGCATGCACTTGCAACGGGCGATGACGTGATCTACACCCTCGGAGATGCCACCTCATCCTTTATGCGGAGGCCGGACCCAACCACGAGGGACATGTGCCTGGCGACGAAGACCCATTTCTTGTGGACTCGCCCGTGCTCAAATCGTTTGAAGCAGATGCCACCGCCTGTGCCGCCCGAGAGCGGACTCCCTTGGAAGCCTGAGAAGAAGCAGTGGATGTCTGCGGCCAGCATCAAGAGATGGGTTATTCTCATTGCCTTGTGAGCACTTGACCCCTTGAGCTGCCCTAGCCTGTGAAGTTGCAATGGGGCACATGCAAGAAACCATTGAACCCAGATACTAAGTTACGCTTCCGCAGGTGTTGCCTCATACTATTCATAACCGGAATCCTCCTCGGTTCGTCATTCGTCTCGTTGAAATATCGCTCCATATCCACCAGCGTTCCCGATCTCTGGAACCTGGGCTTCGGTGCTCTCAGCCCTTTCACATATCTTGTCGTGGGCCTACCCAGAAAGGATCCTGCAGGTCTGATTTCCAACGTGTTACTTGCCAACCTGCCCCAACTGGTCATCTCTATCCTTTACCTCGCCTATAACGCCATGCTCACCACCTTTCTCGTGCAACGAGAGTTCAGTTTGTTGCACCTGGAAAATAAACGCAAACCACTCCGCGTCTCAGAGCCTGTGGGGATCCAGCGGTCTAGCTACTTCATTTCACTGCCTCTGCGCTATGGCGTACCCCTATATGTCACGTCCGGCATTATGCACTGGCTTGTTTCGCAGAGCTTGTTCCTGGCCCGTATTACGGCATTAACTCCCGATGGTGTCCAGGACTACGACAGTTCGTTTTCGACGTGTGGATACAGTCCCATTGCGATAATTATTAGTACGTTTGAATTGCGTGTTCTTGTACCCGCCCCAGACGCTTACGAAGGCACTATAGCAATAATTGTAGGGGCTGTCCTGGTCCTTTTTATCGTCGTCCTCGGCCTCCGCCGGTACGACGGCACGATGAGGATGGTATCCACTAACAGCCGAGCCATTAGTGCAGCGTGTCACACCCTGTGTGAAGACCAGAAAGACGGGTTTCAGCTCCCCGTGCAATGGGGAGTGGTTGAAGTTGGGGAGGATGGCGTTGGGCACTGTACTTTCACAACTGCTCCTTATCGCACTATGGGGAGGTTGGTTCAGGGAGACTTATATAAATAGGATCGACTAGAATCGACGCTAAGTCTTAATGTGGATGTGTTCCCGGAATCAAAGGTTGTAACACTACTGTGCAGGTGCTTTATTGATGTATGATGGTTTGAAAGTGGTAACATAATACAGAAACTGGTAGGCACCATATACCCGAAAGAAATCTTCTTTAATGCTACAACACAGGCGTCGCTTATGGAGAGAACTTACTGTAGTATTATCGTATCTCGATATCATCTGCAGTCATCAGCACAAGGATGTTGAGGCGCCTGTAAGATTGTCACTTATTGGTGGGCATTTCCCGAGACACTCTACACAGCCATAGCAGCTGCATAATTACAATATTCCCACGAGGGGCTTATGCAGCTATGTTAACAAATACCAGATTCTTGGTTCTTCCTTCGGTCCATCATTGCCGCTTTCTTTTGGCCTTCGGTCATTGGTGCGTCACGCAGTAATAGCCGCCGGAGAGATCTAGTCTGACCAGATCAAGAAGGCCTGCGGCCAGGTTCAAATCCGCCGGGAAAGTTGCCGTTTTTGGAGGCTTGAGCTTCTGTACTTCCGTCCAACTTTCTTGAGACCTTCATACTCGTCAATCTCTGACGTCGATAAGAATGATATCTGTCGAATAGCCCATCTGATTGCTCTAGCCAAGACCACGACAAATGCTGCATTTTATCCCCCCGTTCGCAGTTCAAGCTCATTATGTTTGAAAAATGGCGTTGCGCGACGGAACAGAACCTGTTGCCCTCCTAGCCACGGCCGGCACGCTGACCAACATCGTCGCCATCCTGGGTAGATCGATTGTTTCTGTTGCCGAGCTACGGAGCCAGTGGAATGATGCCGACCTAGCCATCCTCTCATTCGAAAGTCAGCTTGCGTCGCTACGAACCGCACTCGTCAAAATCAATGAATGGGTAGATACGCATTATGCCGAAGACCCGCACCATCAGCTGGTGATGGACCTCGACCGATGCGTCGCGTGCTGTCGCTTGCTAATTAGCAAGGTCGACACTGATATCCACCCCTTCCAAATGTTGTCTGGCAAGATGGATAAGAAGCACAAGGCCAAGATGTTGTTGAAGTCGAAAGACTTTAGGGATACACAGCGAATGATTGAGCAACATACGAGCGCATTATCGTTATTGCTCACAGCCTGCCATACGTAAGCAGAAGCCCAATTCCCAGAATCACATGAACCAGATGCAACCAAGCTTGATGCGAATGCGAATGCAATGTTAATACGTCGGTCCAGCACCGCCCTTTCACAACAGCAGGTAATTCTCGGGAAGCCACACGCTCGGAAGGTGTTCGAGAAGATGGAAGACGACGCTGCGTCCCTGTTCGTGCATCTCGACACGGACTCGGTGGCCATGTCAACAGCCCCAACAACTATCCGATCATCGAAGCGGTCATTAAAGTTCGATTTTGATAAAGAACTCTTAGTATCCAAGATATACGAACGATGGATACGGGGTTCTGTGAAGAAGTGTCTCCGGGACGAACAACCGCCCAAGAATCCTGGTGGGGCATTTGAACTCGAGGCCCCGGATCGGGCGTGCCTTGGTGTCGTGTCGCAAACTGGCTCCTACTCTGCTAGCGAGCGCCCCATGCCCGAACTCCAGGGCTCTGTCGCTAGCATCGAGGCCCCGAGCGATTATAATGGCAACACTATATCCGAGCTTGAGAGCCCTTCTGGCGTCCTCAACCCCAGGACCCAGAGCTACAATAGCAGCACTATATCCCAGCACGAGAGTCCTTATGGCACGAATAGTACCACCTCCTCAGCTGTGGATAGTCCTTTTAGCACCGCACTCTTCGGGTCAAGGCAGACGACCAGCGTCAACACCTCTCCATCTTCGCTGGACACACCTGCGACAAGGTGGAGAAGATTCCCCTCGCTCCGAAAGATGCCCACGCGGAATTATACAGCCAGCGACAACTCTTCCATTAGGGCGAGAGCCAAAAAAATGCAGTGTGACTACGAGGCCGTACTGGTCGGATCTGAGTCTAGACTGGAGATTTTCCATGCCATAAGCGCAAAACATATGTCACGGAAATATGCTGAGCAGGAGCTGATCAACGTCGCATCGACGGGTGCTCTTGAAGCGCGCCTGGAGTTGGGTAAGCGTAGCATCCACCTCGTCAACATTGTCGATGAGACAGGCGATTGGCACGAATGGCAACCCCTTTTAGAATCAACGGCGTTCCTCCTCTTCGTCATGGATCTGGATACGTACGATGAGGAAGACAAGATGAAGGAGACGCTTAGTCTGTTTGAAGAGATAGTCAAGTCCAACTTCTTTCTGAAAGCGTCCGTCATCCTGATCCTGAACAATAAAGCGGGTTTCAGGGAGAAGCTGCAATGGAAAGCACTATCTGACTGCTTTCCCGACTATACCGGCGGCAGCGACTACCATAAGGCAGTCGAGTACATCATCTGGAAGTTCAACATGTTGAATAGCGGCCGCTTCATCATGTATCCTTGTGTGACGAAGAGTGACGATCCTTCTGGTCTGGATTCTATGTCCACTGTTATGCAGGAAGCCATCATAAATTATGTTCTGCGGGGTGCTAAACTTTTGGCATGAACATGCCAGCAGTCCAGGACGCTGTCATGTCTAGAAAGGTATGAAGGCATGTCTACAAATTACACTATACAATAAATAAATTGAGTCCAGTGATATTTCCGCCGCTCAGGTTTCTCTGCTTATAAAAGAAGACACAATGAGCATCGTTGTTTTCAAACAAGTTTCCGTACCACCGTTGCCTGAATCAGCCTAATATCTCACGAAAAAGGCTGTCCCAACGAGCGATGGTAATTAGGACGGTACAATAAAGCTCTCCCCAACCAACATGCCACTCCCTTCGACCTATTTACTCCTCCTAAAGCTCGTTTTCTTCAAATCAATCCTCGGCACCGCTGAGCCTTTCGTCCCATCCACGACTTCACCCTGTTGGCCACAACTCGAAGTTCAAACCATCACGCCACCCATATTCACGACATTTGAGGCACAAATTCGGTCAAGCCGTGCCCGTCAGATCTGCAGGTCATCGCGGTAAATTTTATCAATATATAGCATGAGAAAGAGGCTGCAAACTGATGTGGATACATTTCTAGATGAGATACATATCCAATGGGGCATGGATGAACCAATAGTAACTTGGAAGAGAAGATGTCTATCCTTGGGGTGAGATGAGATAGTAGTCATGACGAGCACCATTTCATCACGGATGGAGAAAGCCAAAGAGCTGAGGCAAGATAGTAATCATTGTCCAGAAGGCCATCTTCTGGACGTTCGAATTGATCCCGACATGGAATTGTTAGGACTTTTGCCATCATCTGTTACCACAGAATAATCAAATGGTATCGCATGAGTTCCGATAAAAAAAGGCGTTGTCGAATAGCCTTCTTTGGACGTTACGATCTATACTATCTTTAAATTCGGCTACATCCTCGATCTACCTATGTTATTTAATCATCCCTTATTCCCCGCCAACCACAACGCCCTGAAACGTCCCCCATCCCTCTCTGCCAGCTCCCTAGGCAAGCCGGTCTCCACAATCTCGCCCTTATCCATAATGACCACCGTATCGAAGTCCATGACCATCTCCAGCCGATGACTTACCATCACAATCGTATAGCCCTCGAACTCCGCCCGGATAATGCCCTGCATGGCGCGATCCGTGTCCTGTTCCACGCTCAAACTGACCTCGTCCAACAACAAGATCCCGCCCGCTGCAGCGCCGGGACCCTTCTCCCCGAACTCGGCGGCTCGTTCCCGTGCGCGGATGCGTGCCCGCAGGACCGCACGTGCGAGGCTGAAGAGCTGTTTCTGCCCCGCGGACAGTTTATCGCATGATATGCCGGCCGCAAGCCCGCCGCGGTCTGCGACGAAAGTCCAGAGGTCAACAATTTCGAGAACCGCGCGGCATTCGGCTTCGGTGGAGATCGTGAAGGGGTCGAGGTTGGCTTGAAAGGATGTCCCGTCAGGAAGGAAGACGGGCTCTTGCGGTATGGTGATTATGCGCTGGCGTAGGGTTGGGTGGTCGATTCTGTGGAGCGGAATGGAGCGATGGTTATGTTTTGTGCGGTTGAGGGGAGGGGATCGAGGATTTTGAGAAGGAGGAGGATCGTGGAGGATTTGCCGCTGGTAGGGAGGTTAGTGGTCTGCTCTTTGAGACAGAGAGGGGTGGCTTAGGTACCTTCCGCTACTGCCGCATATGGCAACTTTCTCGTCCGGCGCTATGGATAGGGTCATGTTCTTTATCGCGAGGCATCCGGAGTTTGTGCTGCCACCGTCTCTGCTGTTGGTTGAGTTCCTGGGAGATTCATTGTCGACATCACTAGATCTCGTCAGCATGATATCCACTGCTCGACGGGCGGAAAGCCTCTGCTCTTACTAATAAGATGCCGAAACACCATTAATCTCAATCCTGCCCTTCAGCGGCCATTCACGGGGCGGTATCTCCCTCCAGGTTCTCAGAAACGACCTTGTCGCTGAAAGTCTTCAGCCGGCTCACGGCGCCGATCGACGTCTCGAGCATGGTGTACATCTCCACGAGGAGCGACAGCTGTTCCCCAAACGTCATCAGAGTGATCAAACTGGCGCCAGTAACGCCGTGTTCGACCGCAACTGCGTAGCCAGCGTGACAAACACCGACGCCAGTCCGGCGACGACGAGATGCAGCGTGAAGACCAGCCACCGTTGATCATGGCTAGGAGGTATGCAGGCCTCTGCGAGGTGTCGAGGAAACTATTGTTGAGCGCGATACCATCTTCAGTCCAGCCGAAGGCGCGGAATGTAGCGAGGCCTTTGATCGTGTCGATGAAGTGCGTGCTGTTATTTATTAGCATTTCGAGCAGGGAAAGTCATAAATAGAGGTGGCTTACTAGAGTGGGCTTTTCGCCTCCAGATCCAGCAGCCGGATCTGCCGAGACGTGCGGAGATAGAACTTTTGTATACCGAAAAGAATCGCGGCCAAAAACGGGTACGTGATGACGAGGAACGGAGACGACGTGGCAATGACGCCAGCCAACCCGATGCAGGCGGTGAGAATTATGGAGACATTGAGCAAGGAAATAGGGAGCGCCCCGTCAAGCAGCGTCATGTCCTGCGAGAAGAGGTTTGTTACGACCCCGGTGTCGGTGTTGGTGAAAAACTTGAGCGGCGCGTTGATGACCGTCACCAACGCCTCGTGAATCCTCGCACCGGAGGACTGAATGGTGGCTACCAACAAAACCACACAGACCACAAAGAGGCAGGCGAGCGTCGACACTTGGAGTAGTGCGTAGATGCCTATGTAAAGTGCACTCGAACGCGTGGAGTGGCTGGACGCGACGTCCTCGGACCAAAACTTAAGCCAGATGACGTTTAAGTTGGTGAAGAAACCCCAGCCTATAGAGCAGAACACTATGGTCGCAATGTTCCAAATGTTGACGCGGGCGAAGTAATGGCGGCATACAGTGCCGTCGCCCAACATTCGTCCTTGTTCTTCCTTGGGACTCAACACCGCCGTCGTTGCCGCAAGAACCTAAGGCCGCTGGGGACTGGTTGGGGCGTTGGAGCCAGCGGGTATGATACCATTGTCAAACTTTTCACTGCTGCTTTCCTTAACTCCGAGGTTGTAAACGTATCCAGCTTTTTTGGTCATGAGTCCTTGGAACGTCCCCTGCTCTAGGACCTTACCATTTGAGCTGAGAGCTACGATGTGGCCTGCAGAAGGCAAATGTCCAACAGAGTGAGTGCAAAGCACGGCCGTTGCGTTTCTGCGGCGAAGAAGACCTGTGGGGGGAAAGACTTCGCGGAAACCCTTTTCTTCAGTATCGGCGTCGAGTCCGCTCAGGATATCATCGAACACAAGGAACTTGGAATCGACATATAAAGCCCTTGCGATGCATCCTCGACTCTTCTGACCACCGCTCAGTGTGATACCTTTGCTGCCTACTTTGCTCTGGTCTCCTTGTGGTAAGACGAACAAATCCGGAAGTAGCATAGAGGCCTCGATGACCTCGTTATATCGTGCATCGTCGAATGCGGAGAACTCCACCATGTTTTGTCGGATCGTCATGTTTGTCAGGTATGGCGTTTGGTCACAGTAACCAACCTTCCCGTAAAGCGAACCAAGACCCATGGTCACCTCCCCTTGTGCAACAGGAGCTTCGCCTATGAGGACTTTGCATAGAGTTGACTTGCCAGACGCGACGGGACCAAGTCACCCTGCAGTCTTCAACAAACAGCCGGTCCAAGTGACTCGTCGTTAATGCATCCTGAGAACTCCATTACGATGTGGTCGGAAAAGAAGGATTGAAAATCTCTCTCCCTATTGTAACGGGGTAAGGCCGGACATCAGGGAAATAGGTTACGGGGCTAGGGGAAAGTTTATTTTCTCTTTAAGAGGCACAGAGGCAGAGTAGGACACGAGTCCCTCATCTTCATATCATCATCTCCTTCTTATCTATATCTTCACCTTCGCTTTTCAGTCAGTTATTTAGTTATTTTAGTTATTCAGCTTATCTTTACGTTCGAGATCCTATTATCACGATACTAGTCTCAGAGGTACATCCGGCCAACTCGCGCACCAGACGTGTAAGAGCTTCACTCTTATAACCAGTACCACGATCTTCGTCTGATAAGATTAACAGATGGGATCTGTTGGTACTGGAGCCGTCTGTTCAGTGTGTTAGGTGGTAGGTATATCCTACTGACCGCCTGAGCCCGTTTCACTATCTAACAAGGTTGGGTTGTTCAGCGTTCGGTGGCCTTCACAGTCCCTCTTCGCAGTCCCGTAAACTCAGAAGTGAGACCCTTGACCTAACGCCACTGTGGCTATGTACATGACTTACTAACTGTTGGAAAGTCGACCGAACGGAACTGCCTGTGGCCTAAAATTCGAGAACGCGAGAGGTCCGTCTACCACTGTCAGCTAACGATCCTAGGGTTTGCCCAAACGCCAAACATCTGGGAGAAAGGATGCAAAGAAATGAGTCAACAGAAAGAGACTCAATCACTGTGCCGCACGCCTGCAAGTACGTCCCAATCAGCTTGCGCGCAAGTACGCGTCACAACATTTATCAGTCCTAATAAGGCAGGTCAGAGTTGGATCATTGGATATCTACCGTGTCGGTACCCTGCTTATCAGGTCGCCGAAACGGGTTAGTCAAATGGTCGGCATAAGCATTGACCTCGGTGGTAAGGCTGGGATAAGGTTTTCCCAACCAGGAGACGGGAAGGTACGGTCAAGTACAGGGCTACAAAATCCCGCCTCAAACTAGAAGTAACCATCATAAAACAAAGAAAAGAAAACATCCGTTTTTGGCCTTCATATAAATCTCCAGGTACTGAAACGGGGTCAGGCGGTCAACAGGATATACCTACCACCTAACACACTGAACAGACGGCTCCAGTACTAACAGATCCCATCTGTTGGTCTGATCAGACGAAGATCGTGGTACTGGTTGTAAGAGCGAAGCTCTTACGCGAGTTGGTCGGATGTGCCTCTGATACTCGTATCGTGATAATAGGATCTCGAACGTAAAGATAAGCTGAATAACTAAAATAACTAAATAACTGACTGAAAAGCGAAGGTGAAGATATAGATAAGAAGGAGATGATATGAAGATGAGGATGATGATGCGTGAAGATGGAGTACTCATGTCCTACTCTGCCTCTGTGCCTCTTAAAGAAGAGAAAATAAACTTTCTCCTAGCTGTTACGAACCGTTGGTTCTAACCTGGCCAAAACCAACCCGACAGGCCCTACAATAGGCCATGACGGAACCCCGTAAGAACAAAGCCCCATAAGGACGGAAAGGAACAACTAGGCCCCCGACTAAAGGAAAAGGTCACGTGATAGGGATCACGCTTGGCAGGTGATCCCCTACTTGGGATCACCAGGAGCGACGTGATCCAAGTGATCCAACGAGATCAGTGAAGGAGAGATGGATATTTAAGGGACAGGACTCCCAGGCATTTCATAGATAGACAGTCTCTACTTCAGTGATCAATCTAAGCATCAATCTAACCCATTGGTGAGGCAAACTGCCTTAACGACTTTATTCCCGATTACCCTACTTGAATACTTCAGTTACCCAATGTACTCTACTCCATACGTCAAACCCCGATATTATTGCTTGAGGACTCCGCAGCAGGACTTACTTACTAGCACAAACCCTTACAGACTCTTTAGTGGTTTACGCAGCTAGACTATTAGAGGTTTCGTTACAAAGGCTAGCAATCTCTGGTGTAATATTTTCGAGTCGCATACTACTAATGCGGTCGACGCCTTTCTGATCTCCTTTGTGGCGATGTGCAAATATTCATGCTACATCGACTTGAACGAATCATTCATCTCGGAGAAATCATCAAAGCAAAATAGAGGCGAATGCTGTCTCTATTTTGGGAGGGGGGAACGCTACCCGCATAAACATATGTGGGAAGTAGGGAGATAGGAGAGAACAGATACCTCAGAAAAGTTCCCCCTAATGCCTCCCTAACGTCAACAAAAAATGAATAGCCGCTAATGGATTTGCATCTCCTCTTGTAGCCATGTGTTGCGTGTGATCTTCGTAAGACCATGTACGAATACGACATTCGCTATTGCTTCCCGAACAGCATCGGAGAGAATGGTGATGCCATGGTTTGTGCCCTTTGCGATTGCTGCAAGGCCGACGGTGGGAGGCTGAAAAGGTAATGGCATTTGCATTTGTCCAGCATCAGTTGCAGGAAATCGTGTAGTATGCTTGATTTAAGGTTCAAGCAGTCTGGATCGCAACGTGGGCAGGCTTGGTTATGGGGCCAAATCTGAGCTCTGAATTGGAGGCTGACATATCAGGGATACTGACACACCAGAGGCTTCGTCCTTGGAGATCCAACAATAGCTAATACATTAGAGTGTTCATTCCTGAAGATCTGTGTGATCACGCCATAATGGTTCGGCTCTGAAGGTCATATTCGCAGTCTATTCAACCATGTGTTCCCTTCGTAGAATCATTACAGTAAGCAGTCATTCATTACCTCATTTCTGATACCCTCAAAGGTACTGCTTGATCTGTTCCTCATTCCAATCCCAAAACTTGGATGTGCCTTCTGTTCCACCCTCAGATGCGAGCTTTGTGGCCTGGGGCAGATCTGGTCTAAGCGGGTGGAGTCTTCCCCACGGAATCACTAATCAAGACTCAAATTAGGGCTACATTCAAAGGAATGTTGTAGAGAGATGGTTCGGACGTACCCCAATTCTCAGACCAATTCGCCTTTTCAATCGTGATTTCGGGGGAGAAGGCGGCATACAACTGCGTATATGCCCCATTAACGGCGGGATAGCACATTAACCAGGCCACAAGCTTCAATACGGCGCCCTGATCTCTGGGGAGCTCGGTTTGAAGGTTTCCGGGGTTAATCGGCACGCTAACTATACCGTCGGCTTTGTGGCGTCTAGCGTACTCGACGCCCAGAGCCCAGACGCCGCTCTTGCTGACCCCATAGCGATCGTTAGCGGGCTTCGGGATATGGTAGTCGAGGTTGTCGACGGAGACGCCCACGTTCTCGTGTCCGGAAATCTCAAGCCCGAACGAGGAGAGCCAGACAACACGGACCGTGTCGGCCGGCTCCAACTTTGCAGTCGAGACGAGTAGGGGCGTCAAGAGCTTAGTGAAGAGAAATGTGCCGACGCAGTTCACGCCTATTGAAAGTTCGTAATCCTGTGCCGTCTTCAGCGGGGGTTCCACAGGCGGTACCATGATGCCGGCATTGTTGAAGAGGACATTGAGCTTCTGCTCCTGGGCGAGGAATTGATGCGCCGCGGCCTGGACGCTGAAGAGATTGGCGAGATCGAGAAGAAGGAAGATGAGCTCGCCGGTTGTTGAGCCGGGAGCGGTAGCTTTGATACTCTCGATGGCACGCTTGGCTTTCTCCTCGGACCGTGCAGCAATATAGACTTTAGCGTTTTTCCTGTAGAGGATACGCGCTACTTCCTTCCCGATGCCTGTATTGGAGCCTGTGACGATGTAGACCTTTCCCTTCAGATCTGGGACATCTTTCTCGGTGAAATGTGGGCTTGGCGGGAAGAAATTTGTCCAGAAACTCTTGAATGAGGGGCCGGGTGCCATAGTCGAAGAATGGCTCTGACTAGGCTAACGAGATGAGACAAGAATGAAGACGTAAATGTAATTCAGCGACAAGCTGGAAGTTTACGGGATAACATTCGCGCCCCGCTCTCGAACTCGATGTAAGTTCTATGATCAGGCAATCCAATGCTTGTTTACCACATCATGTGCATACCTCTGCCCATATGTATGGGGTCCTGATGCACTACCCATGACAGGCAACATGCTTGTTCATGGGCCCCGCCTCCTTCAAGCTACCCGTGTTACAAATTGGGCTGGCTGAATCAATCCTGTGGTGAACCAATAAGCAGACTAGCCAAGGATAACCAATCCCGCATGCTACACCTCCTGCAGCACTTGAAATTCTAGTGCAGTACATTGCCCCCGTTTACCGCATATCTTCTCCGTAAATAACCACGTATACAGATCTCTATAGAAAGCTACATATCAAATCAAAACCTGTCAATATAATGGCTATCGTAATAAATTACCTACTATGATCTTTCTAAAATAGGAGTTACTTATGCTTCAACAATTAGTAACATACGTATAAGCACTTTATTGGAAATCTAGTTCTATGTCAAGGTCGATTTCGTGACGTTCCTTTTGTTTGTCAAAGTTCGCGATAGAGAAATTAAATTCTTTTATTTCTTTTTCTATCATAAATGCTTTCTTTTATTTTAGGGAGAAATCCTCTATTATCTGATACTATTAAGTACCTATATATTCTCATTTGTATGCGGAAATACTTCATAGAGCACTAGCTAATGATTTTGTAGGCGGTGGGGCTGTAACTGTACTAACATTTCAAACGCTGAGGTACACCCTGGATGTCGTTATCGTTCTGACCAATCAGAGACCAAGTAGCCCAGTAGGACGAATTGGAGTATTTCCCCCCCGTCGCCCCCAAAAAGAATCCTCGGATACCGTTCGGATCTTACTGCATGCTTAAGTAGTATTTCGAGTTCCGTAGGGCAGGCATTTTCGGATTCGGAGGGTTCGGGTTTCCGCAACAATACGAGAGAGCGCATGGAGTAGCATTCTTATTGACCTGTCACGAAGCATGATCCGGATGTGCCCCAGATCGCATTCCGCTTGTTTACCATTAATATGTTGCAATCAGTTATGGTCTCGCTGTGGCTATCACATGCAGCTACAGTGCATTCTATCCTCTCAATTTGATCGTCACGGAGTGATTGACCATGCTCACTTTGATTCAAAGGCCAGGTCAACTTGGGCACCTCCTAAGTGGTCTGGCAGTGTTATTTTTCGTGCCTGCTTTTGCCAAGGCTGATCATGTTACACCTGCTGCATGTCGATACATACCTGGGGATGATGGCTATCCGACGCAGAGCGAATGGGCACAGCTCAACAATACCGTTGGTGGCCGGTTAATTGCCACGATTCCCCAAGCAAGCGTCTGTCATACAGCGCCTTCTTCTTCAGACTACAATGAAACTGCATGCGAGGCTCTGCAGGCTGGGTGGGATATGGCTCAAACCTTGTACGTAGTCATAATGCATCTATCATGTTTTAGTCTGTACGTAGCGGGTCGTGTTTGCTAACATACAGTATTACAGTGAGGTGAAGCCCGCCGAGATCATCAATGCTTATTACCAGAACCAGTCGTGCGACCCTTTTACTCCAGTTTCCCGGCCATGCGTCCTGGGCAACCTTGTGTCGCACTCCATCAATGTGTCATCGGCTGAGGATGTTATAGCTGGCCTCGAATTCGCCCGGCAGAAGAATGTTCGACTGGCGATCAAGACGACTGGACATGAGTAAGTTGTATTGCAAGGAAAACATATATCCATCCTCTTGAACATAAAATACTGATAGAAATTCATTTAGCTATATGGGAAAATCTACAGGCCTTGGGGGTCTAGCTCTATGGATGTACAACCTAAAGACAGCAGATGTCATTGACCAATACGAAAGTGCGTGGTATTCAGGGCCAGCTATCAAGCTCGGATCGGGAATGATCGTGGGAGAATCCTACGAAGTCGCGGCTGCAGCTGGATACCGGCTCGTGGGCGGTGAATGCGGAAGTGTCGGGATCACTGGAGGCTATTCGCAAGGCGGCGGACACTCGATTTTGAATACAGCGTACGGGATGGCAGCTGACAATGTGCTGGAGTGGGAGGTTGTCACGGCCACGGGTGAGCATCTAATCGCGACTCCTGCGAACAATACCGATTTGTACTGGGCCCTGTGCGGGGGTGGTGGCGGTACGTATGGAGTGGTGCTGTCAATGAAGGCCAGACTCTACCCAGAGGGCCCGGTCGCTGGTGGTACGCTCGGTTTCAACCTAGCTGACGCCGAAAATGATGATACTTTCTGGGAAGCTGTCACTATCTGGCACCAATACCTCCCCTCATTCATAAAAGAGAACAACACTCTTCAGTGGGTGATAGAGAACAGCAGCTTCAACGTCCAAAGCATCAACCTGCCGGATCAACCCGCCTCGGCAGTAAAAAGCCTGGTGTCTCCTTATCTATCAGAGCTCGACCGCCTCAACATCACATACCTCCTTACAGCCAGCGTTTCGGCCACGTACCTAGACCATTTCGCTAAATACTACGGCCCGCTGCCCTACGGACCGGAGCCGCCCTCGACTGTACTGAACAGTCGCCTAGTGCCGCGGGCCGTTTTCGCTAACGAAACGGCAAGGGCCAAGTTCGTCGACGCAGTGCGCTCCACCGTCTCGGACGGCAAGTTCCTTTACGGATGTTCGGGCATGGACGTGAGCAACAGCAGCCATCCAGACAACGCGGTACTCCCCGCTTGGCGGGACACGGTTGCCATATGCATTCCCAACGGGTTTTGGAATTACACAGCGCCGCTAGCCGAAAATATCGCCCTCAAGGAGAGGCTAGTCACGGTTCACGTCCCGGCCATCGAGGCAGCCACACCCGGGTCCGGCGTCTATCTAAACGAGATGGATCCCCTGTACCAGGGCGATTGGAAGGCGAATATGTACGCAGGGAACTACGATCGTCTTTTGTCCATCAAGCATCAGTATGATCCGGATTATTTGTTTTATGGCCGTTTTGCCGTTGGTGGTGATGAGTTTACTATAGATGGGAGCGGGCGACTGTGTAGAGCTTGAAAGTTTGCATCTTGCTTAGATAAAAGAAGATAATACTAAATTACACGTGGATTAGGGGTACTAAGAGATCCGTTTCCATCGAATCTTCATATCACGGTCCGGAGGCATGGCTCCAGCTCCGCAATACCGCGCGTCATTCCGAGCCGGCCTGTCCGACGGCGACCCGTCCAACTTGGTCCACTCGATAAACTCGATGTCGAACTTGGACACCACGAGAGCAATTGTGGTCAGTATTTCGTACTTGGCGAAGTGACGTCCTGGACAGATAAATTGCCCGCCACCTGTTTTGGAGGGAAACGGGGGTTAGTTAGACAAACAGTACACTAGCAGTTGGAGAAAGGAGGTGTAAAGTAGCATCCAGGGGTTAGGTTACACACCAAATGGAAAGAAAGAATTTGAGCGGCCCGCCATAGAGTATGCAAGCTTGCGACTGACACTGCCGGACTCGTCTGTATCCTCGACATACTTAAGATGGCGCCCCGCCCAGAACTCTTTGGCAGGGTGCCCTTCAACGCCCCAGACACTCTCGTCGTAATGAGGAACCAACATCGGCACCTGCAGCATCGACCCCTTGCCAATGACGAAGCCTTTCATGGCTATGGGCTCCTTGACATGGCGGATTATGTTAAAGTTGATGTGCATCCGCAAAACCTCGGTGAACACGGACTGCAGTAACGGCAATGTCACCAGCTTGTCCGAGTCGATCATAAGAGCGCCTGTTTCGAGATCGGTCTTGTGGGCTGTGGCCACCTCGTCGCGTATTGCTTGAAGCAGGGAGGGGTCCTTGGTTATTTCCATAATCATCCACATGGTCGTCGGGATAGAATTGGAATTCTGCCTGTGTTATTTAATTTAGTAAACAAACTATGAAAAGAACCGACGAATTTCAAGCCGCTATGAGGAGGCTGCTTACGCCATCAGCAGCATGCCTAGAGCTCCAGCAGCTGCTTCGGCCTGGAACCCATCGTCTTTGAGCCACTTGACTATCTCGCGACAGACCCGAGCACCAAAAAGTGGTTCCCAAAACACTTCGGCAGACGGGCCATTCCAGTCGAATTTGGACCACGCAGCATCCAGGTACTTTCCTATCATGGCGTAATACCGGTCGCGGATCCGGTAGGGTCGTGGGTTCAACCAAGCCGGGAACCCCAGCGTGAGGGTGAAGAGGTTGGCGTCGAATGCCCAGAACGCATCAAGTAAGCCTGGGTTCAGCTCGAATATGCTTGGTCCGAATAGGGTAGAGATGGCGCATTCCGTTATTTCGCTTCGGCACAGATCCATGACGCTAATCGTGGTCCACTCATCTACGGGATATCTTCTTTCCAATGCGCTGGAGAACTGACAGCGGAAGAATTCAATCATAGGCTTGAGATGATTCGTTCGTACCAAGTACTCGGTGTGGTAGTGTTCGTATGCGCGCCAGTATCGCTGATCTGCGGTGATGTTTTCGGTGCCGGGGGCCGGGAGCCGTCCACGTCCGGAGTGGTCGTCGGCAAACCGTTTGACTTCATCCTTGGACATCCTGTATAGGTTGGGCAGTACACTGCGAACCATAATATCCTCATTTCCTATTTTGTCGTGCAATCGTCCGAAAATGGTCTGGATGTTTCTCGGCCCGGCCAGTAGGTATACCTCTTTCCAGCCTAGGTAGAATCTGGCAGAATTGGCTTTCTCTAATGCTTTTCTGTATCGGACAACAGCCAGCTGATTATCAGACCTCAACTATGACATCCAAAACAGCCGATTACAAGGACCCAGATATCAATGAATAGGAAACACGTACGAAACTCTATGCATAAACCTTTCGTTGTCAGTCACAAACTGTATAGTATTAAAGATGAACGGGATGGGGTCCGCAAGGGCCCGGGGCTCTGAGACTGCCTTCAAGTGTAACGTTAAGACCACGAGGACTGTTACACAAAGAACGATGATGAGCAAGCCTCTTGGGGCATAATGCCCATCGACAAGCTCTCGTAAATTATCGAAGGAGCAGTTGATGGATTCCATAGCTTGAGTATAGAGCGTTGATTGTGTGTATCATCTATTGCGACTTATTCAAATGGACAGCATCCTGCTAACAGTTAGAGGTGGTGCAGTAAGAGACAAGTTCATGACTTCAACAGTGATGCTGTATTCCCAGGACCTGAGGCAGAAGCTCTGGCTCTGCTTATCAGCGCAGATCATCATCTGTTCAGCATCTGACGAGGGAGGGGTTCTGGGTTGCCCTGATCGATGTGTCCGATAGCCGGCTGATATTGGGTGTCATTCCGAGTTGAAGAGGCCTCTGATTGGTACCTATACGAGTACAAGTAATTTATACTCATCTTTAAAAGCATCTGAGACCCATTGACATCCGATTGGTGTGAAGTCCAAACCCGAGCTTTACACTAATCTATTTTGACAAGGGTAAGGGCCGTCAAGGAATAGCCGGTGGCCACCGCTCTTCCCTGTTGTCCCGGCCGTGACATCGATCAGGGTTAGCGAGTGTCTCACAGGTCGCAAACCAACCTTGACTCCACCAAATTTAGGATAACATGCTGAGCTACAGGAAATATGCTTCTCTGTGGATGCCAACCCCACCAACCAACAACTCGAAAAATACAACACCGCTTAAGACGCGCCCAACTCCAACCAGCCCTAACACCAGCAAGTTATGTCAGACTACACGCACATCACTCTTTTCTTGTGTGATAACGCCACTTTTGGGGAAAGCAGAGACGTAGTTTCGGCAGCGTACGCTTTGGTGCAATTCCTCAAGCCTTGATGACGATGCGATTTGTTGGATCGGCATCTGAATAAGACCTAACCTAGCATGCTCTGGAGCGAGCCGCCCCTGGCGTTAAACTACTTCAGCAAAAGCATGTATGAATTCAATATGCCCTGTGGCAAAGCGACAATCGCGTTGGCCCTTGTGGCTATTTCTGGACAATGATCTCGCCGTGCATCATGGCCAGAGTCGCATCGTCTGTCCCCTCCCACTCCTCCCAAGCCTTGGCCATTTCTTCCAATTCGTCCTCCGTAGAAAATCCAGATTTGAGCCCCGTGTCTCGTATTCGGCCAGCGCGAATTATTTTCGCCATCTGCTGGGCTTATTAAGAGTATGTATCGTTAGCCTCAGGAGTACCTAGACTATGTTTTGAAAGTCCAGGATGACTGTTGGAAGTAAAAGGGACCTACCCCAGATCTTCTTCTCGGCCTCTTCACAGAAAGACCAAGTGCCAAAGCTCGCCGTTACCTTATTCCGCTGCGCTCCAGCCTTAAGAGCCCACCCAAGCAACTGTCTGCCTGCCATAGCGCTCCCTCCAGAAAGCGGTATAAACTTGGCAATGAAGTCGTGAAATTTGACGAGCCCGGGGGTTTCGGGCCACACGCACTCGGTTTGAACGTCTCCCTCACGAGCAGCGACTAGGCCCCCCGGCTTCGTGACTCGTAGCATTTCGCGTAGCGCATCCCATGGGTCCTTCAGATGGCAGAGCACCTGGTGGCAGTGGGTGATGTCAAAGGTTCCATCGGCGAAAGGCAACTTAAATACGTCGGCCTCGAGAAACTCGATGTTTTTGACGCATTCCTGCTCAGAGATGGCCTGCGCCCGTAGCAGGATGTCCGTCTTGACGTCGGTAGCCGTAACGTGGCCGTCGGGGATGGCTCTTGCGAGGGTTATCGAGATGGTACCGGAGCCCGCCCCGACGTCTAATATGGTCAGATTAGGGTTGACTTGTTTAATAGACTGGATTTTGGGTAGGAGGTAGGCGGCGCTGTTCTCAGCAGTCCGTATTTCGTGGTGAGTCCATTGAGCCGCTGGCTTCTGGCTCGATTGGTCTGCCATCGTAGTTTATGTAAGACTTAAGAAGGGTGAGACCCTGAAGAAACCTTCTCTTCGGATTTAACTTGTGAGAGGTCTTCCAATCGTGCCGAAGATCATATTAAACATTTTTGTGATCAAGATGGACGATCTTTTGTACAACGGACGAACCTGTCTGTCAGAACACATGTACCTACTAGGTACCATACCCCACTACCTTTACATTAGCAATATCCTTATATGTACTCTTCCACTTAGCCTAAAGTTCTGAATTTAGCTATATTAACTAGATTTTATATATACCCCTATTTTATAGCTTTTAATGGGATTACTACTTGCACTTTCTTACTTTTTATTGTCGGCTGGTGTAGTTGGTCACTTCGCTGGTAGATAAGTCCCGATTTGAGCCTCGCCCACTTGGGTCGGTGACGAGTCGCGGGTTCGAATCCCGCAGCTGACACACAAGGGGGTTTAGTCAACCCTTATGGCGCGCTGCCCACCTTGTTGACTTCGCCTACCTAGCGATAATAGGGAGATTGGTGCAGTTTAGGATTACGAGCATCCTAGCCAGTCGACCGTCAAGCACTACGTCGGCGGAATATAACTCGACAGCCGGTCCAGAATTCGAATCGTTAATCCGGCCCCTTATCGGACCTCGCCTATCCGATAACGCTCGTCGGCGAACCCGTCCCCTCACGATAGAAGGCGCGCAGCACGCCCTCTCGCCGCGATTCTTGCGAGCGTCTAGACCACGTTACGGTCTATCCACTTGAGCGTATGGTTGAGATGTATACGCTCGACGAGAACCCCAATTAGCAGATACTACGACTTGTCGCGACAAAAAAAATAGTCGAGCATCTTCTGCACATCAGCAGCATCCCACCCCTGAGGACGAATTTAAGTGCCACATTACCACACTTATCAGTAGTTCAGGCAGGGGTTGTAGCACAGACTTAGGGAGGGACAGGAGGTTTAGTAGTCGTTTGGCTACAAGTTTACCTGTATAACCGCCCGACGCGGCTTAAGGGCCCGCTATATCATCTATAGCCCCTTAAGGGAGTACTTGTAGAGGTACCGAGGGTTAACACCTACGGCGTATTTAATATTATTTTACTTTTTACTGAATGATTAATTATATAACCCCCCGAAACGGCAGAGCACGTAATCCTCTTCTGCGGCCTGCTAGAAGGATCGAGAGAGTGCTTACGGGCCACTATCGCACCATGGCCGCTACACACCCGCAGAGACCTGACGGCGGCGACAGGGGAACCAGCAGTTAGTGGGACTATCACAAGGTGGCTACTCAGGACCGGTCGGATAGCGCTTAGGCCCGGATAATATCGATCTTCTCAGGGGGACTTTGTTAGTAGGTGTGACGGTCAACCCTCGCAGACTCACTACAACCAGGTGACTTACAGCTGGAACACCTGCCGTGGCAGTGTCAGATGGGAAGCCAATCATAACCCTTGTAGGAGCCCCGCCAAGCGTGGATGACTTAGTCGCGATCCCTCAAACCTAAGTTGTCATCTTCTTTCCTTCGCTCCTTAGAGTAGAATCTTCGTCGATAGCACCTAATCGAGGTCTATACCAATGCGATGCAACCCAGGTCGTGACAGTAGGGTGAGAACTAACATAGTATTGTAGTGGACGTAACGCAGTCGCTAATAGAGCGAACTTACGTAGCAGCGTATGTATTTAGTCCAGCCATTAGGGCACGGTTTGACATACGGGAGCACTTGCAGAGGTACCGGGGGCCTCGAGCCTACGGCTTGTTTAATAACAATAATAATAATTATATAACTATAAAATACCAGGGAACCTCGCTACTTATATGTTTATCTCCCCCTTTCTTATTCTGCTGGATTAATCTCTACGAGTGTCAGAGCCACAAGTGTCATCCGAGGCGGGCCGGCTTCCACCAGGAAGGAAGCCGTTTGTGGCGAATGAGAGCCGTTGAAGCCGTTTGCAGCGGATAGGGAATCGCTTGGTTGCAGATAAGGAGCCGCTGTCCAAGATATTGGCCGAAGTCGGAGGAACACAGACATACGGAAGCAAACATCCAGAATCCAAGAGAGAACCTCGGCTGGCTATAAGTAAGGAGTCGAGACGGAGGAAGATAGAGAGGGCAGAGATCAATGAACTACTGTGGACACCCCTACCTGCCATCACCAAGTGACCACCAGTGACCACCAGGGGGACACGCCTATTTCTCCCCTTCACTCTGTACTATCGCCTTCGGTCCAGGCCGTAACCTGACAACGAGTATCCTACGTAATCTCCGAATCCTGCTTTATGTAATCTGATAAATATGTCACTTGTTAGAGGGAGGACTAAGCCCCTCGGCTAATAGATCAAGAGATCTCAAATGCTAGTATATCACTAACACTTAGTCCTACTTTATATATTAACTTGGGGATAGGGTTTTTGGGTGTTGTTTTTCGGTTTTAAGACGAATTATGTAGCGTATGTAGTCGCTCTCTTGAAAAGAAAAAGAGAGAATCAAGCGGCCTATTCTGTAGCAATTTGATTCGATTCTCTTTGCCTGATTAAGGCACTTATTGTTTTAATGACCTGTTGAGGTCTTATATTGTTCCACGTACCTGTTGAAGTACCTTTATTGTTTCCTATTGTTCACTTGCTGAGGTGATACACTCTAGGGCCTGTTGAGGATCTATTCTCTCTTCCTATATCAACCAAGGTGCTATAGTTGCATATTGCCTACTGTACCGTGGTAAATAAATAAGCACTGAACTGGGTTGTCTATCTAGGTTAGTAGTTTTGTTTACTCCTTTCAACTACATCGTTATCGCTATATAAAGGATATATACATAGGCTATATAGCGCCCGGCGGCAGGCTAGGAATATCTATAAGAACGAATTAACGTAGTTATCGGATCAAAAAAGACGCCGGCGGTAATATTAAAAATCACCGGAAACGGGTAATTAATCACGAGTTATAGTGATCAGTAATTATGGAGCAATCTACTAGATTATTGAAGGAGGGAATATGTATGTAATAAACGAGGTCCACTAGCGTTTTAGATACTCTCTGTGTGAAGTTGCGGCCTCAGGTGTAGAAGGGTACGAGACAGACACGCGTTGGAATATTTAGGGACCCCTCGGAACCAACTTGGTGTTGGTCCCTCACGCACCTTCATAGTACCAATGCATCCCCTGTACTTGGATTCCGACAGTCTCTACTTTAATAAGCAATCTCGATATCTATATAAGCTATAAGGTAAGGCTTTCGCTGGTGAGCTCTGGAGGATCTGAAAAGGTGGGGCGTGGCACGAGTGGTTGATCAACCTCACGATTCTATATGTAGACAGTAGTCTCCCAAATTTCTGATTCTCAACTCTCTCTTTGAACCGTGCTCCCACTCAACAGAAAAATGCCTACTCAAAAGACGCAGACAGCCATTATCCAAACGGAGGAGGCCTCGTCAACCAAGACTAATCTGACCAGTGTCCTCCCCTTGACGGTTTCCCACACGGTCCCCGTGCCTGGCTTACCCTCCCCGAACCACGTCCTCGTCCGAGTTCTAGCTGTAGCCCTGAATCCCACCGACCATAAAGCAGTGTCACATTTTCCCAACCCGAGCGGCGGAGTTGGATGCGACTTTTGCGGCGTCATCGTTGAACCTCAGGACGGGCGATATCCCGCCGGTACCAGGGTATGTGGTAGCGTTTTCCCATATGCGTCTTCGTCTTCGCCTAGGGAGGATGCAGATGCAACGAGAATACTCAGTGGGTCATTCGCCCAGTTTGTAGCTGCCGATGCACGCCTGCTGCTGAGAGTCCCCGATGAGTGGGACGACCTGCATGGCGCTGCGCTGGGGGGTGTTGGTTGGGGCACCGCAGGACTGGCCATATCGGACCCGGAGGCTCTGGCTCTCCCCGGTTTGCCGTCCAACCCCGCGACGGAAAAGGAACCCGTGTTGGTATATGGAGGTGCGACAGCCTCGGGCACCATGGCTTGCCAGTTGTTGAAATGGTGAGTGGTTTCTTGCTTGTGCATCACAATACAAACTTTACGTGTATGTTGGTATTGACAATGCGTCGCAGTTCTGGCTATTTACCCATTGCTGTGACGTCGGCCACATCTGCGGCGTTGGCAATTGAATACGGCGCAGTTGGTACTGCGGCTTACACCTCGCCTAAATGCCGAGAGGACATCCGCAATAATGCCAACGGTCTCCCCATTCGCCACGCTCTAGATTGTATCACGGATGCGGAATCCGTGGATATTTGCTTTGCCGCCATGGCGCGTACTGGGGGCCACTATGCCTGCCTCGAGGAGATGAACAAGGCCTGGATAACTCGCCGTGCCATCCGTGTTAAGGAAGTCATGGGCTATGAGGGGTTGGGCGTGAACATCAATCTGGGTCCGACTTCGTCAACATATTTGCGGGAGGCCAACCAGGAACTGTTCAACATACTCGCGAACTGGGCCACCGAGATGCAGTTATTGCTCGACGAGAGGTTAATAAAACCCCACCCTGTCCGCGAAGTACAAGGGCACTGGGACGGAGTTATTCATGGCTTGGGTGTGCTACAAAGGACCGAGGTCAGGGGGCAAAAATTGGTGGTTCGAATTGCGGCCATGTGAACGAAAAGCATATCGACAGGGAAGCTGATTTTACTGCTACATAGATCTGATGTCGAGCATGATTTCCAAGGAATGCCGTGTACCATTGGGCGGGGATGATGCATGTGTAGTGCTAATTTCTGCACCACGACGGCCTCAAGTCGTAGGGCTCTTTCACTCATGTCAGATCCCGGACCAATTTCGATAAACCGACCCCTTCACCCTCCCCCTGCCTCCCTTTTATCTCTAAAAGGTTGGCCAGTTTCCAGATAATAACAGCTGACACCGTAATGCGCGCTTGCTAAGATTTACGTGTAGATCAGCCAGTGACCGATGTCGTAGCTAGAAGGTGGAAACTGCCTCGGGAGTACAGCGATGAATCATGTGCGCGATGCGTTCGATTTGTCACTCTATGTTAGTGGCTATCAAAGCGGATAGGGTAGGATCGGTCCAATTAGATCCTCCATGGCTGCACAGCGGCATAGCTAATAGCGTATTGCAAGTACACTGTATCAGATACTATACAAGCTGCAGACAACCGTCCGCCTTGGGTCGCATTTCGAGTGACAGGGAACTCCAGACCGATAGTTCAGTGCGTATTGATAAATATATTGCTGATGGTTGTTGTTTTGACTCCCTGGTATACCGTTTAGCGGTCACCCTTATCTTGTCTTCTGCTCACACTTTGAACTTGCTAAGCCACCAGTTTCCAGCATTACATCCCTAGTCGGTGCTCCGTTGCATAGTGGGAAACTCTTCTCTGTCAGTACTTGATAACCTATTCGTAACCTTATGTCTAAAGGTGACTAATCGCATCCATATTAGGAGTTGATGCAACACAGCAAACGTGTACCATCGCGGCTTTCTTGAGCGGTGGAATAACGAAATTCAAGAATTCCGGAACGTCATCGCGTCATAATGGTTCACCAGCCACATGAACCCATTGCGATAGTGGGGAGCGCCTGTCGCTTTGCTGGCGACGTCAACTCGCCGTCTAAGCTATGGGAGTTGCTTCAGGAGCCCCATGACCTGCGGCAGGAAATCTCCGGCAGTAATCGAATTAGCGCCGAGGGGTTCTATCATCCTGACAATATGTATCATGGGCACACCAATGTCAGGCATGCATACCTTAGCAACGCGGATGTGGACGCCTTCGATGCCGGGTTTTTCGGTATCAAGCCGAGCGAGGCTAAAGCTATGGACCCTCAGCAGCGATTCCTTATCGAGGTCGTGTATGAGGGGTTGGAGTCCGCCGGCATCAGTACAGCCCAGCTAAAGGGGAGTGACACCGGGGTTTACGTGGGAGTCATGTTTGACGACTACAGCAGTATGCTTCTCCGCGATTTCCAGACCATACCGACCTATTATGCAACCGGGACTAGCCGCAGCATGTTAGCCAACCGAATTTCGTACTTTTTTGATTGGCATGGCCCATCTATATCCATTGATACGGCCTGTTCTTCCAGTCTTGTGGCCGTCCACATGGCCATTCAAGCTCTTCGCGCGGGAGAGACTAGGGTAGCATTCGCATGTGGTTCTAATTTGATCCTCGGGCCGGAAGGGTTCATTGTTGAAAGTAAACTGAAAATGCTTTCCCCAGATGGCCTTGGGCGTATGTGGGACCAAGGCGCTGATGGATACGCTCGTGGAGATGGTGTGGCAGCAGTGGTGCTGAAAACACTAAGTGCCGCCTTGGAGGATGGCGATCACATCGAGTGCATTATCAGGGAAACTGGATTGAACCAGAACGGCAGGTCGGCTACCGCTGGTGGTATCACCTTACCCAGTGCCTCTGCCCAAGAGACCCTGATTCGTGACACTTATACCAAGGCAGGCCTCGATCTCCGTCTAAAGAGTGATGGCCCCCAGTATTTCGAAGCCCACGGCACCGGGACGCAGGCTGGAGACCCGGCGGAAGCTGAAGCGGTGTATAATGCTTTCTGCCGCGATGACACAGATATTGTTGGACGTCACCCGTTATATGTGGGCTCCGGCAAAACCGTCCATGGCCACACCGAGGGCGCAGCGGGTGTTGCCGCCCTTCTCAAAGTGTCCCTAGCCTTGCAGCACGGCAGTATTCCGCCAAATCTCCTTTTCGAGCAACTGAGTGACCGTGTTGCTCCGTTCTACAAGAATATGGAGATTCCCACGACTGCCAGATCGTGGCCCGATGTTTTTGGCGCGCCCAGGAGAGCCAGCGTGAATAGCTTCGGCTTTGGGGGAACGAATGCCCATGCCATCGTGGAACGATATACCCCCGATCCTGATCCTAACTCGGCCAACCTTGGCCTTGAGATCCGGAGCTCGCCACATGAACCTGAACATGACTCATTATTGTTTGTCTTTTCTGCGTTCTGCGAAAACTCACTCCGTGCAAGACTTTCTGCTTATGCAGACTTCTTTGCGTGCGCTGGCCCAGGAATCGATCCCCGAGAGCTCGCGTGGACACTGCGGCAGCGTCGATCTGTTTTTCCTTACCGAGCCGCCTTCGTAGCATCCTCGTTGGACGATTTGAAAGCCAAGACAGTCGCCAGCCTCCAGGAAGAGAAGTCGACTATCGGCGTCAAGGCAATACCTCAAGCTAAAATTATGGGAGTCTTTACTGGACAAGGGGCACAATATGCGCGGTTGGGGGCTGAGCTCATCGAGAAGTCGAAAAGTGCGCGAATAATTATCCAAGAGTTGGAGTCGCACCTTGCTCGGCTCCCGGACGGCGATGCTCCTACATGGTCTTTGCAGGCCGAGATTCTTGCTAACGCCAACGTGTCTCGGGTTCACGAGGCTGCCATCTCCCAAGCTGTCTGCACGGCTATACAGATACTTCTGGTTGACCTGCTCCATCTAGCTGGTGTGCATTTTACCACTGTGGTGGGACACTCTTCGGGTGAGATTGCCGCCGCCTATGCGGCTGGTTATCTAACGGCCCGCGATGCCATGTATGTTGCGTATTATCGGGGGTTGCATACTCGACTAGCGTGTAGCCCAAATGAGGGCGATATTAAAGGCGCTATGATGGCCGTCGGAAGTTCAATGGAAGACATGGCCGAGCTGTGCGCTGATAGAGTATTCTCAGGCCGTGTCGCTGTCGCAGCTATCAATTCGTCCTCGAGCGTCACCGTTTCTGGGGACGAGGATGCCATTGCCGAGCTCGAGATAATTCTGGATGACGAGGGGAAATTCCATAGACGGATCAAAGTCGAAAAGGCCTACCACTCCAAGCATATGCTTCCATGCGTCGATCCCTGTACAAAATCACTTCATCGTAGTGGTGTTGCGCCGCAGAAGCCTGGGAAGACATCATCATGCACTTGGGTTTCCAGTGTGTATGACTCTCTTATTGATGAGGAAATGGCTGCAACATTAGGCGATATTCCCTACTGGGTCGATGGAGTGAAAAAACCGGTCTTGTTCATGCAGGCAATCCGCCGTGCCATGGCTGTTGATCCGTGTCATCTAGTGCTCGAAGTCGGTGCCCATCCCGCTCTAAAGGGCCCGGCAAGTCAGACAATCCAGGAAATTATGGGAAAGGCAATTCCATATCATGGGATGCTTGCGCGAGGTACTTGCGCTGTTGAGGCCACTTCAAGGGCCATGGGATTTCTGTGGTCGTACATGGATCATAATGGCACACGCTTAAACCTGGATAGTTACGAGAATACTGTGATAGGTGATAAATGTCGTCGCTTTATCCCGGTTAAAGGTCTGCCTACATATCGATGGAATCACTCTACCAAGTTTCGGCACGAATCACGCAAAAACCGAAAGATGGTCCGGAGACAGGAGAGAGTCCATCCCTTACTGGGAGATGTAACTACGGACAGCGCTCCACACCACATGAGCTGGCGAAACTTACTGCGCGTGAGCGAAATGGAATGGCTCTCCGGTCACAAAGTTCAGGGCCAAACTGTCTTCCCAGCCGCGGGTTACATAACTACAGCCTTGGAAGCCTCGCGATGCCTGGCGAAGGCCGTAGGCCAGAAGGTCCGTCTTATTGAGCTTCACGACTTCATTATACACCAGGCCATGGTGTTTGATGATCAGGATGCCGGTATCGAGGTGCTCATATCCATGGCAGATATCGCCCGGGAACCGCAACAACCGCACCGGGTCCGGGCCAAGTTTACGTACTCGACTGCTCAGCAGTCTTTCTCCCAGGAAGATTTGACTCTGGCAGCGAGCAGCTACATAGAGATAATAATTGGAGCTGATGAGCCATCTCTTCTCCCCGTAAGACAACCTGAACTACCTCACATGATCGACGTCGAGCCGGAGCGCTTTTATGCGGCACTTGCGGACCTCGGCTACGAGTTCAGCGGCCCATTCCGCTCATTATTTACGTTGAAAAGAAAATATGGCAAGTCGGCTTGCTTGGTTAGGATTCGTCGTCCCCGGGAGGTCTGGGTTGGGTCTTCTGACAACGAGGGTAAGCGTCGAGGTCAGTCCCTGCTCATTCATCCTTCGGAGCTCGATGCCGCCTTGCAGTGTGTCCTCCTGGCCCACAGCTATCCGTACGACCAACAGCTGCGTACTATTCATCTCCCCACCACCATCCAGAAAATCAGGGTCAATCCAGCTTTATGTTTTGGAGCAACTAATGGGGATATGGATGGCAGCCAAGACGAGTTCGTCCCTGTCGACGCGGCCATTGTGCCACCAGAGGCTGGCCAGCGGGGGATCGTTGGATACATGAATCTGTACTCTAACGCCTCTTCAAACTCAGCCATTCAAGTTCAAAACGCGACCTTCATGCCCCTCGGGGGAGCGACGGCCGACGAGGATAGGAGAGTCTTCTCCAAGGTGCATTGGATAGCCAGCGAGCCGAACGGCTTGGAAGCAGCAAGAAATATTTCTCTCACGAACAACCACCGAGACACGATAAAAGTGCTGGAGAGAATCTCGACCTTTTATCTACGCAAGTTTGACCAACAAGTGCCACCCGATCATCCCAAGAGATCCGAGTTCCCCACAAATTGGTACCTAAATTATGCCCGGCACATCACGTCTATGGTGCTGAGTAACAGACATAAATGGGCCCAGAAAGAGTGGCTTGATGATAGCCTAGACGACATTTTCAAGGCAAGCAAGCCGTTTTCCCATCTTCCAGACGTTCAGATTATGCACCTTGTTGGAGAGCAGATGCCGCGTGTTTTCAGTGGGGAGACCACCATGTTGGAACAGTTTCGTCATAACAGCAATGACATCCTTGACCGATACTACGAAGACGGCTTTGGCCTAAACGAATCTTCTCAGTGGATCAGTCAGTCAGTCAAGCAGATAGTTGACCGTTATCCACATATGAACATCCTCGAGATAGGCAAGTCTTCTCCATGTTTCAATATTTGGTCTATCCATTTTGTTACGCAAGCTCCCTGTTTCTCGCCCTTGCTTAAAGAGATACCCCTTTCTCAACAGAAATATTAACTTGAATATAAGGCGCCGGTACTGGTGGAGCAACAAAGGCCATTTTCCGAGAAATCGGTCAAAGTTACCTTTCCTACACGTACACGGACATCTCGGCCGCTTTCTTCGAGAATGCTTCGTCCATATTCTCACAACACCGCGATCGCATGATATTTAAGACGCTTGACGTTGAACGTGACCCCCTAGACCAAGGTTATATGGAAGGTACCTACGATTTAGTGGTTGCCTTCTTCGTCATCCACGCGACGAGTGATCTCGAGCGAGCCTTGCGTCATATGCGAAAACTGTTGAAACCCGGGGGCTTTTTGGCGGTTGGCGAAGGCCAAGAAGGTCAGAACGGCGTCGCTAGTAGCGGTTTCATCTTCGGCACTTTGCCAGGTTGGTGGCTCGGGACAGAAACAGGACGGACGCTATCTCCTCACGTCTCCCCTGAAGAATGGGATCAGCTGCTCAGAAAGACGGGCTTCTCAGGGATCGACAGCCAGCCCTCAAAGGAGTTCCAAGATGTCCTGAACATGTTTCATTTCGTGTCTCAGGCTGTCAACGACCAAGTCATGTTCTTCCGGGAACCTCTTTCCCCATCTTCCTGGAATATGAGCCCGATCAGGCAGTTAGTCATCGTTGGTGGCCAAACAGCTCGCAGTTCACGCCTCGTCGAGGGACTGCAAGACGTCTTGGGTGGCAGTGGCCTTGTCAAAGAATTGCATTCCTTCCAATCCCTCCTAGACGTCGATTATGAAATAATTGACGCCAGCTCGACGGTCGTCAGCCTGACAGAAGTTGACTCGCCCGTCTTCAAAGACATCTCTCCGGCCATATTTGGAGCACTCAAAACGATGTTTGAGTCCGGAAAATTGTTATTCTGGATTACTAGCGGTCGACGTGATGACGAGCCCTTCTTGGACATGACCGTTGGCTTTGGGCGGACAGCCGCAAACGAGTCACCCGACCTACACATCCAGCAGCTTGACATTGAGGATCTCCAAAACACCAGTCCCCGTACTATCGCGGAGATGGTGATTCGCTTCCATGCTGCAGTTACCAAACAGCAAGATGACCTCCTATGGACTGTCGAGCCCGAAATCGTTATTGACAGCAAGCAGTGCCAGCTGATTTCACGACTGCAGCATATACCTGAGCTGAACGATCGGCATAATTCGGCATGGCGGACAGTTGTACGCGAGGTGGATTCCCCGGAGACGCCCGTCAGCGTGAAGCTCAATTCAAGCGGCGGTTGTACCATCAATCAACTTTGGAGATGCGAAGGCTCAGCATTGGTGTACCACAGCAAGTTGCAGGGTTTCATAGAGTTGCAAACTACACATACAGTTCTTCCCGCGCTCCTTACCCCCCTTGGACACAAATTCCTTGTCCTGGGAGTGCAATCAGATACCGGAACGCCATATTGGGCTTTAATTCCGTCGTTGGCCTCTGTCCTCAGAGTACCTGCAGAGTCCGCGGTCGCTTGTGCTCGGATTTCGGATCTCTCAAGCGGAGAACTTTTGGCCTTGGTGGCTGCTCATTTAGTCGCCATGACGGTTCTCAGCCCCCTATATAGCAGCCAAACACTGGTGGCACACAACGCTACGAGCATAGTTGCTCAAGCCCTAGCAGAGCAAGCTGCCAGCAAAAATGTTGACGTAATCTACACGACAGACTCCACGGACGAAGAAGAAACCCCAGACTTTTGGATCAAGCTGCCGCGGTATGTGACCCAAGCCGAGATCGAGGACACTCTGCTATCATCCGCTATGCCTTCATCTTTCGTTGGATTTTCCGACAATGAGCTTCAAAAGTCTGAGAATGAAGCGACCTTGATATCAAGTCTATCGAAGCACTGTCAAAACTTCCTAACCGCTGATCTGATTTATGGTTCTGATGGTCGTGAGACTGATCCTTCCACTGCCGCCGTGCTCGGGGATATACTGCGCAAGAGTCTTGAATTTGTACGTCAGAGTGGATGTCTCCAAGAGAAACGACATCTATTGGCCACCATTTCATCGGTCAGCCTCGACCGTCTTGCGTGTGCAGAGCGACGTGCAGAGCCGTTGTCCATTATCGACTGGACAGCTTCTGCTTCATTGCCCATCCATATCACCAGGCTTGACTCCAACCCCATGTTCAAAAGCGCGGAAAGCACTTACTGGGTCGTCGGGATATCCGGTGCGCTGGGCATTTCGTTGATTGACTGGATGATTAGCAAGGGTGCTAGGTGTATTGCTCTTACCAGCAGAAACCCCAATGTAGCACCAGAGTGGATTGTGTCTCATAAACGCCAGGGTACCAAAGTCGTCGTCATATCCGGGTAAGCAAGTCTCTCTCTCTCCTCGAGCCGCTTATTAAAACTAGCCAATACAAGGTTAATGAAAAGCATCAAATCAATTTGTTCTTTGCTAACAACACACTTTCTTTTTCACTCATAGCGACGTGACCGATGAAGCTAGTCTGCAGGCAGTCCACCGGCAAATTTGCGAGACACTCCCCCCTATCGTAGGGGTTATTCAGGGGGCCATGGTTTTACGCGATACCGCAATACGCAACATGTCATTTGGTCAGCTCACAGATGTTCTCAAGCCCAAAGTCGACGGGAGTATCCATCTGGACAACATTTTTTCCAATACCGATCTCGACTTCTTCCTGATGATTTCGTCCATCAACTGTGTGGTGGGAAATTCGGGCCAGGCCAACTACGCTGCCGCCAATGCATTCATGTGCAGTCTCGCAGCTCATCGTAGGAAGCGAGGACTCCGTGCGGCTACCGTCAATGCCGGTGCCATTATCGGCGCCGGGTATATGGAACGCGAGTCTCGTAGAGCGCTGGACCAGATTGTCCAGAGGCAACACATGATGCGCTTATCCGAAGATGATTGGTGCCAGGCTATTTGCGAGGCCATTGACGCCAGTCGGCTTGACTCCCCCCACGGACCCGAACTTACCACCGGGATTTCGGATGTGCCTTTTTATACATCCAATGCTCCCAATTGGCATTCCAACCCCAGGTTCTCTTCTTTCCTTGTTCATCAGAAGGTAGCTACCGGCGACGGGGATAAAGGCAAGGCTTCCGAGTCCATTCAGCAACTTTTACAGTCTTGTCAATCTCAAAAGGATCTTGAAAAGGTCATCAAACGTAAGACGAACTTTTCCTCATTGATCTTGGCAGTAACATGCATCGTTGAACTGAGCTAACGAGCAATACAAACCCTCCAGAGGCCTTCGCCACCCAGCTGCGTAATATGTTGCAAGTGACAATGTCGGATGAGGACTTAATGTCGGCACGCGGCAGTGATATCGGGCTAGACTCTCTGGTCTCGGTTGACATCCGCTCCTGGTTTCTGAAGAAGCTGCAGTGTAGCATTCCCGTTCTCCAGATCATGAGCAACGATACTATGGCGACGCTTGTACAATACGCCGTCAAATCTGTGCCAGCAGAGCTTGTACCTCAGATTTCCCAGGTGGAGACCAATAATAACA
The DNA here is from genome assembly GCF_002105095.1 of Pseudomassariella vexata. Taxonomy (NCBI): domain Eukaryota; kingdom Fungi; phylum Ascomycota; class Sordariomycetes; order Amphisphaeriales; family Pseudomassariaceae; genus Pseudomassariella; species Pseudomassariella vexata. The sequence continues at coordinate 3,751,339 of NW_024467956.1, read as the reverse complement.
ACAAGAACGAGACTCTTATCGCCAACGAGCCTCAAACCAGCGTAGCGGTTGAAGCAGACAGCAGCGAGAAATCGAGGTCTTCGGATAGGGAAACGCCCATATTCGGGGCGTCCTCCTCTTCTTCTCTCACAACGCCATCGGAGTTGAAGGGGATGATTGACTGGGAGGCCGAATCATGGCCAACCGCGGATATAGCCGACCTCCTGGACCACGAATCCCAATTGCTGCCAGCAGCACGCGCAGTTACACCTCCTCGTGTCATCGTCATCACCGGAGTTAGTGGTCTACTAGGCCATCACTTACTAGCTCATCTTCTTGCCCACACATCAGCTGAAAAGATTATATGTCTCGCCGTAAGGCAACTTACATCGCGACTGCAGAATAAAGAGCTCAGTCCCCACCCCTGTGTCGTCTACTACGAAGGAAACCTCTCCAGTCCCCTCCTAGGTCTAAGCCCAGAGAAAGCCGACTCCATCTTCGCCGAGGCCGACGTCGTTATTCACAACGGGGCAGACACGTCGCATCTGAAATACTACGCCGACGTGCGCGCCTCTAATGTGGGCTCAACCATGACCTTGGCCCGACTATGTCTCCCGCGCCGCATCCCAATCCACTACGTGTCGTCGGCCGGCCTGGGCGTCTTGTATAATCATACCCGCCAAGGCGTCTTTCCTGCGGTTTCAGTGACGGGTCCGGAATCCGCACTGCCGGCTCATGATGGGTCCTTCGGTTATATGTCTTCCAAGTGGACGAGCGAGCGCTTCTTGGAGCGAGTCCATCAACGGTATGGTTTGCGCATTTGCATCCACCGACCCTCGACTATCATTCGTGAGGGCGACGATGCATCAACCCCACGCGCTCAGTTCGACTGGGTCAACGCGCTTCTGCACTACGTACGGCAGATAGAGGCTGTGCCGCGCGTTGTTTACAACCGTGGGGCGTTGGACCTCGTCCACGTCGACAGTGTCTGTGCCGACGTTATTAGGCACGTCTTTGACGACAGCGACGGATCCAAAAATAGAATCACATACGTGCATGAGGTAGGTGATGTCGTCATCAATATGGACTGTCTGCAAGACATAGGCCTGGAACGAGGAAAAGGGAGCAAGCCGTTCGATGTGCTGCCTATGGACAAATGGATCGCCAAAGCTATTGCCGCTGGTTTACATCCCGCTGTAGCAACCTTGATTGAGGATATGGACAGTCTGCAGGGGCTTGAGTATCCGAGACCTGTCAAGGGAGCCATCGTCTCGTAGGCGAGTATTAGGCGAGGGCACGTGAATGTATATAAAGGGAAATATGGTCACTCAGACAAGTTTCTTACTGAATGCAGCTTCTCCTTTACTCGATGCACGCACTTGGACTACTCTTCTGAATACAATAGAAGAGTCATCAACTACTCACTCTATGCCTGCCAGGTTTGGTTGTGCCGTTGCATAGGTCTAAGCCATTTCAGTTTATAGCCACAGTTAGCAAGTCCCCTGCTCTGGGCCGCTCCAGCACACCACCCACTTGAGATGGATTTATTATACTGCAGGTAATTGGATCCGGCCTACTTTGTAGAAAGCTTGTTTGCCGGCGGGTAGTGTAGATACATTACGCCAAGGATCTGTACTGCAAGATGCAATCTGACATGCCCATGCATGGTCCCACGTACTACCACGTAGCAGAACAGTTTTTTGCCGAGCCGACCCCAATTCAATAACCGCTAATTATAGAATGAGTACCTACTTTGGGGGCAGGTTAGGTCTTACGAACTCACGCGCGATTGTTATTGGCCGAGTGATATTGGCTGATCCCCTGCGAGTGGTGATACGGAATTCATACTGCATAATTTGGAGGAGGATGCCGGCGGCACTGTGGTTCCGCCAATTACTGCTTACGCAGCCCCCAATATGCATGAAGGTACATTTCAGGTGATAGCCCGTTTCTCTGCTTACTGCATGCTCAACAGTTCACAATCAAATCATTTCTAACCGTCGCTTCCTGTGCCACATATTTTACTCGGAGCTCCGCAAAGTAACTCCAACCGGCGACGCGAATCTGAACATTTTGTTACGATACTGCTTCTCCGCCAGAGCTCGCTCAGAAGGAAAAGGAGTGAGAAAATGGCTTTTAGTGTATACAATGATTCCGAACAAGGCGCTGCCTTCACGCTCATCATCGTAACATTGCCGATATGTATACTGTCCACGATTCTTCGCTTCACTAGCACGAGGCATTCTGAGCGAAAGGTCGGTCTGGAGGATTGGTTTGCATTGCTGGCTCTGTTGTTTTACTTGGGCTATGTTGGCTTGCTGACAAGTAGTAAGTGCACCGCAAATTTGATTGCTAATTCCTAGCAAAAGCTTGCTGTGGTAGCAACTGCTGACACGTATCATTCGTGCGCCAGTTCTCGTCCTGATGAACGGCAGAAATGTGTTTGAGCTCGGGGAACTCCCTCTTTCTACGGTGACGGCTATCTTTAAGTTGGGATATGTGATGAATGAAATGGATCCCGGGAACCAGACCTTCGCCAAGCTGAGCCTGCTCGCCCTCTACTACCGCTTCTTCTCCTCGAGTCGGAAGTTTGCCTATTGGGTCTACTTTGTCGGCACCGCTCAAGTCATGTGGTACATTTCCATATTCTGGGTTCGCTGGTTTGCATGCCTACCAGTGTCTAGCACCTGGGACTTGACCGAGGCCGGTACTTGCATTAACCAGAACGCCTTCTTTGCGTCAACCGAGTCGATCAATTCTGCTATTGACTTCGTCATGGTTGGTATGGCGATCTGGATGGTCAAATCCTTGAGGCTGTCGATAAAGACCAAGTGGCAGTTGAGCTTTGTATTCATGTTGGGTGGCTTGTAGGTTTTCTTGATGAGATAACCATGCCTACACTCTGGACTAACGACTACTACCTAGTTCTGGCGTTGTTGGCATTATCAAGATAGCAGAAGCTTACGGGTCAATTGGCAGCAACATTGAGAACGCCATCTGGAACGTTGTTCAACTGGCCTGCAGTATCATCTGCTGCTGTGCGCCAATATACAAGTCCATGTTTTCCAATATGAGTTTGCTTAGGGGCTTTGGATCTTCCTTCCGTTCAGGAATGAACAGTTGGAAGTCCAGGAAATCCTCGTCCGAGGGAAGCTCTCCGTTGTAGTAGAGCGATACTGGCTCCAGCCTGGGACAATATCACCATCCTCAGCAACAGCACTGGGGGCCTTTCGAGAAGAAGCAGAACTACCTTGGTTATTAAAGTCAGTCAATGCAATGCGAACACCATATTCCGCAGAGTGGCGAGGTTGTATGCTATTTTTCCGGGGTAGGAATACATGACATCTGTTTGTTGATTAGTTTGCTGTCCTTGTTTGTCCGTTATACGAGGGAACTATTTATGTAATAAAGATGGCCACAATTGTCGATTTTTCACGTATCTTGCTGTGTGACCTTGCCATGATATTCATTTGACCGTGATGTAACTATGACGTGACCTCTCCGTGATATTGTTGTGACCTTGAGGTGATCGTTCTAATTGATGGTTGTTATGTGCTCTGCAGAAGCACCTTAGGTCAAGTCCAAGTGGATGGTAGTCTTAGCCCATACTAATGGTCAATCACGTAACACCTTGTATCTGACGAGATACCCTGGTCCCTTGTCGATCTGTGCCAACCTTAGGAACCATTTAGAGAAACAAACTACAAGTAATTATCGCTTTCGCACTATTCCAGTCCAGCAGGTAATCAACCACTGGACAAACGTCAGGGGCAGCTTATGTGACAGGACCACACGTTGCTCCCTTACTTGAGATTCCCACGAGGGACGGCAAAACACCATATGAAGGCGCAGTTGTCCCATGAAAATGAACAATATGGCTGCGTACTGCTTTGCAGATAACAAGCAAGCCAAGGATGCGCTGTGGGTTCCAGGTTAGTTTCCCAAGTGTGACCTGCTCAGTTGTGACTAGTTCCCTTCCACTTCCATCCATGAAGGAGGAGATAGGTTTTATGGACTGTGACCGGACGATTGTTTCGGAACCACGAGAACGTGTGTGGCGACTTGGCAGAATACGCTGCAAAACAACTGCAATAGTGGGTATCCCGTACATTGGACCTATATGCCCATTTCGTCATGTTGTTTAGTGTGGCATCTATATGGTGATGAAGCTCGTTTTCAGCTCGTTTCTTTAGGTATTGCGGAGTTGATAGGAGATAAAACAGACTGACCTGATACACTCAGATGCGTCATCAATTTTGGCACCGCGGCGGAAACCTCTAGTGACGACAACACGAAGCGAGGGGAGCTGATTGGATACCTTGGGAGACGAGCCAATTTATGGCAAGTAACTATACCGTCTCGCCAAGAAGACATTCTTGAGCTTCAGCTGATCCCTACTATGATCAAAGGCGTTCACCGAGTTCCAGACTCAAAGGGCGGTGTCACAGTAGAGATCAAATTGGACGACGGATTGAGTTAAATCAATATTTAGAACTCAGGTCAAACCACAATAACACGTACGGAAACACAACCGGCAAGCATAAAACTGGTACTCTGCCCCGTACTTCGAGTCTCAATAGCATTACAGTGATTTTGCAATAACGATGCTAGTCTTTGCGCATATATGGTATATCCTTTCAAAACATAACGACATGCAGATGTTACCTGTGAAATTCTGATGGAAAGCACTCGGCGGAATTCTGTCCGCAGAGGATTAATCAGCACGGGAGCGAGCACAAAGTCTATTGGACAAGAATCAACATTGAAATACAACAGAAAAGGTTTAGACAGTGAACACCGGCTACAGTAAGAATAGCTTTCGAGATAAAATCGAGTTGCCATCCCATCAGTTGACAGTAGAACTCTCACCCCACACCTCCCGAGGGACGAAGTATCCAACTTGTTGCAAGCTTCAACAAAGCATTGACTTGGATATGAAGAGCCAGAATTATTGAAGAGCTCTTTAGGATAGAAGATCCTTGAAGTAAATGATGATATGCAACGGTCCCAGAGTACTTACCGTATCAGACTGGATAGTACGGAGGATCCGCATGGCTGAAGATACCAGAAGGTCCGGTCTATTGGCAGTAGCCAAAACTGTAAAACAGCCATTGGACTCTAAAGGCCCAAAAATATTTGGTGCGGTCCGACCCGCAATTCGAATGACAACTTCGTGATGGCCAGATGGAGTCTATAATTAACTTTGTCATGTTTCGTATTACGGGTTACAGTAGATTGCAAGTCCCGGGAGGACTACCGGAGGATTGCATTTGAGGTACAAATCAAGGAAGCAGATTTGCCAGTCAACAAAAGAAAACGATGAGGCTACGGGGCTAGATGCGCAATTGAGTATGGACGGATGCTTCGATCAGTCAGCTGGTTTGAAACTCTCGGATGCAAATTTGCTGCAATTTGGCCATGACACTGTCGCTCCGAAAACTGCGATCGGTACGGCTTAACAAACTCGGCTTCCGAACCACCCAGGCGTACCAGATTTGTGCGTATTGGGGTCAGTACGAGTTTTCTCTGCGAGCCGGCATTTGCTTTACGTCGTTCGCTGCGCCCCCACCCCTGACCACCTGGCCTCATCCTCGTCACCCTTATCTCAAGGGGCGCAGCATGGTACTTTTAACCCAGTCAGGAAGAGGAAGCCAAGCCATTCGAGGAAGGAGAACCGGGCAGCAATGATTGGATGATCGCGTCAGCAAAGCGATATGAAAAGCCAACGCATATTGCAGCGTAGACCAGGGGCGGGGACGGGGGACCCATCTCTCGATGTTCGGCCGGTCGATACGGACTGGCCAAGACTTCGAAACTCCGTCTCACATGGCCGGAGTCTGGAGTTGGCAAGTTTCTATTATGAACATACTACAGTATCGTCTTGATACGGCCACACTGGTCTGTCTTTTCACCCTATGCTTTTTACATATGATACAACATGTCGACTTTCGTTTTCATGCGCAGCCATGAAGAGCCATGTTTTCCACTGACTACAACACCATTGCCTGATCATACTTGAACCAAGTCGTACGAGGTCATAAGCCCAGTGAAGCAGAGAGCTACATCCTCTTTGGCAGACCGCATCATCCTCCAAAAGGTCGACACGGATTCCCCGGCCGACTTCGACCCGCTGTTCATCGACGGGGCTGTCCACGGATTCTCTTGGTGTACTTCCACAAGCTCTTGTACTTGGGACCCTGTCTCTTGGCTTCCCAACCACGCGGCTTCTTCTCTTCCTTGAGAGAGTATACCCTTTTGTGCTTAAACTCGATATCTGCACCAGGAATGCCGGCACGCTCCATGACAGCTGCCGTGTTCTCGTCCCACACGGTACGGAAGAGGCTGAAGCCAATTGGGTTCAACTCAAACTTGTCGCGGAAGCTCTTTAAGCTGAAACCGTCGCGGCGTGAGTATAGGCCACGCAACTGCACAATGTCTAGGGTCTGGCCAGGTTTTTGCTGAAGCACCCACACAGACAGACGGTGGTACGGCGCACCCTTCTGAGAGAAAGCCGGCAGGTACGGCACTGCTAGCTGGGTCTTTTGGTTAACCCTGCCTAACGGCAGTGATTGCTGAGCAGGAGCGATGGGCACGTTAGCAGCGAGGTAGTGGCAACGGCGCTCGAAGCTGTCCGTCTCAGCGTTAGGCACATCTGAGTCCATGACCACGACAGACACTAGACGCTCGCCAGCATCGAAGACTTGGACCTTGAGGCGGGGTGGCACCTCCGTCTTCAAGCTGTTTAGGATTTCACCCGTTTCAACCTTAGTTCGGCGGAAGAACAACTGTACATCAGCAGTGGGTTCGAACTTGGGGAGCACATCGGGTACGATGTTCAACTGCTGGATACGCTGTGTGACGTGGCGAAAGGGGTAGCCTTTCCACTTGCGCTGAGCGAGGAACCGGTAGATGGGCTTGTTCATGTCCCCTGTATCATGTCTTAGCCTCACCCAATTTGAACAACGCGAAGATCTCACGAGACTCACCGAGGCCATCTTCGAACCTCCGCTTAACAACGGGGTCATTGATATCCGCCAGAATCTTCAGCTCCTCGACGTACTTTCTCAAGCTAGCCAGTCGCAGGTTCTTCTTCCTCTCGCCGCCAGGTAATTGATCCGCGGGGGTTGCTTCCAACCTCCTTATCTTGGCCAGCTCGGCCACAATATCCTCCAATTTTTCCTTGCGATCCTGCTGCAGGATATTGCGGGCCTCTTGGAAGCATTGGTAGGGCAACTGTTCGAACGGGATGTTCTCCGAGGTCTTGATGGCGGCTCGACGACGACGGGATCCGACTGGTGGTGTTCCCATGCGCGAAAGCTTCCTTTCAGACCAATATTCTGTAGTAGTTTCCGGATCTAGTCTTTTGCGTGCTTTCGGCTGCTCTGCTGAGCTCGATGGCACCTCTGATGGAGGTGTCGTGGTCGTGGTGGTTTCATCTCGGCGAGCTACGGATTGGCTAAATGACCGAATGGCTAATGAAGAAGTCTGGATGAGTCTGTCTTGTCGCAATGACCTTGCGAGGGGTCTTGCGACCCTCTGACAGCTTGACATGACTCCTGGCTTGACTTCAAGTGAGGTTGGTGGTGCCTTTAATGCTCTGATTGAACTTTTTGAAGCTCGCGCAACACGGGGCGTGGCTCCACAAATCTTCGCACCCTGGCCGCACTTGTAGCTTGCGGCTTCTTCCGCGCTGAGGGTCGGCTTTCAACAATTTTACGACAGCCAATTCGAAGCTACTGGATCGAGTTCTGAATTGGACCGTCGTCAAAGTCGCTAAGTCCCACTGCCTGTTTTACACCTCTGCGGTCATGGCTGGTAAGGGTGTCAGAGGTCTCACTGAGGCTCTGAAGAGCCTTAACTTATCTTCTCAGGCGTGTAGAGAAGCTGCATCCGTACGTTTACTGTTCAGGACCTCACTTCCGCCCGCAGGAAACTAACTCTAACAAGTACCGAATCCCATCCACGACCTTCACTCGGTCAATGGCCACCGAAGTGCCCCTCCCTAAGCTCACAACCACGCTAGACCACACCGTATCGAACCTCTGGCGTCCATCCCAAACCGTCTCCGTGACCATCTTCGACTTCCCGTCCTACGAACCCAAGCGCCTCGAAGAATGGTCCTCCAAACACCTGCATCTCCCGCTCCGCCGCGACATTCTGCATCTGGCCGTCGTCTACGAAGGCGACAACACGCGCCAGGGCACCGCCTCATCCAAAACGCGTTTCGAAGTCCATGGCTCCCACCGCAAGCTACGCCCGCAGAAGGGTCTGGGCCGCGCTCGTGTAGGAACCAAGCAGTCGCCCATCCTCAGGGGAGGTGGCAAGGTGTTCGGCCCCAAGCCCCGCGACTTCGGTACTAAGCTCAATAAGAAGGTGTATGACTTGGCGTGGCGGACAGCGCTCAGTTACCGATACCGCCGCGGCGAGCTGGTTGTGTGCGATGATGGCATGGAGTTGGACCTGCCGGAGGAGTTCAAGGGGATGGTTGGTGAGCTGGAGGATGAGTTGGTCGATGGATTTCGGGCGAAGTGGGTGAAGCAGGTTCTGGACCGTAATGAGTGGGGTCGGTCGAGCGGGCGCAGCACTTTCATTACGGGTGCTAGGAGGAACGACTTGTTTGATGCTTTGGACTTGGTGCCAAAGTACGGCCGGGCTTTGGACGTTGAGAATGTTGATGTCAAGGATCTGCTTGAGACGGGCAGACTCGTGGTTGAGAGGGCTGCATTGAAGGAGCTGATTGCGCGGCATCAGAGTGATCTGGTGTCCAATATTTATGTCCACGGTGTTAAGCCGCCTGCGCCAAAGAGCGGAATAGTTGTAGTCGAGTAAAGCATTGAGTGTGCTTGTATTATTACTATGTAGATGAGGCATGTACAAAGACGCATACCAGTCAAGTCAAGCTATTTCTATCCGTGATATCTCATAAGAGCATATAGTAATCTCATCTAATTGTGCAACGAAACGTGACTATCGGGTGCATCATGTATGTACACTTATCTCACGGTACAAGTAACAATTCTCTCTGTGTTCCTGTAACCTTGTAACCCTTGAGCAGCGGAAAACGAATAGTATACCGAGGTAAAAACAAATATACGATATAATAGTACCTAATACCTGTTCGGCTTTTCCTATACTATCCCGCTGAGCACGCCGTTCATTCCGCTTGCAGACTCGGTGTCACAGATAGGATGAGTACGTTAGAAGATCTGGACTACGACTGCTGTGCCTCGTTTCCGTTCATTTCTTGAAACAATCGGAGTGGGTTTAACTGTTTTTTCTTCTTTTTTCATTATTGCCATCACCACTTAATAGCCCGATTCTGTCTCGTACACCCCCACCTCTCACGATCATCCTGTCTCATAGTCACAGATACCCTGCCAATGCCCAAAAGTACCGTTTTCATAGCCTTATATTCATTTTCATCATACTCATCCTCCATCGTAGAGATTCCATAGCTGCTAGAACGCTCAGTCGGAGTAGATGGTCGCCTGTTGTTACTGCTGCCAACGGTAATAGTTACCGAAGCCAAGCCAGTTGTTTGAGCCGGTATTGGCGGTGATGACTGAGACGAGAAAGTTCGTTGAATACCCGTGGGCCATGCATGAGATACGCATCCCGGTGTGCTGCCGACCGAAGAACGCGCAGCACCGCATCAATTCATGCGTGTGTCGTCGGGGAACATGAAGAGGTCTTTGTATTGGTGCGTGAGCTCCACTACGGTTTGGCTCACTGCATAATCTGTATATTGTGTCAGATGTTTAGTGTCATCACTAGTGCAAAGTCTGGAGGAAGGATCTAAAGTCCATCATGCAACCTAGGATTCAGTTCTGAGCATATGGCAGGCAGAACACATACCAACATTAGTCCCCAGGTCAATCGAGTTCATGACCTTGATGGAAAGGTCCGGCAAGACTTTGCCGATAATCTGGACTCCGTTGCCGCTGACGAGATGGGCTTCCTATGATTATTATATCAGTCCCAATCCAAAACAAAGGCTTGCTGGACAAAGACCTACTCGGTTCAGATTGGCCGTAATCTGTCCCTCAGAATCAATGACAGCCGTGTCGCCGCGGAGTTGGAGCACCTTGCCCACCACCATGACGTTACGACCGACATAGGAGTCGATGAGCTGGCCCGAGATGCGGGGTGTTGAGACGGGATCCATGATTGGCAACTGGGTGTGCTGGAGAAAATTCCGTCGGGTTCCTTCGGGTTATATGTGTGATTAATAAAAATCAAGATGTATCTCGTATCTTCTACCGCGTGTCCAGCGGTTATTGTTTCGTTTGAAAAGGTACTAAAAGCAAGTGGGTGGAGCGCGTAGATGCAGAAGTCGCGAACCACTAAACGCGAACTTCTTAGTTCACAAATGCAATCAGTCACCTGACAGCTTTGACAAGTACCTACCCAGTCAGTTTGACGTAAAGAAGATTAGGCCATTCATCTGAACTCGACTATAGAGCTGCAATTATATCAGACTCAATCTTAAAATATCAATTGGAGTAATTTCGCATCAAAATAAGGTTGGTGTTGCATTTAGGCCACCAAGATTCAATTGTATCCCTAAGGGCTCTACCCTGTATTATTACTCTCGTCCCGATTACACGAAAGCCAGCAAGTAGTCGCATCAACGTGTGACAATCATTCACAGTTGGTTGCTTATAACGATGGTTTTGAATTTGTGAATAATGTCGCGGCGATTTAGACGAATTTGCTTAATATGTTTTGGGAGTTGTATTGAGTCTTGGCATTCTACTTTGTGATAGCAGCTCTTGCAAGCTTCTCGTAACGCAAAATACCTCCAGATAGATCCCGATCGGAATTCCGACGAAGTTATATAAATGGATGAAAAACAGGATTATATTACCCTGAGCTAGCGTCTGTTGCTCCAGGATGAGGATATTGTGTGCCGCGAGTTTGAAAGGTTGCGGGAAGGGGCCAGAAACCGCATGGTGGTTATGGACTATGGATGAGGGCAAGGCGCCGTTAGGATGGCTATCGCTGTCTCCGAAAGAATGCAGACCGCCGCATGAGAGAGTAAAACGCACACATGAATAGCTGGGGTCTGTTCCTTAGTTGTGGAGTCTGTTACTTTGAATGTTTAGAGGCTTGATAGTCTAGACTGCTAGTCCGCTGGAAGTCTGATGCTTGTAATGTCATTTTAGGAATACCTACCGAGGTAGGATTGGTGCAATACGCACATCATACCGTCAGATTTCAGGAATCGGCAGAATCTCGCTATTGCCGTAGGTGGAATTGATATGGCATATGATATCCAAATAGGGTAAAGTTCCTAAATATGATTAGAGGTATGCGGCATGTCTGCGTGTCTGTTTCTGGGCGTGGTCTCAATTGAGCGACATATCCTGCTTTTGCAGCAAGTAGTTCTGAACTCGTGATATGTGATCATTGCTAAGCCTCGACGCTATGAGGCTTATGAAATCCATCGTGGCATTGCCCAACATTTTGCATTGCGATTGTAGCAAATGCCACATGATATAAACCCGAGGCAGTGGGAACGAGAATGAAATCATGGATCAGTAGTGAACTTGTCATTAAACATAGGTTTCGCGGCCGACAGGGTTGCGTCCGTCCAAGCATCGTAAAATGCATTGACGTATCGACTATGCATGGAAGAGGCCTCAGAAAAGAGAAATCAAAGGCAGTTCATTCGATCGCGAACGAACAGGAGGCGAATTTGAAAGATGCCCTTGACATTTGAAGTAATTCAATGTTGATCAGGAACAGGCCAGCTCGCCAAGGATCCAATCAGACACCAAATGCGCTCAAAGCGGTCGCCTTAACAATCTTCCGTCTTGGCCTGGCTTACTGGGAAGCGACGATCTTCATAGGGCTGCCCAATCATGTTGGACTTGCCAGATCAAAGTGCAGGCTACGCGGTCAGTTGACAGGTTAGCCTCTGTTGGACCAGGCCGGACGACACGAGATCTAGCGGCATTGGGACATTTTCCATCTAAACCATGGTGAAATTGTCGCAAAATTGAATTTGCATCGACCTTAAAGAGTTAGAACCTGGTTTAGAATGTTTCAAGGGTCCTGAGTATTGCTCGTTCCTGAGCCCGTCAGAAAAGTCGACTGCTCCCCCGGCCCAAACTCTCATGAGCGTCTGCAGTCATGAATCTCTATTCTCCCACCAGATCTACAATATTGGGATCCATGTCCCAATTGGACTTCTCATTGCCAACGTCGGCGAACCCAAATGGCAACATATTGCCCTTCGAGTGGTCTAACACCACCCAGGCTCGCAAACACCTTGCCGATCTGTTTCATGCCGCATGCACCTCAGCACCGCTTGTCAATGTTCCAAGTCAGGTGTTGTCTGGAGAGCTCCTCACTATGCTTTTAGTCCACATCTACTACACTCTATGTCCACGATTGGTATCCATGGACCAACCACACCTTATGAAGTGCTTTCAACAATGTCGCGTCTGATCCGAGATGCGGATCATGACCAATGAAAATAAACTACGAGGCACTAATTTGCAATCCCAACTCCTCTTACTTCTTAAGTTGCATTCTCAATCCTGAGCATAGCCCTCTCTCAAGTCAGAAATTATGTAGTGGCGGCCAACCTGCGACTTTATTCATTTCCCAGTATAGCTTCTGTTGCCGACAATCACGTTCCAATTCCGGCGTAATGAAAAGTCATGATTTGGGATATTTTTGCCACAACGGCTCTCTATTCCTCTCATCTCTAGAATTTCATCTTCTATATCAGTATCTCTTCTTAGTCTGTTGGTGACTGCTTGAGTCCCTCCAGAATGACCCATCAACTATTATGGCGGACTATTGCCAACTCAGGGGACCCAGACGGTGTAACCTTTATCGACAATAACGTCCTCCACCAAGTACTGTGAAGCGACAGCACGCCGTCGGTTCGATCCAACTTATCGAATAAGCCTCCCAACAGGCAGGCACCCCCCTCCAGGAACGCCCTTATCGAGCGACTGCTGTCGAATCCCATCACGCCTAGCCCGATATAACGCCGCCGACCTCGAAACAAAGCTGATTGTATCCGCAAACCCCAACAAGGGCACACGCATTCAAATCGATCCAACTGAAATAAAATCGATATCGAAGAACCGACAAGCTCAGCTGCCAGGGAAAATTTCCTGTGCCGCTGGTACAAAGTTAGAAAGAAGAACGCATGATCTTACCAGCTGCTGCAAAGGACCGGGTTTAGACCTGAGTGCAGCTGCGAGGACGAGTGCATTCGTCAACCACCTAGTCTCCACGAATACCTTCATCCGCTAGCACGAACCTGAACCCTACACCATGCGCAAGTACTATTGCAACGACTCAATTCATCTGCCACCTCTTCACTGATTTCAAAATTAGTGGATGCAGGTTTCAACAAGTCGTTAACCCTTAGCTTCTTGCCAGGTTCCATATTGTCCGTCTGATTTGGCTCAGCCATTCGGACATCAGAACCTGTATCGGCCGCCTGACACCGCGCGCTAACTCTGGCCCCCAACTCTTAGGATCACTTCCTGGCAGACCAAAACGGCTCCTCGTTGCGGTGCATTACAGCACAAGGTGCTCTCCATCTCAGACCAACAATTATACCCGGTCGTATTGCATCAACCTATTGAAGTTATGGACGACTCGTCACAATTCTTCAACTATAGCTTTCAGACAGATGAGGGTGGGAGTACGCAGATATTCGATGGATCGACCATAGGAAACCATGGTGACTACCATCCACACTTTACGGCAGGACCCTACACACACAGCATACCGCCATCCACTGCATTTTCTTCAAAAGAAACCATTCGGCCAGCTTTAAGGTCCCCGTCAGCTCTGCCAGCTCGGGCATCGATTCAAGTTGGGTACAGTGGTTTTGGCTTCAATCGTGAAGCTTCGACTTCGTCTGGACACTTGGAAATCCCCGGTACAGACGGGTCCAAGTTGGCAACACCAGGGCTTTCCAGCGGTTCTTCTGCCACTCCCGACACAAGATCCTCTGCGCAGGCTACAACACCAGACAATTTTCGACCAATTGCTCCAGCTCAACCAACGCAGCCCCCTCAGGCGGTATTTCCTCCGCTGGCGCCAACACCTCCACCTGGGAGAAAGAGACCAGGAAGACAGAAACGTAAAGAGCTGAGCGCAGAAGAGGGGGAGGCGAAACGGAACAAGTTTCTAGAAAGAAACCGTGTTGCCGCAACCAAGTGTCGGCAAAAGAAGAAGGAATGGATGTCAGACTTGGAGGACACGAGGTTCGGGCTGGAAAGTCAAAACTCGCACTTGCAAATGGAGTACAACAGCTTGGCCGAGGAAGTCAGCCAGATCAGGGCCGAACTCATGGCCCACGGCAACTGCAATGACCCCAACATCAACAAATGGATCGAGAATGAAGCGAAACGTTACGTACTGAACACGGGTGAGAGGATGGACGCCATGCTCGCCGCCTTTGATCAAGGTTCACCCGGACCAGATAGGCAGGGAAGCATGTCGACGACCTCGGGCTATGGGCCCTCAACCAGCAATGATCTCATGAGCCCAGGAACAAATCGAGGAAGAATTTCCCTTCTGCAAAGCACCGGCAACCCCAGTTCGCCGGTCTTCTTTCGCGGGAACATGTCGACTGATCAGGGGGAGACACGATTCCCAATCACCGAGTCAGCTTATATGCAGCCAACGACGAGGGCAGAAGACAGCCCCAACTTCGGGTATTTCAACGTGTGATACGAAATGATGGTGTTGCGTCCTTTCGACTACGCCCAACGGCCCGTCCCTCTCGTGTCCTCAGCCAACAGTCCCCGACACTCGACTCTGGACTTACCAACCGCCCCCCTGAAACTAGTCATGACATTGATGACTAATGATAGAAGATACCCCTTTTCGGTTGACACTTGTTGCTTTTGGAGAATCGGATACATCTCTCTTTTTGCTTTACTTCTATTAGCATTGCTTCATTATCTCAAAGGATGATTGGACCTATAAGAGGGTACATAGGGTTGGCACGAATCATACTGCTGATCAGTGATGCTATTCGAGGAAGAAATAGAACATCAGAAAGTACCTAGGCATATTAAAACAAGGAAAGTTGAAACTTACTGGTCAATGTTCAGAAATTTGGAATTCGAACAGCGTCTGACACACCAGTCTCGGAGAAACGAACTCGACCATGGGGACTAAGAAAATTTTCATGCATTGAAAAGTCGTCACTTGAAAAATTTACCCAAATTCGTGGGTATCTCAAGACTTTGGTTGTGGAACTTACGGAGGCCTGTCGACCGTCCGCTCTGGCCGTCAAGAATATCCAGGGGCCGTGCATTATGGGCCGGCATGTTAAGATTTCTGCTTCGGCCAAAGCCGAGTGGTCCTCTTTTCCTATTGGTGTCGAGGTCGAGATGGGGTCTTCTGAACACTCCGATTTTCTCCACAACGAAGTCTAGATTGTCGATCTAATCTGCCCCGTTGTTCTTGTTTCAACGACACTTCAATTGCTTGTTTATTTCGTTAGCCGGGCTCTGGACGTGATGAGGGAACTGATGATTTCGATTCGGTTGCAGAGAAACAATAGTTTGTGAGAGACTGGCATATCAGTGCCGTGATGAGGAGACTATACGGAGTGTTTGGTGACCTATGGAAAAAAAAGAAGAGAAATATAAACCGAGCAGAAAAAACTGGAGGGCACTCAATGCATACAGTCTCAATTATTCAAAAATTCCGGGCCACTGCGAGATGATATTGTATCTCTACGTCGTAATGTGCCGCCGTAAAATCCATAAAATGCAAGACGCCCGCCTAACCTTAACCTTGGTTAGAATTATTACATACCATCCCCCACGACCCCACCGGTAACCAAATTAGCAGCACCTACACTATAAATACTTCAACTTCAATTATACGGATCTTAATAGAAATTGAAGCTATTTACAAGCCGTTTGCACGAATAAATAGCGAATTGAATAGAGTTTTCAATTTAGCATTTTTAGACAGGTTACACGATACTCCACATCGGTACTACGGAGTTCCGGCAGCCGTAAAATTCTGATTCTACTACTTTTGAGGCCACGATGCCCCTTTGACTATTATTCTATAAGTACTACGCTTCAGTACACCAAAATGCCGCGCCGCAGCTGTACAGAGGACCAGATAGCTGAGGATATTCTAGATGTTACCGATAATGGCCTGTCACAGTACAAATCCGCCCAGAAGCATGGAGTGCCGCAGCAGACCCTTTCCGACAGAATCAAAGGCAAAGGGTGGCCAGACAACCCCATACCGACCAGCAAGCGGGTTTCTATAGCCCAAGAAAGCCGTATAGTCGACTGGATCATCAGACAAGAGTCCTTGGGATATGCCCCTACGCACAATCACGTACGCGCTTGCGTTTCTACACTTCTGGCTCAACCGATTTGTCTCTAGACATCCAGAAATTCGTACCAAGATGGGTAGAAAGCAGGAGACAACTCGATTCAACTCGTTTACACCAAAAGCCGTACATTGGTACTTTGATATCCGTGAGAGAGAATACGGCTGGATTAAGCCAGAAAATACAGTTAATGTCGATAAGGGAGGCATAATGGCTCGCTTTGGTAACTATCTATTAGTCTCTTAGGCAATTATCTATGCTAATTACTATACTATAGGCCTTGACGGGCTCGTATTGGGGAGTTCTGACGCCCAACAGAAGGCTATAATTAAGAGCTCACAGGGCCGTAGTTGGACTACCTTTATTGAAGCCACTACAGCCGATGGCCGCCTTATAGAGCCAGGTATAGTGTTTAAGGGCAAAGAGCTCCAAAAACAGTGGTTCATTGACCAATTCCGAGAGATCTGTCCCCACTGGTGCTATATAACGTCACCAAATGGCTGGACAGACAACCATATAGGCCATCAGTGGCTTATTGACGTATACTTGCCTCAGACGCAGCCAGAAGACCCCTCTGATGCTAGGCTAATTATACTAGATGGCCATGGATCCCACGCCTCTGTAAGTCTTCTAGTTATTGCAGTATAACTGTACTAACTGGGCTATATAGGATGAGTGGATGACTACGTGCTTCATGTACAATGTATACTGTTGTTACTTACCGGCACATACTTCCCATGGCTTACAGCCAAATTAAAATGGCCCCTTTAACGTATTGAAGTCGGCCTATAGGGCAGAAGTCAGTAAATTGGATAGAATGACGGATGCGGCGCCAGTTGATAAAGTCAACTTTATCCGGTGTTATAGTACTGCACGCAAGGCTATAACCGATAAGGTCATTAAATCTGGCTGGATAACTACTGGAAATTGGCCAATTTCAAGGGCCAAGGCACTACGGCATCCAGAAATCCAGGTAGATGTTGATAAAAGGGGCACTCCACCGCCGCCACAAGCCCCTGGACTTGACAGTGATTCTACACCCCGTACGAGCCGTCAAATCCGCAACTTTGCGAACAAGTCAAGCCCACATAGCCTCTATAGGCTACAGAAGGTTGCCAAGGGGGTTGAAGCCTTAGAGGCAGAGTTGGTAGCCGAACGCACTAAGGCTACGGCATTACAGGAGGAACTAGACCGCTTGAAAAGGGGTAAAAAGCGCAAGTCACTGCCAAATCTGAATCGCCGTTTTATAACAGTATCAGAAGCACTAGCTGCAGGGGAGCCTATACCCCCTAATAACCGTCAAGAACCAGCCAATAATGGGAAAGTTGTGGAAGTTGCGGATGAAGGGGTTGATTCATCAGAATCAGAGGCTACGGCCGATGATTTGCCGGCCGCTGTAGTCACACTAAGTGGTCGTACAGTCAAGAGGTGGCAATATTCTTAAACTCCATAACAATAGCTACATAATGGTATAACTACTGTATAAATAGCTTCAATATGTACGGAATTATGTGTAAGTAAAAATGTAGTGTTTTTGCAGTATTGTGCTCAATTAACGGTACCGGTGGGGTGGTGGGGGATGGTACTACATATTTATGTCGGGTGAACGCAGTCAATTGGCCTACACTCTTAGCGCAGCAAAAGAAGCCCGGAACTATGACAATTTTCGGAAACAAATTTAGCTAGAACCCCAAGCAATCATCATTTATTCACAAGCGGAAAAGCTGGAACGGCCAAGTCCGGAGGAATTGACGATATACGCTTTTGGGGCGGTGTCAGAGAACAGAATGCCATAGGCACCGGTGGGTGTCAGGACACTGAACGCAAGACACCGGTGGGGCGCCGGAGGGGTGTTTCGGACAAAAGACTCCCGAGTCATGATTACAATCTATGTGAAGCTTTGGGATGACGAGAGTCAAGATCCTTGGCATCGCCGACCCTGCTGTTATGCCGGGTCCAAGCGGCGGCCTAGCTATCTATATAAGGACCATCTCGAAGTAGGATAGGGAAGGAGCAGAGATCAATGCATCACCGTGGGCACCCCTACCTGAGACCGCCAGTGACCACCCGGTATTACGTAGGAGGGACGCCCGTTACTCCCCATCACTCTGTACTATTGCCTTCGGCCTAGCCGTACCCTGACAGGCGGTCGGCAGGAGCTAGGAAGGTGCTGCTGGACGGCATATGAACGCCCCGTACCTAATTCGATTAAGTAGACAGGATTAAAGAAATCAAAATAAAATGTGATATCCTATTACTTAAGCCTATTAATCTATAGGTAGTAAGAATCGATTAACGTAGGGCGCTGTAAAAGGGTAAAGCGACGTTATAGTTTAAGCTTTATATTAAAAGGTTGACGCGTATCTAGCGCACCATGTAAATAAGTTTCTTTTATTGCAACAATCTTTATATAGTTATCCTTATCTTTACGTTTTGTAATCGCTATATACTCAATCGGTCTTCGTATGTAAATTATCTAGATAGGACTAGATTACGTAGATACTATGGAATTGGTGGCCTAAGGTCACGTAGGATACGGGCAGTACCAGTGCGATCCCACAGATACTTATATTATATACTACAGTAGGTTTTGTAACTATATTTGGTAATCTGCGTATATCACTGTTACAAACAAGCGCTACTATTCTGGACGAGTTTAACTAGTGATATTATAGATCTTAACCTTAGCTATTCTTTACTCTTACCGTTCGAGGAGATATAGCTCACTTTTTACAATAGACTGTCTTACTAAGTGAAGGAAAAGAGCCAATCACTGCTCAATTGCGGTTGACCATCTTACCGGATCCAATGAACCAGCAAAGAGACAATGACCGACTACCGTTAAGCATGATCCTGAATAGATATATTTGGGCAACGTGTATCATACTCGATTATCGTTGAGCAATCTATTAAATTGGAGCGATGGAGGAAGAGACAGTGGAAGTAGGACCTGGAGCTGAATATATCATTAATAGATCCGCCTCGTTGGAATCACGCTTCTACCGGCGACTTATTTGATTCCTCTGGGGATGACTTCGATTGCAGACAGATGGCCGTCGTCTGTGCCAGTTCAACGGTGTCCTGCTGGCTGCCTTTGTTTGTCCCCCTGCATGTCTTAATTCATGACAGAACCGACACATCTTCGATCCAGAAGTCCTAGCTCTAACCACCACAGCAAAGTAATTAGCATATACATTGTTAGGCAACCTTGGTGGGCTTTGCCAAGACCACCAAGGTTGCCTAACATACATCACATAATCGTATTCACAAGATTTGGCCCCTAAGTTTTAGTTCGTACTTTTGTATTCAAGTTCCTCGTGTCTATATACTTATTCTTGAACAACTAGTCTAAGCGACTGCTATATAGTATCCTCACAATGCGTGATTGCTGATTCTTTCATTCAAAGTAAACTCCTCCCTTGCTCTCTTGTCACTGAATCGAATCGAATCCTGTGGCCCACTACGGGCCACTTCGTGCCCTGCACGGAGTAGAAGAGGGAAAATACAAAACGCCTTTGAACCCCCAACACATCATGATGGGGTATTCTTTCTATGATGGCTCTCGTGTCCCATTTTCCCCCTGTAATGTTCCCGTCAAACATGCCCTCAAGCATCCATGCATACGAGGAACTCGAACAGAAAAATACAATCGCAGTGTAGCTTCTTCTCCCAATCAGTGCTTGGCCTCTTCCTCAAGCTCTTCAGGGGCGTCCGTGTTGTCCACCCCCGCACCAGCACCGGAGGTACCAACACTTAATTGCCTCCAAAGCTCAGCTTCAGCAGTTCCATCATTATAGACCAAATGGCTCCCAAACGAGACCTGCAGATGCTCGTGTCCATGCCGTGTAGGAGACGAGCTTGGCATCACCACATCCGTGCTTAATAGATTACCGAAGTCGAAATGTCCGCCCGGTACCAAAAGACCGTCGCTGTCCATATGCGGTAGGTGGCTCAAGTCGAGCTCGAAGCCGCGGTGCGGCGACGGCGCGATGAAGTCGTTGGCATCGGAAAGCAGTTGGTTGATGGACTTTGTGAAGGGAGACTCGAACAGGTTGTCATTTAGGTGAGAGGACATATTCACGTTCCTCGGGGAACCTCTGCGCAGGGCGCTGGACATGGTGGTGGACCGGGGTGTTCTGGATGGGGTGCGCTGCAATCCCGAAAGCAATTGGCTTGGAGACTTCGCGGACCTCGAAGAGCGGATCGACCTCGTCACACTTCTAGTGATGGGACGATGGCTCGGTGTAGGCCGCGTTGGGGTCTTGAAAGGCTCACTATGAGATGACTTCGGGGGCGGCGTGGATGGGCGTGCAGGAGCAGTACCGAACAAGTCAGCAAAATCATCACTTTCGTGATGTTGAGCAGTAATGCGGCGGTTTTCCTTCTCTCCCTCGTCTTCGCGCTCCTTGGGTGCTTGGAAATTGGGTTCAGCTCGCATAACATTTACCGTCACTTCACCCATAACCCTCTGCCGGCCGTCCTTTTGCGGCGAAGGGAACAGGACTCGCCTGGTGCAGCCAAGATCATCATCATCTAGTGCAATGGGGCTACCGGGGGTCCCACTGCCCCTGGAGTGAGTCGATCCAGGCCCCTGAAGGTTCACCATACTCCCCTGACGGCTATTTAGCGGATGTGGATTAGATGTGAACGGATCTGCCAATTCGGTCCCGGGCGAGCAGGAACCTTCAAAGGGGCCAGTAGGATCGGTGGAGAAACCAATCTCGGAAGTAAGGTTCATTTGCGAGCCACTCTTCGTGCGGGGCTTCTTTTGTCTCAAAGTCTGGGCGCCTGCAGAACGCTTTCGATTTCGCACCTGTTGCAAGCGATCCTGGTCTCTTTCCCACTTCTCCGGTGGTCGAGGAGCCTTCCATTTGGAGAACCAGATTCCGCATGGGTTGCACAGGAGGACTTCATTCCATAGAGTCTTGTCTTCGTTGGGGCCGAGCGTTTTCTTCACCATCTCGTATAGGCAAGGCTTACCCTCATGATCTCGCTCCAGAACGTTGATGGCAGTGACATGACCAGGCTTCTCCGAGTATTCGTGATAATCGGGAACTCCAGTGTGCTCTTGCTTCCAGATCTTGCGCCAGGTAGGAGTTTGGACAGCTCCACAATTAGTGCAAAAGGGTGGCAACTCCCCTTTGGCGACGGCCTCGTCGAGCTTCTGCTTGATGGCCTGTCTTTTGACAATGTTTTTACTGTTACGCGCATCCGCGAGATCAAACATTTCGGCCTGGGGATGCGATGCTTCAGAGATTGATATAGTCGGTGGCATGGGTAGCGTCAGCCGAGGCATGGCGAGATCACTTGCAGGTACCTGGGCCATAGGAGGAAGCTCAGGCTCAGGGTTTGATTCTTCGATGGCCCTGGAAGCTGGAGGAGGCGGCAACATGGGAGAGTATGCGGGTTCAGCCGTGGAATGAAGGTTGCTGTCGCGTGCTTGATGATCCTCGGCAGGTGCGAAACTCTGCTCCTCCACAATCAAGCCGTCGAAAAATTGATCATCATCATCATCATTCAGTGAAGCTAGAAGTCTGGCATTGAAACCGCTGGGGTTCTCTTCGAGTGCCTCGAGTTTCAGCGATGCGTTCGTATCCGGTGCGGGCTGTGAAGGTATTGCTGCTGTCGTGAGGCGCTCAGGCTGTGTAGGTGGTTCCTCTGGCGTGTTAACGTCAACTTGCGCAGGCAGTTCTCTCGTCGTCCTGACCTTAAGTTGTGCAGATGCGTCTGTTATCGTCGCAATCTCAGGCCGAGGGAGTACCTGAGATATCTTATTCGCCGCTAGCTCAGTCAACGTCGTGATTTCGGACGTGGACTTTTGGAGCAGAGGAGGCAGACCAGGCTGCTCTGTCACAGGCGGGATTGATTTTGATTGTGTCTGTACCTTTGCCTTTGCCGCCGGCTTGCGACTTCTAGTAGGGTTCGGAGGTGGAGGACCTGTGTAAATCGACGTGGTAGGGAGTAGAGTCGGGTCACCCGGCGTTTCGGAATGATAGACGAAGTTGTCTTGATCTTTGGCTATATCTTTAGCTTTGGTAGGTTGCTGTTTTTTGGCGCGACTCCGTTTGGGCTTCGGTTTTGCCAAAGCTGGCGCGGCAGGTGGGGCTTGGACACCAGGCTTCTCAAATATGTTTGACGCATCGTCCCCTTGAGGCGCATCATCCAGTCCGCCACTCATGAATCCAGAATCGGGTTGTATTTGCGGCATTGGCATTGGAGGTAGAATTGGACTCGACGGCGGATTCGGGCTGGACCGTATGCTATACATGGCCCTGGGAACCGGAGGCGATGATCCAATATCTGCTGGACTGGCATCACTGTACTGAGACGGCGACGGAGCGATTGAGTCCATTGGTGACTGAGCATCCTGATTTTGGGACATGAAACGGCTCACTTCCAAAGACGATGTCATAAAAGAGCCAGCCTGATCCTGTGCCGTTACGGAATGTCGTCTCAAAGTACTTGAGCCACTCGATCTCGAGTTGGATGGGCCAGGCAACTGGCGCTCTGGAACAGGCGTGGGAGCCCTGGGGCCTTCCTGAAGATGGTTTCCGGTAGGACCATCCCTCCCTGGGCCAACAGGGCGGAAAGTTCGTAGGGACCCCGACGTGCTTGCTGCTACTCGAAGAGACTCTGGCGCTGAACCAAATGTTGCTGTATTGCTTCGCTCGACGACTTGAGTCGTCTTGGCCCTCCTCTTCTTCTGCGGCGGGCCGTCATCCGCATCGGTGCCATCTTCGTAGCCAGAAGTGCTCCCTTCGCCTGGAAGAGGATTCTTGCGTGGGCGGCCCCTCGGTCTTCCCGTCGGTGCTTTCGATCCAGCGCGAGACTTCGGTTTGTTGGCTTTTCCATCAGCTGGCGCTGGATTCAAGCCTTCAGGACCTGCTTGGTTTCCCTGCGTGGTGGCATTCCCATTTGTATTTGGCTCAACAGAGGCTGGACGACTTGATGTCGCAGCTAGGAAGCCTTGTGAAGTGGGTCTCATCATGTCGTTTCTGGCATCAAACCCTGCGTTGTAAAGCCTTGCAGGTGCTAGTCCAGGTGAAGACATGGCTGACACGTTTCCTCTGTGGCCTAAATTGGGATTCGACTGCATAAACGCCCGCCATTCTGCGCTTTCCGACATGATGGAGACTGAGTTGTTGAGGCTTGGGACCGATTCCATATTGCTCGTGGGACCAGGCGTCGGTGTCGGATTTGCTCGTGCGATCTTGCGCACGGCGGTCAACCTCAGTTTGACCTCGAGGGTTTCCCGAACGCCGTTGCCGAAAATGGCGAGCACGTTCTTGGTAACTCTGCCAGTGACCAGTTTTTGAGAAGCATCCCCACCAGGGCCTTGCTCCAGAGCCCAACATAACATGCCTTGTCCGACGAGGGGTGTGTCGGGTTCTGAGTAGTCGTACGCGTACACTGTATAATCCTGCCCACTATCGCCAACTAACTCGGGGCTGCATTGGGCTACCGCTTGCACACATGTCCTCAGGTCCAAAACCCCAATGGTGTTCCTCTCGTCGATTGCAATCGTTTGCACGTGAAGAGTATGCGGCCACCGGGCCAGACAATTGATGGCATTGTCTCTGTCGAAGGAGTAATGGACTTTCACTAGAAGCTTGTCAGCAATTGGTGACGTTCCCAGAACAATCGAGCATCCGTACACCCCATAGCTGTTGTCTGCATTTCAACGTCCTCGGGGCCAATGGGTGGGGGTCCCCAATGTGCATTGTTGTTGTTGTTGTTGTTGTTGGCCATGTCGAAGCAAGGGTCGTCCAATTCACGATGCCAGATAGCACCTCGACTTGAGTCTCTGGACAGACCGAATTCTTGTTTCAGAAATAGGAAAATGTAAAAAAATGAAATTGTTTGATGCCAAGAGATCACAGTATCAGGGTGCTACTTTGTGTTTCCTAGGCATGGCCGTGAGTTGTGGCGCGTATCGATGTTGTTTGACGAGACTGGAAAAAATCGCGGGTTGGCGGTACAATATTCTGATGGAAAGCGGTAGTGGCGTGACCTAGAGGAACCCGACAGGAAGTAGAAATGTACAAAGGCAAATTCCGAACCGGCGTAGCGAGATAGTAAGGACGTATCAATTGGTCTTGGTGCATGTGCTCTCGCAGGAGCTTAAGGTGAAGGGAAGTCGGAAGCGTGTGTAAGTCGACGGGTGTTGAAGTGTAGGTAAGGTCTTTAGATGCAAACTACAAGTGTACCTGGTCCAGAAGGCGAATGGCAATCGATAGGAGTACCGCGTTAGTGGTTCCCTGGCGGTCGTCAACGCGCCTTTACTAGCGCGACTTTTCCGATACTTCGAGGCCCGCGTTCTACCGTTACGTCAATCAGAGGCTGGCGGGCAGTGGATACCTGAGTGGAATAGACGGCACCACTGACACTGAAGGCAATGTCAGTTGAGAATCCATCCCCTTTATTCCACCTAGAGTACAGGAGCATCAACCGTCGTGACAGCATTTATCCCATTTCAAGTTCCGGGGAATTCCTCTATCAAGTTTGCACTTATTACCTACCTGGGAACGTATCTCGATTTATCGCATTTGAGCCTAGCCCAGTCGAGCCCTGCAGCCAAGGTGGCTGGGAACTGGTTCTCCACGCGCGTTAAATGCCGGTATGGTGGGACCTTGATGCACGGACCGATTTCGAAGTGAGAGTTCGGCGTTTAGGCCATCACAAGAATCGCAGGCAGAAGGGCAACCGGAATCCGAATTGCACACAACACACTACTTCAAGAATGAGATGGATGAGTTGTTTTGTCAATAATTTTGCCGGGAGGGGCGGCGGCCGGAGTCCTTTTTATATATCCCGGAGCCGTACGAAGCCCCACTTTTGCATACTCGTGACTCAAGAACAGCCAGAGCCCTCTTTTCGATTGATGATATACTTCAACCACACCTTGTTGCGACCGTGAAGGTTGACGAAACTCGGACTTGAGTATCGCCTTTCAACAATTTTTAAAGCACGACTCCGTTTTCTCATTATTCACATAGTCAGCATCGACTGTTTATTGTACAACGAAGAATTTACATTTCAGATCGTAGGCCCCTGATTTTCGTACACCCACTGCGCATGTCCATTCTCATCCACCGCAGTCGAGCGTCTCAGGATTTCCTGTACGATTGTAGCGATACCCTGCCGACCGTTCTTCCTCTGCACAAACTCGTCCACAATCTCGCGTCGACTCCGCGTGCCCTCGCTCACGAGCTGCTGTACCTCTTGTTCGCTGGGAACGCCGACATAGGTGTACGGGTAGTTGTTCGTGTAGTCGCGCTCGACCAAGAGCTCCAGCCCTTCTGTCATTGCGCTCTTCTGGAAGAAAGGCTCTGCAGCAATGGGGTCCGTGATATCTTCCAACGTGGCCGGCGTCCACTGCGGCGTCCTCTGCGGCTTGCTCAGGAGTGAAGTCACACCCTCAGTGAAATCGGGATGTCGCATGAAGTGTGCCGCAATCTGGTATTCTCGCTGGAAGGTTTCCGAGATGCTCCAGTTCTTGGCGATGTCCATTTGCTTGCAGCTGACATAAACTGACGTCGGCGAGCGTTTGTGCAGTGTCTCCAGGGTCTTTACTGCCCATTGCTTGGTAGAGCCCTCCTCGCGCTCCAAGGCAGCCATAATTTCGGGCACGTTAGTCTTGCTGAAACATCGGTCAATGGCTCTTCGAAGTTCGCCAGCGAGCTTAATTGGTTCCTTATCCAAGGGCGGCAAGCCGGTGGCGTACTCCTCGATCGTCATCTCAATGATCTTCAGACGCATTTCCATAGAGTCATAGTCCCTAAAGCGCAGCTCGGCAAGGCGGTTCTCGAGACTGGTTAAACTCGTCGAGTGAAGGTAGTGTGTGGCAATTCCCGTGTAGAAGACGTTTGCCCCAGTCAACCTCTCGCTTGTGAGGGCCAGGTACTTTCCGATTGAACCAGGCAACCGCGGCAAGAAGTATGAGGCGCCGACGTCAGGAAAGAAGCCGATAGTAGTTTCGGGCATGGCGAAGGTGGTGCGCTCGGTGGCTATCCGGAACGGGGCGTGTATGCTGAGGCCCACACCTCCGCCCATGGTGATGCCGTCCATGAAGGCGACGTATGGTTTCTTATAAGTCGCGATATAGTGATTCAGTTTGTATTCGAGAGCAAAGTAATCGGCCGACTTTTGCTGGCCCTCAGGTCCTTCCCGATTCTGCAACGCCAGTGCCATGACATCGCCGCCTGCACAGAAAGCCTTGTCGCCCACGCCCTTCATCACTACCACATTTGCCATGTCAGATTTCTCCCATTCGACCAGGCGGGGTACAATTTTTCGAATCATAGATGCATTCAGCGAGTTGAGCTTTTGTGGACGATTGAGCTCGACGGTGCGAAGACCATACAAGTTGTTGAAGAGCACATCCTCGGGTTCGTCTTCCGGCGAAGGCCTGATCTTTTGCTTTACGTCTCCTGTGGACATCTGTTTGTATTCATTGTTAGATAACTAGCACTGGTAGATAGGTAGGTATTGTGTGCTCATACCTGAGCTCTTGATGTGACCCGGGGATCGAGTATTTTTGCTTTCAGAGGCATTCTGAAGCTGCTATTCCTTAACGGCGAGGAAGCATTAGCCGCAAAGGCAGCCCGGCTTACAAGGACTCTAAAAGACATCTAAATTAAGATTGACTCGATGCGCAAATGAGTTGAAGCTGCGCATCGGGCGAGCGTGGAAAGGGGAGCCTTTTGCGAAGTCAATCGAACCTCGGGATCGCGCAGATTTAAAGGTTTCCCTCTCGAACATTTGAAGCTCGGGTCTTTTGGGGTTGCAAATGGAGCTTCAGCCACGCCGCGCTGTGGATCCCGAACACCAGCCTATCAATCACCATCTCACCACGACCAAGCGATTCGAACTTGGACTTTTCGGGACTGCCGCCTTGCCAACAGACGTCCTTGATTCAAGTCAATTTACACATTTGCAACACCACCACAATCATGGCGGACGCAAAGATCCAGTAGGTGCAGGCGAATTCAATTCTACTTTGAGGCAGTAGCTAACATTACCGTCAGGGACCTCCTCACGAAGCCGCGCAATGAGTTAACGTTTGCCTCCCACCTCTAAGGAACTGTTTCCCGGCGTTGATGCTGACCAACGTGACAGGGAGTATGAGATCCAACAGCTCGAAGAGCACGAGTTCAGTGCGGGACCCCTCTCCATCCTCCAGACCGCCGTTCGAAGCCATACACAAGTCCTCATCTCAATTCGCAACAACCGCAAGCTGCTTGCCCGAGTCAAGGCCTTCGACCGGCATTGCAACATGGTGCTGGAAAACGTGAAGGAGATGTGGACCGAGACGCCCAGACTTGCGAATGGCAAGAAGGGCAGACCAGTCAACAAGGATCGGTTCATTAGCAAGATGTATGTGCATCCCAAGGGCCCTTCGCGAGTTGGGAACCATGGGACTAATGTGTGTTCTAGGTTCTTGAGAGGAGATTCAGTCATCTTGGTTCTTCTCAGCTAGATTCATCTAGTAGAGGCTTTTATTCTGCTGTGAATGTCGATCTTGACGGCATAGGATGGTTCGCTGGTATTCAATCAGGCAGGCGTTGGCAAAAGGGATGTTGGACAGGATTTGCTAACAGCTGTCTTTAAGCATGATGACTGCGCTCTTGTATGGAGTGATCTGGCCGAGTAAAATACCGGCAGTGCAAAAGGACCAAATGCATGTCCAGAACAGAACTCGGGGCGGGAAATCGTTTAGATACCATCAATACATGTGTCCTAACTAAGCACTCACTCCTCGCTATTCATGTGCTAAGAAGCCCCTGATTCTGCCTCAAATTGCACCGCTTCCCAGTCATCTTCTCCATTCTTCAAGCCAGCCAAACCAAGGAAGAATGCGGCCAGGCCATGGGCACCTGGATCGGGTACCTCCTCGAATCCTGACCCTCCAACGTAGACGGTGCGTCCAAGACTGGCTTTCATTCCTTTCGTCCCTTCAGCTCCAGTTTTCGCGGCTTCTGCGGCCTGCTTCACATCCCCAGTTTTCCCGAGAACCTCGACGAATGGGTACAGAGCATCCACGAGGGTACGATCTCCAGGTCTAGCAGGGGTGTATCTTGACAGTGCTTCGCAGCTCTGTTTCAAGGCGCCGGCCCAAGCTTTCGGACTTGCATCTCCTGGACCAAAGACTCTGAGCGTATGAACAAGGGAATTGATAAATATCGCGTAAAGTGCCCCAGAGGTGCCGTCCATATCTGTCTCGATGATAGATGCGATCTGGGAAACATCAACGACGACATCTCCAGTTAATGAGTTCTCCGACAAATAAGTGAGGATGCCTATCCATATGTTAGCATGTGTATATCAGCATCAGTGGGGGGGGGGGCTGGCTCAAACCCTCAGCACCCCTTTTGAGGCCAATGCCACAATCGCCATCGCCTACGACCGTATCATAGCGAGTCACCTCAGGTTCCGCAGCGATAACAGCCTTGAGTCCAGCTGTTAGTGCTTCCTTCATGGACTCGGCATTCGTTCTTAGTCCGCTGGGTTTTGATGCCTCGCCCGACGCTGCCTTCTCTTCCCTGGTGGCCTGGTTCCTAGCCTCCCATGTGTTCTTGGAGATTGGAGCAGCCCAACCGGTGGCCTCACAGGGGGCATCCAGCAATTGGATCATACCCGGGCCACCAATGTCTGTATTGACAACGTTGAGTAATGATATGCTGAAACCCAGTCCGTTTAAGCTTGTCATGTACGTTCCACTCAGGATACGCACTGGTTCGATGCCCCATTGCTTAAGTTGCTTTACCACCTCGGCAGTAATACCAGCCAGTTCAAGGATACTGACGCCTCCAAGATTGTTAACCAGCAAAACCACTTCGTTGGAGTTCACGTTGAGGAAATTCCTGTCGGCATCGTTGGGGTCCAGTAGTTGAGCAAGCATCTTGGTCACAAGTTCAGGGAGCTCAACTGTTACTTTCCCTGACCCAGGCTCATTGTGGATGCCCATGCCGATCTCAACCTCATCGGCCCCCAGGTTGTCTTTCAACTTTGGGTCGGGCGGTGCTCGGCCGGGCACGTGAACATGTTCGAGGCTAGCTCCCACACTGACAAGATTATCCGCTGTCAGCTGGGCCACCTTGTGAACTTGTTCAAGAGTCGCTCCATGGGCCGCGAGAGCTCCGGCAATTTTGTGGACCAAAACTGTGCCCGCAATGCCACGGCGTCCGACTTTGCCACCCTTCTCGCGTCCCACACCAACATCATCCCCCACAACCACCATCTCACAACCCATTCCCGCGGCCTTGGCCTTCTCGACTGCCATGCCGAAATTGAGGATGTCGCCCGTATAGTTCATGACAGTGACCAGCACACCCTTGTCAGTGTCAACTCGGGACATGATGGCCCTTCTCACTTGTTCGGCGCTGGGCGAGGCGAATATGGTACCAGCTACGGCAGCAGACAGCAGGCCGGGTCCAACCATGGCACTGAAACTCGGCTCATGGCCACTACCACCACCGCTGATGAGGGAAACCTGGGACGGCTTGCCCTCCTCAGGCCTTCGATAGATAATCTTGTTCTCAACATCTAGGGCTACAGATGGGTTGGTATATGTAATACTCTGGAGTGCAGAGTTGACAAGGACGGTTGAGTCGTTGATGAAGTGTTTGCCCGACATATTGAAATAACGGAAAAGGAGGCTCTCGGTTTGTGAGGAGATAAGAGACAAGAGAGGAGAGGAGAGGCGATGGAGAAGATGCACGAGAGCCACGATCACCTCAGGTAGGCTGACTTGGCTCCAATAAATACGAGAGAGACTTGATACATGACCTACCTACCCCTACCCACACATTTTCCGAAGCATGATGAAATGCGGCTTCCTGTGCGGCTAATCTCCGAGGAGCATCGGATAACTCCTCAATGGCGAAGAAGACACGGAAGACCTGCAACTGCGACGTTTGTGTCTGGGCCTGCATGGGAATGCAATGCAGAACGGAAGGAGGGGTCAGTTGGTGTCTAAGCTCTCAGGCAAGTTGGGGTTCCCGGGCTAATAGCTGGAGGTGGGGCCGCGGAATGGCGGGGTCAAAGTGACGCCCTGGACTTTTATCGATTTTGAAGTTTGCAGCCGCATTAGTCTCTCATCCCTGCAAACAATTATTGCTTGGTGACTCAAAGTGCCGATTTGACAATCACCTTTGGCATTCCCGGTTTCTCACGAACTTGCACATGATATAGACAGACATACTCCATTTTTGTCAAGTTTTCCACGTTCCTTGCCCGGTTTCTGCATTCTGGCGCGACATCTGGCGCGACCAGACCGACCCCGCGCCATGTCTACTGAACCGAATGGTGAGCCTTCCCAAGGCGCACCGCAGCCAAAAGAGCAGTCGTCAAAGTCGATCCAACCTCCGAAAGGCGAGAAGACAGGAACAGCAGAAACACCCAATGCCCTTAGTGGCGAGAAGAAACTCTCTGGGGCCGAGCTGAAGAAGAAGGCCAAGGAAGAGAAGGCTGCAAAGAGAGCATTAGCAAAGGCGTCCAAGGAGGTCGCAAAGGGCGAGGCCGCGGTGTCGTCTTCACCCGGCCAATTAGGTCCATCGGCTGGCGAAGTCAAGGGAAACAAGAAGGGGAAGCAAGATGCTACAGCTACAGCAGGATCTGGAGCTGGAGGTCGACCGACTCCGAACAGAGCAACTCCGTCAATGGTAGCGGAACAGAAAGCAACCATACCCGAGTGCTTCAGTCACCTACCCATGGCAAAGAGACTACCAATGACACAAGCGGACAAGAGCGTTCATCCTGCAGTACTGGCATTGGGTCAGCAGATGGCGACGTTTACCATTGACGAGAGCATCAACCGGCTGCGAGCAACACTTCTGGCCTTCAAACGAGTATGTATCCCACAAATAATATGAGATCGCTCAAGTTACTGACCTCGAAAAGGTAATCGCATCTTATAGCACTCCTGCTGGACATACTCTTGCCCGACATTTTACCCCACATGTGCTTGGCCCTCAGATCGACTATCTGACTTCCTGCCGACCCATGTGTTTTTCTATGGGAAATGCGATAAGATGGCTCAAGCTTCAGATAAGCAAGATCGACATGGATTCCAAGGAAGAGGACGCAAAGAGAGACCTTTGCAGAGCAATTGACAACTTCATTACGGAACGCATCACAGCAGCCGACGAGGTTATCACGGAGTCGGGAGCGAAGCATATTGAAAACGGCGATGTCGTCCTGGTCTATGGCCGCAGCAGCCTCGTTGAGCGGACACTCCTCTGTGCGTATTCATTCGGAACGAATTTCTCCGTCTTCGTCATCGATGACCCTTATGAGAGAGCCGGACAGCTGCTAGCAAAGACCCTGGCAGCGGAAGGCATCAAAGTAACGTACTGTGGAGATTTTGGAGGACTGATCAATCATATGAGACACGCGACGAAGGTTCTCTTTGCAGCTGATGCAATGTTCAGTAATGGGGCAATGTACGCACGCGCAGGAGCTTGTGATGTTGCTCTCGCAGCAAATGAATTGGAGAAGGAAGTCATCACCCTGTGTGAAACGATCAACATCACAGAGAGAGTTGCCACGGACTCTTTGACCTATAACGAGATCGACCCTGAGAGATGCTCCGCCGAGGCATTCAGACTGCTGTTCGACACGACTCCGGTGAAGTATCTGAACGCCCTGATCACTGAGCTGGGTTGTGTTGCGTCGAAGTCGGCACCAATCTTATTGAGAAAACTGGAAGAGTTCAACTAGGGTAAGAATTCTGATGGCAAGTATCACAGGCAAATGGATCAGGAGCATGGATTGGGCATATGGCCACCGTTAGGAAATCATTTGGACATGCCATATTGATGTCGAATATGGATCAATCGTACCAGCTGCTTATGCCGAAATATTCTCAAAATGATTTTTGGAATGCTATCATCCCAAGAAGCAGCTCTTGCTTCAGCTGAAAACAGGTACTGATGTTGCTGGTGCTAGGCCAAGTAAGATGTGTATATACTTGAGTAGGCAAGTTGGTAATGTCCTGTTTGCTGAACGCATAAGCTCTGCCAAGCCTGCCATGGCAACACACAACCAAGTCCACCACTACTTGTCCATCACAGCGAGATGCATCAGGGGAAAATGTGACCTCTACTGATTCCCGGATACTCAGAGAAGTACAAAACGACCTCTTTAAATCCGGGCGCCCAGCAACGGGTTCATGTTTAATCTCTGCCAGAGCGAAAACATTCGCATCTATAGGGTAAGACTGCGAATGTCGATATACGCACGAATGCGTAAGCTGGCATTTGTCACGGCGACAAGACTCACGATGCGGTATGTACAATAGACAACCTCCGCGGGAAGTCAACAAACCAATGACTCGCAATTGTGTTTTGCACCGGCAAGACATACATCATATGAAATTCTCAACTTGCCTTCCTCTTTTCCACCCACCCGGTGCCATATGTATACGCCAACATTCGCCCGAGAACTCCCCCCCACCTACGCGTTCTCCGCTGCGATCTTGTCGCCTTCTCGTGCCGCCCGTCGCGCCCTCTTCTCCAGAATGATATTTTTTCGCTCCTCCAGCATGGCCTGCTGTCGCTCATCCACACCCTGGATCCAGTATCCGAAGCTTGATCCGACGCCTGCGAAGACCGGATACGCCCATAATGAGCCGCGGTTGAAAAAGGGCCGCATTTCAAGGCCGAGCTGCCATAGTCTAACGGCAACGCCTGCGTTTAATAGTCAGCAAGATATCTAGGACGAGGACAAGGAGATAATAATGTACCGAAGCCGCCCCAGAAGACGATTCTGGACACCATTGTGACTGAGTAGAGAAGGGTAGAGCCTCGACGGGCTGGTCAATGGATTTGTCGTGGCACGCCCGTGTAATTGGCCTTGTGGGATTGGCTGGTTGCTGGATTACGCCTCGGATGGATCGAAGTGAGCTTTGTATTGAGTCGTCTTCAATTGACGGAGGTTCAAAGCTTCCTCACAGCCGCACTAACTCCACTTTATCACAAGTGGGTCCAAGCAAGGGCCACCTGCAAGTCAACGCATTCAGACGCGATTTTCCCTGAGAGCCGGCAACATTAGTCGAATCTGAACTCCTTCCGGTCCAACGTCTTCTTCGTGGCCTGAACGTGCAGCCCATTGCGCAATTTTCCTTCCTTTTGGCCAAGACGCCTATCCTACTGCAGCGACCGACATCGAGCTCGAACTTATGAGTCTCTGGTCTAACCTGAGACTACTTCGACGGCCGCATGGCCTCCGTTTCAGCTGTCAAGATGGCGACCACTACAGAGCAAACGCCGCCAGCCGGAGGATTAGGAGTGCCTGCGCCTGTAGCGCCTGTCCCACACAAGTTTAAGGCCTCAGATCTGCCTTTGACTTCTGCTACAAGATCCGCAATCGAAGGACTGGCTCACAGCTTCAAGAAGAAGGGTGGCTATGATGCGATTCGCAAGAATGTTTGGGAGAAGTTCGAAGCTAGTGTATGTGATGGCATCTAACGGGTAAAATTATGGCATATGCGCTTACAATCTATCCAATCGCAGGGCTACGAAGCTCAAGTCACTAAATCAATCGTCGAGGTCGCTGAGCAGGAAGTCGAGCGCAACCCGTCCCAACTGCTGAAGATGGACCGTCGTAAGGCAGCTGCTCTTATCGACGGTGCACTGGATCGATCCGGTGTCTATCAGAAAGCTGAAGAGGTTATTGACCAGCTCATCGATGTGAAAGCTATTGAGGAGCGCATTCGGGAGCTCCGCAAAGCGGACGTGGGCGACGAAGCCGCTATGGCAGAACAACTGCGTGGATCTAAGACTGATGAGGACTATGCCGCCGATACAGCCGGTCGCTTGGAAGAGCGCGAGCGTGTGAGACGCGAGCTCAGAGAGAAGGAAGAACAGATCGCAGCGGAAAAGCGCAAGATCGAACTGGAAGAGAAGAAGCAGCGGGAGCGAGAGATGGAGAAAGTCGAAGCTAAGCGCAAGGAAGAACGAGACGCTCGACGACGTGAGAGAGAAGCCAAGGATGAGGAACGCGAGATCCAGAGACAGAAGGAGAGAGACGAGCGTCGCGCCGCGCGAGAGAAGGCACGCGAAGAGAGAGAGCGAGACCGTGACCTGAAGAGAAGAGATCGCTCGAGAGACAGGTCAAAGGACAGGTCGAGGGACAGGTCAAGAGACAGGTCTCGCTATCGTGACAGATCCAGAGACAGAAGAGACCGAGATCGAAGCCGCAGTCCTCGCCGCCGTGATAGCCGAGAGCGACGGAGACGAGACCGGTCTCCGCGAGAAGAAAGGGAGCGTAATAAGCCCGAAGAACTCGAACAGCAACTGTCGAAAGAAGAGCTCGAGAGACTTGAGCAGGATGCCCTTGCAGACCTCTTGCGTGAGAGCAAGAGAAGTTCCGCCAAACAGCCCGAAATTGAGATTGATGATGCCCTTGTGCCCCCGCCACGTAAGACCAAGCCAGCCTCGGCCATTCAACCAATCCGTCGGGATTCTCCCAAGAATGCATCCGACCCTAAGAAGGTACCAGAACTTGTGAAGACGGACTTGAAAGATTCTGTCAAGGAACCGAAGCCGCCCAAGGAGGTTAGGGAAGTAAAGGAAACTAACCAAGTTAAGGACGTCAAGGACGTCAAGGAGACCAAAGACTCGAAGATTGTGATCAAGGAAATCAAGGAGTTGAAGATCGCAAAGGCAGCAGAGAGCTCTAAGGAAGACCTCGAACCTAGGGAGGTGAAGGAACCTAAAGACTCGAGGGAAGCTAAGCCCAAGGATGAGCGACGTAGCAGCATAGCCGCCTCTTCGCGGGACCATCGCCATGATCGTGATCGACGTGACCGAGAGGAGCCAATTAGGTCACGGCACCGTTCCAAGGAAAGGAGTCGCTCGAGACACCCAAGAAAGAGAAGCCGCTCGAGACGCCCAAGAGAGAGAAGTCGCTCGAGGAGTCTACACTCTCGAGATGTCAGGAACACGAGTCGTTCTAAGCGTCCACGCTCAAGAGACGTAAGAAGCCGAAGCCGCTCAAGGCATCAGTTCCCTTTCGAGAACAACTATCGACCAGGTGAGCTCAGAGCTCAAGATCGTAGTCGCTCTCGCCACCGGTCGGACCGAGATAGGAGAGACAGGCGAGACAGGAGCCATTCGAAGAGTCGAAAAGATAGAAGCCGCTCACGGGACCACTACAAACCAGATCGGAGAGTCCGCAACGATACTCGAGGCAAAGACAGCCCGGACAGACGTGAACGTGCTCACACTGATCGCCGGGAGAGATCCCGCTCCCCTCGTCCTCGAACTGAGCGAAAGGATAGGAGCCGCTCACGCCTAAGAAGTGAACGTCGTGCACGCAGCCCTTCCACTAAGAGAGCACGAAGTCGAGATCATCGCAGTCGCTCTCGTTCCCGCCCTACCACTTCTGCCAGGCATGAAACGCAGTTGATGGACGCAGAGACCTGGAAACAAGGCGAGATCAAGAGGCGTGAGCAGGAAGCAAAGGCGTACCTGGCTGCTCAGAAGGAAGCTCGCGAGAAAGGCCTACCAGTTCCAGGACTTGAAGATCGGCATAGTGCTGGTGAACGGTCGCCTGAGGTCAGACGCAGCAGCCGTGTGCCTGAAGACATTGATTCGTATCGCCCTGGCGAGCGGCGTCGTGAAAAGGAGTCTGACCGTGAGCGTACAGGAGGCGATAAGTATAGGGCCCGGGACGATGAGAGGGGTGGTGGTGACAAGTACCGAGCCCGAGATGAAGATAGGAGTAGTGGTGATAAGTATCGAGCTCGGGACGACGAGCGGGGGTCTGACAAATACCGGACCCGTGATGATCGGGGTTCTGACAAGTATCGATCACGGGATGAGGACAGACGCGAAAGACGCCGCAGCCGAAGCAGAAGCCATGACCGAGACAATAGAGACAAGCGAAGCCGACGTGAGCGCAGCACCGATTCCCGCCGCGACAGACGAGACAGGCGGGACAGGAGTCATAGCCGCAGACGCAGTCGGAGTCCGCGTCGATAGATTCCTCGCGCCAACGTTATCAGCGTGACTTCAACTTATCGACCATCGGCGGTGTATTAGCGAGGCGTTTAGGGAGGCATTCAGGGTGGGGGATTGACATTAGTATTGTATAAACATGTACAGCATTTCGGAGCTCTAAGACTACGTTCAGGGAAAGATTCGGCAATGACACCTACTTTTGCTTGCGGATTTTTCTGAGCTCAAGGAATCAATATCGGGAACATTGATGGTTTATTTGCATGTTCAGATACCCTTGGGGTGGATGGCGTCTGAGCTCCCGGATGCTATTGGTATAGGGAGAACCAAACATCACAGTCGACAGTCATGGCTTAACTCAAGTGGATATATTTTTCATGAAGCGGTCCTCTTGTCAATTGGTGAGTTTCCAAGCTATGGATACTGGTATAGAACAAGCCAGGTCATGCCTTAATGATACTGTAACACAAGGCTCGTGAATCAATAACAGCAAGTTGTACAGCATCTAAACGCCAGTAAGCGGGCAGATCGACGTGCCCTATAAGATTAGGTAACGACCAATCGATCAGTACCAGGAACATCTGGGAGGCGCAGAGCCCTTCACTGCAGTGAAAACGCAGGTACAGCGTCAAAGCTGAAGCGTGCACGTTGCATCACGGCCTACAATTGCAATGTAAGAAACTTTTTAAGTACTACGAGATT
Source organism: Pseudomassariella vexata (assembly GCF_002105095.1). NCBI lineage: Eukaryota > Fungi > Ascomycota > Sordariomycetes > Amphisphaeriales > Pseudomassariaceae > Pseudomassariella > Pseudomassariella vexata. Next base: position 3,714,352 of record NW_024467956.1, on the reverse strand, counting down.
TCCATTCTCCAACGAGGACAATTCGAGCTGCAAAGCAAATTGCAACCGAACTCGAAGATCCAGCAGATCAAAAGATGGGAATGTCCAGCAGTCCCCGGGACGGCCCCCTGAAACTCTTTGCCTGGTTTGCGCCTGATGAAACGTCGGCAAGGTGGCCGGGGACAACATGCCGCACCGCCAGCGATCGCGTTAATGCGTCCTCTCCCGGCGCGCCGCGACTTCGGCTGTGTCTAGGAGTTGAGACTGCTTCTAGAGTCTATTGGTGCAGGACGAAGATTGAGATTCATGCGATAGGAGACCACATACTATGGTGTTATGGGTAAGTTTTCAATTGTGTGTTTGTACCGTGCCCCACCTTGGCACGCGCTAACTCTTGGCATATGCATCCAATACATTTTACTAGTACTTTGTATGCATTCCGTTGGCCGCGATCACCGCTTCGCACCTCTCTGGCATTGATTTCAAAAGCTCCTGTAAGTAGCTCTCAGGTAATTCATCCCAAGCCTCCTTTACCCATATCCGAAGACGATCATAGCTAGGCTTTTCAGTAATACCGTATTTATCTTCAATGTAGTCCTTCATCCAGTTCCAGCACATCTCTATCGGGTTTAGATCAGGGGAATAAGGTGGCCACTGGACTATATTAATGCCCCTATCTGTAAGATCTGTGACTGTATCAATTGCCGAGTGAGCGGGAGCGCCGTCCTGCACTAATGTAAGGTGTGTACCGAGGTCTCGTTGACAGAGTTGTATCCAGCCATCGATAATAGGAATTGTGTGGGATCGATATGTCTCGGCAGTAATAGAACCCCAATCCTTTTCCCAGAAGATTCCCGGTCCTTTTCCAAGGCCTGAGAAACAGCCCCAGAACATCCAGCCTTGTTTATGTTGGTGTCGTTCGATAATACAGGTCGGGTCCCATTCCTCTCCTGGTCGTCGTGTAACGTACTGTTTTCGATGGTGTCCTCCTGTAATCCATGTCTCGTCGGTCCAAAGTACCTGAGCCCATTGCTCTGGTGTCCAGCTGACATGTTCGAGGGCCCAGGCGAGACGCTTTTGTCGGTTAACTTCTGAGATAGGAGGCCTTCGGCGCGCAGTATGTCTCTTGAATCCGAGCCGGCGGAGGGTAGTTCGTATAACGTAAACTCCGAAGAGGGACTCGAAAAGGATGATTGACAACTGGAGGAATGAGGCTCTACGGCCTTGCTTAGAACTAGTTACATATGTAACGAGCTCTTCTTCTTGCTCACGAGATAAAGTCCGGGGTCTACCAGATCTCTTAGCTACCTGGCTTGAAGAGGCCTTAATAGCTGTCTTGATCTGATTAAGAGAAAATGTTGTAATAGTATGAATTTCGGCTTTCGATTTACCACCGTCGAAATAGAGGGTTCGAATTCGTTGGCGATCGGCTTCCGTAAGGTGTTTAGTCCCCATTGTGGTTACTGAAACGCGATAATGAGGACGCGTTATTGACAGCAAGTTGGAATCAGAGGTGGAAGTACCTTTTCGTTGGCATGAGTAGGCTAGGCCATAATTAGTATAGTGTTGCCTTGGCAGTGATCCACTGGTACTTGTCAGGGGGGTGAAAACTTTGGCCTGATACCGTAGTAACAATAGACAGGCCGTGGAGAATGATTAGCCCCTGCACTATATTTCCTACTTATCATTTTGAGAGTGAGAGATGGAGCGAGGGGATTCTAGACGACAATGACATACTGATAATAGAGCAAGCCGACCAAAGGCTTTTAAGTGATATTCATGGGGTCAGCGGCGTCATCATCCAGCCTGGACAGTTGGTTAGACAGGCTCTGAGCCCTGCCTTGGAGCTGAGTTGATGTAAGGCGGGCCAGTCCACCGAACGAGACTTGCCCATCCCCGCTACTGATAGTGGGATGCGCACATCCCGCTGTCATTCATTAACAGTCCGTGCCAAGATGCTGGTTCCCTGCCTACTACATACTCCCGCAAGTGGTTGTGTTTCCAAATGCGGAGCAGTCGTCTCTGCCTCCTCTTTCCTAACTGCGCAGTTTCGATAGCAGCGAGCAGGTACGGTACCTGAGTACAATTCATATGGTTTCTCCTCATTCCTAAAATCATAACAGTCGTCATCTTGCAGTTTCGTTCACAAATTCTTCTTCCCTCTCCATGTGCACCATGTCCTCAGAAGCAAGGACAAATAATTGACTGAACGCAGACGCTTTGTCAATCATTTATCGGCCTGCCCCATTGGTCGTAAAGTATTAGCAAGACATCAAGGTTGGGATTGATAGCGTGGGTCACTTCGTCTTGGGCCCGAGCAACCGTCAGGTGTATCAGCAGTCCGCAGCCCGCAGTGTGGTAGCGCAGTGCAGCAGCACAGGACCGACCGCACGACCTCTGAACGACCTAGCGACCTAGACTCCCAAACCAAATCCAAATCCCGCCAACCAACGACCAACATCAACCTCTTATTACCGGCGCCTCCAACCATCGCGTTCGAGGATTTTCCCTCCCTTTGACTAGGCGAGCATTTTCGTTTCTACTGCTATACCCTTTGCATTTTTCTTCCATTTTTGTTACTTTTTCTCGAGCCTTCCGCCCAGAGTCGGCATTGAGGTCCCCAATCCTCAACCAACCCCAAGCCGGATGAGTGGCCCCGGACGGTGACGGCACGCACCAGCTATCCGCCACTCAACCGACCCCATCAAACGATCTACCACCTCAGCTCATCATCGCAATTCGCAACCATGGCGGACTGGGGCGCCATCATCATCGGGCTGCTGTCGGCCTTTGGCTCGGCCATCCTGATTGCCATCATCTTCTCCATCGTCTACTTCTTCCGGTACACGAGCTCCGGTCGCATCTTCCTCGATCGCATCGGTCGACCGGGCGAATACGACGATGAGCAGGCCTTTGCGAGAGAAGAGGCCGAGGCCTTGGAGACGATGGATGATATGGCGAGAACGGAGTATCTGAGAGCAAAAGGTAATGATGAATCACGTCAAACATCCTCAATTGCGTACGTCGTACATGTTTGCAAGCAGCGGTCACTGATGCGCTATATATCCAGCATTTATTCAAGGCAACCCACCCGAGTCGATCCAGACGGACATTTCTTTATCACAGTATCTGGCCATACAGGAGAAGGGTGTGTCGGCTTGGGAGTTTGAACCCGAGCTGGAGATCGCCAACTGCTTCGTCGAGGCCAGGACCGAAATCGAGTTTTTCGACTCCGAGTGCACTGTCATGAGCAACTTACCCGTCCCGAAACAGAACGAGGTTTATTATTGGGAGGCGAAGATTTACGACAAACCAGAAACCACATTATTGAGCATCGGCATGGCTACGAAGCCCTATCCACTATTTAGACTTCCCGGTACGTACGCTGACTTGCGTGTGCGGGCAACTATGTACTGACGATGATTGCGCAGGATTTCACAAGTATTCTGTTGCCTACACCTCAACGGGATACCGCCGATTCAACCAGCCTTTCAACCCGACTTCATACGGCCCTCCCATTGTTCAGGGCGATGTTATCGGTGTTGGGTACAGACCGAGGACGGGCACTATCTTCTTTACCCGCAACGGCAAGAGGCTGGAGGATGTGGCACATGGTCTCAAAGCACCCAACTTCTTCCCGTCCGTGGGCGCCAACGGTCCCTGCATAGTGCACGTCAACTTTGGCCAAGCAGGCTTTGTTTTCATCGAGGCGAATGTGAAGAAGTGGGGGTTAGCTCCCATGACAGGAAGCCTAGCTCCTCCGCCGCCATACGGCAGCGAGCAAGGCAGTATTTTGCTCGAATCGGGAAGGAAGGACGGGTACAGCCCTTCGCCTGGTCGAGGGCATGGCTATTCGCAATCAGCACACACCTACGGCCGCCGCGATCCCATATTGGACACTGGGCATTCTAGGACGAGAAGTGGCAACTTTAGGATCTTGCCCCCTGCGAGTCCAGGTCCGCAGCGGAGTCCTACTGATATCTCCCTGGCGCAGCTGGTACCGTCCGATGAGGCTGGAGAACCCAGCAATAGCAATACCGGAGGCACCTCTGGGGATCACGTGGTGAACATCGTTGGTCTTGGGCTCCAAGAATCGGCCCATCCTCCCCCGGAGTATACCAGTCCGGAGCATTCCGACGACGGGAGTTCCACCAGGAGCAGCTCAGACAGCGAGCAAGCTCCACTTATCGTGGCCGGACGCAGTAGAGGTGCATCGGCTGCCACACTGAGGCCATCGGATCATCCGCCGATTCCTAGCTACACCGACGCATTACGGCAAGGTGCGGGGCGCGATAGGAGCCGTAGTGACAGCGCCATGGTTAGACGTCGGGGTGAATGAGCCATTGTCGACGATCCACGGAATGCCGAAGATCCCAATGGGAATGGTTTGCAATCCTTGTGGAGCTGAAACGCGTTTGTATGATCATGGCACGCGCGTGTTTGTGTGATCTGCTGTGCTGGGAAACTGGGCAATTGTACAAGCGAGTGAGGAGTCAAAATGACGACGTGCCTTGGCAAAACAATCAGAACATGGGAACTCGGAGTTTTACGGTTTTGGGAGGAAAGGACATGATGATTGAATTTGAATCTCGCCATTGCACCACCCCCTTTATTTTGTTTTCACGGTTTAGGATCGAACCAAGAAGCGGACGCAGCATTTTCAAGCGTGGCTCTCGTAGGCAAGGGGCAAGTCAGGTCAGTTCGCTTTGATGATACCATACCATACCATACCTTTGCATGGGAGACTCTCCAAACATCCTGTCAATATTGCATCCTCGGCAGAGGTTGACAGAACGGGGGGGAGGGGGATGGTGGTTTGTGAGGGGGCAGAAGTACAGGGCAAAGGGAGAAAGTAAGGAGAAGAGAGACGCGACAGGGAAGGTCAAGGAAAGGAATGGAAATGGATGAATCGATACCTCACATGTTCTATATCACTGCTCCATGACCAGATCACATATCATTGCGCAACTTTTCGATCTTGAGTACGGTGAAGTTGAGGTAGCCAAGTGGACAGCTAAGGTCTCTCCAGCTTGTTGAGATTTAATGGAAGATTACTCATACGAAGTCGCCCGTTACATCATATGGGTTCCGTGCGTGTTGAACTATTCACTCAAGAAAATGTCACAAAGAATACTACAATACGGCCATTAGATCAATCGGTAGAGAAACTAGTTCAGTCCCCTACACCCCGAAGGTGCCAACTACCTAAAAACTTCCTGAAGCTGCTTGACACAGTCCAACTTAGTTTAGCAACGCATCTCGCATAAAAGAGTGGCTGGTCTGGTTCGTAACAACCGCATGCTGAGGTCCAGAATTCTTAGCATCGTGCAAGGGGCCATCCATCCTTTCAAAATAGGGGTCAGGTTCTCGGTAGCTTGGGTGGTGGTTTCCTCAGCTAGCAGAAGTGCCTCTGAAGTATCGGTACTTGCTGAGCTGGGCCCCACCTTCAAACACCAACCACATTAAGCAAGTCAACATCCATCTGGGACTGAGGAAGTCTACAACCCCAAATCGCAGGATATCATCATCTTGGGGCAAACAACCCAACCCTTCATTCCCGTCTCAATCGTTTTGGTAATACATACCATGGTAAGTGACCTCCCTCCTCCAAACTAGATCACCGACTAATCTCCCCGACAAGAACAAAGACGGCACCTTCACCCACATCCACCTCACCCGCGCCCGCGACGCGGATCTCTTCGAGGACTTCTACCGCGATCGTCTGCCCGCCGACGAAATTTACGTTCCGCCGCAACATGCGCCCATCAACCCGGAGGACGAGGACGATGTTGTGCCGGACCAGCATGCGGCTTTTGGGATCCAGAAGGCGCTTATGACTACCGCTGGGGGACAGCAAAGAGGGGGTGCAAGTGGAGCACGAGGAGCGGGAGGTCCGCCGGCGTGGAAGGACCTGGGGTTGGGGGAGTTGATGAAGAGGGGTCCGCCGCTTATGACGGGGAAGGGGGGCATGGGAATGGGAGGGAAAGGGGGCACTTCGGCACGGGGGAAGTTGCCTAGGTGAAGTGGATGAGAGGACGAAATTGCATGTGCTGGCTAGCGGTATGGTCAGTCTTTTGTGGTATTGTTCCACGCATGAACTAGAGGGGTGGCTGGAGCGAGTGACGGAGACGTGTCAGCTTCCATTGCTGGGTCCAGACCGGGAAACAGGGATGAAGGCCATTGTAGCCAGAGTTGTGGTCATGGGTAGGTGAGAACCCTGACGTTAAGGGACTTGGACCAGAGATGAAGTATGATACCCGCGATTTGCCAGTCAAGACTGCACTGCTAGACCCGGCCTACGAGACGAGCACCAAATCAACTCAACGAACCATATGTTAGCATCTGTGCCTCGCGATGCCTTTGATACCGCAGTTCCAAACACCATCTTCCTGAACTCCCACATCCTAACCAAAACGCCATTCACTCCTCAAGCCAGAACCATTCTACCACCGTGCGCTTCCCCAGGTAGTCAGTCACCCCTAGCCCTTTCCCAAGAATCCCTCCCTCTCCATAACCTCAGGCGCAAACTTAACCAGAAACACCGTCCGTCCAGGCCACATCTCCTTTCCCCCGTCTGCTCCCCCAGCCCCTCCATCCTCCCCTCCCTGCTGCTGCTTCCCAACGCTATGCGCCGTCACCCTAGCGGGAAACGCGCTCCCGTCGCAAACCCCCTCCACGATGCCCGCCACGTAGGCTGCGCAGCTGAGTTGCGACATGTCCTTGGGCACACTGATGTATGCGTTTACGAGGGGCTCGTTGTCGATGATCATGTACTCGTCGGGTTTGGATGGGTCGGAGCTCTTTTCCAGCCCGTCGGCAGCGCGGCCGAATAATGAGGTCCAGACTTGTTGTTTGATTAGGTGCAGGAGGGCGATTATGTTGAGGGGGCGGAGTTGGCTCCGTGTCGGCTCGCGGTGTAGGAGGAGGTCGAGAAGTTTGAGGCCGATGGGGTGACCTTGGGTGTTAAGGCTTCAAGGAATGTTAGCTGGTTCACTGGTGAGAGAGCGGGGAGGTCTGGAAGCAGGGAACGGGGAACACAAACCGTTTCTCTAGATCCTGAATACTCTCTATGCGCTTCGAGGCATAGCCCACCATCTCGGAGAACAGGTAGGCGAAGCTGGCCTGGCTGAGCTCCGACGTCCGGGTTCGGTTTAACGGGCGGTGATAGATAGTCTTGCCGTTTGATGGATAGCGGAGGCCGGCTTGCTCCTTGCTGCCCTTGCTGGTCTGGAGATTGGACATTATGGTTATGAGATCTGTTTTGCGACGCCAAGGTTGCTCAATGGCCGGCGTCGTGGGTTGGATTTATGAAAGCGTTCCCAGGTGCGAGAGGCCGACTTTGAGGTTGATGCTCAGCGGAGGCCCCACATCCAAGCGTTCATTGCCTGGTGAGGTAGAGGTACTTTAAGCTACTTTGCCTGTCCTTCATTTTAGTGGACCTCTATCGTCCAACTCACCTTGCTGTGTAGAAAAGCTTACGTGACCGACCTGAAGTCTCGGATATCTCAAGCCAATTTATCGTCATTGACGCCAACGCCCTCGGGCTTCGTACCATACGTGCCACGAATTTCTGTGTGAAATTGCAGCCGACTTTACACCCCTTTCAGTACGTAAGGTAGTTGGCTCATCAACAATCACTCAGTGCTCTAAAAATGATAATGGTGATATTTTTATACACCAGTATTCATTCCTATTCTGGCTAATTTATAATGGGGATCTCTTGACATTATCCTTGTACTGGACAGACACAACATCGACGGGACTGCACATAACTTTCGTTCCTCTCTAAAGACGGCGTAGCAGGCTCAATCATACCATGCCCAGTCCTCATGATTCCCATTCTCCGGGGCTGGATCCTCGGCCTCTTCCGGCACTTTCTCCAAAGGAAGCAAGGCCGTAGTAACAGCGATGAGAAGCGTCAGCCCGCAATACTGAAGCCCAATCCACCCACCTTCGAGCTTCATGCCCAGCGAGAAGAGTCCAGCAAGCAACAGCTGAGCGTAGATTGTTCCCACCAAATCAACCATGCCGACTAGGCCAAACAGGTGGAAACGGTGTACCGGGTCGATGTAGAGACTCATCAAGCTCCTTGTCAAACTACTAACGTCTGATCCCAGCGCCAAAAGACCGAGCCCAAACACAAAGCCAGGGACTGTGGGCGCCAGACCAAGAACAAGCGCCGCGACGAAAGTGATGCCATACCATCAGTGGGCAATAGCTAGATCTCGTCCATACTCATCGGTCGGGCGGAAGTTAGGGGGAGTGGTGCTTTGCATGAGGGCTTTGGAGAGCCAAGGCAGGACGCCTGCGGGATCGGATCACCTGGGCGACACTGAAGGCGCACTGGACATATCCGCTTTGGAATAAAGGTACGCTGTATCGCTTGGAGATGAATTGGGCCATGAAGGAGGAGGTTGCGTGGAAGATGGGCGAGGTGGTATAGGTGCAAGTTTTGATCTGAAGGTTGCTGTTCTTCGGGTTCTTGCGGGGTTCTTGCGGTATCCGTTATAATGGATATGACAGATGCGTCACGGAGACCAACGCCAACCCATACTGGTGACCATGGACCCATTCGCTCCATCATTAGAGCGGACAATGAAGGGGCTAAGAGGTTGCCACATACGCTGGCCACATGTATTATCAGGCATGATGAGTTTCAAATAGGGGACCTACCTCTTCTCCTCGGTAGCTGCGTCGGCAAGCATAGCCAAGAGCAGCGCGACCATAATCGGGTTACCACCGCCGAGAAGCAGGCCTATCAAATCAAACCAAACCAAGCGGACTGGCATTGCGCCACGGAACGATAAGACCAACATGGTCCATAATACACCAAGATAGTGAGATCTAGACCTGTAGGTTCAGGGGCATCTGGGCGCAGCTTGGGGGATCTAGCAGTCTTTGGGTTCTAAATGAGATAGGAGATGAGGCAGAGCGTGCAAAGAAGTCTGTTGCTCACCGGTAAGATTTAGAGCTAACGCAGGTTTGTGGCCACTGCTGGAGTTCTTGTTGAGGACACACAGCAACTGGGCGATGAGAATGAGACGAAACAACCCATACCCATCAGCCACAAGACCCCAAGGAAAGGCGCCGGCAAAACAGACGATGGCATTCAAAGAAATTTGAAGCGCGAGGATAAACGCAAGCTTGTATGGATTCCAACTTGCACATGTCCACGCTGATGGGGCTGTCAAGTCTTTGCACCTGGCTGTGATACTCGTGACACAACACGTCTTCCATGATGCGAGTCTGCGGGATGTCCAGAAAGCCGCCGGTCAAAGCCGCCATGAACATAATGAAGCAAAGCAAATTCATAGTGGCACTGCTGCTGTGGGCTTTCGGGATATAGACGTTTGTGATCGAGATCACGGACGGAATCCGCAGCAACGGGAAGGACTGCCAGGCCATCGGACGAATTGCGATGGTCGTCCGCTATGGCGGAGAATGAAAAAAATAAGTAAAGTACGTCTACTTCGATTACACTCTCTCGGAAATAATGACATGATAATGCCAAGTCGACGGCAATGCATCGCCGTCATATATAGTCGAGAGACTCTTTTAAGTACCTGCTGCGCCGCACCAATAACGGATAAGTCAAGGGACCGGACGGCAATGTCACAATCATGGAGATAAGCACTGGGAAGGGGATGTAGTTGGCTGAAGTCTACGGTCTGGCTCCCCTTGGAGAAGGGCATTTGGACATAGGAAGACCGTACCTACCTGATGTAGGAAGGTAAGAAATACAGCCATAGTAGACAAGGGATACTGAGAGAAAAGAAAATTGAAGAGGTGTAGTCAAGATGGCAAGAATAAGATGTCGGCGAAGATTGATCCTCCTTTCTATACTATAAATTAGCACGTAGTACGGAGTATGCGCGGACTGATGGGGCAGTTATTATGTCCGTCCAATGATGTAAAATAAGGTAGGCGTACTACGCCTGATTAGGAGCGCACTAAATCCGACGGATGTGACAGCTTGGTCCGCCATTTAAATGTGACAAAGTGAAGTCCAAACAAGCTCCTACAGTGCCATCATTGACCATTTTGAACTTAAGCCTCCTATGCTCCACGAAACCCGCCCCCGGCACTCCAGTCCCAATACGCATATTGTTTGACGGTGTTGGTGTTGCGATCAAAACTTGCGCCTACCACTGCAACAAACAACTTCCATACTGGCGACCAACCCAACGCGCTCCAAGCTCGACAAACAAACACCCCCAGTCCAGCCCCTTCATCACGCTCAGTATGCCCATAAAACCCGCGCGGCCGTTGCGCCACCGCGCAGGCAAAGTACTAGACAACTCGTCGTCGTCCGAATCCGAAGCATCAGACGTCGAAGAAACCCCCGTCGTGCCCCCATCAAAAGCCACCTCGGCCAGCAAGATTGCCAGCGGCAACCTCAACAAAGTTGACCTGAACGAGCGGCGGCGGATCGCGCAACAACAAGAAGAAAAGCGCAAAGCCGCCGAGCTCGCCGCGCGCGCAGCAGCCGAAGAAGAAGAAGGATTTGTGACTGAAGAGGAGGAACAGGCAAGCGAAGACGGCGAGGAAGAATCCTCCGACGACGACGAGGAGGAAGAGGAGGAAAGCAGCGAAGATGAGGTCCCCCGGCGCGCCATGATGATGCGCCCCAAATTCGTGCCCAAATCGCAACGCAACGGGAACAAAACGGCCGAACAAGAAGCTGCTGAGGCGGCCGCAAAGGAAGCCGACGAAGTAGCGCGTAAGAAAGCGGATGCGGATGCTATGATCGAGGAGCAGATTCGGCGGGACCTAGCGGCCAAGAAGGCAGGCAAGAATTTCTGGGATGACGCCATCGAGCTCGAGTCAGATGTGGACACGTCTGATGAGGTCGACCCGGAAGCTGAACAAGCAGCGTGGAAAGTGCGGGAGCTTAAACGACTGAAGCGGGAGCGCGAAGCCGTCGAAGAGCGCGAAAAGGAACGCGAGGAGCTCGAGCGCAGACGCAACCTAACCGAAGAGGAGCGTGCCGCCCAAGACGCGGAGAAGATCGCCCGGCAGCGCGAGGAGAAGGAAAGCAGGGGCAAGATGGCATACTTGGGGCAGTACCACCACAAGGGGGCGTTTTACCAGGAGGAGATGGCGGCCGAGGGGCTCGATAAGCGGGATTTGATGGGGGCTAAAGTTCAGGACGAGGTGGATCGGAGTTTGTTGCCCAAGGCGCTGCAAATGAGGGATATGACCAAGGTGGGCAAGAAGGGCGCGACAAAGTACCGAGATCTGAAGTCCGAGGATACGGGAAGGTGGGGCGAGTTTAGGGATCATCGCCCTGGGAAGGGGAGGGACTTTGGGGGAGGGTGGGATGTGGATGAGCGGTTTAGGTCAGATCGGGACAGGGAGAGGGAGGGGCCCGGAGGGGCGAATGCGATTCCGCTTGGAGATAGGAAGACGGAGAGACCGAGGAGTCGAGAGCGAGGACGCTACGGGAAGAGCAATTATCGGCCTCGAGATGAAGATGAACGTCGCAGGGAGAGGTCCAGATCGGGGTCTCCTCCCAGAAAGCGGGAAAGAAGCAGATCCAGGTCACCGAGGAGAGACAGCCGCGATCGCCATGACTATAGTCGGCGGAAGAGAGATCCGTCACGAGATGCAGATCGCTACGACAGTGATAAGAGACGGAGAGTAGATACCAGATAGTGGGAGCGCGTTGTCGTGAAGTCATCAATTCATGCGGGCTACCTACCCATTCACTACTCAATTATACAATCAATCCTGAATTTTGGGGGAATCCCTTCAACCCATTGGTCCATTCCACTTATAGTAGACGAACTCCTTGAACCCGACGAACCCTATGCGTTCTCAAATTCTCGTGATTTCGACTCTCGCCCTATCAAATATCTTGTGACTGACCATCCCTCCACTGCTCTGCTCCTCTGGACTCAAGTTGGGAGGATACAAAGTCATACGGGCGTATGTGCCCGCACCCTTTCGTTTAGACAGGTAACCCGGGTTGATGACGAGTACACTTTCGACAACCTGGGGTATTGATGTCAGTAAACCTTCTTCTCTTCCACAGTATTATGTTCTTCCTGATCACGATGATAACCATGCATTGGAAAGCAAGCACGAACGAAAACTCACCTTGGCAAACGGCGGCAAAGCACTCGGCACAACCAACACATCGGGCCTCACATTCACCATATCCCCCAGACGCAGGTAACTCGTATCGAGCATCGCGCCCGTCGGCAGCCCGCTCGCCGTGCCGGTTTTTGGCAACTTGGTTCGGTCCACAGGCGGGTAGACAGGGAAGTAATGCCGCTGCTCGATCAGATACCTCGGCAGCCTAGATAACAATTGCGCATCGGTCGGCCTGCCCCCGATGAGCTCCTCGTGCCGCAGCTCCCAGAGCACGTCCTGCGAGGATACCCCAGGACCATCTCGTTGAGAGACAATGTCATGGGGTTGCCGATGATGCGCGCTGACTTGGGCAGGCCGAGGTCTTTCCGCGGGAACGGGTCCTGCGGCCAGGAAACGTGCTTATCGACTGCGTCGCGGACGGAGGGAACGAGGAGTATGGTGACGTGGGGTTGGCATGCGCGAGGCGGTTCAGCGCGGGAGAGATCAGATACTTGAAGACGGTAGACATGGTGGCCGTATCCGGGTCGATGTTGGCGTCTGAGGGGAGGTCAAAGTCGCCCGATGCGATTAAGGGGTGGTCGACGTCGATGAAGGGCCCGCATAGGACGAGCGCGTCGGCGTAAGTGTCTGCCGCGTGGCTGCAAAGCGCGTGCAGGGGCTCGAAATCGAGGTTGTCGTCTGCGGAGTAGGGCCCGGAGCCAAAGATGATGTTTAGGGGAGCGGGCTCGTCGTCCGAGTCCATGGCTTCCGGGCCGCCGCGGAGTTTCTCTCGGTGGGCTTCGATGGCGACGGTTGAGGATGCGGCATTGGGCAGTAAGGGGATGTCGAGGAATTCGTGCGCGATAAACTCAAGTCCTGATGTGTTGATGCCCTTGAATGCGACGATTTGCCCCGGGACAAAGTTGAACCCTTTGAGCTTTTGCACGTTCAGGGGTATTCTTAGACCGCCTCCTGTCCTCCTTGACGTCTCCAGCACAAGGGATGCAGTATTTAGCTTGCCTTCGGCCGAGTCGGAGGCTATCCTGCCAACTGAGTAGATTTCAGCAGTGCTTTGACTTGCAGCACTGCCGAAAACCGCGTCATCTAGTTTGTGGTACTCCTTCACCAGGGTGAGGAACTCGTCTATCCGGTCATCCAAAATCTCTGACGCTTCTGAGGACTTCATGGCCAGTGGCTTGTATCCCAACTTCTTTTGATCGGATACTGCAGTCAATTTGATGCGAGGCTCTCCGTAAGGTGCAATGGGCGGTGCAGTGGGCTTGAGGTGATCATTAAGGACCTCAATCACCTCCCCTGGTTTCTGTCGATCGTTGAACGTAGTTATTCTAAGACGAGATGAGCATGTTCCTCAGGCTGTCTGCGAGTCGACTTACGTCATGGCGTTCATGGAGTCTATTTGCCTATCCACCGCCGTCGGCGACTTGTAGTCTGGTGAGCTCGGTATCCCGCCTTTGACCCTCGCCACGGATGGCGTTTCGAACTTCTTCTTCGCTGCCGCGTTGCGGTTCAGTTTTCCTGCTGCCGGCGTGGAGAGTCCGTCCAGCCTAGACCAACCAACAGTATCAGTCCCTATACTCTTCCTGTTGTATTATATAGAGCCTACTCACATTCCGAACACATCCCCGCTGTTCTTGACTGTGGTCCGCGGTGTTGCGCCACTCCGCTTCTCCGTTTTGATATATGCATGATGATTTCGGTTCTCGCGCTCCAAGGCATCCTGGATGTCCCGTTTCAGATTGCGCAGGGTGTCGACCGACAACTGCATTTCTTCCATGTCCATCTTGATGCAGTACGACTCCCACTTGAAGAACAAGTCCTGTGCCGAGAGCGAATGCATGCGCATTATGGACTGCAGCTCAGCCAGCATGTCGGGCTCGAGGGGCTTGTCGCCCAGGGCGAACCGTTCGTTCAACTCCTGAACGGCTGCTTCTGCCATGGTGGATAAGCTCGTGTACTCGAATTGTGCGATTGGTGTCGTGAAGACTTGGAATTGTCGAAATTGTCCGAATCCTCTGAGGTGGTGGTGGTGGTGGTCAATTTGTCCGAACTTGAGAATTTGGAGAAGACGCGACCGAGACGCGCTCCCGCGTAAATGGGATTTGGAGATTGGCGGGGCACTTGAGCAAGGAGGGGGGGGGGTCAAGGATTTGGGATCCAGGGTGAACAGGCTAAGACCCGTTGCGGTTAGTTCATCTTATGATTTATGTTCAATTAGTGGCTAGTCCCTGCGGATATCTGCAAGGGTCTCAGACACCCGCTGACGACCTCGCAATTTCGGTGAGAAAGAGGATAGATTGATCATTTTACAGATCAGATTACGGAGTAGAGACCGATATCTTCTTTCTTTAGTCGCTGTTATAAATTGACTGTACTTGCGGGCGAACTCAATTTCTGTTTTTTTCTGAGATTGCCATTGAAACAAAGATTATGGCGACTGCAGCAACAGCATCGTCATCGGCGGTGGGAGATGTGGAAAAGGGCAGCGCAGGCGGTCCCCTTAAGACGCCGATTGTGGCTCCAGTCACAAACAGCAAGCCAGTTGAGAAGCCCGAGCTCGCAAAGGACCAACAGACCAAGTATGACTGGCTTTTGGAGAAAGCAAAAGGGTGGACTGAAGTTCCCTCGACCCAAGGCAAAGCCGGCCCTCTCACCGATCACGAGAAACTATGGCTTACGCGAGATTGTCTGCTGAGATACCTGCGCGCCGTCAAATGGAATGAAAAGGAAGCCGAGAAGCGAATCCTCGGCACACTCACATGGAGGAGGGAGTACGGTGTCGAGGCTCTCACGGCTGATCACATCTCGCCCGAGAACGAGACGGGCAAGCAAATCCAGTTGGGCTACGACAAGCAGGGTCGCCCTTGCCATTATCTGAACCCGGGTCGACAGAACACCGATCCCTCGCCTAGACAGGTGCAGCACTTGGTGTTCATGCTGGAGCGGGTTATCGAGCTCATGCCCCCGCAGCAGGAGACGCTGAGTCTGCTCATCAATTTCAAGACCAGCAAGAGCCGGTCCAACACGGCACCGGGTATTGGGCAGGGGAGGGAGGTGCTCAATATCCTTCAGACCCACTATCCCGAGAGATTGGGGAGAGCATTGATCATCAATGGTAAGTCGACGCCTGACGCATTGCGTGCTTGATGCTGCAATCCCTGACCAAATCTAGTCCCGTGGGTCGTCTGGGGTTTCTTCAAGCTCATCACGCCCTTCATCGACCCCCTGACCCGCGAGAAGCTCAAGTTCAACGAGGACATGTCTCAGTACGTCCCCAAGGAGCAGCTATGGACCGAGTTCGGAGGTGACTTGCAGTTCGACTACGATCACGCCGTGTATTGGCCCGCCATGCAGAAGCTGTGTGCGGAGAAGCAAGCGGAGCGCCAGAAGCGGTGGGAGGCGGGCGGTAAGCAGATTGGCGAGTTGGAGGATTACCTGACTGGACACGTCGCCCAGGGAATCGCACCCCCAAGCACGTACCAGGTTGCCGTCGAAGCGAATGCTGCACCGGAACCAGAGGATAAGGTTGGGGAGACGGCTGCGCAGTTGGGAAATATGAAGGTAGGCGAGGCTATCACGACGCCGGAGCCGTCGCAGAGCCCGTTGGAGGGCATTGCGGAAGCGAAGGAGCCTGAAGAAACGACGAAATAGTAGAGCCCAAATACCTGGGTGAGCGAGTTTTGATAGATTGAGACGCTACGAATATGTAGCAATGCTCTTCGGCGGTTATGTCACTATAGAATTTCCTTAGGATAGAGGCTTCATTGCGAATAATGCACTGGACCTGCACCAACAACACATGTATTTGCCAGGATAGCTAGCTAACTCCAAGCTAGGTAACTTGCCCCGTGAACGGATGTCTGACCCAAAACACAGCTGCCTGCATGCGCCGACCAGACGAACGAACCAACAAGAGACCTGGACCAGGTCAAATTCATATCGGTTCTGAAAGTTGCCCTTTTTCCCATGGCCGACACCCTCTATCTACAGTAAGAACAGCTTGCCCTGTTTAGTTTCTACGATTTGCAAATTACAATCTGATTCCGCTAGCGTAGGGGGTGGGGGCCTCTCGTGGTCAACGTCGGAAACCATGTGGCAGTTGGTTTCGTAGGCTGAGGAGGAAAACTGTTATGGTACAAAGGTCCTGTTTTTGGGAATTATTCAGCTATCCCACTGAATACTTATTTTGATGATGATTTGCTTGCTATCATTTTTACTTCATCAGGAGTTCTTGATTCTGCTTCTAGTTTGATGTCTTTCCCGATGCTGCATATTATTCATTCGCAAGTAATCACACTACTATGATGCTCTACTTAATCATGAAAGGCTCCGGATTCGGATATCCGGAACTACAAATACTTCCGACGATAGTGGCAACAGCAGTTGCGGCAAGCATACAAGTGATTGCCTGTGGTTACTGACATTCCAGAGCCTTTTCGAAGCTTAATCCAGAATGGAACCATCAGGGATCTTTTGTAGATGAGGTGCAAACTACATTCTTAGGCATGTATCTGTCGGCTTGGGCAAGAGAGGCATTACCCTATGTGGATCACGTATATGTAGCTGTGCCACGTGTAGCTGATTTATCCCGTCCCCATTTCGATTCCTTTAGACTCGTGAAATGCTGGACTTGGTACTATATCTCCTGGAGCAGTAAAGCAGTTGCTGCATTTAACGAGGGCGACAGGGCGACAGGGCGAAATATGGCCTACAACGAAAGAAGTTTGCACGCTGTGCGACGACAAAGAGACGATCGGCTGCCAACGAGTTGGGTCCCATGCTCAACAGTATATTCCGGTAATATCGAATCAGAAAAACAGCGCATCCATGTTTGATGTCTAATGAAAACTTTGAAGACCTTCGTTATCATGTGTTGCCGCCACTTCATAAAGGCACAACAAATCCGGGTTGGATTGTTCGTCATGGCTCATACCGACTGGAATATCCGGGTTCATTCTAAAGCAAACATATTGTGTTTTCCGAAGGCCCGTGGGAAGATATCAGTATTTATACTTAGCTTATACCCTCCTACTCGGGTCTCATAGTTTCTGAGGAAGAATCTCACCACTTGATCTCTTCCAAGTTCGTTACGCATTGTGTCTGTCTCCTTCTGGTGCGTACATCGAAACCCAACCGAGATCCTCCGCCAGAAAATATGTCCTCAAACGTGATGCAAACCGGGCCGCCGTTCGATATAAACGAAGACTCAGGCCCTATGTCCAACAGCGTTTGTTGGGGTTTCACAGTCATCGGTGCCATCTTCGTTGGAGTCAGACTATACGTGCGAGGGGCCCTCCACAAGAAACTCTGGGTTGATGACTATTGGATCATTCTGTCATTGGTCAGTCCGCCTGTCCCATCACCAGCAAATTCTCCAACTACTTCATGAGGAAAGATGATTAACAGGCAGATGACCTAGATTTGCACTGTACTAACCTCCATTCTCACGAGTTTGGCCGTGAGCTACGGAGGCGGCAAGCACATGCAAGCCTTCGATCCCCAGCGGCCCGAGCGAATAAGAGGTGCAATTCTATGGCTAACGACAGCCAACGTACCATCCATCATGTCCATAGCGTTGCCCAAGATGGCCGTCATATCCTTACTCATACGGCTTCTGGTGCCTGGCCCACGCCACCGAATGTTCCTCTTGGTCATGGGCACAATCTGCATGTTGTCGCTATCGGCATGTGCCATGCAACTCATGCTTCAATGCAGCCCTCCTAGCTTTCTGTGGAACAGGCAGGGCCCGGAAGACCAGAGCGGCACTTGCTTGTCTCTTAAAACTACGGAGTACCTTTCGTATTGGTGTGGGGGTAAGTTTCATTACAAGGACACCTGAGGATGACTTTCAATTCATGCGATAACTATAACAACGAAGGGATCGATGCTGATAATGAAAATTCGGATTAGCATATTCGGCCTTCCTGGACTTCTACTTAGCCCTGTACCCGTCCTACAAACTCTTCAACCTGCAGATGCCCCTTCAGAAGAAAATTGCCCTGAGCGTTGCTTTGGGTTTCGGTGTTGTGTACGTTTTTCAATCGAAGTTTATGTGTCCCTCATGGTATATTAGCTGATAAATGGGTGAAGGGCCGGCTGTATAGGTATCAAAAAAACAACTGTAGCGGCGGGGATTGGCAAAAACGACCACACTTGTAGGTTTTGTTTCCATTGTGGTCTCTCTCTCTCTCTCTCTCTTTCTCTTTCTCTCTTTCTCTCTCTTTGTGTGTTTCTAGGGCGCACACCTATTATAATAAGAAGCCAAATCTAACAGGACGTTCGCAGTTTACCTCTTGCCACTGTTATACTGGGGCGTGTAAGTTTTTTATCTTCATTCTTTCCTGTTTGAACTTACATGCTTTGTCGCCAAGCAGCATACCTTTATGTACTAATACGCATTTACGTAACTAGTATAGAGGCCAATACTCTCATAATCGCGGCCTCTATCCCAATCCTAGCGCCCTTACTCGAAAAGGCTCGTGTTGTCTGCAACAGCATCAAGTGGCCTTCTAGGTACTTTTCGTCGTCATCCAGGAGATACTGCAAGTGTTGTAAATGCTGTAGGTGCTGCAGCGGACACCCCAGCAGCGAAGGAGGAGAACGAAGCGAGGGAATTAGTGGGGAGGGGAATTACAGGGAGGCAAACAGTAAGGAGAAGATCATCACCATCGGGAAAATCGAAGTGCGCAAGAACGTCAAAAAACGCCCGGATGACAGCCTCCTGTTGACTACAGTGGACCAGGGCGACTCGGAACTGGCAGATACGGAAAAGAAGAGTGTCCATGAGGAGAAAACACTTACAGAGAGACGCGAGGCTGTTCAGAAATTTGACAGTCGTCAGTTGAAAATTGATTCTGGCACTCGTCAAATTTCTGCGCCTCGGCCGCCGAAAAACAATCAAAATGAGGCTATTCAGAAATTTGGCGCCCAGAAACCCGAGCCAGTCCAGAGATCTGCCGCTCGGGAAAGTTTGGCTGTCATGAGATTTCGCATTCCCAGACCCCAATCCATCCAGGCATCTGCCACCGATAAAACTGAGGATGGCCAGAATGCTGGCAGTTTTCGAATCATTATACCTCGAGAGTCTAGCACTCTTCAGATCAAAGCGGTTCCGAGACCCGGTCCTCCGCATATCGAAGGCGTCCAGAAATCTAACACGCAGGAGGGAGTTGTTCAGAAAGCTGATACTCAGCCCAACGAAGCTGTTAAAAGGTCCAACAGTCAGCGGGGTGGATTTGTCCAGAAACCTAGCACTCTGCAAGACGAAGCGGTTGAAAGGCCCAGCAGTCGCCTAAAGGAGACTATCGAGCAACCCGACATTAATCAAACCGGGACTGTTCATAATCCTGAAACTAGTAAAACGGAATATGTCAAACAACCTGGCACTGCTACAAATAAAACAGCCAACAAACCCGTTAAACGGGCCGTTAGTGATGGTATCTTGCGGACTGATACTGTTGCGGTTGAGTTCGAAAATCGTAAGAATGGAGCAACTCCGCCTCCTAAGGCGTGGGCACCTGTGTGAGATGGGGGTCGAAACAGGATAAAACAAATAACGGGGCAATACGAGATGTAAAGGAGGACAAAAGCGAAAATGGAAGAACTCTCATCTTCTATAGGGGCAAATGTAATCCATGGGGTTGTTTGGGATTTAGTTAGGCCATAGGTCCACGTTGGCAATCATCCTTGAAAGTAATAATCAATAATCAGTGAATAGATCTTATCATGGTACTACGATGATGCTTCCACATCAATATTAAGAATGCTAAATCAATAAGGATTTTTCGAGAGGACTTATCCCTCAACCTTCACCTCTCCTTCTAGCTCCCCATCCCAAGGATAACTCGACCTCGTCATCCCACACTTAACCATCACCCAATCATCCTCCATATCCCTCCTCGTCAGGATTTTCCGGCAAAATCTCCGGATCAGGATGAGAAAGCGCCGCATTTCGCTTCACTTTGACAACACTGCATGGATACAGTCATGATGTAGGAATTGTATACGTTGAAGAGTCAGTGCTGTGACCTTTCAGTTACGTGGTTTAGACCTGCCTAGCTGGTTTCTAGCATGAGCAAGGTGGTCCCGCGGGTGCGCAAATCCTGTAATTAATATGCTCATTTTCCTTTGGTATAACCAAAACTCTAGCTCCTTACCCCTTAATACCGGTCGCAGGTAGCGTCGCCCGCCCACTAGTGTTATCTGTGATGATATTCCCCACAGCCGTTCTGACAGAAGAAAATCCCTCACCTAGATCCTCACTTTCCTTGACGTGCATGGGGACCAGAGATTATTCATCCTACCTTGTGCAGAGACTCTTGAGGACCGGGACCATCCTTTCTACCCATTGACTTGGCCCTTCGGGTCTTAGTCCAACCTTCGCTCTTAATAGCTTCAGATAGGAATCCATGCTTTTACAACTTCACAATCTTTAACCATCAGAGTTTATGACAGAGTCATTTTGCTGCTGTTGTACACCCGCCACCATGGCCTTTTTTGTACCTTCATTGAGAAACAGTCATTTCGTATTGCGGTCCCAACGAAAGCTATGGAAATGGCGTTGATCTGTAAGGAAGCAAGACCATATATGCCAACTGTGGAATTGGTGGCGTGAGGTCACGGCGAGGTACACATGAAATATCTGAGATTCTTTGGTGCCCCTGTGTGGCTTGGGATCCCCCACCTGTACTTCCCTTCTTCACCTTCGTATGTAGCCGGAATGCCAGTACCAGTGCGATCTCATATCAACCATAAAAACCTCATCACTAGTCCAAAGCAAGTTCCTAAACTGCAATATTTTATCAATGAACAACTCAAGTGAATTATCAATCGGTATCCTTCACATGTATTTTAGTAGGTACTAATACTGATACCTTTCACTGTAATCCCAGAGTCCGTGATCCCCACCAACGCCATCGCTATGCTAACAGATACGTATCCAGTCAAGCCTCCATAGATGGCGGTCACACACATAACTGAACCAGCATCAATGTTATGTATGTAGAAGCATCATTGCTCATTTTCCTGCACAGTTGGGATGGAAATCGTTCATGCCCCGAGGTCCTCGTCACCCGACTCTGGCAGAGGACACAGTGTTGCTTCCTCCAACGAATCCCCGGCCACTTCAGCTGAGGCAATTTCTCGCTTCTCAATATCTTGACTTTCTTCCCCGCCTTGCGTGTTCACATTTTTCAAGTCATCTTGTGTTTTTTCTTCATGAAAAACTTGGTCCTGTTCCACCACAGTGTTACCAGATTCTACATTTGCCTGAGGCGTAATCTTAGTCGAGGTATTGGCCTTGGCTGTCACGACAGCCTCTGGCACCAGGCCGCTAGGCTCATTAGGAGGTGCAGTTTCGCCCGCCTTGTGTAGTGCTTGCTTATCAGAAGCCAAGTCATGGAAAATTTCGTTGCTGTCCAATGCATTGCCTCCTTCTCTTGACAAAGCGGATGCCTCAACCGACTCCGTTTCTCCAAGTGTGTTAGTCTCAGTTTCGCTGTTTTCGTTCAGCTTCGTGCTAGAAGTGAGAAACGAATCTGGGTCTACGCAATCGTAGAATAGCATGAAGACCCCGCCTTGTGCGAGGACCGTTTCTTCAGAGACTTCCCAGACAGTCTCATCGCTAAGTCGCCACCACCGGTCTCCTTCACTATCGCTTGTATCGGAGTCGGCAACGTCCAATACTGTCCTCTCGTCATCCACTGTCTTGGTTTCCGTTCCGTCAGTCGAAGTTGTGGACTTGGCACTGGAGATGTCGTCAGACTTTGATGATTGCCGGGGGTGCCGCCGGTAGCAAATGTAATGTCCATTCTCATGCTGGCCTTGGTGCGTGATCACGGCGCATAACTCATATATTGGCCCTGTAATTTTAGAGGGCTTTGCATCGCCAGCAATCATTGAAGTCTTTGGATCAGACAACCACTGCTCCTCTTCGACGACGTCCTCACTCTGTAGTCCTGACCCACCGGCGCTACCCAAGCACCACGGGCCAAGGTCCAGAGTTCTGGGAAATCTAACAGCAGCAAGGTTTTTGAACATGTATCCGGTACGCTCGTCAAAGACTGACCTATTCATGTGAACAGCAAGACTTTGAGGTGGACGAGCTATGACGGCCTGTTTCGTTTTCGTCGAGTTGACGCGATGTTGTGCCGTAATTTTGCATTTATCTGACAGTGTCTTCTCTTCAAAATCGTCTTCCTCTAAAGCCAGGTGAACTGCCTCCAGCCTGGCTCTAGGCTCCCGTAAGGACTCCTCGGATGAGCCCACATCCTTACCTCGACCAACGATGATATTGAGTAGACGCTGCACCTTGAGTAAAGTACATTTGGCGCACTCAACCCCCTCAATGGCCTCAAGGTGAGTATATGAGTCCAATCGCTCGTAGAGGTCGTGCTCCATATTCCCGACCCCCAAGTTCAGCGTGAGACAGTTGAAAGGGATCATTGAGAGTCCATCCGAGTAGCCACACTGAACGCATGCGACTCGCTGTGCGGCTAGACCCTCAAGAGGGTTTCTTAGAAGTTTGACCTCTGAGCTGATCTTTGAAAAGACTGTCAGAGACTGGTAGCCGCTGTCATCGCTGTGTTGACTATCTTCAGTGTCATCTCTGGCTGCAGCGAACTCGAGCCCTGGCGACTTGTACAGAACCTTCGCGGCGCTGACGACCTCTTCGTCGATCTCATCAAGCAGCTTCGAGAAGTATTCCTGAGCATCTTGCTGTTGCCAGGTGTCGAGGGATTTGAGCCTAGGAGGTGTCCAGAGAGTTTTCCCATTATTCTGTCTGTCTTTCAAATCTGCAATCAGCCGTTGCAGGGTGCTTGCAGACCCGTTATTTCCTGCCTTTTCGGCATTGCCAGTCTCGTCCAAAACACTCGCCAGGTAGTTCGGTAACGGCTCCAGCGACGTAAGGCCTTGCAGTATACTATTCTGGAAACAGGAGTTGTCGTAGTTTCCCAAGCCGGCGGGCTGGTCGGTATTTCGGCTAACAAACGTGCTGCTAGATAGCGTGGCTAGGCCTTTCCTACCGACGCTTGCCACTGAATTCATGATTCCGCCCGGCTTGTCCACGCGTAGGATCTTGGAGAGTAGCTCGCTCTTCGCGGCATAGTCTCGAGGTTGAGGAGGTCGCATCGACTTCGGAACAGGGAACAAGGGCGGGTTCAGCCAGCTTTCGAGGCGATATAAAACGGCGGCAGGAGTTATGGCTATTACGAAGTTCCAGACGATCTCCCCGGGCTGGCGCGTCCTAGAGAAGGGGGACCAATGAATGGACTGGTAGAAAAGCGTTAGGAGTAGAATTACTGCAGGAATGATAATGCTTGGCTGCTGTAACCGATCGAGAAGGGTAGCCTGGGGAGAAAGGATGTTGTGACTGTCGGGGCGGTCGAACTGCCTCCCAAAATGCTGGGAGCTCATCCTGAAATCCAAGTCGTATTGCATGGACAATTCAAGGTCGCGTGTTCGATCGTCTGGAAGGGTGAAGTTGAGCCATGACGAGGTGGACGGATTATTGAGCGATGCGCCAAGAGCTGTCGAGAGACTAGCGATTCGGTGATGGGATGACCAGTGGATCAAATGGCAAGACGAAGGTTTAGAAACTCAGCGTTGGGGATACTATCATCTACAACTCAAGCTCCTGCCCATGCATACACAGTGTTCAAGTGTTGAAAGACGCCAAGCATTAGAAGGGGCGACCCGCAAAACAGGGTTGCCGACCAGATGTTTCAGGGAATCAGGGTTGGTTTATTTGTACACAGTAGTGGATGGCCACAGCTTGCCCGCTGGGCGGTCCTTATCGATGTTATCAGGAGATTGCGGGGCAAGGATTCCGAAATTTTGAGGACAACCCTTGTCTGGTCTTGTTGAATCAAAGACTGTCGCAAGAGCAAGATACCATCTGAAAAATGGCCAAAGTCGCGATATCAAAGAGAAAGCGTACGGTTTCACCCACGGATTTCCCTTCTTGTTATTGCAGACAACTGACCAAAATGCAGCGCTTTCCAAGCACTCGCGCGAGGCGAGGAGAGCAACGTCTCCCAGCATCGACACCGACAAGTCACTTAAGAATGTGAAGCCTCCACCCGAATCAGCCGACCATCGCCCTTCAGTTCTAGCAATCCATAGTGGCGCAGGGGTCTCGAAGAAGCAGAAGCGTGGCAGGAATCTGAGCACCAAGGCGAAGAAGAGAGCTGAGAAGGGCATGGACAAGGCGGCTGCCGTCATGGATCGCACAGAGAACAAGATTGCCAAGAGCAAGGGTCGGGCTCGGTCGATCCAGACCAGAGCGAAGACTTGGGATGACATCAACTCTTCAGTTCCTAAAGTGAGGCACACAACAACCGAGGATGGGATCGACGAGGACGAAGACGTTGAGGACGTGTCCGATTTCGACGATGAGATGGGTGAGGCAGACGCTGCAGCCGCTGTTGTATTGCAAGCTAGAAATACTCTATTGACACCGGCCATGGAGCAAGATGAGGACGAGATACTATGAAGTCGCATTTGTTCTTTCAACTGGGTGGCACGGCGTTTAAGGGGAAAATAGACTGGCCAGGTTAATGATGAAAATACCCAAAGGTACATATTGAGCTTGACAAAATTGATGATTTACACACCCACGGCTAATAACTGCTGCGTTTTGAATAAAGATACCTATGGTGTGGGCCGAAAATAGCATACTTCTCACAAGTTCTCGGCCCCTCAGGGTTCACCTATCTTGCGTATTTACGTTAGGTCCGGGATATAATCACCTTTAAGATCGGACTTGACCGGCTCGACGATACGCTTATTCGCACCTTACTTATATGGACGGGTTTTCGAAAGCACGGATTAGTCCACGCTTAACCTAAAGACCTTAAGAAGAAGATTTAACAGTACGACGAAGAATCTATGTCGATAACAACTTGGACGAATATATCTAGCCGCGTCTGAAGGAATACTAGGTCTGCGGCGAACTGGACGAAAGGATAACCGCCGCGTATAAAGTCCTGTGCTAGGAAGATATCGATCTCTAGATCTTGCACGATCCGACAGGCGACGGCGATAGAGATCGTCTTACAATACAAGTCCTCCTTCGTTTTCACAAAGGTCATAACAAGGAGATGGTGCCTATTTGGTTTCCCTTCGTCGAGGAGAAGCTGTCTATACTATGTCAGACCTCTCACCTCCTCGCTAAAGCTTACCTAGTTACGACGCCCGAGCTGAGCCTTCAATACTAAGATCAGCATACCTGCTATTTATATACCGTAGAAGAAGAAGTTCTAGTATAAGCCCGTGTTCCGGTAGACTGTCAAATCCTTTAAGGGGCCTAAGAAGTCGGACAAACCGCTAACGTCGAACGTATTCGATTATAACTCGGGAAAGCTAGGAAATGCGGCGGGATTACCTGATCGAATCTAGTCGTATATTGTAACGAAACCTCTAATAGTCTAGCTGCGTAAACCACTAAAGAGTCTATAAGGGTTTGTGCTAGTAAGTAAGTCCTGCTGCGGAGTCCTCAAGCAATAATATCGGGGTCTGACGTATGGAGTATAGTGCTTTGGGGTAACTGGAGTATTCGAGTAGGGTAACTGGGAATAGAGTCGTCAAGGCAGTTTGCCTCACCAATGGGTTAGATTGATGCTTAGATTGATCACTGAAGTAGAGACTGTCTATCTATGAAATGCCTGGGAGTCCTGTCCCTTATATATCCGTCTCTCCTTCACTGATCCCCACTTGGATATGTTCTCTGCCAACATATCGATTGATTGATTGATTGAAATTTAACGTCTCATCACGTAAGACGTGCCGGGCGCAGTGCCGGCATGGTATATGCTAGTCGAATCTATGTTACAGGGGACTGTCTTCATCTAACATTCCTGTTCAGTGCGATGGGCAGATCTCAGTAAAGAAATTGGTCTCCTCCGCCCATTGGCAAAACAAACGAGCTCCCTTGGCCGTGCCTAGGAGGGAATCTATACTATTCTTGGCCATATGCGCTTTTAGATGACCGGGCGTGGCATTGCGGCCGCGCTTGCAAAAGTAGAAGTGGACTGGTGTCTTTGTCTTTCCACACCCGCAGTTGAGCAGTGCGTCGCGATGCTGGAGTCTCTCGTGGTAGGTCACTAAATCCCCGTGGTGCGACCTCGCTGCGAGTAATCTACTTAGGTGTTGCCGGGGCAGGCCAAGTTCGGGGGGTCGTGGGTGGATAGCGATCCCTAGATCTCGATACTGTTGAGGGCAGGTAGTGGCCCATCGATCGTTGAAACCCTCCCAAGTGTAGGATCTCGCGATTCTCTTTATATGTGCGAATGAGGCCGGGTGTTGTGTCTTGGGTGGTTGCTCACAGGCCGCTTTGGCCTGGACATCTGCTTCTTCGTTTCCGGGGATGCCTACGTGTCCTGGGCACCACCAGATATACACTTGTCCCGGGGATGTCCAGGGTTTTCGCTCTCTCTGTGACCAGGTTTTGGACAGCTCTTGGAAGGCAGTGAACTTTGCTTGACTGCTTCCGGGACTTGGACAGATGAGCATACCCGCAACCGCGAGATTATCGAGGCAGATGTGGACGTTATCTGCCATGCTGTTGGACGGAAGCTTTACAGCCTCCTGAAGCCCCCGTAGTGCTGCGTGGGCTTCCGCATCGTATACCTCTATCTGAGAGCCCAGTAGTTCGGATCCGCAGAGTAGTCTTTTACCGGCCTGATAACCAGCCCAGCCTGCTCCAGCTAAAGTCCTGTCGCTATGGGTAGCCAGCGAGCCGTCTGTATAGATTATTATATCGCGCTTTGAAAACTCGTTTATCCTTTGTAGAAACGAGCGGGCAGCCTCCTCCTTTGACTGTCCTGGGATATAACCGATCTTGGCGAGGGTGATGGACCATTCGCCAGCCTGCTCCCAGGGCGGTATTTGCAGAGGATCTATATATTCTGCAGTATCTGGGGTTAGGCTCGCCATACGCCTTAACCTCGAATCGGGGCCCGTAGGATGTCTGAGCCTCCTGCGTAAGAGATAGTCGACATGATAGACGTGCCTCCTCCAGTGGCAGCATACCGGTGGAGATAGTCTGGGTCGCGTGACTGCATGGATTGATAGTCGACAGTAAAGTTACCCACGTAGACTGCCGTGTTAGTGCCGGAAATATCTTCCATAGAGACGCCTACATCTTCGAAACACTTGAAGACTACTTCAAGAAGTTTCCGCTGCTGAGGATCCATGTACGAAGCCTCGATGTTGTTCATTCCAAAGAACGAATTATCAAATTGGCGTATATCTTTCCTAATAAAGTATCCGCCGTCAACGTTCATGATCCCGGCTCTACTGTTATCGTTGTGATAGAACCCCTCAATGTTATATCGGTCTTCAGGCACCTTACCTTGTGCTGACTTCTTGTTGTATAGAAAGTCCCACAATTCCGATGGGGACGATATGCCGCCTGGAAGAAGGCATGCTAAGCGGCCAAACGTTACGTTAGCTGGGAGATATCCATCAGACAAATATCATGGGAAACAGACCCATTCCAGCTATGCATACTGCATCATCATCGTCTAATGAGGCCGAGGCTGAGACCGAGGTCACGGTCGACGGCTCATCAATTGCCGGAGAACCACTCAGGTAGGTGGTTGTAGGGAATGCGGCAACTGATTTCTCATAGTCGCGAACCAAAGGATCCGAGGGTTGGGACACGAATGATTCGAATGTGGGGATTTTCAATGTCCTAGTCATGTATGTTGACAAGTATGGTTGTGAAAGGCTTGACGGATTAGAAGCACACTTTCTGATGAATAGTGACCAGTCCAACTTACGAGACTGATCCGATCGAGGACTTGGGAACTTGTGGGTGTCGAGCTTTATAGATCTAATTCATGTGAGAAAGTTTTAGATAAAGTCCTACGTTGTTTACAAGACATATTCGTCCCGATGATCATGGTGTCAGCCTGAGAGTCGTTGTCAACTATCACTGAGAAAGTTCCCTTCCTATGTATGCTAGCTACATGTTACAACCCCCCGGTTCAATACAATATATGCGGTCAGTCTAACAGCTGAACTCCAAGTTCAGAATCCTAATCTTGGCCATTGCAGATTTCTCTCCTGTGTTACTAGAATTCGTCTATTCTTTTGCTTCCCTTCCTCCACCTCGGATCCTTCGGAGCCTATCATCAGCAACTAGACAATAGAATTACCAGGATCCAGGGTATTTGCAGCTCCTATCGTGCTGACATCTCTAAGATGAAACACTGAGTGCATATATCTTCCAAACAGGCAAGTCGTTAAGGAGACAAACCCGAAGATAGGCCATGCAGAGTTGAGTCGTGGCGAAGGTTGAAAACACTCATGCATGCATACGAAAATTCCTTGATTCCAAATGTTCTTAGCTACACCGCTATGTGAAAGAAGCAAATTAATATCACAGCAGTCAAACGAGCTTGATAAGAAACGACACGTGTTCTTCGCAGTGCATAAATACAATACTCTACATCGTGGGCATGTAGCGTACGCCGGGCACAACTGTCCATAGCATCGACTTACCCAACCTCACCTTAGAGACCCGATCAAGTTACCTCCCTATCCAGAAGAATTTGCTGTTCTTGTTTCATTATGCAGATTACTGGATACGCTTTCGTCGTTGGGGGTGGTGAGTAATACTCCAGAGCAAACGGCAGGTCTATCAAGAGAAGTGCTGATACACAGGTATGAAGGAAGCGGCATCGGAAGGGCGTGCGCTCTTGGCCTTGCAAAAGATGGCGCCGCGGGAGTTCTTGTCGCTGACATGAACATCGAGGCAGCAAGACAAGTGGCTACTGAGTGTAAGGACGTAGCAACCGCTGCAGACTTTCGCATCGAGTCACTCCACATAAATGTGACCGAAAAGAAGTTCGTGGAGCATGCAACTGAGTTTGCGGTGCAAACTTTTGGTAGGATCGACTATTGCGTCAACTGTGTGGGGGTAAGCACACAAATATTTCGGCTCCGTCTGAAATGGGGTTTGACACTGCTGACATGTTTCTTTGATCTAGATTGGAGTCAAAAAACAGCGAGAGATCTCGGAGGCTGACGTCGCGGGATTCAGCCGCTCAGCCGCTCAGCCGCTATGAAGGCCCAGGAACCAAAGCCAATGGGATCATCCGATCGCGGGACTAACCGCGGATCTAACCGCGGATCTATTGTCATCTTAGTTTCGGGATCATCCTTTGTGGCGACTCCTGCGATGGTGCAGTATACAACAGCGAAGCATGCGTTGATTGGTCTGACCAAAACTGCTGGTAAGCTTGCAGAACACCCATTATCCCACGCGTTTAGAGAGCACACATCTGATTGAATATTCCCGTACTGACATCCCACGTAGCTCTAGATAATGCAGCTCATGGAATTAGGGTCAATTGTATCTGCCCTTCATGGACGGATACCCCCATGATCCAGAGGGCTAGGGATGGCGGAGTGGATATAGATGCATTCGTCAAGGCCGCCGTGCCGCTGGGCCGTATGGCGACCCCTGAGGAGGTAGCTGATGCAGTCATCTTCCTTTGCAGCCCCAGGTCGAGCTATGTGACAGGCTGCGGACTCATCATTGATGGGGGAACTACTATTACCTGCCATGTGTAGATATGCCAAGGCATTATAATGTTAGCTTCACCGCTCTTCAAGTAGCTGCACGACTCGATTGAAATGCAAAAATGTTATCTTGTGGTACCACACAAACTCGCAACCTCCACTTTCCTACGTCTTGTATAGCGTGTTACACAGATTCTGGATCTTGTGATATTCACGCCTTGAAAGTTCTTGCCTCTGTCATAGTAAGACGGCTAGACAATGACCGTGGTCGTGGCGAATCTCGGCATTCCCAAGCAACGGTTAGATTAACTTGAGGCATCAAGAACAACGCGGACCGGAGCAACTCTGTGCTCCTTGTGCGGGCCAAGTGACCGCTATATCAGCTCTGAATACCCAGGTCAATGCATAGCGGAGCAACTCAGTGTGCCTTTTCCGACACGGGCACTTATCAGACTGTTGGCTGGCTCTAAATGTCGAGAATATAACTTGTCGGAGCAATTGCATATCCACGTCCATCTATATTGATACAAAAAACCTTGGGGTAATTCCCGATGAACGTCGTTTTTAAGGATGTTAGTTCCGACTTCACCAGGTATGACCTTCGTGTGGTTTTGGTGAGCCACGGCTATAGCTAGCGTAAGTCTTTTATGGGACTTATAGGCTTACTGCGATAACTTTGACACTTCATCGCAGGCATGTAGTCAGTCAAGTGCGCTCCAAACCAAAGTTTGGATTCAATCAGATGAACTCACTTGAATGGCGACATCTCGACACACAAGGTATTGGACCAATGGTGGAGCGCGGCCTTGGACGCGTTGTACGATGCTTTGAGGTTGTTTAGTGATACCAAGCTTTGCGTCAAGTATTCTGAGCTTGGTCTTACATCCGTAAATGTACGGCACGATTCCTCCAATGGAGCCGATATTCACAATGGTTCCAGAAGCTTGGATGATCATGCCATGAAAGTGATGAACCATCTGCATAGGACCGAAAAGGTTGACATCAAACATTCCTTGACCGACGCACTTCTGTATCAATTGCAGTCATCGTGTAACCTGGCGAAACACTCCATCAGACTTGTTGCATGTATCCATGCGTTGCAGGAAATCTTACAGATTCCGCTAAGAATAAGTTAGCTTCAGCCCTGGAAAGGAGACGATGCCACCATGGTTTTATAGCTATTCACTCATGCATTGTTAACTCGAAAATCCAGAGAACCATCGGTGAGAGCTGAGATCTTCCTTTTCAAGTGTATCACATATTCTTCATTCGTCACATCCAGCGTAAACCAGGTGATGCCAGCCTCATCCAGATGTTCACTAGGCTCCTTTGGAAGCACGATGGCGATGACACGGACTCCCTGGCGAGTGTAATCTTTGACTAAAGCCTCGCCTATACCACCTTTGCCACACCTGCAAAAGTCAGTGAACTTTCAAAACTTCCGATATCGGGGAGTAACTACCCAGTCACCAAAGCAAACTTCTGTTCGCGAGACATAGCGAGAACACTTGGTACAGAAATTCTCAAGGGAAGGCTAGGGAGTCTGGGGGTGTTGTAGAATATGAGGTAGGCTTGCAATCAGTCTGGTATCTCCTGGGGCACTTACGCCTACGAAACCGGATGATCCGTCTCTAACGTGTATGTTCAGGACTTTATCCCTCATTCTTTACTCCGCACGACCAATTATAAGGCTGTGCGGAGGAAATAGTTTTTGTGCTCCTCTTCCGTGCGTATGTGACAAGCGAGGTCCGACGGTGGTATCATAAAACATTCCCGACATAGGATTGCGAGAGGGTCATACCATTTGCAAAACTTAGCAAAGAAGCGAGTCTTCTTATAATGGATCAATCGGGTAAATTTTGAAACGTACTGCTGCAGACCATGCAGGCAGCGTAGTGACCTATCTAAACTGCCGTGGCACAACAGGTTATTCACTCCTAGTAAGCAATATAAAGACTCTGCAACGCAGGACTACGCTGTAAATCATGCAGTCAGACTGGGTATGAAAAATAACAAAACCAGGGATCTGTAATCCTCTTCTGTTACAATTGAAAATAATGCAGTCAGCTTCACAATCACAACAACGTCCGGAAGACACATTAAGTCCTCACTATTACTATACGCGTCGCTCTATAGCCACGGTCGGTGTACACTAATGCAAGTAGGTAATTACCCGATTGGTTCACTCGTCTTCTCTGGTTGGTGTTCCTGTCTCGAAGCGGCAACTTGCTGCGCCAGGTCAGCCGTCGAATTATTGACCCTGGTCAACTGTACGCTTTGAAAACCCAGTCCACATAACTACATCATTAACCCGCCGAGAGAAACTCTCCGACTTTCATACTATGATATCACCTCAGAACTAAGCCGAGAACCGAAATCATGTCTCCAGATCTGAAGGCTGAGACTGTCGACTATGGGCTGTTGTAATGCTTTCGGATTGTTCTATTGCACCGCTTCCGGTACGGGGTTCTTCACTCAGACGGCCGTTGATACTGCTTGCTGTCATCCTTTTGATTTTTTCTACTACGTTCCGGAATTGATTCGAGCTTGCTTGAGACCCCTTCGCTGTGAGTGAACAACATACTTGTTTGCTTGACACCACTCGCTCAGAAGACACAGAGGACTTCGTTGGGTAGATACAGGGTACCACTCATACTCAGAATCAATGATTATGCACCAGGCTTGGTTGTCGTTGAGCTTCTCTGTCCTGACGATCATCATATGGAAGATCAGCAAGATTGGGCGGCGACCAAAGAACTATCCGCCAGGGCCGCCGACCTTACCTCTAATCGGCAATCTTCACCAAATGCCTAGACAGTGTTCACTTGCAGTTCCAAAAGAGGGCACAAAAGTATGGATCTATCTACTCGCTTATTCTGGGGACGAAAGTCGTCATTGTTCTATCGTCGGATCAGGTTGTCAAGGAGCACAGGACGTTTTGAGTGGGAGCCTTCGGCCGTTGTTGATGGTAAGTTACTTTTTCAAACTTCAACATATATATACAAAGATACTGATGTGCTGGGGCATCACTCGATATCTTGACTGACTGGATGCCAGAGATATGGCGAGACCTCGCGTATGGTCCGTAAGCTTGCTCACAGCCTTCTCAATGTTCGAGTTGCTCGAACCTATGTGCCATATCAAGATCTTGAAGTTAGAGCCATGTTGGTGGGATTCCTTGAGAAGCCCGATAACTTTGCCAACCACATTCGCCACTATACGACATATTTAACTACGCAGATGACCTTTGGTTATCGTACTCCGACTAGTGATGATCCCAACCTCTTGGAAATGTTCGACGTAAGTAGCTCGCTTTCCAGCCATGGAGTATGCTTAATCGACCACCTGCAGATTTTTGAGCGATTCTCAGACATGACTGGATCTCAGGCAAGTATCACCTCGTATTGAATAACATGGATGAAGAAATCTCCCGTCGTTTCTCAAAAACCTTGGGGTCTTTTATCTGACCCGCGTTGTCAAACAGGCTGCTGCTATATTTGACGTATTCCCTGTCATTAGACGTTTGCCTGATTTCCTCCTTCC
Source organism: Pseudomassariella vexata (assembly GCF_002105095.1). Classification (NCBI taxonomy): domain Eukaryota; kingdom Fungi; phylum Ascomycota; class Sordariomycetes; order Amphisphaeriales; family Pseudomassariaceae; genus Pseudomassariella; species Pseudomassariella vexata. Next base: position 3,681,208 of record NW_024467956.1, on the reverse strand, counting down.
CATCAAGATGATTGGAAGAGAAATACATAAAAGAGAACGTAAACTTTTCATGGGGCACTACTTGAATGCGCGGTCGCAGCTAAATGAAGGCACCTCAAAGGCAAGACACCATGATATCTCGTAGATTACTAACATTAGCTTACATTGACAATAGCCTTGCTGCTGTATAGACCTACTTCGCCTTCAAAAAGCAGAAGATTTTTCAGATGACGTTGCCTGCTATATGAGCGGCTCTCTTCTTCAGGCAGGGTCTGAAACTACATCTGCGATCTTGATTGGCTTTGTCCAAGCCATGGTTCTTTTCCCGGAAGTATCTAAGGAAGCTCAAGCTGAAATTGACCGCGTATGCGGCGATCGTCTGCCCGACTTGAATGACTTCCCAAATCTGCCCTATACTCGCGGATGTATAAAGGAAAGTCTGCGCTGGATGTCAACAGTTATCCTTGGCGTACCTCATGCCGTAACACAGGATTACTCATACCTTGGTTATAAAATCCCCAAAGATGCGTCCGTGGATTAGTTTGAATTGACTTTTGCGTTATAGTTAAGTTATTGAAGTCATTCGTACGGTGTGAAGACAGAGTGGCCAACTCGGTTGCGGGGTACGTTAAACTTTTCGTATATTATAATTATAAAACAAGTTGTTTTTACGTAAAAATACCAAACTGCCCAAATCTCATATAATAACTTCAAATCATGCCGTTTCGCATGTCTCAGGAAACACCGTGGTGTGATCCCTACATTCCGAAGCTGAAGAATGGTGACTTTCGTAAACTATCAGACGTGTTAATTTCAGAGACATTCCCAACAAAGAAGCGCGTCTGGACTTATCTCCATGTCACTGAAACACTAGTGACGAAAAAGGGGGCAAGCCATAGATGCTCAGTCTTGGAGTCTTGATAAATGGCAAAAGTACATGTACGAGACTTATATGGAGAAGTGATTAGTTTCAAAGCATGGACGAACCCGGCTGTCTGGTGAATTCATGTAGATGCATTAGAAAATTAATATGCCAAACCATTCTACAAACGCCTTCCGTCCCGTGCTGTCCTTGATGCCATAACGTTCAACAAGCTGCGAGTTCTGTCGTATTCGAGTTCAATTCAGGCAAGTGTCATCACTCAAGCTTTCATGCTGCCCCTCCGCTCTCCTTAACAGCGGCGGTATCCAACCTTCTCCAGGGGTATAGCATGGCCGCCATCAAGGCCGTACCTGCAAGAGCGCAACCTAAAGCAAATGTAACCTTGATCCCATCGAGATAGGAAGCGAGAATACCAGGCAGTCCTCCGCCGTGAAGACCTCGCGCAGTTGACCGGCGCCGGTGGCCACCACTTTCAAGGGATCCACGCTCGGTGCCAGAGCGGGTAGGGAGATTATCAATCTATTAACGAACGCAGACTGTGCAGCCGACACGCACAGGGCGCTGCCAATCGTCTGGAAGCTCAGCAACATAGATGTTGCGGACGATAGATCAGCGGGCTCGACGCTGACCTGACCTACACAGGTGGATTGTATTCATAAGCAAATTTGCCACGGTGAAAGATTGATAAGAAGCAATGCATCCGTCTGGCGGCCGCATCCGCAGGCGTGGCTGGCGTTACCGACGAGGCCGTGAGCCTATGCATCCGCAGAAGCAAGTGAACGGCGAGCTAAGCATGTGTGAGCTCAGAATGTATCGATCCAAGAAGGCCAGGTACTGGGTACTTACTAGGAACCGGCGTTCTCCGTATCTGTGGTCGTATAACTGCTCAGTGGAGTGTATCGTTTCTTAGTCAGCTGTCCACCATCTTGGGGCCACCCGTAGAAGCCGACTTGTTATTCGTCCTGATCAACCAGAACCTCAAAACTCACGCAGACGCAATGGTCAAGAATGCAAAAGCGCAGTTGCTTGACATGGCGATTAGATAACGTGGCCCATCGTTTTTGGGGTACAAATACGCCGTGTAGATGTAAGATGCGTTGGCGACGACATTGACAATCGACAGACTGACGGCCTTTTGTCACGCGTCTGGCCCAGTGTGGCGGATACCCAGCCGAGGATTACCGAGTTGACGGCGTAGGCTCCAGACGCGAACAGGAAACAGGCTAAGTACCTTGCACCGAAGTTGAGCGTCGCGCACGAGATGACGAATCCCACGAGCGCAGCTCCCATAGAGAAGGTGATGTGCCAGGTCCGTTCGTTGTAGCGGCCCGATGTCCAACCTACCAAGTATCCGAAGAAGCTAGACAGGAGGTAAGGAGGACAGGTGAGTACCAGCGTGATGGTGGAGCTGAACCCCAGTCTGCCGACAACGGTGGGGGAAAAGTTGTTGAACGAGCAGGCCGAGAGATGCATGTTCTGCATAAAGCAGAGTAGATACAACCTCGGGTCCTTGATCGCCTGCATTAACCCGGCTCTGCTTCCCTTGCTCTCCTCGCCGCCGACCGTGTCGCGCTGGATGCGATCATGCGCCAGTTGCCTCTCCTCGGGCGTCAACCAAGAAGTCGTCAAAGGCGTGTCAGGAAGCAAAATTATCCCAATCGCCGCCACTCCAAGCGTCACTACTCCCTCGATGATGAACAGCCACCGCCAGCCCTTGATCCCATGCGCGCCATTAAGCGTCTCGAAAGTAGCAGCGGCAATGAGCCCCGCGAAGGTCGTGGCAAAGATATTGCCCGAGTAGAGGATGGATATCCGAGTGGCGATCTCCTTGCGCGTGTAGAAGACGGACAGCAGGTAAAGGGCGCCCGGGTAAAAGGGCGCTTCGGCGATGCCGAGGAAGAAGCGGACGACCACTAGGCGCTTGTCATCCTGAACCAAGGCCGTTAAAGCAGATATGATGGCCCAGGCGGCCATGCAGGTGCACATATACCATGAGGGGCGGATCTTACCCGAGGACATGAGCATATTAGAGAGGATTTGCATCAGGAGGTATCTGGGTGAAACTGGGGGTTAGTTGTTGTTTGTACTCGGGGATTTTGTCCACGGCGGGGATATAAATATTCAGTACTTACCCGGCGAAGAAGATCGAGATGCACGTGTTGTACTGCGTGCCCTCTAGGTGCAGGTCATCTTCTAGGCCGTTGAGACGAGCATTGGCGATCGCATTCCGGTCAAGCTAAAGGATGTGTAAGTACGAGACATTGCGTTTCTTTTTTTCGGGGGCTTCCAGCTCGAGCTTCTGAAGACGCTTACGTAGTTCATAAAGTACATTGCCCACAACATGGGCATGATCCTGTAATCGAGTTTTCTCACAAGCTTGATCTCCAAGGGATCTGTCTTTTTGACAGCACCGGAGTAGTCACCAACAGGCACGGCCTCGACATCATTCTTCTCTCTGATCGACGACGACTCGATCATTTCAGCCTCGTATTTGCCCGCAGGCACTGTTTTCTCAACCGCCATAGTGACTCAAGGTTGCGGATATCGGGTTGATTAACAGAGCTTCGAAGACAAGATCCGAGTGAGGGCAAAGGGCAAGAGTGTCCGAGGCCTACGACGGCTTGAGTACTTTAACTTGCGCCACCGGAAGAGCCATGGCTTTTTATCTCTGTCACTTTTAATGTCTTCCACTTTGCCAAGTAAATGTAGCGCCATCATGGGCTCAGAACCATGGCACTGGATCAAGCCAAGCCCAGCGCACTATCCGTTTCCCCACGGGGAAGACTTTGATAGCGGACTTTATCTACTCCGAGGTGTGCCCTCCCGTTGGAGTGGAAAGAGGAGAAATCCCCAGGTTCCTAGTCGCCATTCCCCGCATTAGATCTACTATGGGAAAGTTCTAGTTTGTACCTTCTAGAAACCCTCGTAATGCTATACCTACCTGACAGTGTGGTTTTACTTTGGCATGATCCCGAATACGGGATGGCGGGGGAGATTGGGGTGAGGATTCACAGCGCGCCCACCTATTAACTGTCTCGGATTGGCGGCCGGCTGAGCAGCCATGCCGAGTATTTGTACTTGGTCTAGATCCAATTTATGGCATTGTGTCGCGAGCCTATTATGGATTACTTTTGGGGATAACATTTTCCGACACGGTTCAGGGGTATAGCAATGTTAACAGAATTTCTCCATTTCTACACCGCTTATCATAATGGTGGGGTGACCATACAGACAGGGAAAATAAATTTGATTGTCCGCATCCTTGTGGCCAGACAAGACTTACCAAAGCTCAATAATTACAATGTATCCCGACTATCTTCCCAACAAGCCGTATTGCATAATTTCCAACTCCAGAAAAAGGAAGTAAGACTGTCACACTGTTCATTAACCATACTAATGTCACGAAAACACCTTTGTAGATGGGGATAATGTAGGCTTCAACGTCTTCTACCTCCCCGAATAAGTCCTTGTGTGGCCCATGCTTGTGTTGTTCAAGGTCCTTAAAGGTCGCAAAGCCATCTGGGCATCCAGCAACTGGGCACCGGTGAGGCTTAGAGTGTAAAAATGCGGTTTTCTTGGACAGGTGGACGGGTGCTGAGATGCAAGTAAAAAGCCGTGGTGCACGAGGAGCAGCGTACGATGGAGCGCGATTAAGACCATCCACTGCTCGTGAGTAAACTTCTTGTTGCATCTGCGCATTATCGACCTCGTCGGCGGCGAAACACTCCCCAAGCTATTTGATCCCGCGTTCTGTGATGAAAGGTGGTGAGTTTCAGGCAGGTTGTCATTTCTCGACCGACCCTCAACGTAAGCTTCGTTTTCTAGCCAGAACTGGGTCGACAGCTGAGAAGCGATGGAAATATGCGTTTCGTTATTCATGGGGGCCAGCGTGATAGCCTCAGGACGTTCTGGTTGTGTTGATTGAATATGACGATAGCACTTACATCAACTGATGTTTGAAAGTCACATCCGCGCTGTTATCGTCGATAGTGAAACTTCCTCGAACATTTGACGCGATAGCAATGATCAGAGTCATTATTGCTCACACTAACCGCATATTAAAGTGCATATAAATTAATGTCACGCTATTGCCTTAAAGTCGTTGAGCATGTATCGGTGGCACTAAATTGGTGAGGTTTGTCAGGGCAACAAATGCAAAGCCAGACCTCGCCGAACGTCCTTTGGAGAGCCCTTCTGACCTTCTGAGTTTTGGGGCGTAACTCAGTCGATTTTATGTATAGAACTTCTTTATTACTGTGTTGAAAAGGATCTGACTATAAATTATATACAAACGTCCCCGTATACCAAACGTTTTATCCTGGGATACCCCTTGCTTTTCGTACGATACAGTCCAGTGACCAAATTTAGTAGTTAGTGTCAAATTTCCTCAACAGAAACAACTAGAAACACAAAATATTATGAGATATTAAGCGAGAAAAAGAGTAAAGTAAATCAGGGGACGATTAGCGGATCTCAAAAACCCGATCAGGTAGCCCTTCGGTGATGTGCAGCCGCACGGCTTCCCCATCCATCATCCCGTGGATATACGCTTCACCCATGAAAGTGTAGTAAAAATACGGATCATCCTCCTTTGCCTGCTTCTTTGCATTCTTACGTGCCTGCCCCTCTTTCTCCGCCTTCTCTCGCGCCAACTCTTCTGGGCTCTTCTCTTGTGCCACTTCCTCCGTGTTCTTTTCTACAGCATCCTCAGAGTCGCCTCGACTCGTGGCTTGCTCAGTCAATTCTTCACTCTGGTTCTCTCCAGCTGGTACTTCTGGAGCTTTTCCTTTGTCTTCGTTCTTCGTCTTCATCACTGAGTGTCTTTGCATGTTTTCCCATTTCCGTTTCTGTTCTTCTTTCATCTTGTTTATATTGTCGCGTCTTAACTTCGCTTCCGCTTTGCGCTCTTTCTTGTCCTCTTCTTCTTTTCTGCCGCTTGCTTCTCTTTCCATTGTGAAATTTGACGATCAAGTGCTGCTTTCTCTTCTTCTACTTCTTTTTTCCAGAGATCCATCGATTCTTGGCCCTCATCTCTCTTGATCTGATTCAATTTCTTCTTGTATCGCAATTTGCGGAAGCATGCTTCCTCACAAATTGACATTGCAGATTTCATTGCCTCGACTGCATCTTGCATGCACTCTTTTTCCAGGTCGTCGGGATTCTTCTTTTTGCCTCTCCTGAGAATGACAGGGACGGAGCAACCATCCATGATGCAGACAAAGTCCTTCGGTTTGACATTCTGGTTTGCCAAACCGAGTATCTTTAATTCGTTGTCACCAGACCCGATTGTCTTGGTGGTGACCTTTATCAAGCAACGATTCCATATTACAGCCTGCACTCGACGACAAAACTCCGCAACAATGGAGTTCCTCTCGCTATTTATAAGCGCCCCTGTGTCCACGGATCCGCCGCGAAGTCCGCCCTTCTTCACCGACTCCTTACACGCAGTCGCGTAATAGTAGGGCGGGTTACGATTGTCTTTTCCTCGATCGGCCACTAGCGTTCTCCAAAATTCTGCCGGGGGATCACTTTCGCCATCCACAGCGTCTTCCCAGCCAGCCATCTGCGCCCATGTCTCAGGTATCTGTCCGCCCCTAGATGGCGCATTTACCTCGTCGATTTCTGCCAGAACAAATCCTTTGGTGTAGAGACTGTAGTGTCCATGGCCTACTTTGGGCCTCTTGCGGAACCTAAGACAATTCTCTGATCGTAGGTCGACCTTGGTGTTCTGCACAGCGCTGTAGTTGCGATGGCCGTCAAGTGGTAAGCCCACTAGAGGATCCGCGTTTCGTCTTCCCATCCTCCTCATGCTTCCAGCATGGTGGTATAAAGCAAAAGAAGCGCCCGAAATACGGGACACCCAGGATGGAAGATGGAGGTCCTCTTCCCCCCCGCCCCTCCCCCTCTTCTGCTTCGTCGACGTCGCTGGTGAAACGGTTGGGGTCTTTTCTGTGTTCTTTTGGGCCCTTGGGCCTCTCTGGAAGAAACTTTTTGGTGAAGTTGTTAAACTTATCGACCCGTTTTGGCTTGTTTTCGTCAAGCCATTTCTGGGCATCATTGAAATACTTTTCCATATCCTTTGTGTCTTCCTGTCCATTTTTCAGCTTTCTCGAGCGCTCCCACTTTCCATGTAGAGCTTCGCGATTCTCTTGAAACTTGTACAAAACTGGCTTCTTGTGGGGTACATTGGTGGTAGATGTCACTATCGGATCAGGGGCCCATGGCCGACACAGAATATCCAGTGCGCGTGTACCATCTGATCCTTTTGCGCCCTGAATGCAGAATGACACAAAGTCCTTACAGACGTCGCTGTATGGGCGGCTATAGTCGACTCTGAAAGGTTTCCGTTCCAGAAAGCTCGAGACCGTGGACATTATTGTAGCCTCCTCAGACCCATCCAGGGAGACAGTTCGCAACTCTGCAAATGGCGAGGTGTCTCGAGCAATTGCCAGCAACGAGTACACCGCGTCTCGGGGCTGCGAAGCCTCAAATACCGACAGGCTGGATACCAGATACTCGAGGCTGAGAAGTGGTCGCTGTGTGGTATACTCAAGTGGCTTGGGCTTGGTTGTTTTTTTCTGCCCCTTTGTCATTTTCGGACTCAAATTCGCTTTCGCTTTGGCGTTGAATCGCGAGCCCTCGATCATATGTCTCTTCAGCTGTGCAGCATATGTCCCATCCTGTCGGAACACCTTTCCCGTAGCTTGGACGAGAACACTGGCCCCCAACTCAGAGACGTGCTCGAACCATCGTGGCACATGTCCAAATGCCTCATCTTTTTGCATGACTTCAGACAGTCGGTGTGTTGCCGTCTCGACTTCCACAAAGAGCTCTACCGCGACAGCAAAGTGCTCCCATGATATCTGGTCGCTGCCACAGTATACAGTAGCCGCACGAGCCAGAGCAATTTCCTGGACAACCCATCGCCGCGAAAACCAAGGGCGCTGCATGAGAAGCAACAGGGACTGCCACTTCGGCGCATTTTCCCTCTTTTCCGAGATAGAGTCGAAGTTCTCCAGCTTCATAATTTCAGAGATAAATGAGATAGCTGTGGCACTGTCGTCATTGTTCTCACCTAGCCATACGCAAACCTGCTTTGAGCAGTTGTAGATCCGCGACATCATTTGCACTTGATGGTTGCGCTCTTCGTGATTCGCTTGGTCGATCCACAAAGCGTCGATCCACAAGAATCGACTGTCCCTGGGGTGCCGCAAATATTTGAGAGCAAGTATGAGTTCACGGGTGATTGCCAAGCGATGATGCTCAGTACCGATGCTGCTGGTGCTGCCGGTGATGATCCTGATGCCGCAGTCCTTGCTCTCCATACCCCAACACCATGACAATGCTTCATACTCAACAACATCATCATCATACAACATGCTCTCATTTTCATCTTGGCCTCCATTCTCCGATCGATCTTTAAATTTGTTCGATCCTGTGCCAACCTTTCGAATTATGTTGTTTTGATCATATTCAACCTCGAAGAGCTCGCAGGTGATCTCCGGGTTGTTCAGACCGCCAGGCACAAGCCGAAGAAGTCTGATGCGTCGCCGCATCGAATGAAGAGGTTTATATTCGTATACTGGCAGTCCATGTAAATCATTGAACTTAGAGACTCTCGATCTCTGTTCTCTTCCCTTCTGAACAGTATTTGCCGCTATGTAGGTGATGCCATCGATTTCGAAGGATCTCGGCACCGAGGACTCCATGTCCGCGCCTGCCTGCATCGAAAGTGTCGGTGCCATTTCCCTGGAATGGCCAATTGAATATATGAGTACTTTGATGAGAGAGGCTGATGCGCATAAGAGCAACTCAGAGAGATGCGATTGGAGCCGGTTTATGATATAGAAACAAGGAATTGGCCTTGGCTGGCTGTACTGCAGATTACCAGCCTTTGAGGGTCTACTAAATTGCCAGTTATCTCTAACGAGATCATCTTCACCAGAAATGATCAGACTCTGTGGTATAAAAAGCTTCACACCCGAATCTGCCGTTAATTCGTGATTGGTTCAGCCTGGCTTACAGCTGCAGCTGCAGCTGTAAGTTCTATAGCCAAAAGCCCAACCAATGATTTTGAGATCTTTATCGCATGGATGTTAAATTAAGTGGCTATCCATTGGCCAAGATGCATTCACAGGACGCCAAAGCTCGGGAACAACTACCTATTGTGTCTCAAGGGTGTGGAAGGTTATCAGCCGTTTTATGCCACGGCGGCAACACAACCCAATTGTTTCACTCAAATTTTCAGCAGAAAATAGAACATGACAATTCGGCTCACACTCCCCCGAGCATTGTCAACTGTAATGTAACCCACCTTCAATCGCTGGGTACAGTCCCGGCTAAGACGGGTACGACCAACCTGCAACTGAAAGCCATTCCATCTCACATCGGGTTAAAAATGGTTAAACTCTTGGAGATTTCACGGCATTATAATGAATGAAAGAAACATTGCACTATAAACACAGGCACATGAATTTGTACTTTTGCTATATCAATCTAGAGCATGGAGGCATATATATGCAGAAGATACAGGGGTCCTGGGGACACCACCACGGGGTCCCGGCGCCTCTACCAACAGTACGCCTAGGGGCCGCTACGTCGGCGATCTCTTGGAGGTTTTGGATGACCCAATCGATCGCCTGATCTAGCTCTGTTCTCGTCTCAGCCGGTAAATAGTTCATGAATCACTGGCCCGACTCGGCTACGATTAGCCACTTATCTGCCATTGTCCAATTCCACCCCTCGGTGTTACGGCGGCCTTCATTCGCTGCCTCCTCGTTAGATATTACCCTGATTACTTGCGCCCTATGGTCCGATCCTTCTAGGCCCGGGTCCCCTTCGTCGCCCATGCAAGGTCAATAATTGAGTGCGGACAATGCTGAAGGGGTGTGTCAGATAGGGCACCTGGTTCCTAGGTTCAGAAATAATATGGCACTAGAGAAGACTATTGTCACTTGAAGTTCAGAAGGCGAAAGGAACCCCTTTCCCAAAAGTAACACCAAAGTTACTGTCCACTTAGGGGTCAGACACCTGAACAACGTACCTCCGACATGTTCTAAAGAATCTATAAAAGGCATCCTTTCCCAATACAACAATTCACACCCCATATGCACTCGCATCAAATGGTAGCATCTCCTCAAGATTGAGTAAATCCACCAAACCAAATAAACCATCCATCCATCGATCAAGATCACCATCATGGCTACGATCCTATCGCCGCCAGCGTTTCGCACGCACCAAAACCAGCCAGATCGGCCCCAGATCTATCAAGATCACCATCGCGTCACGCACCTATCACGCACACCTTCATTAAGAGGACCCTTTCATTAGGCCAGTCTTCTACCAGCACCTAAGCATTACGATCGCAGATATTACGAAGCGATCACTATCACAGTCTATCGAGGGACCCTTCCACTCGGCCAGTCCAGCACTAGATCTATCAAGATCACCAGAATCATCAAGGGACCCTTTCACTAGGCCAGTCTCTACCAGAATAACCGTCCCGGAGTCGATCCACAACATCAAGCGCCCACAGCCGCCGGCCGTCAAGATCTCTCTGACTTCGTTTCCTTTCATCGAGTCGAGTCCATCGCCGTCGCCTTCCGATCATACGATTCCCCATACTAAGCGCACCAGAGCGAACACATCGTCAAGAGCACTGCCCCGAACACAGTCAAAGGTATCGGCATCCGTAGCCCCGTCAAGGTCAGATATACAGCAGCGGGCAACATGATGCAACAGTACTTTGGCCTAGCTATCGACACAAAGCCTTCGGAGACCCCGCTATACAGAACTTGGCTTGAGCAGTCTCCTCCGAATACAGCGATTTGGCCAACTTAGCAGCTCTACACCCTGGCAAGTACCCCTGCACCAAACGTACTGAGGACAGTACCATTTTCCGTGTAGCCCGGCATTTTGATACGTGACCCCATGGGGGGTTACCCTATAGCTATAGATAAGATAGATAAGAGCTATAAAAGAGCTCTGCCAGGCCAGAATAGCTGACCTGGTGATCCTTTCCCAATACAACAATTCACACCCCATATGCACTCGCATCAGTAAATTAATAGGTGGAATTTCAAGAAAACTTTACAGATGTAGGCATGTTTTGCCTACTTAATATAGCTTACGAGAAACATTTGGCACATACGACCAGAGGTTGCAGAGAACTCAGGATCCCGTCCGCTCTCCTATAGATAAACTGGAAACCGCTAGATTAGTAGTTGGGCGGGTGACCACCAGCGAATCCCTAGTGTTGTATGTTTTACTATTTTTGACATATTTTACCTCCTTTGTAAGGAGATATTAACGTAATTTCTTTCCCTCCCTCGCTTGAACGAAGTTGAAAGTTACCTATAGTTAGTGCCTCTTATTTGTCTTAGAAATCATGCGAGGCTTAACTACTTAAGATTAGAGAAAGTATTTAAAATGGAGGATCTTAGCCTCTGCTATCTGTTACTCTTTGTGCAGAGCAACTAGATTTCAATTATTTCCTCAAGCAACCAACCTAGGCATTCCTTTTGACTAATTTGCACCATGGTCTTGAGCCGAAGTCCCGCTATTTCAAAATGGAATACATTACTCCTACTCATATGTTTCTCCCTTCTGGCTGGTGCTGCAGATGTCAGTGGTGTGAATGCCGACCTCAGGTCTTTTCTCACTGATCCTGTCCGAGCTTGGGCAGCCAACACAACCATCTCATTTCCAAGCTCTACAGAATTCTTCGATGCTACAGAGCGATGGACAATCTTCCGCTCCCCAACCTATCGTGCTGCCATCAGTCCGGGAACAGAAGAAGATGTTATAAAGGCCGTACGTGAAGAACAGCTGGATATATCCCTGTCCAACTAGCGAGGGCTAATATACTCTAGGTTAAACTTGCGACATCACTGAAGATCCCGTTCCTTGTCACCGGACACCATCACGAATACACCACGACCCTTGGGAACCTTAGAAATGGTATTGCTATCGATTTGAGCCACTTCATATTCATCGAATTGGACGTAGCTGCCGAGACTGTCACCATTGGTCCTGGCGTTACCGCAGGTGACGTCTTCGACCCTTTATATGAGGCAGGCTTCGAAATTCGTAAGCTCCCAGCCCTGATTCTACCACATCGTTTGTCCTAACCAATTTTCTTCTTCAACAGAAACCGGCAGTGCCTCCTGTCCCGCCCTAATCGGCGTCACGCTCGGTGGTGGTCTTGGGCGATTCACGGGTGTTCACGGCTTGCTGTTGGACGCATTAGTTTCCGTAAGGTTGATAACAGCCGATGGTAAATTGAGGGAGGTATTGAAGAATAAACATCCGGACTTGCTCTGGGCCATCCGTGGAGCGGGTGCAAACTTTGGCGTCGTCACGTCTGCTACTTACAAATTAAGCCCACTGAGGAACAACGGGGATATTCTCAACGCCGACTTCATCTTTCCGGCCGAGAAGAGCTCCGGATATTTCCGTGCTCTGGAGGCCTTGGAGAGATTCAACAGGATATATGTGAGTATAGTCTCTATGTTCTCACTTTGCCCCGGCCCCAGCAATCGCTCAACCTTAAGGGTTTGATTCAACAAAGGCTAACATAGTACGCGCCTGGTAGAAACCCAAACATGATATGGAACAAAGGAGACAATGTCACTGCGCAAGCCGCAAGCGCTCTCGGGCGAGAGCTCCGCGATGACCTCCGGTTCACATCGGGATACTCGGAGCCCTCTGTGTTCATCAATTATGCCCGTGGTGATGAGACCTTGGAGCGGATCTACAGCAGAGATAATCTACCACGCCTAGCAAGCCTGAAGAAAAAGTGGGATCCGAATCATGTTTTCAGTTTCAATAACATATTTCCTACGGAATACCCTGCCAACTAATCATAAAGGGCTGGCAAGGGAGACAGCGGGGATGCTTTGGAGTTTCTTTTCCTATAGAGTGCTGGCGCTAGTGTACTTGCTATTGTTTCGTTAGACGGATAGAAGGCGGGGCCCCTGTTTCTAGACACCGAGGACTTCATATGTCAATCAGCGTTGTATCGTATTTTCTGTTTTACTTCGAGAGTCGGATTTTGGTATCTAAAACCGCAGTAATAGTCCAATATTACTGTATTTCCAACTATATACTGCAAAATACCGGGTAAAGAGCTTTAGTGCTGTTGGCGTCCGAGTATCATACTGTGCTTCCACCCGTACTTGACCACTCTTCACACTCTTCTCCTTCTGTTACACACAAAGGTGGTCAAAGATTTGTGAGGTTGTAAAAGCATGACATTCTATCTAGTCCTATGGAGCACGAAGGTTGGACTTAGTCCCGAAGGGCTAAGTCACGTGGTAACCTTGGTGGTCTTGGCAAAGCCCACCAAGGTTGCCTAACACCTTCTCTCTTCTCTTCCTCTTGTATGCTAAAGTATATGCAATAAATCTCTATAAGTATCATTTCATCTCAAATACGCTGCGCTTTCTATTCTCCAAAGATGATATTACTATACCATTCTACAGTGCGTTTACCGCGCCTGACTGAAACTTGAATGAATCGTTAAATATACTCTATAAAATATTGACATAGGTTGTCTTGGTTACCACGCCGGCTTCGATTAGCACGCCGATACCCATCCAGAAGCTCGTCAGGGTTGTGCTGTAAACAGCCTCCAGCGTGCTCGATGCTTGGGCTGTGTCCGTGGGCGTCGCTATTGGTGCAACGCTCCCTAGTATATTCAGGATGGATGCCGCATCTGTCACTCCGTCCAGAAGGCTGCCGACATTACCCAACAAACCCCTGACTCAACCTGGTAGAAGTTGCCTCTCTCCAACGATGGTAACATCGACTGCGGTAGCTGGCACGCTTGACTCCGCATAGCAGAAGGCCGGTGATGGCGGTTGCGACAGCCTCGAAAGGCATTATTACGGTTTCTGAGTCCACTCGAATTACCCAAATGCAAACCCTCTCAATTCCAAAAGTTCTCGGGAACAGCGGGGAACAAGCCATGTTATACTGCTCTACCCTCTCGGCAGCACCTCATGAGCTTTCTCGTGACATCAAGCTGCCATCAACTTAGTCTTCAGAGTTCTTGATCGCCCGCAGACGACTTCGAGACCTCTCTCGATTTATGTTCAATTAATATAGATCGTTCTCGGACCGCTGAACTCCCGTACAGTCTGGTGCTGTGCTAAGCGCCGTGCTAGCGAAGTAGAGATCCCTAAAGACGGCGTGGCTTGCGCCGCCTTTGAAGCCCGAATATCTGTATATACTTAAGGATCAACCAATCCCCAAACAAGACTGATATTGAACCACTTATGTCTTCCTAGATATATCATAGGGATCGAAGACAACGAGAAGTAGCGCTTGAAATGCCTCATACAAAATCGTATTAATGATATTGATCCTGCAAGCCAAACAAGTGCCGGTGATTCGGTTATTCATTCATTAGCGCTTAGTAGTTTTAGCAAAGCAATGGCGGAACAAAATGTTCTCCATTTCCAACGACCAGAGTAACCTATCGATCGGATACCGGTCCGGACCGGTCCGATATTCCGATATCGATACCGATCGGTAGCACATTTTGTTCATTAGATCGATACCGGTGGCAGTTTGCGCCACCGGTATCGATCGTTCGATCTGACCGGACCGGTTATATGGAGGATTCTGAGGGCATCGTGACCCTTGTTGTTGACCCTGGTTTTATCTAACCTAATACGGTTAGGCGTTGTTTTAGGTAGGAAAAGTGAAGAGCTGAGTTGGCGTGAGCATTATATGGCTAGGTTGAGGAAGCGTTGGGAAGGTGACTATAAAAATAGGTAAGTATAGTATCTAGATAACTGTTCATCTCTGTCACGACCTGGGTTGCATCGCATTGGTAGAGACCTCGATTAGGTGCTATCGACGAAGATTCTACTCTAAGGAGCGAAGGAAAGAAGATCACAAACTTAGGTTTGAGGGAGCGCGACTAAGTCGTCCACGCTTGGCGGGGCTCCTGCAGGGGTTATGATTGGCTTCCCATCTGGCACTGCCATAGCAGGTGTTCCAGCTGTAAGTCACCTGGTTGTAGTGAGTCTGCGAGGGTTGACCTTCACAATCTCTAACTGACCCTCGTCTAGGCCCCTTCCTGAGACCAACCCTTTAGCTGAAGTGAGAACCAGCCAGTCCTTACGATGCTTCAACGCCGCGAGCGTTTTTATATGAGCGACGCCGACTCCGAGGTCCTTGATTCGCAAAGTACACAAGATACACAGCCAATAGCAAAGAGAAGGAAAGGAAAGGGCAGAAACACAAAGCCGGTGCCGATTAGGCAGGAAGAATCACAACAAGACGAGCTTGACCTCTACCTGGCAGAACCTGTGGTTAACGTGGACCAATATTTAAAGGACCCAGTAGCTTGGTGGCGTGATATTGGCGCAAAACGTTTCACCAAACTGTCTTATATGGCTGTTGACTTCCTTACGATACCTTCAGCCCAAGCATAAACAGAACGCCAGTTTAACAGCGTAGGAGAGATGGTATCAGCACGAAGATCTCGCCTAAAACGCCACGTTATTGGGGCATCACAATGTATCAGGTCATGGAGTTTAGCAGGCGTTTATCAGGCTGAGTTGCCACTCCATCTGCTTGACAAGGTATCAAACGTTGAATTGGATGGTGAGGTTTCACGCGAATTAGCTAATTGGGCGCAAAACCGTTAAAAATAAACAACTCCGTATAACCGCTATTGATCGATCCGACCTCTATCTGACCGGACCGGTTATATATGTGATTGATACCGATCGATACAGGTTGCTTAGTAATATGTACCGGTACCGATCGGGTGAATATGATGTTGATCGATACCGGACCGGTATCGGTATCGGTGAAGAATCATGATCGATATCGATCGATTGGTCACTCTGCCAACGACGCATGTTAACGATCTTGGTGATGCCTTCCTCTTTTCGAAAGGGTCACTGATAGCTTGGGGCAACATAGCAATTTTCTTCAGAGCTAGATTTAGCACACACTCCCATGACTGACTTCTGCCAAGTGTAAGTAGCTATACGAAGCATGATAGTAGGAATGACATATCAAAAAAAAAAACATAGAAACATACAACACCGGGTATTCGCTGGTGGTCACCCACCCAACTACTAATCCGGCCCTTTCCAGTTTATCTAGGGCAGAGCGGACGGGATACCGAGTTTTCTAGAAGGTATGGTCGTATGCGCTGGTCTATTGCTTTGAACAAATCTGTAACCTTTGCTTTGCGCACAACTCTCAGCTTTGTTTTCGCTTAGTTGTGGTTGTCGAATGCAGCTCGTTAAACAGAGAAGAGAAATGGTGCATTTCTTGGAAAATAGTGACATAAGATAGTAAAGGTGCGCGAGAAAACCATCAGTCGAAGTTCCCCCATTATGATACATTGTCGGCTTCGTGGGAGATGCATCGTTGCATGCTTGAAGGCGACGGTGTCTTCATTGTCCGCACCATTTACTCTCGAATGCATATTACTCATGGGCATGAAGAAGGTCCACCTATTATACAGACTGCCATAGCGTGACAACATCTTTTGAAAATGACGCTTAACGGGCAAATACGGCCCAATAAGGAACTGAAGAAATGATCTGTGGTTGCACCATTCCGTAAAGCGCAACACCAAGTTCAACTCGCGTTGACTTATATTCGAAGACAATTTATTGAGCTGTACACTTTTGTGGTTTCATTTTACTGCAAGCAGAAGCGGTTGTACGGGAAGAGAGAAGTCAACATCTGAACTCGCCTGTCTGATATGCAGTAGAATTGCACCCTGGTGTGGCCTTCAATATGACGCAGCCATTTACGCATGCCCCAGATCAACCTCTAAATTCTATCTGCTTCATCTTTCCACCGTCTAGTTGTTAGTAAGCCAATTGCAATAGTCAGGTGATCCGAGGTGTCCTTGATCAAGACAGAAATCGAGTTGCATGGAAGGGCTCCACGCTGTGGCTGCCAAGTTGAAGGTTTGAAGTAAGTAATTATTGTTTATGCACTGATTTTCGTGCAGTAGTTTCCGGTCTATGAAGTATAGGTCTCTTCCGCACTTATTGTTGAATCATGTAAGGACTTGTCTGGTTTTGGTAATATCCCAGCTCGTTCGCAGGATCTCAATAACCCTGAATTTCACCTTCAAGCAATCCAAGAGTGGCGATCAGGAGCTTTCATCTTTTAGTCATGCAGACTGAACCCCGGTCGTAGTGTCAAAAGTTCTACGCGTCATTGGATTCAACGTCTGAATCATCTGAGTAGAGGCGCAACCCACATTGCGTAACTTCAATAGTCAGCCTGGCGACCTCATCTCGACGGTGCAGTGCGATATTAACTCACAAGTCATCTTGCTGAAAGCACTCTCTAAATTGTCAGTATCGTCATCGACGTATTTGACTGCATCGGCCAGTGCCGACGTCCTCTGGGTGGCTGTTGCTAAACCGGATATGGTGAAATTGCTCAAAGCGGGCAAAATGCTATCTAGACAGGCCATTCCAGTTCCAATGATCAACAATCTCAGCTTTTGTCACTTCCCATAGGCAGACATACTCGTCCACGTAGTATTGGTTCGAGTTTAATTAAGGGTTGGTGATTTCATTATAGCTCATCTCTATCCCGACATCAAGTATGGGCAGCCAGGTGTCCAGCCACGGTAGTTCAGATGGCTTGCCAAGCAGGCTCTTCCATAACAAGAGATGCGACAAAAATAATCTAATACAGCTATTGATTCGAATTCCAGTATTTAAGTGCCATGAGCGGAAGTGGCACAAGATAGGCTCTCATTGGTAATCTCGTAGCGTTATGCCAGTTTTCGACTGGGACGAGGTAGGTGTGACGAATCTAATCCTAATTTCACAACCAGGCGAACGCTCTACGGTTGCGCAGCTGGAGCTACGGCTAGAAGCTCGTAATTGGTAGTATTGAAATTCATGGCTCTGCTTGCTGTGATATACGAACTCTTACATAGGTAGGTTATACCAGAGGGACGACCGTGTTGCTACTTGTGGTATCATTATTGGTAACTATCGTAAATGGAGTCCCCACTAAATTCAACACTGAACCTGCTGAACAGACGATATCACAGGAAACTCGAGCTTTTGTGATACCATGTATAAAAGATAATACCCCTGAGACAAATCGCCCAGGATTTCTTCGTGTCACCTCATGACGCAGGCCAGAATTCGTGCGAGAAATCGTTCCGGACATAGCCGAATGCTTGCTCGCTCCATGAGTATTGAATGTACCCTATACTGCACAAGCGTCTTCGCTGAGCTCCCACTTAAAATTCCTGAAAGGTTCAAGAGTTAAGTCATGCACAGGTTCGTCTACTTCAGGTCCAAAGTTGATTTTGGCCTCGACGTTAGACCCGCCGACAGACTGCCTGCCTGGCTCTTTGTGCTGCGCCGAGCTGTCATCTGAGTACGAGCCACCGCCCATAGCTAAGTGAAGCGCTTGAGCTTAGCCTACAACCATGAGAAGGGCAATTTTTTATACCTATCCGTGGCTCATGTTCATTTCTTCCCTTAGAAATGGTCAATGCTGAAAATCTTGCCTTCAGATCGAATTAAGGATCATCCTTGTCCTGGCGTCTCCCTAGGCATGGTGCTGACGTTACTGCAAAATTTGTGAGATTGAATGATCTTTGAATGAAGTGTAGCTCACCTTGAATCTAACGACGGGATCTTCTGGATTTTGTATGAAGACGCACCGAAAATCTTGTCGCTGATTGTCGCTGATAACTAGTGGCTGCCAATGACATTCGAGCGACCACATGACGATTAAGAGAATGAGGATAGTAAAAATATGAAAAGAAGAGACAAACTTTATGAGCTATGGGACTCAGGTGGCCATAAGCACTTCAACAGCAGGCAGATCTGGAACGGAATTACATGTACGCGAGGTCTGTCGGGTGGCCGACAGCGGTATGAATCGACGTAAGCTGGAATGCCTAGGTCTCCATGCCCTTGACCAGCCTGGCGGAATAGCCAGTCTTGGTTTCCAAGAAAATTATCGTGACGAAAGCGCGGAAGCTCAACCTCTGGCCATCCGATGATCCTTGACACAAAAGGAAAATGTCCCAAGTGTACCCCGGCTTAAGGACTCGAAATCCACAACAGAAACGCCAGATGTTAGCATTTGTGAATTTGCATGCCAATCGCTCCCGATTCCGCCTATGCCGAGCTTGTTCCATGGCAAAGACAATTCGCACAATATAGCGAACTGTCTGGCATCTTACCTGATCACTGCTCGATCGTCAACCAACTGCCGTCGGACCCGACCTCTGACGTCCTGCCATAAGATTTTTTCAGGGCTCAGAGCGTCATAATCCAAGACCCTCGGATGTTGTTTCGCTTCTGCAATAACAATGGTCGCGAGGCTTAGGGGCTCGACAGCCTTGAGCACAAATGATCATAGCAGGTCAATCATGCGCTCACTAGACTGGTATTTACCATAAGATCACCAAGTAAGTCCGCGCGTCAACATGCGATGTGACCGTCGATAATCAAGCTAATGTGCCACCTTCTGGGCAGGAGTTCCCTCTCCCGCTCATCCAGCAGTGATTTTTGTCTTCATACGTTAGCAGCAGCAAGATGCAGAGCCAGAAGCTTGGTTAGCTGACTGAATACCGGAACATTAAAACACTTCACTATAATCAAGGCTGGAGGCTGCAGTCCGCTAATGAGGGCTAGCCATTTCTGGACTACGAAGACAAGGTATTCATGTATTCGTAGATCTTCCGCATGGTCTACACGCCGAGAGCGCTCGCCTCCTTTCGCCACTCCTCTACGATTAATTAGGCTGGAAAGAGGAGTTCGTATAATGACTGCAAAGAGTAGGCAGAGTAATAAAAATGTTATAAAGAGTAACGTGAATGTACACCGAGCTGGCCACTTTCATGCGCCAACGCGACCGGCCAACTTAATCTTTGATTTTCTCAACAACCAATTATGGCAAAGTCATTCAACGAAGCAGACTTAATGCTCGCCCTTCAAGCTCTCAAAAATGACCAAAAACTTAGTCTCCGACAAGCGGCAAAAACGTACCAAGTCCCCCGAAGCACCCTCCAAACGCGTAAAAACGGCGTACCTTTCCGACGCGATATTTTGCCCAATCCACGAACTATGACAGAATTAGAAGAGGAGGTCATTATCAAGCATATACTGGACTTAGATGCACGAGCGTTTCCGCCCCGGATTGCTGATGTGGAAGCAATGGCAAATTCTATCCGCGCGACACGTAACGCAGGGCCTATTGGAACGCGCTGGGCCTCGAGGTTCGTCGCACGCAAATATTTTCTCAGCTGTCGACCAGTTTGCGAAGGGAGCAAAAATGATAATGCACGAGCTCGCCCTCGTACGGGCCGAGTGCGCTGAGCTTCGAGAGGCAAATAAGATGCTAAGCCGGCGCCGAAGGACTAAAAAAATGCAATTACGGGAAGGAGAATCACTTATTTTCCAAGAAGGACAGGACCTACGGGACTCTAGGGAGTTGGCGACGCAGATACAGCAAGAAGAGCGCCGAAATGGTGGTCGCGCAAAGCGTGTTGAAACGCGCCCGAGGCGCTGTGGTATTTGCGACGGGACTGGGCATAATGCGCGAACTTGTAAGATCGCATTGCCATCTTCTGGAGAGGAAGATTCAGAGTAATTTCAATTGATTTACGGCGTTGTGGTTTTACTAACGTGAATGCACACCGAGCTGGCCACCCTTACATAACCTCGCATAGAAATTTTACGATAGTAAAACCACAACGCCGTAAACATCCTCAGGGATCAGATAAGAGTCCTTCGCCAACATGAAGTCGACGCGATGCGGTACGAGCAGCGCACATGACCGCAAAAACCCTAGTGCAACCGAGCGGTCGAAGGCTGAAGTAGCAGCTTGGGAAAGTCCTTGGGAATGTCCTTGGGAATACGGCGCAGAAGTTTCCCCCATCCTAGAGTGTAGATACATAGTCCAAAAATCATGGTTGAGGAGGAAAACTGGAATGGGCTTTATGTAGATTTTGCCGCCGCCCCAGACGAGATGAAGTCTAGGGTCTTCCGCAGGGACAATGCTTCGGCCCTTGACTCTTTGCCTATGGAGCGCGTCAATGTTTTGGCCGGATTTCCTGGCAACTAGCCAAAGTTGATCGTAAAGTTCGTCCAGGAGTGGAGTTTCCAGTTGATTGGACAAATAGTCGCGGACCTCGTTGAGTAGAAGATTAACTGCGGGATCTCCAGCTATATGTGCTATATAATGTGCATCGTTCTCATGTAGATGTGTAGGGCTTGGTATGCTGATATCAGAAGGCTTCAAAAGTTCTTTGTTCGGAGCACATGACTGCGGGAACGGAGCCTGAGAGCCTGTAGAAATAGCCATCGTGTGTCAGGCACGACAGCGAAGTTGGCGAACGTAAGGGTGTGAGCAGCAGGTGCCTTGTATTTCGAGCCCATTGGTGTTCGACAAGGCACGAAGAGGCAACACCTCGGACGGAGCCGGGTATGTGGCTGCCTTAGGCTACAACAGGTCAGCTGCAGCCGGTACAGCCTCGACATCGAGAACAATGAGTGACAGTACTACACTTTGCTTTAATGTACTGCAACTGCATCGCACGATTGTCGACAAACTGTTTCTATACATTTTATGCGTATCTGCTCCTCTGTTCCCACCTGGTCCTTTACAACAATTGACCGGACCGACCCCTCTAGTGAAGTGGGGCCGACGGATCTAAAGAAGCAACTGCGATTTTCTCCATCCTCTTTCTCTCAATGGCATTATTCTATGACATGATCACGTACCTTGTCGTCTCTCTCCTTATGATCGCGTTCCTCTATGACCAGCTCACGAAGAAGATTCCGACCCGGGTCGACCCCCGTCAAGCCCCAAAATCGAGATTTGGGCTCGTCCCGGCAGGGCCGCATAGTTCACCTGTCCGTGCCGGAGGGATAGAGTAGGCGTGATTCCTCGCTAGTTAATTGGAAAATTTCTGACACGCCTAGTATCGTTTTCGTCCATGGCCTTGGATCTAACCCCGACACGACGTGGCGAGCGAGGTCTGATGCACCCGAAGAAGCCCTGCCGGATAGTGAGCGGTATGTGACCTGGGTTAGCGACTTCCTTCCCAACGATTTGCATACAGCGACCCGAGATATCCGCATGTTCTTCTATAACTATGATTCATACTGGAAGAGGGATGCAATACACACGCGGCTCTCGCATCTTGCCCATGTTCTCCTTGAGCACATCAAGCAGATCCGGGAGTCCGAGCAGGTGAGTAATGACAATGTATACGACTTTGGATTGCTGCTGACGGCCCGGCCTCCAGGAGCGAAGCCGGGACCTGATTTTCGTGGGATACAGTTATGGGGGTCTAGTGATCAAGCAGGTAAGTGGGCAAATGCTCTTCTCTAGTCGCGAAATCTGACCATGGTAGGCACTTGTTCAAAGCTATGCACGTCGAGGCCCAAGCCACGTTACCGAACATATCAAAGCGATCCTCTTCTTAGGTACGCCGCATCGTGGGTCTAGCTTCAGTGTATGGGGACGGCTGGCGGCGCGAGCTCTCCAGCCGCGCGGTTCCAACCCTTCAATCCTAGCCGAAATAGAGTACGATTCGACTTTATTGCTAGACTTGCACAGGACATTTGTCAGTATCGTTCGACATGATTTATGGGTGTTCAACTTTTTTGAGCAACGATCGACGCAACTTCTTCGACTATGGTTCATCCAATGGCAACAATTCGTAAGTAGGTTACTAAGCTGAAGAAAGCATTCTAACAGGAGATCTAGTGTGTTCGTGAGTCATCTGCAACGTATGATGGACCACATGTTGAAAACATCGGCCTGTCCGTGGACCACTCTGGGCTTAACAAGTTTGGTTCGAGAAACGAAAGCTATAAGATGATCCTATCGAAGCTTCGCAACATCACGGCATCTTCAGCTCGGTCGGTAAAGCACCACTACGCCGTCCCGCTCGAGACCGTATCAACGTTTACCCAGCGAGACGAGTTATGGAAACAACTTGAGGAAAAGCTGCAGATACGACATGAGAAAGCAAGTGTTCCGTATGGGGTTACCATTCACGGACTAGGTGGTGCTGGTAAATCCCAGCTGGCGCTAAAGTACGCGGAACATTATCGAGATCGTTATAACCCAATTTTGTGGATTGATGCGACAGATGAGGAGGCGGTCCGATCGAGCTTCAAAAGATGTGCTGCAGAGCTGGGTCTCCCAGAAGAGCAGAATAAGAGGCAAGGCTCTGCTCTCGCTGATGCGGAGGCTGTCCAGGCGGTGCTCCGATGGCTCCGCGATAGAATGGAGCCGGATGATGAATGGCTGTGTATCGTTGATAATGCCGATGACCTCCGCTGGGGAATTCAGAAGATAATGCCACAAGGGGGAAGAGGAAAAATTATTATTACTAGTCAGAACACCTTGAGCCAAAAGCTAGTTTCCGGGGGGTGCGAGCAGCTTAAAGTCGATATCATGTCGCCGCTAGAAGGAAGGAGACTTCTTCTCCAACATCTCAAGCTGGATGTAGTCTCAGCACCCGGAGAAATCCAAAACAGCTGCGATAAGATGGCGCAAAAGCTTGGATACCTAGCACTTGCTGTTGACCTTGCAGGCGCCTATATTGGCAACGACCCTGATCGTGAGGGTGCTCTGACGCAGTATCTAGCAGACTACGACACGCATTGCGACGAGCTCTTGCAAATGGATAGTTTTCGGGGACTTTTGCCAACGGAGAAGACAGTGTGGACGGTATGGGACACGACACTCCAAAGAATTACGAGAGAGAACCCAATACTACAGCCTAATTTGCTTTTAACGTTTCTTGCACACTTCAAGGGCACTATTGTTCAGGATGAGATGTTTCGACTAGCAGCTCTTGGCTGCGCTTTCGTCGATGATGAGCTCGTCGAAGGAATACCTACAGAGCTTCGAAAACTTTTCTTATCTAAAAGCGGTGAATGGGACAGTTTTCCATACCGGCAGAGCCGCGACGTACTGCTCCGCTATAGCCTGCTGCAGCTTGTGGACGGTGAATGGCGTGGCGTCATCATGCACAGGCTGGTTCAGTGGCGGGCACTACAAAGCGAACAAAGTCGAGGATGGGGTTGGTGGTATATAGTGTTTATACTAGCAGCGTGCCAACAACTTAGCGAGGACGAACGCCAGCCCGAGTTCCGTCGACATTTGATAGTGCATCTCCCACATATTTCCGAAATTCGCGGTAATGATGGTGTAGATTCGGAGAGGCAACATGATTTTATACGGAGCACGTTGAGTAGGGTTTTTTATAGTGAAGGCCGGTGGGAGGAGGCCGAGGAGCTGGAGGTGCAGGTGATGGAGACTCGCAAGACGAAGCTCGGGGCGGACCATCCCTCTACACTTACGAGCATGGCCAACCTAGCGTCGACGTACAGGAACCAGGGCCGGTGGGAGGAGGCCGAGGAGCTGGAGGTGCAGGTGATGGAGACTCGCAAGACGAAGCTCGGGGCGGACCATCCCGATACACTTACGAGCATGGCCAACCTAGCGTCGACGTTTTGGAACCAGGGCCGGTGGGAGGAGGCCGAGGAGCTGTTTTTGCAGGTGATGGAGACTCGCAAGACGAAGCTCGGGGCGGACCATCCCGATACACTTACGAGCATGGCCAACCTAGCGTCGACGTACAGGAACCAGGGCCGGTGGGAGGAGGCCGAGGAGCTGGAGGTGCAGGTGATGGAGACGAGCAAGACGAAGCTCGGGGCGGACCATCCCTCTACACTTACGAGCATGGCCAACCTAGCGTCGACGTACAGGAACCAGGGCCGGTGGGAGGAGGCCGAGGAGCTGGAGGTGCAGGTGATGGAGACGAGCAAGACGAAGCTCGGGGCGGACCATCCCTCTACACTTACGAGCATGGCCAACCTAGCGTCGACGTACAGGAACCAGGGCCGGTGGGAGGAGGCCGAGGAGCTGGAGGTGCAGGTGATGGAGACGAGCAAGACGAAGCTCGGGGCGGACCATCCCGATACACTTACGAGCATGGCCAACCTAGCGTCGACGTTTTGGAACCAGGGCCGGTGGGAGGAGGCCGAGGAGCTGTTTTTGCAGGTGATGGAGACTCGCAAGACGAAGCTCGGGGCGGACCATCCCGATACACTTACGAGCATGGCCAACCTAGCGTCGACGTACAGGAACCAGGGCCGGTGGGAGGAGGCCGAGGAGCTGGAGGTGCAGGTGATGGAGACGAGCAAGACGAAGCTCGGGGCGGACCATCCCTCTACACTTACGAGCATGGCCAACCTAGCGTCGACGTACAGGAACCAGGGCCGGTGGGAGGAGGCCGAGGAGCTGGAGGTGCAGGTGATGGAGACGAGCAAGACGAAGCTCGGGGCGGACCATCCCTCTACACTTACGAGCATGGCCAACCTAGCGTCGACGTACAGGAACCAGGGCCGGTGGGAGGAGGCCGAGGAGCTGGAGGTGCAGGTGATGGAGACGAGCAAGACGAAGCTCGGGGCGGACCATCCCGATACACTTACGAGCATGGCCAACCTAGCGTCGACGTTTTGGAACCAGGGCCGGTGGGAGGAGGCCGAGGAGCTGTTTTTGCAGGTGATGGAGACGAGCAAGACGAAGCTCGGGGCGGACCATCCCTCTACACTTACGAGCATGGCCAACCTAGCGTCGACGTACAGGAACCAGGGCCGGTGGGAGGAGGCCGAGGAGCTGTTTTTGCAGGTGATGGAGACTCGCAAGACGAAGCTCGGGGCGGACCATCCCTCTACACTTACGAGCATGGCCAACCTAGCGTCGACGTTTTGGAACCAGGGCCGGTGGGAGGAGGCCGAGGAGCTGTTTTTGCAGGTGATGGAGACTCGCAAGACGAAGCTCGGGGCGGACCATCCCTCTACACTTACGAGCATGGCCAACCTAGCGTCGACGTACAGGAACCAGGGCCGGTGGGAGGAGGCCGAGGAGCTGGAGGTGCAGGTGATGGAGACTCGCAAGACGAAGCTCGGGGCGGACCATCCCTCTACACTTACGAGCATGGCCAACCTAGCGTCGACGTACAGGAACCAGGGCCGGTGGGAGGAGGCCGAGGAGCTGTTTTTGCAGGTGATGGAGACGAGCAAGACGAAGCTCGGGGCGGACCATCCCTCTACACTTACGAGCATGGCCAACCTAGCGTCGACGTACAGGAACCAGGGCCGGTGGGAGCAGGCCGAGGAGCTGTTTTTGCAGGTGATGGAGACGAGCAAGACGAAGCTCGGGGCGGACCATCCCGATACACTTACGAGCATGGCCAACCTCGCTTTAACTTGGAAAGCTCAAGGTCGACAGGCAGATGGTTTGGTGTTAATGCAGGGCTGTGCGCAGGCTCAGCAACGAGTCCTAGGGCCAGAGCATCCAAATACTCTGTCGACTCAAGCCATCATAGAAGATTGGAGCATCTAGAATGCATGTCCTTTTGCTCTGTAATTATGAGCTGTTGGACTTTCTTTACTTGTGTTCTGTTAACCCGTTATTACTCAACTTGTTGGTCTTGAATTTTCCTTATAGCCTACATTTATCGTGCATTTTCTCGGGCGTTGAGATTCAACACCGGCTCGGTTTAGATGGTGACCACATCACCTTAATCAGACCATATATTTATTACACGCCACTGGCACATTCATATCCTGTGAGTCGGCACAGTCTCTCCTTAGTGCAGTAGCTATTTGAAGGGCTAAGTCCCCTGATATCTAGAGTGTCTATGTGCTGGTGTTTTTATTAGCTGCTAGCATGATATGCTTGGACCACGTACCATGATACGTAAACACATTAATCATCTTAGGGGTAGCGGTGCCTAGGTACCCTTGAGATAGTATCTCGTCCAGGCTTCTTGGTGATCCTGCACTGCAGACTTGCTGCAGCCAAAATGGTGGCAGATAATGACAGTACTTCTAACTTGAATGTAAACCGAGCTGGCCATGACACCGAGCTGGCCACCCTTACATAACCTCACATAGAAATTTTACGATAGTAAAACCACAACGCCGTAAATCAATTGAAACTACTCTGAATCTTCCTCTCCAGAAGATGGCAATGCGATCTTACAAGTTCGCGCATTATGCCCAGTCCCGTTGCAAATACCACAGCGCCTCGGGCGCGTTTCAACACGCTTTGCGCGACCACCATTTCGGCGCTCTTCTTGCTGTATCTGCGTCGCCAACTCCCTAGAGTCCCGTAGGTCCTGTCCTTCTTGGAAAATAAGTGATTCTCCTTCCCGTAATTGCATTTTTTTAGTCCTCCGACGCCGGCTTAGCATCTTATTTGCCTCTCGAAGCTCAGCGCACTCGGCCCGTACGAGGGCGAGCCGCCGTTTTTACGCGTTTGGAGGGTGCTTCGGGGGACTTGGTACGTTTTTGCCGCTTGTCGGAGACTAAGTTTTTGTTCATTTTTGAGAGCTTGAAGGGCTAGCATTAAGTCTGCTTCGTTGTATGACTTTGCCATAATTGGTTGTTGAGAAAATCAAACATTAAGTTGGTCGGTCGCGTTGGCGCATGAAAGTGGCCAGCTCGGTGTCATGGCCAGCGGTGTACATTCACGTTAGTAAATTAAATAATTGAGAAGTCTGGGATTGAGCGCCAAGGTTATGCCCTAGGCCGAAGGCGGTGTAGCGGCAATTGCACTTTGGTGGTCAAACCCTTCCCAGCTACAGATACAACCTACAGAAGAGTAGAGAGACACAACAATCCAGACAGGCTCGCCAAAGAGTCATCAATAGAGGATTGAATCCCTCAAAAAGTGTTTAAAGATATAACACCTTATAATAGTTAAATGCTCTAGAGAAGCTAGTGAGCAATAACGATACTGGTAATTCCTCAAACCGATACAAACTGCTCTCTCCTATCCCTCAAGTATTTTTCCGGTGTGAATATCCTAGGAAAGGGGGCGAAGCAAGGTTACCTTATCGAGCTTCTCTAGACAAACGTCGCCGCGTACGAAGGAGGCCCAGTAGGTTGCCTGAGCTGCTTTGCGCCTGTGGTACGACGTTTTTGTCATTAGCTGAAATACGAGTCCGAGGGAAATGAAAGGAAGAGGGAATATAAATACAAACGACAGCGGTGAGGCAAGACGAAGTATTTATGATAAACCGTCGACCTCACTCACTATTAAGCATGATGGTATCTGCGATGTCAGGCTGAGTAATAAAGTCGGTCCCAGGGTTCTGATTGGATTGGTGGGCGGGTCATATGGGGCGAATTGGTGCAATCAAAAACGGAGGCCTCGACGTCGCAGCTGCTATCTTGCTCCGCCAACAACACCGCGCCGACATTGAAAGTCGTCCGCAAACCCATCCGTCACGTCGCGAACGAAGCCGATTTATGATCTGCTGTCCATATAACCACATGCGATCGCATCCAAACACGCACTCCATTCTTCAATCATCCGAAATCGTCAATTTAATCCTTCTCCCACGTCATTCTCTTCCCAACCGCCAAGATGGGAAAAGCAGAGGTCGGCTCGACCAGGTACCTGAACAACAAGATGAAGTCCAAAGGACTCCAGCGGTTGCGATGGTTCTGTCAGGTCTGCGAGCGACAAATGCGCGATGAGAACGGCTTCAAGATGCACACACAGTCTGAATCACATGTCCGACAGATGATGCTGGTGGGCGAAGATCCGAAGAAGTTTATCAACGAATACAGTCGCCAGTTCCAGCGTGACTTCCTACAACTGCTGCGTACCGGTCATGGCGAGAAGCAGGTCCAGATAAATCACTTTTACCAGGAGTACATCGCCAACAAGGAGCACGTACATATGAACTCGACGAAATGGCCGAGTCTGACTGAGTTTGCCAAGCATCTGGGGCGCGAAGGCCTCTGTCGAGTCGAGGAGAATGACAAGGGGATTCATATCGCATGGATCGATGACTCGCCCGAGGCCTTAAGGCGGAAAGAGGCAGTGAAGAGGAAGGAAATGCAAGACAAAGGTGACGAAGAGCGCGAGCAGAGGATGATTAGAGAACAGGTCAAGCGTGCGCAGCGAGAAGCGGCAAAGAAGCAGGCTGGAGGTGCAGACCGTGAGGACGACGAGGATGAGGAAGAACTGGCACTGAAGAGAGGCGAGGGTGAGAAGATCAAGCTGTCGTTCGGCGCAAAGCCGGCTGCGAGTACAAATCCTGCGTTATCCCCAGATAAAGAAGATGAACCTACACTGGAGTTAGCCGGCACAACGGAAGTACCAGTCCCGGAGAAGCCAACCGTTGCGCCCGTATCTATGAAGATGACCGCAAAGCCGCAACCCAAGAATGTGTTCGCAACAGCCAAAAAGAACGCTCTTGCTGGAGGCGCGAAAAAGCCATCGCCATTTCAGCAACCGCGGAAGATGAGCGAAGCCGAACGGATCATGAAGGAAGAGATGGAGAAGACCAAGAAGAGGTCTGGGCCCGGTTTCAACTTCGGCTCCTCTAATAAGAAGCAGAGGACGGATTAAAGCAGCACGTCCTCACAGTGTGATTAATCCGGAAACACAGGTGCCAGAAATTGATGAACCCTCAGTGTGCCCAACACTGAATGGCATGCTTATAGCAGCGCATACATTCGAGGGGAGTTTGGTACTTAACCACGCCATTGCGCCGATTTTTATCAGGTTGAAACTGATGGAAAGCATTACAACAAACGGTACGTCTATGGCACAGTCGTAGTCGTAGGTGTATTTTGCGAAATGCTAGACTCGACTCTGCCTTTCACGGTTGGCACTGGCACCAGGAAGATATAAACAGAAACTTATATAACCCGGAGCATCTATATGCATGCTGTCTCAAGCTCATGCTTGCTTCTTCTATGGTATGTTTATGCCATCCTGTGGTCTACTCGACAAATGCTCATGAAATCTTTGTGACAATCAGCTCCCCCTTATCTTCCCCGTCCAACTCCAAGAAGCTGCCACTCTCCAGCTTTTTTGTCCATTTCGTACTCTCGTACCTGGCTAAAATCAGGGTCATGCGCAAAGGCGCATGGTCGCTTGAGTTGTGCTCCGCAGTCTCGTCCGCCAGTGGTGTGAACGTCCACCTCCCGAATGCCCAATTCAGGATATATCTCTGGGAGGGATGTGGTGGCGTAGGCAACGACTCATCTTCGCCTGAACTTCGAACTGTCGAGGATGCCGTCAAAACCGACTTGATCCTGTATACCTCGTCTTTCGGGGCTGCGTTTAGCAAAGCCATCAGCTTGACTGAGGAGACAGCTGATCCCTCCTTTCCCTTCAGAGTGACCGACAGGACTTCGACTTCGGTTTGATGGTCGTGGCTGTGATCGTGCCCATGTTCATTCCTTGCCGTGGCCTCCTCGGTCAGAGTTCGAGCGAGGCCACCATCTACGCCAAATATCACATCCACAGGAACGCGTCCCTTGTCGCTCTTGACCCATGCAATATCGACTTCCAAATCTCCAACTCGGTCCAGAACCTCGTCGAACCGCCGCTCATCACAGCTCTCCCACTTATTAAACACAATCAAGTCAGTGTATTTCACCTGTACTCTGGCCGTGTAACTTGTGTCTTCGTAACCCTTCCAATTCTCAACATCAATAACGCTTACGACGCCGTCGAGAGTATAATTCCCCGTTTCCCGCGCCAACCGATTCACCTCCATCGCCAATGTGGCAGGGAATGCCGACCCAGATGTCTCGACGACAATACGATCCGGCGTAACGGATTTCTGCAGCTCGGCGAGTGCCTCCGAGAGCTGCCCAACTAAGTTGCAGCATATGCAACCGTTGAGTAGCTCTTGTACACCAGAGATGGCGGATGACGTGGCTAGCTGGCTATCGATCGCGACATCGCCGAACTCGTTCTTGAGGAGGGCGAGCTTGTAGGTGGGGTTTGCGGCGCGGAGCTGGGGAAGGAGGTTAAGGAGAAGAGTCGTTTTCCCTGAGCCCAGGAAGCCGGTGATGATTGTTATTGGTATAGGCGCCATCGTGGGTGGTAGGGGTGAGTTGGAAGGTGTTCGTGGACGAACATTCGATTGGAATAAACAACTTTTTCAAGCCATGTCATCAGCTGTTGTAAAAAAGTCCCGCTTCCGGCACTCATACGACTTGCCTCTGGGGCTTATCGCCCATGGAGGGGTACCGACATTAGCGTTATCTTAGCGCGGGGCAGGGGTCGATGCGCCCATGGAATCGGGAAACGGCACAAGAGAAATGACGTAGCCGGTGTTACCCGGTGTTGAAACTACTACATCTTGCCCAGCATCTGCCAACTCGCGCAGGTATCCTCGTAGTGATATCACACTTCAGATTAGCCTTTCATAGGATATTCGCAAGGGCTGTTATCTCAACCACACAACCCCCTACAAACAATCCCTTAGTCCTTGGCTCTGTTGCCAACCCAAAATCTTCACATCACCTCGACTAGATATTACCCCATGTCTTCCTCAACGGGAATCCTCTCTTCCACAAGCGAAGAGCAACACACATCAAGCTTCAAGGAGCAGCTGGACCAGAAGGCCAAAGATGACCGTCACCCACCAAGCACCGAGACCGAACCTGGCACCGCGCAGATACTTAAGGAGAAAGGTACGACATTGCCCCCATGTACCACCACATTTGTTGGAACGTCCATACATGTACTCACACTCCAAATAGTGAACCACTACGTCCCAGCCGCAGCTAAGATCCTGGGGACCGATGCAGAGCAGAAGGAAGACGAACGCACGACTCCGCCCAAGGAGACCCATAGCTTCCCTGCACGTCCCAGCCATGACGCGAATATTGAAGACTTCATTCGTGATCAGCATAAGAGTAAGAAGGGGGCAGATGGGCAGCTGGCCGAGGTGTAGAGCGGATTGCCTCTTATCTCGGTGGAAGTGTACACTTTGGGACGAACGCTGGCGGCCCGCGTTTCTGGACGGTATTCTGATAATGGGGACTTGAAAGGGAATGGAATGGAATGGAATGACATATGATAGGGCGTCGAGTGGGTAAATAAGCAGGGCATACTCTATTACTGTTTTCCTTTTACGCGCGGTTTTTGACGCAAGCAATATCTGCATCCTCGTTAACTCTGGGGTGTTGTCTATAAGCTCGGTAATTTTTACCAAGCTGCAAATAAGATGTTTAATGGAACTTTTGAGGAGCAGATTCGGGAGCCTAACACACTTCATGCTGGATTGCAGTGCTTAGGCATTTGCTTGCACCTAGAAGGTACACTAGCACAGATTCAATATTGCTCTGCTAAATGCAAAACAGAATTGTGCCAACTTCGTGGATGGCCATGTTGTGTTGTTTCAATGTATTGTAGGAAAACTGCCATCATGTTTCACTACTTAAGGATATAAATCTCGAACTATGTACAAGACGAGAGTGATATAAAGAGAAAACGAAGATATTTTACTCGAATTCGTATCGAGGATATCGCACCCGTACATAGGTAGTAATCCCCACCTCATCATATGACTTATATATCCAGTTCTCAGAAAGAACAAAGAACCTTCAGTCGCAGCGTGCTAATGCCATTCAATTAGAAATTAGATCGTCTATCGAGTAAAAGTGAAGACTAATACTTAAGCAAGTTCCATAAGGTCGTCAGTATAAAACGCCAAGGAATCTCCAACTCAGCATGCGTGTACTTAAATTAAAGGCAAGTGCAACGAAAAGGGACCGGCTTCACTAACCTAGTGACATGCTTCCTTAACTGTATTTCATCCACCACAACTGCCCATCACAGCACATCCAGTGCCTTCCACATTTCATAACAGCGCTTGATACCTAGGCAACTCACCAAATGTCCCAACCAGACCCAAGCACCCTAGCCTCACCCAATGCGCCATCTTGGGCGCCAAGTTCCCCGAATTCATGCTGTCTGACGGGACAGTCGTGAAGATGCGAACGGTTTAGGGCCTGTTCGTCAATATCAGAGCCTACGATGCCAGTGATCCGGCCGATAAGGACAAGAACGCGCCGTGTTAGAAAGTTATGGCGGTTGCGATTCTACTGCTGAAGAAAGTCGGTCAATTGCATCACCCTAGAAGCATGTGATGCGGAATCTGGAACGCTGCTGCTTATTGGAATTTGAACGGACAGACATGGTTCTCCTGTCCACGTCGAAACAATGGATAGACACGACGAGCCTGGGCAAAAACTTGTAGGGGATTTGGCGTTGCGGAAAAACTTGATCAGAGGGTGTTTCATGGTGGGGGAATAATAAGGGATAGGCAGGTATTGATGGTGAACTTGTGGCAGCTTGAGTTTTGTGTAATGTACACTATCTTATATACTCTCTACTATCAGAAACGTTCCGCAGCGGTTCCAGCGCGCTCTTGGCCGTTGTTACGATGTCAACTCACAAAGATACCTTACCGCCTTCGCTTGGCCGATCTGCGACGTCCTGATGTACAATCAGTAAACGGCAACATAAGTGCTAGCCAACCCGATTCATTACTCACCTTCCACGCCTCATCGAAGCCCGCGTTACGCACCCAAGTTGGTCCCGGTGCCTCGACCGAATCAGCAACCAAATGCCCGACCTTATTCCATAAGTCGCCCTTAATGAACATTCCTTGTTCGTCTTCGTATGGTTTGCTAACATGTTGGCCTACACCGATTGCTCGGAATAGCTTGATAGCGTGGCCATCTTCGACCAAGTTGTGCATTCTGGGGAGTAACTCTGGACTTCATTAGTACATCCTAAAGCGAATGGCAGTGTAGCTCAATATCACGTACCGATAGTTGGTCCTGGGTTCTTATCTTTTGGTACGTACAACGCAATCTTATCCACTAATATCTTGGGGCATCCTCTGGCGGCATATTGGAGTAAATCCATGCGAATTTTCCATTCCAAAATTCGCACCTTGTTCTCGGTGGAGATCCAATCCTGTTTATTGAGAACGATAAAGATGGGAGAAACATTGACATGATGTCTGTGTGTTTAGAATCGAGGATTTAGTGAGTGGGGATCCGGTACTTACATCAGAAAGAATTCATACTTGGGATCCTTTCCCGGATAGACTGCGGCACAAGAAGCTTCATAGATTGCTGCGTTGAACATTTCGGCCGTTCTTTGGTCTAGCTCTTCAGGCAGCACTTTCACCTGTCCGCAATACTTGATTGCTTCTTCCCACGCTCGAGCCAGGACTCCATCACGGATCTTGTTGCTGTCATCTAGTCGAGGTGAGTTTCTCAGTTTATCGTCCTTGGCCAAGGTGTTGAGAAGAGACACGATGGTCGGCATGGGCGTCGGTGCAGACTTTGCCTTTTCCTCAGCCGTGATGAGTAACTTTCGGAGCTCGTCTTCGTGCACGCAGGCCTGGGCCAGCGCCATCGCGACAATGGCGGGTTGATCCCACTCCACACCGTACATCAGCTGTATAAGAGGGTGGAGAAAGCCTGGGGACGAAATTCAATACCACAGCCTAGAATACAAAGGATGAATAGGGGCGGGACCCCAAGACGCACCTGAAAACATCCTGACCATCATGTCCTCGCATCTCTCGTCGCCCTTGAACATGTACTCGGCCAGTGCCTTCTGCCAACCTAGTCGTTCGATCTCATGTTGGTAGAAGTGAAGCCAGTCCGTGTAATACTTCGCCTTGCCCAAATGCTTCTTCGCTTTCTCCCAGTCCTTGAGGTCCTCAACCAGATTTCCATGCGCCTTCACCGATGGACGCTGGTATCCTTCATTCTCAATGTACCCCTTCACGAGGTCTTCAGCCGACGCCCCTGTGCCGTACAAGGCGAGGATATGGTGGCTGATGCTGTGGAAATATTAGAAACCCGAGACTCCGCTGAAAAAGAAATGTAGGCGACTTACTGGTTGTGAAATCCACCATCGTTAAAGAACACGTGGTGTTGCTGATATTATTTTTAGATAAGACCTCATTTTGCAAGCCAAAAACCAGTATGACGTACGTTCATATCCTTTTGCAGCAACTCGGTAGCTTTCTCGGCCGCAGATTCATCCTGACCAAAATGCCACAAACCGGTGTTTTCGGGAGTGATCTTGATTTTGTATGCTGTCGCCATACTTCTGAAGTGTTGTTTCTGGGAAAGTGTTATTCGAAAAGTGCTGCATATGAGTCGCAGAGGTAGGACTCTAGCGGAAGCCATCGAAAGTTTGGGCACCTTTAAGTGAATAACAACCAGGCGTCAACTTCATCTCATGACGTTTGTTAGCTTCCCCTTATTGCAGCTCTTAGTATCCGGTCCGACCTCTGGACGGTACGAAATGTGCGTTTGTCTCGGTTTTGCGTAGTTGCGGTTGCAGCTTACAAATGAAGCCCGGCTTTCAAAATATGCGGGGATGTAGCATCCGACCGAGCTGTAGAATACTGCATTTACAGGCGTACTAGCTCCGTTTTACCTCAGCTTACCAATTTGTACCTCCTACAAGCAGAAGCTAGGTAAGGTTCCCGTCAGGCTGTCGGACAGATGAGAGCGAGGTCATACATATCCAATCATTTCCTCACCGTACGACAACCCCGTCATTGTTACGTCAACCTTATGTGCTTGAGAGCGAATGAAACTTCTCAAACCGCGTGATGGACGTGTAGATTTCCGTTTCTACTGGAGTCTGAGCTGAGTTGCCATGCAGAATTCGCACACCACTCCAGCTGCTCGATGATCAAGCAGGTGTCAGCATGACAAGCCGATATAAACTCAAATATGACGCCATGGCTGGACACCATTACTGAACACCTTGATTACGGCGTACATTCCCCCATTGTTATGCCAAAATGGGGGTAGAAAAAGTTGGACGGAAAGATGGCCTCGCCTTTAGACGAGCAACTGTATGGACATAATACACAGACTCCCTTGCATGATACAACTTACAAACGTACCGTCTATGACGTAGCTCCCATGTGTATTATAATCATACTAGCAGTAGCCGACCTGCAGACCTATCCGCCTCTATATCATACCTGTGTGCATATGTGGCCTATCATACCTCTATGAAGAGAGGATGTCTACATGTAGGAAAATCCCTAGCCAATTTGACCGTAGAAAGTCACATACCTTGATGATTTATCAAGAATTGTTCCGTAGAGCTTTCGTACCGGGTCCTGCGAACGCTCACATAAATCCATCTAGTCTCAATCAGTAGCGATTTCAGTTCAGCAACTATACTTTGGAGTATATCGAAAACTTCGATTCCTCACGCAGACAGCATGACCTTGGCCCCAAGTCGAACCTTACTGGACGGACAGTCAGCAACGCCTATCAAGCCTTGCGGCGATATCTTCAGGTCTCCATTCCATCTCGTCGAAGTTGAACCATGTCTCGGCCACTTTGGGCACGCTCTCGGACACAGCGTACGAGGATTACCAGTCTCCTCGATCTCCCCTCCCCCAGAGATACGAAAGCAAATTTACCGCCACTGCTTGGTCTTCCGGTCTGTTATTAGTATGGATTTCCTAATCTCGAATTTAACTGGCCTCACCCAGATCTGGACAAGAGCCTCCTCGTCGTGTCAAGATAAGTCAGCACAGAGGCATTAGACGTGCTATACGGCCAAAAGGCGACCGCTACTACGATGGCCGGAATGTTGTGGGGGATGTACAGGCATGGTTTGTCTGACGGAGACGGATCTTGAGGGCGTCGTAGCACATCTATCGGGCGAGATAGTGGTTGAAGCTGATGAAGGCGAACGGATGGAGACGGTAGAAATTCGTGGTTCATGATTCTCGCCTAGATATCAGAAAGTGATGAACCGGGCTGGGTATTTGATATTTGACAGGGGAATGTTCCAAGGG
Source organism: Pseudomassariella vexata (assembly GCF_002105095.1). Lineage (NCBI taxonomy): Eukaryota > Fungi > Ascomycota > Sordariomycetes > Amphisphaeriales > Pseudomassariaceae > Pseudomassariella > Pseudomassariella vexata. The sequence goes on along the minus strand of NW_024467956.1, from coordinate 3,644,666 downwards.
GATGGTTTTGGAGGAATCGACAAACCAGAATGAAGCTAAGTGAGGCTTTGGATGCTAGGAAGCATGAATCAACGGCGGACTCGACCTATGTTCGCCGCTACGAATATTACACAAAATAGAGCTCAGGAGGTGTGTGATAGTCTACCCGAGGACACGATCACTGCAAATCCGAGGGGACACAGAAGACTAGAAACGTTCGCGATGGACTAGGTCAGTCATATCCATGCCTTTTGACGGTCTCGAATGCCCGTTCAGGCTGCTTAACGTGGTCGGTCGTATGGGATGAGTTACAACAAACACAATTATCTGTTCAGCAGTGGAGAGTGGAAACCGCATCGGGGACAGAGACGAGTAACAATCCTAATACCGACGGTGTCTGTTTTCAAGGGGCTTCCTTTCGCCACATTACATAAGCTCAGGTCAGGCTCAACTCAGGCTCAAAAGGTTTGTCTTCATCTTTGGCCTTCAACTAGCGACCGGTGTGTTTGATTGACTGTGTGGGGTGAGCACACTTATCGCCCAAGCCATTTAGGGCCAGACGGAGAAGCAGTGGCGTTGGAACCTCCAGAGCTACTGCGCCTTTAGTTACTAGTGAGTCGAGGTCTTTTCGACATTTCGTGGCCTTCTCAGCGAAGGATGCAAACCCATTATTGCAGCCGAAGAGATTGAATTGCAGTTGGAAGGCTAAGAATACACTGTATTGCCAGCTGGTTCGAGCCTTTTAGTAGATCAAGCCTTCAACGTCTGAGGTGTAATTGAACTGTTCCAGTTTTGCAAGGGTTGTTTGCTTTTGTTTTTCTCTCGGGGCAATCACTGCCTCAACAGCATGGTAGCACAGACCACTCATCAGTCGCAGCGTGCTAACGCCGCGTAGCTTCCCCAACACTTTGGTAGCATTGTTCGACTCGACATCTTCTTCCAGGCCTTCTCAGCTGGAAGATGCCATCGTCGCCGTTATGGTCATCTTTTGATCAGCGATCAGTAAAGCCTGATCATTCTATGACAATCCGCCATATGCAGCTTGAAAACATGCCTCCCCTGCTACTCAATCGCTGCCCTACCAATCGGCCGGGTTCAAGATCCTTCTGCCTAGCCGCGCCTCATGATAAAATGACACGGCGGGCTAATGTTGCTACGTTATGGCCAAGTTCGACCAATCCGCATCGCGGGAACGGATTGACACTCATGCTTCATCATGCCGTCGCATGGGTCGTTTCCCAGCTGAAGTTAGATGAAGCCACTAATTTGACCGGCTTTACAGGAAACAGCGAGGCACCAGGGGTTTTTTACGATTGAGGACCGATCGAGAGACATGCGCGTGCTATTGCCGTCGCCTAGTAGTCGAGTGACACAGTTGAGGTCCCCTGGATAGCGCAGTCGCCAATTCTTCTCCGGTCATTCTAATTTGTCGAACTCTCTCTTCCCTTACATTTCCATATTTCGACGGCTTGTCTTCATTCTTGCCGTCGTCCGTTCGTTCGTTTCTCTTTTCCCAATGAGGGGTATACGCTCTCTTTTCGTTTTACCATCGGTTTTGGGGAGTATTGTCAGAGGTGCCGTCGATGATGGCTTGTCGCGGCGAGGTGTTGACAACCCAACCCCAGAAAACTTCCGCCGCCATGCTTTCCCCGCGGCCGTGGTGATTGGCGACTATGTTTATATAGATGGCGGCGAGATGTCTCAAGCAGAAGGTGGTCAGGAGCCCAGTGAGAGCAAACCCTCGTATGCCAGTAGGTCCTCCATTCGCGATGTATCTCGGCTAGCGCTCCCCGTCTTGAGTGCCTGGATGTATGTGGTTGACGCGAGGCGTAGTGAACTCAACCCTTTCATTACCCATCAAATCGTCATGGACAAACGACAGTGTTTCTATTCGCTCCATCACGAAGAAAGCGCCCCTACAAAATCAACAGATATACTGGAACGATCCAGCGGTCAACTCTTTTTATACGTGGGGCGGAATGACGGCGAATTGGGGGGAGGCTGCCGACAATGAAATATGGAAATTCCTTGCGGATGGCGAAGGGGGTGGTGAATGGAGCAAGGTCACACTCTCGACAATTGTAGCCTTCAGCAACTCACTCCGGCCTATAGGTGCTGCATTTACTACCCACAACGGTGTGGGATATGCTCTTGGGGGTGATGTGAGCATACGTACAGATACAAGCATCTCGGGAAACCTGACCACGGCAATACCGGGTTACGTTACCTTCGATATGCGTAATCTCACATTCACGAACTCCAGCTCCGACGGTTTCGAAAAATACGGCACGAACATGAATGGACGTGCTGAATTTATACCATTTGGACCGGATGGACTCCTCATATTCTTGGGCGGGTCCGAAGCCCCAGTTGGCGGTGTGACCGAGTACGATCAACTCGATTGGAACAGTCTCTCGATGCTCGACCCCAAGACAAACAAGTGGTACAGCCAGAAGACGACAGGGTCAAAGCCCACAACGAGGGAACGCCATTGCACTGTTGGGGTTGCCGGCCCAAATGGGACATACGAAATGCAAGAGATACTTCCTCGACGTGAAATGGGATTACGACTAACCTTTTGATGCGTAGCTTCATATACGGCGGAATGTCGGATCAGACGACCAGCTCCTCCGACGAAGTCTTCGTGCTTTCACTTCCCGGCTTCGTATTCTTCAAATCCTCCAGCCTAGGTACGCCGCGTAACGACCACGCTTGTGTCGTAGTAGGAAAGCGGCAAATGCTGAGCGTGGGTGGCACCAACGGCTACGAGGGGTACCCGAATTCCATTCTGCAAGCCGACCCGTGGAAGCAGGGCCTCGGTATCTTCGATATGTCACAGATGCAATGGGCGAGCAGTTACGATGCGAACGCGGCGGAATATGAATCGCCCCAAGTCATTCGTGATTGGTATGACCAGGGGGGGTTGGCTTCGGTATCGTGGGGTAGCGACGACGTCAAAGCTTTGTTTATCGACGGGTCAAACCCGAACGTCGGGGATAACGGGACATCATCCACAACGAGCTCGAGCTCGGGACCGTATTCTAGTTCCACAGGCACGGGGGATGAGCCTCAAACCAGTTCGACTCCAGTGGGTGCCATAGTGGGTGGAGCTGTTGGGGGCGTCGCACTCCTTGCTGCAATCGGCGGAGCCGCAGGCTTCCTCCTCCGCCGCAGAATGGCCCAGAAAGCCGCACTTGTAGGGGGGTTATCTGCTGATCAGCAGTGGCAGACCGACAAGCTGAATAGCCCGACGTGGCAGTATCCCCTTGTCGAAATGCCGACCGAGGCGTCTCACGGTGAACTTGCCACCCAGCAGCCTCGCTACGAATTAGCCGCTCATGACGCACTCTTTCAACAAAATTTGCAGGAACATTACGCACCTGAGCAGAGTTATACGGGAACAACAGACCAGAGTTTACAGGGGAGGGACCAGGAAACTACGAGTGACGTTGGTTTTTGAAAGAAATGACGGTCTCGGATGAATGCGTCAGGAACTAATGGTAGATAGGTAATATCGGGGATACATCATGACTAGCGCATATCAAGACATTTTTGAAGATTCTCTGACAATATGAAGTGATCCGCGAGAGCTCAGTAGCACGTATTGAAACCGCCCTAAAGTGGCTCAAAGAGGTGCTTGTTCCTAAGATGCAGCCAGTGGACCCTCCTGGGGTTCGTTTGATTATACTTTACGGACACAGAAGCCATGAAATTACTAGGAATTGAATCATTCGCTCCCAGTAATATTTTGTGGCTAACGTAGTCCACGATCCAATTGCACACTTCGGCAGATTTTCGTACGCTACCACTTTGACCTGCGGTTTTTCACCACATAACTATGGTTGGTTCTTGGAATGAAAGTGATATGATTCTAGCATTACATGCGCTTCAATCTGATCCAAAATTAAGTGTACGTCGCGCTGGTCAGATCTATAACGTACCTTTTAGAACCCTTGCGTATCGACGCGACGGTAAAACCGCTCGAGCGATTACGCGATCGCCAACGCAAAAGTTGACTCCTTCTGAAGAAGAGGCAATCGTACGACATATAGCCGACCTAGATTCGCGAGCATTTCCTCCCCGATTGAGTGGTGTTGAAGATATGGCCAACCGATTACTTCGAAGTCGCGACGCGGGACGCGTCGGCGTCAACTGTGCCTCGAGCTTCGTAAGACGACAACCAGACCTCCGGACGCGTTTAAATCCAAGGATCGACTATCAGAGAGTCCTCTGCGAAGACCCTGACGCGTATCGCGCGTGGTTTGACCTGGTACGGAATACAATTGCGAAATACGCGATCCAGGAGGAGGATATCTACAACTTCGACGAGACCGGTTTTATGATGGGCCAAATCTCGTCCGAAATGGTCGTGACGACTTCTGATCGGCGCGGAAGGCCTAGAGCAGCCCAGCAAGGAAATTGGGAATGGGTTACAGTTATTCAAGGCGTTGGGTCGTCCGGTTATGCCCTCCCTCCGTACATCATTTTCGCCGGCAAAACCCACCTCTCGTCATGGTACGAAAACAGCCCATTACCGCCTGATTGGGTTATCGCAGTTACTAAAAATAGCTGGACTACGAATGAGAGAGGCGAAGATTAGATAAAACACTTCGATCATCACACTAAGTCTCGTACGAAAGGTACTCATCGCCTATTGATCCTCGACGGTCACGAAAGCCATCACTCGACCGATTTCGAGGTATATTGCAAAGCTAACAATATCGTCACGCTTTGTATGCCTCCTTATTCGTCGCATAAGCTCCAGCCTCTTGATGTTGGCTGTTTTCGCGGGTTAAAAAGAGCGTACGGAAAAGAAATCGAAGATCTCATGCGAGCACATATAAGTCATATCTCGAAAGAAGACTTTTTACCGGCGTTTTTAAACGCGTACAACGCAACTTTCACGGTTTCAAATATCCAAGGAGGTTTCCGAGGGGTAGGAATAGTTCCGTACGATGCAGATTATGTCATATCACAGCTCGATGTGAAATTACATACGCCAACACCTCCGGGTAGCTCGGCTGGTCTCCCCGTCCCTTGGGAATCAAAGACTCCGAACAACCCAACCGAAGCCCAATCACAAACCGATTATGTGAAAAACCTACTGCTGCTACCTCCCTGCGCACACTTCGAACACCCTGCAGTCACTAGATGTAGGTGAAGGTTCTAGTATCAAGATGAACTTCATTAGATGCTACAACAAAGCATGCAGGGATGGAATAACTCCATTTTCAAGCATCGTCCGAAGGAGAAGACTCCGGAGCCAGAATTCGATGAATTCAGAACACCACTTGACGGCCGCCACATTATGATTTGAGGAAAGGACAATTCCCAACGAATAGGTTACTATTCCGCAAGGTAGCCAAGTCCCGTGAAAATAACTCAGAATAGTCGGTAATGCAAAGTAGCCGTGTTGCCGCTCTTGGGGCTGAGAATGAGCGCCAACGGCCAAAAGAAGCGCCAGAAGGTCGAGAATCCGAATACATGGTTTATGGCAATCGCCAATACACTGGCCGAGGACCCCGAAGCCTATTTAAGCCACCAACCGAGTATTCAGCCTTAAGAGAGGTAGTTGAAGCAAATGAGGCATCAGAGGATGAAGGGGCCGAGATCAGCGTGCAGCGCACCATAAGGAATGTATTAGAAGTCGTTGTATCTCTATTTTCCCCTCTCGGTCTGGACAGTCCTACAGCTCCAACCGAGATTCCAGAGCCATTGTGGCTGTCTGTGGCTGTACACTGCGATGGCCGTTCTGGGAGGGGTGTTGATTATGGAGCCAAACCTTCGCAATGGGCGTGAGAGCCCCAACAGTTACTGGGGTTTATTGAAGTGACGTGCTGGAGGGCCTGTGCGATCACGCCATAATATTGGCTCTAAAGTCTAGTTAACTCGAACGGTATGCCGCCCCGCGAATCTTAAAAACCAGATATTCCGATCCGTCAGTCACTTTGCTCCGGAACAATGCATGCAACTTATGACCGAAGCCGTAATTATTTGGTTACTGGTTGAAATCATTGACTCTTGTATGGGCTGCATCAACTTTGCTGTACCATCGGTGGAAATGGGGGTTGACGTATACTCATGATGCATAGGAGAAAGCTCAATTCCTGCGTTCAGCCACCTTTACCCTCCCTAAGCATTGTGCCTCGATTTCTCCTCATGGCTCTCGCCCCAGGCTCCACTTAACGAAAGCTATACTCACACAGCACAACAGTGTGGGGTTATATCATGTAAGCTAGCTGATTTCTAATCAGATATTCACTACGGAATAGAATTCCTCGACGGCATTTGTAATATATACCATCGCCTGGCAAATATAAAAGGCACTCCTGTTTACAACTGTTGTATAGACGACAACATAACTTGGCCATATCGCAACTCATCTCTCATCCCAAATGGCTGACAAATCTGGAATCCATCTGTATACGGCGCAGACGCCCAACGGCATCAAGGTGTCAATTCTCTTGGAAGAGCTGGGACTGAAATATGAGGTGCGTTGTCTAATGACCTTAAATGGCTACGGTGATTACGACTAATCAAACAAACAGACACACACGCTGCAGTTCAGCAAGAATGAACAAAAGGTTCGGGGCCCGAACTCATACCAAACTCGGTAACAACGGACGACGGAATTGATCATTGAAATAGGAGCCGTGGTTCCTGGAGATAAATCCCAACGGGCGCATCCCAGCGCTGACGGACACCTTCACGGATGGCAAGCTCATTCGCCTGTTCGAGAGTGGCTCGATTATGCAATATCTGGTCGAGCGTTACGACAAGGACCACAAGGTGTCATATCCTCAGGGGACAAGGGAGTACTATGAGGTGAACAGTTGGGTACGTAATAGCTTCACATCGCGAGATGCGTATCCACTAACGACGACAAGTTGATGTGGCAGATGGGAGGTCTGGGTCCGATGCAAGGGTATATATATCCTATTTCTGTTCATGTGTCGATTAGGTCTATGCTGATAAGCCCCCAGACAGCTCATCTACTTCAACCGCTACGCGCCCGCGAAGATCCCCTACGCAATTGACCACTACAAGAACGAAACCGGCCGCCTCTACAAAACCTTGGAAACGCAGCTCAAGCCATCCACGTCGGGCTACCTCGTCGGTGACCGGTGCACGGTAGCCGACTTTTCTTGCTGGGTCTGGGTGGCAGCCTCTTGTGAGTCTTATTTACTTCTAGGTAGTGACAGCAAACGGGTATGAAACTGACGAGTGACGCAGATTCCGGTGGGGTTGACCTCGCCGAGTTCCCACTACTGAAGGAATGGGTTGATCGATTACTTGCTCGTCCTGGGGTTGAGAAGGGGCGTCATGTACCCTCGCCTCATACTGCTTTAGACGCTGCAAACCTGACTGAGGAGGAGTTGAACGCGAAGGCTGAGCAAAGTCGGGCGTGGATTTTGAAAGGGATGCAGGCAGACAAGGAGAAGAACTAAGGCGTTGAGCTGGAAGTCAATGCGATTTAAAACCACTTCATTTCATCAACTGTCACTTGACCACTTCGGACTTACTCTTCGGAACAGTACGTGCTGCAAGATATCGGAAAGTTATTGTGAAACGCATGCCGCTTGTTGTTGCTCACTAGGCTTATAACTCGTAGGTTTCCCTCGTAGCTTTTCCAGAACGCCACTGTCTATAATCCCCCAACTCACATAGATCTCCGAACGCACTCTGCGTACTTGAAACAGGCCTATTTACCCGTGAGTCCCTCGGCCTGCTTCCACTCAAAGTGATGCTTCCCCTTCTTGGGTCCACCAACCGGGTCATCCGAGTCATCATACATATGCTGACCGAAATAATCCAGCTGGGCTTCCGTGAACTGCGTCGGCAGCTTACTCGACGTCTCGTATTTGAAGTACTCCAAGCTCTGCCCGATAGCAGGAACGAAATGATCGGCCTCGACGGACTTCAGCACCACCTGTTTGATGGCCGGGAAGTGTTTGTGCAACTCGCTCCCCACCTCGTCATTGGAAAGGAGATTATCCGGATCGTGGCCCTCGCGCTTGTACATCCCCTCGAGCAAGTCGGCTATGCCGTCCGCTTGGATGATGCACCCACCTCTCCACAGCTGTAGTATTTTCACGTAGTTCAGGTTCCACCCCTCATTTTTGTCCTTTTGCCGAATGAGGTCGAGCCCCTGCGCGAAGCACGTTAGGAAACAGAAGTAAGTAGTCCGGTGTAGCCACTCGGCAAACTCGTCCCTGGATTCAATCCCATCGAAGGACTTCGCCTCCACGCCGCCCTCGGCAGACTTCTTATTCTTCATCCTTCTCCCCAAATCCGCCGATGCGCAACGGAACAGATGCGCGCTGAGGATCGTAGCAGCAGGGACGTGTAAATGCACCGCCTCCTCTGAAGTCCAAATCCCCGTGCCCTCCTCCTCGTCAACATCCTGCACCACCTTATCGCGCACGTGTCCCAGGACATGTGACCCGTCCTTTCCCCTGGCTTTCTCGATATCAACCGCTATCGAAATCAGGAAACAATTCCTCAGCGGGCCCTCCTCGTTCCACTTCTTGAATTCTTCCGCGACTTCTCTGTAACCAAGTCCCAGCCCCCGAGTCAGAATAAGCCACGCTTCCGCAACAACGCTCATCATCCCCTGCTCAATGCCATTGTGCACCATCTTCACGAAATGACCGCTGCCCGCCGGGCCCACCGGGGTAGTGCACGGACTGCCTTTCTGATCCTTGGCTGCGAGGGTCCGTAAGAACGGCATCACTTTCTCCAACGCCTCGGGGCTGCCGCCGGGGGACATCGACGGCCCATGGCGCGCGGATTGATAACCCCCCGATACGCCGCATCCGACATAGTGAATACCCTTCGGATCGAGGGCCCGTTGGCGTCGCTCCGTGTTGTGCCAGTGCTCATTGCCGCAGTCGACGATGATGTCGCCTTTGTTGAGGAAGGGGAGCAGGCCGTCAACGCATTGGTCGGCGGGCTTGCCGTGCGGTGTGCTGAACATGAAGACCTTTGGCTGGCCTTGGACTTGGATGGATTTGCACATGTCTTCGTAGTCCTTTGTGGGGAGGATTTTAGAAGAGAGGGAGATTGATTTGGCTTGGGAGGAGAGCTGGTCCATGTTCTTTTGAACTGACGACAAGTGTTAGAGATATGACTTCGGGCTTGGATTGGCTTGTCTTGGGCTGGTTTATTCCTTTTTCCAATGGGAAGAGCGTGGTGACATGTGCATACCTGGGTCGTGAAAGTGAACCTCGTAGCCGTGCTCGGCCATGAGGAGAGACATCATGGCGCCCATGCTGCCCACGCCGAGCATGCCCACCTGCAAGAAATCATGAGAAGGCAAAAATATCATAAATGGTGCTGAGAAGATAACTGACCTTCGTCACCTCGATTTCGTTCCCCATGATGGCTGGAGGAAGCAGTGGCGAAGTTACGAAATCCGGTTATGTTATACCTTCGGTTACGTCTTGCAGACTAGTCGACTGAGGCTCGAGAGGCAAGAAAATTGTCTAACAACATCGTAAGGTGATGGGCTCTAAAAATTGGTGATTCTTTCCTGGCCAAGTCGTGTAGCTCAATCCAAATCGCGATGTGTGAGTGATGCACCTGTTACGTAGTTGTGGGCTTTTAGTCCCGTCGTTGACGTCAGGGTGCTGCTTATCTGCTGTCGCAAACCAGATTGAGTGACAAACATTCCATGTACTTCAGTACGTGAGGGACAGATCTTCCTGGAAAAATCGCCATGCTATTGATAGTTACGAGTCTCCTTGGCTGTTCAACATTTTAATACTATGCAAATGCAGCGTATTCTTGGATAAGCTGTCATTGCAGCAAGTGCCCGCAATTCATGTCTTCCCATCCCCACTCGATACCGCCGAGTGGACAAAATTCACATACTGTTGTAGCCATCGACGCTCAGTCCAAAGCCTTTGAGCGATAACTCAGACTAAGTACGACTGACTTTATTGCGATGCAGGTGCGTTGGTAGATACTAGCCGACGAGGAATGAAACCCGTAGGGCAACGGGTCACCACTGTTTCGAGCTGAGCCCCGACAAACGAATGAAGCTGCCTCATAATCGCATTCGTATCGATGTAGCCGTTCATGCCGAAGGCGCCTTCGCAGTAATTTTGTTTCGACTGAATCCAGCATGCCAAATCTCAGCTTATTCGTCATAATGCTTCTGCGATAGTGTCATGGAGAATGCCCGCCCGTAGTACCGTCTCTGGGAACCCGAGGCACTTTGCATTCGAGGACTTGTCTAGGGCGTGTCTGTTTCGTTCGGGCAGAGACTGGCCCCCTTCCAGCCCCGGCTATGATATTTTTGATCTGGGAGAGGACTCACAGCGGGAGATGCGCTGCCAATCCCGAAGATCGCTGGATCCGCATCAAGGTTCATTTCGAAGACGGCTTCAAGCTATGCGACATTGGCCTCGAATCCCCAACATCCCGCGTTTGGTCATTGACAAGCCAAGGAAGACTTCGTGTCGCTGGCTGGTGCAGCCTTATGTCTGTAGGTTCGGGGGCGCTACATGGGACAGCGACGTTGCCGGCAAGAGCTGGCCGGTTCGAGGGCGGATGATTATCACACAGCCTAGGCCTTCGCCCCGTGGATGGATGGGATCCCGAAAGGTCAAGGACGGGTATGCAACCCTAGAGATGAGGTGTGTTTGGATGCTCGGTGACTTGTTTCCGAGACACAAGTACAAGAAAACTTGGCTTTCTTAACGGCTTCGCTTGGACCGTGGTCCTGTAACGGACCAGAACATCCGATGCTGCAAAGTTCAAGGAACGGATCCAGGCCGGTAGCTTGTTGTAGGCACGAAGAACGCAATCTGGTCTGGGGTTCGGGCCAGCCCAACATCATCCTACGAGATCAGCACCAGAAGTTCGGAGGATTACCGATCACGGCCAAACATCATCTTGCACGTCCTTTCTGGTTATGCATCCGACGGCCGATGTGGGATGCGGGCATTGGCTCTGCCGAATCATGCAAATAGAGACAAATGCTTCTAACCTAGAAGATCGAAACACACACAGCTGTCAAACCGACTGACTGATGCCACCTTTGTCTGCGAATGGATTGAAACCCGGCATGACAACACTGACGTACTTCAATGCAGGCTGGAGCATGTACCCAAACGGCGGGAAAGGGAGAAAGGGATTGGCGTCGCCTGGTCGTAACCGAAACAAGCATTCGGGAACAGTAGATGCGAAAGCTTCGAAGCTATCAAACGGATTTCGGTGTCGTAGGCTCTCTCTGAACTTTCCACACCAAACAACTCTGAGCCAAGCGAACCCCATTTCTATATTTGTTCTTGCTGTTGACCTGGGCGAGCTTGGCACTTATGCTTATCTGATGGCCAATAGATTGGTGCTACTATGGAGTCCTGGAACATACTCGATCAAAGATCGACAGGGACCAGGTCTGCGAAAGAAGAACTGAACCTTGCCCGCCCGGTATTTTGTTAACCATGTTAAACAAGCCAAGACAGGAGGGAGGCCTAGAGTGGATAGGATCGACTTTTCTACTCTCTGCATCTGACTAGAGACGCCGCCAAGAGATTCAGAAAAGAGCCGCACTTGTGCACCTTGTTGGGATCCACTTAGTCCTCGTTTGCGACTTCCTTCTCTCAACGGCCTGCACGACACAGCGGAGTCGATGCTGACCACGGGACGACCAGAAACAACATGTTGCGTGCCAGGGGATATTGCATGCGTCGACCGACCGTTGGAAGTTCAGCGTGCATTGAGAATGGCCTAGAATCTGGATAAGAAAAGCTAGATTTGCGACGCCCAAGACACCAAGACTAATCCCATCGACCCGCACTGCCCAGCCGCGGGCAAATCTGCTGTGGCGCATTGTTCGGAAGATTGACCACCACGCTGTGTAGCAAACCTATCGGGTATGGAGACAGTCAGTAATAGCCCATGGATCGTCGGTTGGGTCTCCGTGCGGCATGCCGAGCGGGGGAACCGAGGCAGAGAAATTACCCGTTCGCAAAAGGCGTCGTCGTCGTAAACCACTACGTTGTAGGTTGTTCCAACACCGCGGCCTGGTCTCCGCTAATAACAACTAGCGACCTGCTAGGCGTTTTGGGCTGTGACGCGCCTCGAGCTGCGAAACTAGGGTTCGGAGGTGGCAGCTCCCGACTCCTTTCAGCACGGTCTCTTGCTGGCCTTGTTTCAGGACCTTTCGCAACTGTCGGAAACCGAAGAGGGGCACAGCAGCCAGTTGCACATCCATCACGATGCCATCCGCTTTTCCCACGATCTGCATCGCGATGCGACACTGGACGTAGAATCGAGGCTCATTCATTTGCGGCTTGTTTTCCTGCTTTGTTTTCTTTCCCCCAATGTCTCCTTCCTACCTCCTATTTCCTACTTCCATTTCGTTTTTTTCCGCTGCTGCTGCCGCCCCCAATACCACCTTGTGTGCCATTGCCAAATCCGGAAGCCACAGCTGCCGTGTGGGGCCGTATGAAATACCCGAATCCATTTAAGCTTTCCTTAGCTCTACCCTCAGCTCGTCGCCTTACAACATACCCAGCCGCTGTTTTCGGATCCAGATTCAATCTCTTTGCGGCTTCGTTGGCTCAATGGCTTATGAGTTAAGCTGCAGATCTTCAAGCGACCTTTCTTGTTTGGTGGTTAATGGTATCTCTTCCCATTTTCATTGATCTCGCGGCGCATATTCCGAATCACCGCAGGTTTTACGTCCACATCCGACCGATTTCCATCACTTACACGCCGGTCAACTTGCAACATTTTCAATAATACATCCTCTTTTCCATCTTGTCATCGACCTACGCCACTTTCTTTCCCTTGGGTTCTCTCGCAAATTCTTCGTTATGGAAGGACTGCGCACACACTCCAACATGACACCGGTGATAGAAATGTTGCCGGTGCGCGTCCTGGTGGGAAGCAACTGGAGTTATTACGTTGCCATCGCGGTGGTATTACTACTTGCATTCATCCTGCAGCCATCGAAGCAAAGTCACGTATCCGCACCGTTTTACAAAGCTTCGAAAACGAAGTGGATGTTCAGTGCCGACACGTTGGTCAAGGAAAGCTACGACAAGGTACATTACACCCCACCACCCTGTCGCATCGACTCCAGCTCGCTTACACCTCGTAGTTTCGCGATCGAGTATACCAGATCAAAGCCACGGAGGGTACCAGGACCATGATACCTGCCAGCTTGATTGGTGAACTGAAGGGTCTTCCAGAGGACACATTGAGCGCATCGGCCGCTGTCGATGAGGTGCGAGAGTCCAATCGGGATGACGAGATATGCGATACTGATGTCTCCCAGGCTATGTTGAGCGACTACACCAAGTTCTGTCTTGGACCTCATGGTGACACGCTCACATTCCTCATAAGAAGCAAGTTGACCCAACAACTGTCACGCCTGGTGCCCCGGCTCAAGTCGGAGCTGGAATTCATAATTGTGCAGGAGTTTCCCGAATGCAAAGGTACGTCCCAATCTGCTTGACTGCGACAGCTGGTCCAGCCACTAATATACCGCTGTAGATTGGACTCCAGTGCAGGCGCAGCCCTTTATGGTGCGTACCATTGCCCGACTCAGTGGGAGGGCGTTTGTAGGACCGGAACTCGGTCGCACTGAGGAGTGGATGGACACGACTATCAACTTTGCGGTTCACGTGTTCGTTGCCGTGGTCAAGTTGCAGTTCTTCCCACCGTGGTTGCGACCAATCGCACAGTACTTCGTTTCAGAGTTGGGGCAGATCAAGCGCGATCTTGCCAGGGGTCAAGCCATGCTCAAACCCATTATCGACGAACGGCTACAAAATGCCGAGCTAGATCCTGGACACCAAAAACCGGACGATTTTATTCAGTGGACAGTGGACGCTCTCCCCGATGCACAGAGGAACGATTACTATCTGCAAACACAACTTCAACTGGTTTTGGGGGCTGCATCGATACACACGACGAGCAACTTGACGACGGATTGCATTTTCGACTTGGCTGCACAACCAGAAATTCAAGAAATATTAAGACAGGAGGCACAAGAAATCCTCGAGGATGGAGGTGGTTGGGCAAGAAAGGAAAGCATGGCCAAGCTCAAGAAGATGGACAGTTTCATGAAGGAGTCGCAGCGCTTGGCTGGCAATGTCAGTATGTATCGACGACCTGCTCACAGCCATCTTACCCGTTCGCTCCAGCTTACCTTGTATAGCATCATTCATCCGCAAAGTTATCAAGCCGATCGACCTCTCAGACGGCACGCATCTTCCATCCGGGACGAACCTACTCGCGCCACAATATGGCATCAGCCATGATGATCGCTATTTCCCCGACCCCGAGGTCTTCGATGGACTACGCTTCTGGAAGATGCGCCAATTATCAGACGAGACCGCCAACCGCCACCAATTCACCAGCATCGGCGACACGAATATGAACTTCGGCTTGGGCAAACACGCCTGCCCGGGTCGCTTCTTCGCCGGAAATGAGATTAAGCTCATCCTGGCCTACTTGCTGCTCAACTACGACATCAAGCTCAAGGACGGCGAAACCGAACGGCCGAAGCCTATGATGTTCATGATGAGCAAAACGCCCAATCCGACTGCCGAGATTATGTTCAGGCGACGCGAGCGAAGCTCCTCGTCATGATACCCTATATTAAGCATAAACAACCAGACGCTCTGAATTCATGGAACCGTCATTGTACATAGGAGAGGGCCAGCATTTTTTACTATATGAGCGAGACGACATTAATCAAAATCAGCATGAACGAACAATCAGCATCGGTCTGGGGGCCGGATTCGGTACATATACCATCAGTGGCATGTGTAGAACAAACAGGGCCGGCACAACAAGCCGCGGAGTTCGGGGGTGGCGGGTATTTGTTTAGTATGTGCGGTAACCTCATGTGTATTCGACGTCTGTACAAACCTGTGGATGGGATGAACGGGGCTCATCCACAGTGGCGGCGTCCTGTGTGGATACCATGATTTCACATGCGCGCAATTGCATGGCGACATAGCTTGAGCCACATATGTGGTTAGCGCTCCTAACGTCTAGGACTTGGACACTTCGCGAATAAATTCATATAATGATCAATCATGCTATACGTCATTGGATTTCTCACGGAGCTTCGGGATATGTCATTATGTGACATGGATGCTTCTGTGAAGTACGTTTCGGATGGTTCAAATTTGTTCTGGAATTACGAAGAGAGGGTATTTGAAAGTCCCGATGACCCTAGCCCAAAATAACACACTCAATCATTACCTGCTCGAGCCACCAGATCGA
Organism: Pseudomassariella vexata; assembly: GCF_002105095.1. Taxonomy (NCBI): domain Eukaryota; kingdom Fungi; phylum Ascomycota; class Sordariomycetes; order Amphisphaeriales; family Pseudomassariaceae; genus Pseudomassariella; species Pseudomassariella vexata. The sequence continues at coordinate 3,629,435 of NW_024467956.1, read as the reverse complement.
TCACCAGTTCGCAAGGCAGACTGTTTACACGGGCGGCTCTCAGACCGCGAAGCTCACAACTCACTGGGCGCCACTTCGAACCCTGTAGAAGAAGAATTCCACGTCAGCTCAGCACAATCAATAAGAGGAGGAGTAGCATCATCCCAGAAGGACCACTCACCCGGGAGACCAAAGCAACCGATGATCCCATCAGTGTTGCTCACCACCGTATCTACCCGCGCAGTCAGCCTCAACATCCCATAGGGCTGGGGCCCCATATATTAGACGTACTTAGATCGATAATCGTCGTCTTGGGCTGACCACCCGTCTGCTTGCATTGACACGTCAATTCCGCGTTTGTAGACGGTGTGGCGGCGGTACAGGAGGAGCAGGAGTGGAAGGCGAAGCCACTATGCACAGTCCGTCCGTCAGTTGCTTCATTATTCAACATGTCCATAACAGTTTTCCGTGTTCCAAAACTATTATACGATGGCGTGGGAAATATAGAGTTCGAACCGACACGACATGATGCGGGACAACGCTTCTCGCGAATGCCAGTAGGGAGAGAAGACTTGGGGAGAAGAAAACAGCATGGTGAATGAATAGAAGTTGAACTCACACTTTATCCGCCCGCAAGACCCCCTCCGAGTTGCTCAAGCAGTCATTCAAATTAATCGTGCTCGTGTACTTCTTGTCGTCGGGCCCCGGGCATGTCGCGATGACGAAGTGCACCCGGTTACGGTAGCCGAGGGACCATGGCTTGGCGCACTCATCAAAGAAACCTTGTGCGGCTGCGAGGGTGGTCAGGAGGGGGATAATGAGAGTGGTTGATTTCATTTTGGTGTCGTTCCGGTGTGAGGAGACGTGGGCTGTACGCGGTACGGCGATGGGGATATACTCGCGAGGAGTTGTGGATATAGTCTCGAGGGCGATCGACAGGGACGCGGAAGGTTGGGGTCAGGTGCTTAAGTATATTATACCAGGCGTGCTGAAAGCTCTGAACGACCCTCACAGTCGGCGAGGGTGATCATGGCGGCGTTCCGGCACACGGGTATACTACTCACACACAAGCAAGCAAGAACGCAAGGATAACCCGCGGCATACCGCATGCAGACTTTCACGGTTGTGACGAGCGAAGAACGGGTGGGGAGTTAATATGCGAATGCCGTATTGTTGCATAGGACGTGTGGGGAAGAGGAATGCGCCCTAGGACCTCCTCGACTTTGTTTGGACGCCTCATTTGCCCTAAAGGGAAAGTCAGGATACGTCCTGCCGCTGACCAGCTGGTGCTGCCTCCGGTAGAGGATTCGGCGTCGGTGGGAAGGACCAACTGGCCAAAAAGGAGACCAAGTACGGTATAACCACACACAGTCTCCGGGATGTTGCGCCTTCGTGTGGTGAGAATTTCCGGTGAGGCCCTGCCTGCCCCGAGTCTGTCTACCAAGGTCGGTGGAGTCTCGCTAAGCGTCGGACGGGAACAGAGACCGACCACGCATCCCACATATAAATTGGTCTTGTTTTTACTTACCTGCAACCGCAATATTGAAATCAGCCCACCTGCCTCGCCCCAATAACCCAAGTTCCTGGAAAACGCCATCCAAATCAACAGAGAAAGTGGCAGGCAATCAACGAGACCAACTTCCAATCAACTTCCAGCCAGCGCCTTGTTGCCGGGGGCTGCGGTTAATATAGGTTAAGTTAATTAATGGGGCCAGCCTGCCAAGCTTCTCGTCTCTGGCGCAACGCTGACATATGGTGAATAATGATCTTGATTTTGTGGGGCAGTCATCGGTCAGAGTGGGATAAGGGGGCGGAAGGGGATGACTGGGAAAGCCACAGTGCATGTAGTTGGTAATGGTCGAGTTTGGAGCTGGGAGGATTGAGTGATACCGGAATGGAAGCAGGGACGGCTAACAACACTCTTGTTGTTGGGTTGCCACTCCGACCTCGAATATATTACCTAAACTCCCGTGGCTCACTTAATCTGAAGAAGAATTTCGATGAATGTTTTGTACCATTATCAGAAAAGACTGGGGTATATCCACGGCTGACTGACTGACTAATCATACTCGCTCGCTAAATAGCTTCGACTTCCATTTCCATCCCAAACTCCGTCCCATTCCGTCGTAACCCATCCGTTGCAGCTCATCCGCTCACAAACAGGCAAACGCAAGCATTAACACGTCACACATGCCTCATGTCCAAATTTCAATCAGGGTGGGTTCCCTTTCTCATCGGTCCATCCCCAAGTTTGGTCACGTTGGTCTCTCGTTCCATTGCACCTCGCTTCCAGAGCCCTCCGCCGACAAATATGTACACGCACCCAACCGCCCCCATATTACCGCTGCGCAAACCCCATATTAAAGACCCGACGCCTCCGTGATCCCCATCCTGCGACGTGTGGGTGATGTTATGTACCAATAAACAATATCGATAAAAATGCTCGCCGTCAATTGAATACCGAACTAGTCGTTGTTGTTGCGAATGTAATGTATGTGTATATGCATGTATGTGCGTGCTGAGAATAGAAATTGCTCGTTCAGGCAAGCCGCCGTTTAGATTCCCAAAAAGGAATACGCACGGGCAACAGGTATGAAAGGCGGAGTCGAGGAACCGTACTGTCTTTGCCGATATTTCCTGCTGATTTGGAAGAAGGACTCTGAGTCCTGCTGTTTGAATCTTGGTGGTGTGAATAAATAAATTTGTGTGGTGCCAGCCCGTCTAAGAAGGAAATAGCCCGTTTGATTTTCGGGGTTTTCGAATGCGATTCAATATATTGGTGGTTGGGCTTGCGCCCTCTTGAAATCTTGTTTCTCTGGTTCTTGCGACAATTTGTCTGTATGCTATTTTCCTGCGCCATGCAAATGTTGTGGGTAGGTAGGTAGGTGGAGATGGTGATAAAGAGAGGATCCAAGCCGTAGATGGGTGGATGGTAATTCCAAAGGGTATTGATGCTGTAAAATCCGGTAAAATCCGGGGGAACGTATAAGAAACCCAAAAAGTCAAGAAGAATGGTGAAGAAGGGCCAAACCTATGAAGCCAGGGCAAGGTGTAAATAAGTGGCCCAAACGTAGAAATCAAATACTTGAGACTCGCCCTCTCGTCTCGGGAACCTTCGCGTGACACACCATGAGCTTCAGCGTCGTCTCCCACTCCTCACACTCAGCCAACAAGGCCTTGTCGTTCCAGATGCTGGCATTGGTGCCGGTAGCGGTCTCGTAGAGGCGGTTGTACCACCAACGACCAACCTTGGCAACCATCTTGGTGATGTTCTCGTCGCCCATGGTCGTCTCGTCGTTCATCATCTCCGCCAAGCTCCGCTCATCCTTCCCCTTCTTCTTGCCACCCTCACTCCCCGAGTTCGCAATGGCGCTTGCAACGGGAATGCCGACGCGGCACGTCTTCACGTCGACGAAGCCCATCTTGCCGAGCAGGCGCAACACGAGGTCTGCGGTGCTGCTGAGGTTCAAGTCGGGGTTCTTGATATTGACTATTTCCTTCAACCGGCGAACAGCTCGTCGGGTTCGGTTTCCCATGTTGTTCAGGTCCACGTCCAGGATGGAAAGCTCGATGTAGCCACCGGGTTTAAGGACCCGGCGCGCCTCCGACATAATGTTTCGGTAGTGCGCCTCTGGGGCGGCGGATGGGAAGCGGAAGACGACAGACGTGAAGCTTTCAGCGCCAAAGGGAAACTTTTCCATGTGGGAGTTGTACTGGATTTGGTGGTGGTTGGGTGGGGTCAGGGGAAACGAGTCCGATGATCGATGTTCCTGCGAGATTGGTGCCCTGGGCGACAGGTTGAAAAACGTAGCCGCTGGATATGTCTCGGCAGCATAGAAAGACCAATCATCGTTACCTAACCCGTCAATGACCAGAATGGAGTGACGTTTCAAAGACCCAACAACCTGCAGCAGATCCTCGCGCACCGGACTGAAGAGTACGTGCCCAAACGTGAGCCACTTACTGACCGTCATGGAGCCAACCCGAAGGTTGACCTGTGACAATGGGGTTTCTTCACTGGCGCTGCTGCTGGCTGATATTCTCGCTGTGGCACTCTCGCGAGGAGAACTGCTGCTGCTTTGTGATGCTGCCCGAGGTTTGGCCACCTCGGCACTACTCTTGTTGCGCTCCCCATACCCAGACACAAATTCCGAGACAGAAAACGGCGTAGACGGAGGTTCGGCACCAAAGTGGAATGCTGCGTTTATCCTCGCCGTCATATCAGCACTGAAATGACTTGAAGATGTGGCAACCTCTCCCGTATCGCACGAGTCGCGAGTGTCTTTGGCAGACTGAACTTTGATGGTGGGAGACTCAAGTGGCTTGGAAATCTTCTTCACCACCTTCGTCTCGTACTTCTCGAGATGGAATGCCATGCCTCGAGAGGATGTCGCAGATGGTGGAACATCTCCAAGCAGATCGTTGTACTCGTCCCAGATTTCGTCTTCGGCCAGAGGTGCAGTCGGCTCGGGAACGACTGCCGTAGTATGATTGGCAAAGGCAGGGGCTGCGGAGATGCTGGAACAACTGCTCGTCGTGTAATCCGAGTTCTTTCGCGGTGCGAAGGCAAAAAACTCCTCGGGCCGTGAGCAGTCCATGGACGGCCCTTGTGCAGGTGATCGATTCTTCGGAGAGTTGTTTGTGACAATCGTGGCTGTCGGCTCATCTCTGGACAGCTCGGGCGTGGACGGTTTCGGGGGGCTGGGACCCTTGGCGACAGAGTCTTGATCCACTTGGATTTGAGGTGGCGGTTGGAGTTGAAGACTGATTCGATTGAACGGCCTCGAGAAACTCTTGGGAGATGTCTGTTCTGGGCGGGTGTTGACCACCTTCGGAATCCTGCCAACTTGTGGAAGTCGACTAGGCCTGACTGCGCTTCTCCCTGTCGTTTTTGTCGCTGGTACTTGACTATCAAAGGGCCTAGCTTGGTTTGGTTTGGCGATAGTCGTTGTTTGCACTTGCGCCGGTGCGTTCTGGACTGGCTGAGGCCGCACAGCTTGTCGGGGCTCCAGTGGAGGAGGCTGTTGTTCCTTGCGTTGACTGCTTGCAGAAGGCCTCCGCTCGTGTCTGTTTACGACGGATGACGGAGGCGCCAAACCTTGTGCTTCTCTCAAGATGTCAGTCAAATCCGGGTCTGACATATCCTCCTGCTCCGACGAATCCATGATGGCATAAAACGGGACCGGCTTTCTCGGGACCGCTTTGACGGCAGCAGCCACTGTCGCCGAGTCCCCTTTCTTCTTTTTCGGCTCCGTGGCGGGTTGGCTCTGGGATCGACTAAACAGGTTCCATTTTCGAGGTGATTTAGCACGCTTGACCAGTTTCCTTGGCGCTGCATCCTTGGCTCCTCGGCCACGCCCAACTTCAGGCTGAGACACCACAGAGTCGTCAGTGTAGATAGCCGTATCCATGCTAACGACTGATGGCATGGTTATGCTCCTTGTCACGATGGGTTTCGGCAACTTCATCGGCTCTTGGTCCGGAGACGAACGGAGTCGTTGAATAGACCTCCGGAAAGCAAGTGTCGACTTCATGGTCACAGCCTCCGAGTCACTGCTGTCAGAAGGTCGGCGTGAGTGAACCGAAGTGCGGGGGAAAGGGGATGGCCAAAGAGTGTGTCTTGCACCAACACCACCATCCTTTGTTGACAGGGACATCGAGGATCGGTTGCGAGAATCGATGCTAGGACCAGGAGGTGGCAGACTTTGGTCGCTGTTGGTGCGACTCAACTCGGAGCTGGCGTTGCGATTCTCAATAATCTCACCTCCAGCGATGACAACAGGGTTCATCCGCTCGAGAAGGAACGGGTCGGTTGACTGAGTGCTGGCCAAGCTTTCAGATGAAGAAACAGGGCCACCCAGTCCGCGTGGTGTCGGTGCATGGCTGCTTCGCCTCCGCACCGTTCCAATCCTACCATAGCCCTCGTGTCCGGTACCTGCTGCGGGGCCCTTGCGTGCTGATTTGTCTTTCTTGTCCACTTGGGGCACATCGCTTTCTGTTTTCGTTCGCCTCCCGAACAATCCAAACCTCGACTTGAATGTGGTCACGCTGGGGCTCGGAGTTCGAGTGGCTCTTCTGGATTCTGTCTTCGCAGGCTGGGCACCCAAGGCAGAGGCCGATAAGGGAGCAGGTGTCGGCTCTCGGTTGACTGGTAATCTTGACGCGTTGGGGCGGTCCTGTGATGACGACGGGGTGGTAGATCTGGGGAGCGAACTCGGGGCTAACTGTGCGCTTTGACGTCGATCAGGGACACTGCTGGCGGATAAGTTGCTGTGGATGACCGGAAGCGGCCCGCCGAATTGTGAGTACAAGTCGGGTGTGCCGTCTCTGCTTGGCCGGGAAGGCGGCGTCGGTCGAGGTTGTGGAGACGTGAAGGGTCTGTGGCTGTTGTCCGATTTGATGGGCGAAGGAGACCTCATCACGGGGTGAGCCGGCGTCTGAGCAGGCTTGGACGGAGACTCGTCCACATCACGATCCTTGTTGAACTTTTGCGATGATTTCCTTGGTGGGGGTTTAGGGGCTGGCAGCTGTGCCAAAGCCTTCTTCTTCTTTTTTTCCTTGTTGTCAGCATCACGCACGGTCGAGTTCGACGACGACGATGTAAGTGCTTCTCGAACTACCGCAAGACCATGAGAGTCGGTACCAAATCCATCACTATCAGTCGGTATACTACCGGCTCTTCTTCGGGTCACTGGCGGTCTTCTCTCGGCTGGACTTGCTTGTTTCACTTTGGAAGCAGCGTTACGCAATGGTGCAACGAGACCGGGAGATGCTGAAGACATGGATGTCGGTGTTGTGTCTCGGCTGTAAGGGCCGGGGCCGGGCGATTCCGAAAACCTTGTCGACGGACTACCGCTGAACGTACTCAACTGGCTGTGACTGCTCGTCCCCGAGAAAAGGGGCGTTGGCGGGAGAAGATCATGAGTTGCGAGTCTGAAAAGCCCATCGGTTCCTGGGCTGTTCCTGGGGATCTCGATGTCTCGGTACCGATCCAACTCGGGATATATCGTAGTCGATGACTGGGCCACAGCTTTGGGCAGCTCAATTACCTGTGCCAACTTGACCTCCACGGGACATTCCGTAACACCTCGGTTCAGGTGTGAAACATAAGGATCAAGGAACGCCTGGGCTCTCGGTATACAGGAGGAAGAGGTGTTTTTTCCCGAGTTTGAACGAGAGTAGTCTCGGAGGCTGCCGATTTCCCGTGATACGCTCGACTGCTTCCGGCGAAGGACACCGTGAGATTGTCTGGACACGGCATCTCGATCCTGAATCGAGGGCATCACTGGACTGAGAGTTGCGGGTGCTGCTCGTCCGAAGCTGAAGCCTGTAGAGCCTGTTGGTCGAGTCTCATGAGTGAGAGGCGGCCTGCTGGATGAACCTGGTGGTTTTCGCATCGATGGGTTCTGGGGTATCCGACTTTGCGTCTTTGGTTGAGCATTCAACGAGGCCCCTTGCCTGTTGCCGCTGTCTGCTTCTCTTCGCGCAATCCTGGTAAGCGTTGGGGGAAAATCCTCCTTCGATGTTTCCATGTACCCTCCCATTCTCTTCGACCGTGATGCGTCACCTGCTCGACTCCTCAAGTCTGAGCGCGGCCTGATCGATGCCATTATATCCCTTTTCCGTGTGAGATTGAGTCCGATTTTCAATCATAGTACTTAAGGTCACGATTCCATTATCAAAACCAAGGATGTGGTTCGAACCCGAGATATCCTTGAGTTGGTGGTCAGCGACGGATCCCGGTGACAATAACACAGATGGGACTAACCTGGCAGGATTATTGCGAATCCAATTCCAATATTTCGGAATACCAATTAGGTGCTGACTGGCAACGACGCGCCGAGATATCGAACCCGATAGGTAGTCCAAGCTGGCTGATAATCACATGAAATCGTGAGTGACCCTGCAGAGCCGGTTAGATGTTGCGAAGGATCCAGGTTTCCAGGATTCCAGCCTCGAAACGGAGATGAGATTTCAAGCCTCGTGGACAGTTGGTACATGCAACCGGACCCCAAGAATTGATATACGAAAGAGGAACGTTGGAAAATAACAAGGAGGATAACGAGACGAGTGTCCCAAAGAAGAAAATAACCGCGCAGGAAAACGAAACCCTAGAGAAAAGTAGTTCAAGAAAGATCCGTTTTGAGTAAGCTAGTTGGGCTGTGATGGTGGGTAAGCGTTCCCGCAAGTGTGAACTCCCCAGTCTAGTTAAAAGATGGTGGTGGTGTGGGTTGAACGTCGATGGTGGGGTAGATAGGGAGGAGTGGCAGGCGTTTAACAAGCGTTGGCGCTGCTCTTAGTCGACCAGCCGTGGGTTTCGGTTCTGCCCAAGCGGCTCTTGAGAAAACGTAGAAGAGTTCTGCAGCGCTAAAGAGTAGATATTGAGAACGGTGAAGCTTTCGAAAGCTGAATGGAAAACGTATTGGTGAATAGACAGCGACTTGAAGTGAGAGGAAGAAAGTAGACAATACGTCCAAGAATAGAGCACGAGAGAGACACACAGAGGCGACAAAATGGAGCCATCGCACAGTTGATAAGAGACAACAAAACTGTTGTATATTGAACAGATACCTCGAGGTGTCGCCTGGCTTCGCCCATTTTGCCTTGCATGTTCCTAGTCGAGGAAGTACATAGGGAAATGAGCTAGGCCGACGGTACTTGGGTGGCAGGTATTATTTTTTGAGAGGTGTGGCGTTTAGATCCCTGTCAAGGGCCTTGGAGGACCCTCTGGATTATGTCGACAAGTCAGATGCCTGCGCACTTGCTGGGTTCGCCGAAGGAGACGGTCTGGCTGGCAGCGGCCTGCGCATGCTCTGCAGGGACAATATGAGCAGATCATTGAGGTCCCACTAGTAACAACCATTGAGTCACCGAAGCTCACACAGGAGGGAGTCCTGCTGGTGGGTTAGGAATCGAGCTCGCAAAAGCGGAGTTGCATGCTTATGCGAGCCGTTGGAGGGAATCGACCACCCATGGAGCTGCTGCAGCAGATCATCGCGACAACGGGGCACTTGAGCAGGAACGGGAGATGAAAGGTCCCCAGCCAAAGCACGACGACTGGGCCTCCGTATCTCCTTGCGCATGCTGCAGTTGAGATTCGCTGGTTGCGCAGTAGTGCAGAAAAATTGCGCCGCCATGCACGTACTGAGCGCAGGACGGGTCTTGGATCGTGCTTGTTCCGATGTCCTATGAGAGCGCTGCGGTATTACCTGGGCGATTCGATTCGCTCAAAACAACCTTGCCGCCTTGCTGACCCTTTGCTCGTCGGGTCCGTCAAGTAACTGCACGCTTTCTAGAGCTACGGTCAGGTGCTACTGGGGCGGGTCGTTGGAAGAGTCATCCAGTGTGCTGGCAGAGGAACGCGACGTGGGAAAGTAATATACATCGGATTAAGAAGCAGGCATGGTATTATTAAAAAGTGCGAGGATAAAACTATACCAAAAAAAAAACTTGTTGCATGGTAGTCCAGTAGTCCAGTATCGGTTGGAAGAAACGGTTTGATCAACTTAAAACTCAAGTCGTCAATTGCAACGAACGAGGGGCAAAAGACGGCAAAACGGGCTTCGCCGCGACGGGGGCACTAGCGGATAATTTGGGGATGGCAGGAGGCAACCCGTTGAAAGCTGTCATTGAGCGCTGGGATTTGTGGAGAGCTTCAGGGTAATGTTAGCCTTTAGCTGGAAAACAGTGGAACTCCAACCCATTGTGGAGCGGCGCGCGACCAGACCCTTTCCTCGAGGCTAGTGGAAGAAGCGTCAGTACCAGGCTTTTGCTAGTAACTCTCTTCCAACAACGACGAACGAAGCGGACTTCCTAAAGCTCCCATCGTGAGGGTGCCGTCTCATTGCTGCTGTAAACTGCCATTGCATGAATTTGCAATGTTAATGACTCTGGATCGTGGACTGCTAAGTCTAGGAAGGCGCAGCGCCATGCCTGGATGAGCCTGGGCAATTTCTCATCCAGAACTCATGATTGGGGCCTTCACCATGCTACCATCGTTACACTACATCATGTTGCCCTTCTGCATGTCTCACACTGATGCGGTCCGACTGGGCAACCTGACCCGATCATGATCGTTCTGCAGAAGTATCCTCCAGCGCTGGTACTTGCGAGAGGAGTGGGAGTATTTGTTTACACATGCGTTCCTCAAATTCGTGTCAGAAACGGGGCCGTGGATATCAACTCGGATCCTAGATATGGATTTGAAGCCAGCCTTGAGCTAGTGTCTCGAATATGTCTGCAGCCTCTTTCTTTAGGCATCCTGTTTGCCTGTGAGCTCGAGGCTGGCTAGGTGTACACAAAACTGTCACACGCGTTGGTCTATCACTGTGGACCAGAACATCCATTGAAGCACCAGAATCTGCGACATTGTCCCGAATTGGAATGTTCCTCCTAGTCCTATCACCTAAGGGCCCCAATGGTTGTGGTTTTCGAGGACCATGACGCGGAGATTGACGAGGCTCGGGAAATGCAAGGTGAGACACTGTGTAACTGTGGATTTTCAGTCTTGCTCTTCCCCGCCGCCGTAAGGAATCCAACTACAAACACCACGGCCTGGAGGCTGCGGGACATATCGTTGCCAGAGCTGTGTTTGAACGAAATTCATTCGTCGTCGAGATAACCCGCGCCGAGGATTTGCAATGGAGGGCCACATGGGTTTTCTCATTGGTCGCTATAGAGCATTTATGATCCAATGAGAATCCAGGACGGCGCTTTTCCCAATCCTACCCTTGGCTCCCAAGGTTTAGCGAAAATGAGTTATGGGGGTCCATAGAGCTCTGCATGTCTCCCCTTAACCGTTTGACCCAGAGTCTTACTACCACCAATCTTCGCATGAAATCGGCTTACATCGAGGATTACTCGTGTATGGGAAATAACTTGGCGACATTTGCGCCGTTTGTCGCGATGAACTTTGACGAAGACGAGGGTGATGGAGGCGTTCGCATCATTCGCCAATCAGACATATACCGCCTGCCTTCCAGCCGACGATCGGGGACTCGTTAACTATTTGCACCGGCACTTCGAAACTCTGTCAGAATCAAACTTCAGTGGAATTGAATTAGTAAGTGGAATTCGTATCTGGAAAATCATTGATTCACCGAAAACTGGCATGCGATCTGAATCCAGAAACGTCTATTGAATTTGAATGCGACGGCTCTACAGTTTCACACTATCTCATAGTCAGGACGCAAATCAGATGCAAGATCACGCGGCACAGACCGATAGTCTGAAGCTGTATCGTTCTCGGAATAGAAGACTGCAGAGGAGCATGCATAACAAGGCCAACGCCCAACCGAGACACCGCGTCGCAGTGGTCACCGCATACGTATATGCCGTTGCTCAAGGGTGGGTTTTTCCAGACGTCCTCTACGCCGCAACCGTCTGGAGCGTCCTTGTAGCGACGATCGCACGGCAGGTAAGCATGGCGAGCTGAAAGATGCATATACTGTGGCAAAGCTGTACGCTGGGAGGCCGTTCGTGTCTCCGCAAGTAAAGTTTGCTGCAAGACCAGCATCATTTGGGTCGCAGTTGGGGATACTGCAAACGCACGACATGCAGCAAAGAAGTTGCCTACTACTACGTACGTGGAGACCATACCTAGATGTGGCGAGTGCCGTGTCCACAGGGCCAATTACAGCGCTCCGCCACAATCGTATCTGAAGCGAAATGCTAGGTCAAGTTTTGGTATTACTGTGGCCCCGTTGTCACTGACGTGGCACGCGGACATGCCAAGGCCCTCAAGCCTCGGGATCTTCAGGTGGCATTCAGGCAACGAAAAAGCCACGGCAGATTCACATCAGGAAAAGTATTTGGCATCTTTCGAGCTACGCGATCATGAAGTACTATGGTCTGATAGACGACAGGTGCCAGGAACGGATCCAGCGGGTCTCAGATCACGGAATAGGCCACCCCTGCTCGCAAACAGGGTTCTGACCGCTATCGCACCCACTACGTCAAAGGTCAACGCCAATCGTAGCCGCCTGTCTTGCCGCGAGCAGGGACCACGCTGAGATCGTCTTCAGGTGAGCAGGGGCTTTGGCAAGACGATTGGACATTGCGACTGAGACAACCATCCTTGATAGCAATCGGGTCGGGTGACAAAGATGTCGTCTCCGACAGATGAGGAAAGTAACGTGATCATGAGATGGTGTGAAAGCAGAATCGGTGAGCTCTTCGGTCCTTGTGCCCCGGAGCTTTCCAACACCGTCCAACGGTTGCCGTAAGCTCGACTTCAGTCTTTCCCAGGAACCCGGGTCGCTGGTTAAATGCTTACTGTTGCCATCTTCTTCGTTGTGTGGCTTGGGGCGAAGACCACCAAGGAAAATGCGGGATTAGCGCGAGCCCACCACACTCTCGCGCTAAAGGCCACGGAAAATCGCTGCTTGTACCCAGGGCGTCTGTTGCCAACATTAAGAGGCCCCCAACGAGGAATCGTCTTGTCACCACACAACGAGTTGGCCTGGGTGGGCAACAGTATGAGATTTCGCGTCTATTCCTACCACATCGATTAAACAAGCATGATCAACCGCATGTAGGTCTGAGACACTCCGATCGTCTTAGAACCCTCTTCAGCTCTCAGCTAAGCAGGAAACTCCTATCTCGACTTCAGTTGAGTTATCAGACCAGCAGAGCATGTTTTCGTAATGGTACGCCTTTGGATTTTCTTTGTCGAGGGTCACACTAACATTGCGGGCCGCTTTCGAGTTACTCCGAAAGCGCGCGTTGCGCAAGACTTCTAGCCCCTCGGGAAAAAAAAACGGACGGATCAAGCTCCTTGCGTTTATTCGTACTGCAATTCTCCATCAAACGAGCATTGACAATCACAATCAGCCGATTCTAGCTTTCTCTAGCTTTCAATATAGGAAGGAGGCGGCGCTGAAGCTACGGTAAAGCCCCCTAAGTGGGCTGAGCTCTGACGAATAGTTGCCTTGTACTGCGACCATGTCTGCTTCTCCGTATTTGGAACTCAACCTATCCGCGATTCAGGTCCCAGTCTACCCAGTTCGTCTACGAATGTCGATATCGGGAGAGAGTTTGAATGGTCTGAATTTTGAAAAGGGTCAGTAGATTGCGAGCTAACGAAATACCCTACTGCACCTTCCTTCCTTCCTTCCTCCCCCCCTGTACCAATACGCCGGGCTTGCGGCTGCCACTCGAAAGGATATCCTTTTCAGGAAAACAGCTCTTTCGTTTTCGGATTTCAGCACGAGCCAATATGGGGTCACCCGATCGGACGTGCAATCCCGTGCAATCCAGTCAAGTCTCAGAAGCGGCTCATCTAGCGAGCTATTCGATGCTTCTCGTAATGGGAGAGTCCCGCTCGAGCGAGTAAGCAGGGACCATATCAATAACCGAGCGTGCTTTAGTCCGCAGTCAACCACAACCAGTTCTGGAAGTATGTATCCATGATAGCGTCGTGAAGCTCCAAGCGAGCGAATTTGGCTGTGAACTTGCAAACCCGGGATCTCCTTTCCATGGTCGGCAGCCCAGCCGTTAGTCTGCGGGAGACTGCTGTGGAGAAGGTTGTGGCACATTGGCCATGGCTGGGATCCCATGGGATTGCGCTGCGACTGCGAACCAAACTATTGTTGCAATGGCGAGGCGGTTACTTCCAGAATAGAGAATAGAGCGCGACAACCCGTAGCTGTCTGTCATACTGAGCACATGATGTGGATGTTTCTCTATAGGGGTGAGTCCGACATCTTGTCTGAACCCAGCAAAGGGCTCGATCTCTTTTCATCTTGGTACGACTCTGCGAACAGAATACAGTACAAATAGAACGGATTGATGTCAACTTTCATCTTTTCGATTCCGTCGTCTTTCATCATGTCCAATGTTCCTGATTTAGCGAGTGTTCTCGACATTCTTTTTTAGTACTTACCCCTGAGTCGTGGTGAGCTGAAGATGCCATATGGCCTTCTGGTTCGCCAGGGCGTAACTGCTCAACAGGCCTGAACTGGGCCGGGTGATGGCCGAGCAACTTGTATTCTGCGACCACGATGGCTTGCTTCGATGGACCGAGATCTACTCGTATCATTGGATCTTGGACAATGCTATCATCGCTGTTTCGATCTTTAGCGTCCCTGATGATATTGATGTCCACCTCTCAAGCCTTCTCAATCTATAGGAAACCTTCCTTATCCGCATATTGACTCTCTTCGAGCCGAATTCTATGGGGTTTGTTAGGATTTCCCAATGGGGTCTAGCGAAAACGTCGAATATAGGCGTTGGATTAACGTCAATATATATTTAGGCTTGCACACCTAGGTGCTGGAATCCTTGGGCGTAGACCTAAAGCACAGGCTTGACTACGTAGCCGTCGAGGGAAATTGTCGTGACACTTCGCAGGCTCCCTTCAGATCAGAACATGCGTGATTTGGGCTAGGAATGACTATGGGTACCGCACATAGATAGATAAATAGACCAATCACAGCTTCACTCTGCGGCGGCTATTTACTTGCTTCTCGCTTCGTCCACCACAATATAACAATTTGGAGGCCCAGGGGCTGTCTCTGACAAAAAAGGCGCAACGAGACGGCTCCAGCTGCCCCTCCAGGTCCGTTGTGCCATATAAACGTTGCAAGTAGTCGACTATATTTCATATAACCCTCCCCCTATATCCGAGTAACCAGGAATGCTGCATCGCCTGCATCTGTTCCTTCTCGTCTTTGTCGTTGTTGTCGTTTTCGTTCTGTTGCTGTGTAGGGAGTCGGGGCGATTGAGCCTCCACTACTTCCTCGTCGGCTGGTATTGCGCCTGCGTTTCCAGCGCCCGCACCTGTCGCTGTGGTTCAATAATCTGCTGCCTTGACGCTTGCCATCCCTCCTGGTGTGCCCGTTCAATCGCTTCAAGGCGCTGGGCCAGAGTCGGGCCAGCTCCCAACATCTATTGGCGCGTCCGTTCAATCACTGCAGCGCATGCAACCAGACGCCGTCTCACTCCTGGCACCTGAACTTGTCTTTCTCGGTTCTGCTATGAAGAAACACCCTGCTCGACCGTACTTCCCCGGACGTGCTGCTGCCTCTTCATCTCTTCCCGACCCCACTCCACGGCCGAGTTGCTCGCAAAACTCAAATGCGCAAGCATTGTGCCACTAGCAACGTGCTCAATATGTGTGCGCAAGCATTCCATCTGCTCCTCCTGCAGGTGAAAGGGAAGCTCCGGGGGACTGATGTCGAGATGCTGCAGGAGCTGGCAGTGCGACCGTCCCAGGTCGTCCAGGAGACAATCCACTTGTATGGAGGCTCGGAAAACCTCAGTTTGGCCGCGGTCCAGGTTTCGACGGTGTTCCATGCACGAATCAAGGATCTGGAGGATTTCGAGGCGGTTATCTTGCCAGTATTGGCGCATTTCGGTTTCGACTTCTTGTAGATTCAATTGCGGGTATCTTGGTTGTTCGTCTGGATGTTGTTGATCCTCCTGGGGCTGCTCTTCCCGCGATATCTGTTCTCGGGGTTGCAGCTCTTGTTCCTGAGGGACTTCATCCAGGGTCCGTTGCTCCTGCTCCTGTCCTTGGCTAGGCTCGTACTTCTCGCGCTGTCGAATCCGCGCCCTCCATTCATCAAACAGTCTTTTGAAAATACGGTCCTGCTCCTCCCTGCGCTGCAGTTCCGCCGAACGTGCGGGATGCATCCGAGCCTCAAGAGCCCACAATGCCGTCGCATTCCGTTGCTCCTCCGCCTCTAGTTGCTCTGCTACCCGCTCTTCCGGAGACGGGGAAGACGGTGGGCCGCTGACCTGATAATCCGTCACCTCCGTATGATAGTCATAGAACCATTCTGTCCAGCGGAAGGCGACCTTGAGTTCTTCATCATCGGGCGCGGAGAGAGGACCTCATACGTCCTGCTGAGTCGACGCCCTATGGGAGGAAAGGTTATATCTCGAATGTCCAGAGATTTGTTGATGTTATTTCGCGAACGCACCACGTAGGAAATTCTTGCCCTGTGGCTGTCGGGGTTGGGGCGGCTGTTGACTGGTTCCGGACGGGCAATATTCCCGTAGCCGCCATCTATTCCTCCGTGTGCGTACCAAAGGGTCCCGTGCGTTGTGTCAGGGACGGAGGACGGTTGGCTCTTCTCTCTGCACCTCGCCGCATGAACTCCTCCCTAGTCATGATTTGGGACCGGTGTCCCTGATCTTGTTGGGTTCAGCTGGGCAACGCTAACAATTTGTTGGCGGTGGCGACTATGAGAAGCCACTCGTGCTGCTTCTTCCTCACGCTGCTGCAATCTGGGGTCTAGCCAGGAACCGTATCTCTGTGCGGCACTCAACTGTCCTCTTCAGTAAGCCGGACATTTCGAGTGTTTGGAGCCGCATCAGTCACCTCCTCGCGGCAGATGCCACAGATATCGGGTGTGGTCGACATGGTTGTTATTGATGAGGTGTGTGCTGATTGCCAAGCCGTTCTTAAGACTGGATGCATTCATCCAGTGACAGTTGTTCAGTTGCTATGACAGAAACGAAATAAACAGACGTGTGTCAGTGCTTGCGTAGGGGAGGGTGACCAAAATGAGGTATGACTCGGACAATTCAAAGCACATATTCCCATTATATACGTCGGTATACAGGAAAAATGGAGATAGAAAACTTCATCGGTCGAGTCATAGTTGTGTAGACTTCACCTTCAACCAGACTGGTACGACAACTAGACCTTCGGAGAAATAACATATCGTTGATACTGGGACCAATCAAGGTGCGATCCATAGGAGATATACCTCTGAAGAGGAAACTCATCGAAGTTTTACCTTTGAAGTATCCAGACGCCAAGCTCCGTTCCATAGAGAGGACCAGGAGCGGCTGGCGCAAGGAAGAAGAGCAAAATGAACTGGATCGGGAGGCAGTATGAGGAAAAGCAGTATTTTTCTTCATGTTAGACATGAGATGCACGGTTCACTGTAACTACTCCACATAGGGTGAACATCGGGATCTCAATATGAAGCTGCAAAATGACAATACCGCAGGTGGTTTGAACATGGAAGGCAGTTACCAGTTGCTCCTGAGGTTGAAAATGTAAAACCACATGCCAAGCGGATGAAGAAACAAAGGGGGCAAGATTTTCTGGGATGACCAGGCGCAAACAATGCCCATTTGCAATATTCCATCTGGACCCCAACTGGATTATACGATGTAATTTTCAAAATATTTTGGACTGCATTCTTTTGGTGCTATTTCCAGGTTTTCCGAGTGGCTTCGCAGTGTCTTGCCTGAGAGAAAGACGGGAGACGGGACAGAAGGGAGGGTGTGGACCCGCGCACGCAAGTTGCGCCAAGAATCCAGTCAATGGGCCAGAAACGCGCTCCCTTTGTTCTCGCGCGACCAAGCTCCCGTTTTCATCACACTGTGCCCATCAGTCCACCACTGCCACCTTTCTTTTCGAGCCCTTCGCAACCTTTTCGGGCCTCAATTCCGGCATATTTCTGGTCGCAGGCAATCTCCCTTTTATTGATCCTTATTAAGGACTCAATCCCTTCTTTCCACTCCGTCAGCGATTCTTTCCATCGCCGTCGACTGTCTCATTATTTCGCCATGGCGGACTACACCTCTCTCAAGGTCCCAGAGCTCAAGAAGCTGCTTCAGGAGAAGTCGCTGCCTGTCACTGGCAACAAAGCCGACTTGATCGCGCGCCTGCAGGAGCACGATAAGACGCAAGAGCCCAGCAAGCCTGGTAAGAACTTTTCGCCTCGACGTCAATGCCGTATAACCACCTCACCTCCCAGCCTTGCGCTGCGCCATTCAATTCAATTGCACAGCAGGGGAAAACCAATACTAATATCACCCAGCTACCACCGCTGTAGCCACTGCGGAGGATGAGATCGACTGGGACGATGACGAGCCCGTGCCTGCAACAACCACAACCCAGCCTACCGAACCGGCCAAAGCCGCCGAGCCTACACCTGCACCCGCCGCTGTAGACGAGGCTGCCCCAGTAGCTGGCAACATCGCAACAGAGGCGCCCGCAGAGACAACCGAAGTTGCCACGGCAACCGAAGAAACGCTACCAGAAGTCCCCAAGCCTGAATTCTCCGCACATCTGCCCGCTACGAGCGCGGACGAGGAAGCGCGCAAGCGCGCCGACCGCGCCAAGCGCTTCGGAATAGTAGTTGATGAGGACGAGGAAGCAAAGCGCAAGGCGGAACGCGCGAAGCGATTCGGTGTCGAGGAGGCAGAGGACGCCGAGAAGGTCGTCAAGGGTCTGGATGCTGCGCTGCCCGAGGGCCGGAGGCCGAAGCGCGGTCGCGAGGGAGGAGAGCGCGAGGGAGGGGAAGAGAGAGGTGCCAAGAGGCAGAGTACGGATGGTCGACGAGGTGGTGGAAAGGTGCGAGGAAAGGGACGTGGAGGCCGAAGTGGCGGTGTCGGCAACCCGAAGCAGAACGGTGGGGGTGCGCCTAAGCAGCGCATCATTGACGACCCGAACGAGAAGGCCAAGGCCGGGGCAAGAGCGAAGAGATTCGGTGCTTAGGTTGTGGACGATGTCTGACCTTGAGCTGAGGACGAACCTTCTGGTCTTGATCGATCGACTGCAATGAGCCCACGGCGAGAGCGGAGTATGTATTTGTACTATTATGCTATTATTTACGGTGTGTACCCAGAGGGCACTTGTTTTTGCGTCAGGAGCAGCTAGACACATAATCTGTGTAAAGGCCAGCGATTTTGCCTGGAAAGTGTTGAACACGAAGCATTTGGGGTCTTGGGCTATGGATTAGTTTGAAGTTATGTGATTAGACATTTTGATGCTTAGTTGAAGCCCCCAATATAGATGTTCTGAAATGGCCCATTCTACCCAGCTGACGGCAAAGCAACATGTTAGGTAGGAAGACCTAAAAAGCTGGAACCGCTATATGAATCATCAGTCACTACCGAACTACGTGTCTTTGATTTTTGCCATATTCAAATGTTCCAGCGAACGAAACTCCCGAGTTTCCAAAGCCAAGCGAAATCAATAGATCTCACACAAAGAAAGCAAATAATGTGCCTCTTGCAAGCCGCTCGACATAATGTCGGTCTCTACTGCAGGCCTGTAGTGATTGCACACACCTTTCCCGCAATGGACCACATGGGAAAACACAGGAGCCACAAGATAAGAAGTTCAACGTTGCTATAAATCAAAAGCTAACCCAGCTCTGGATGCGGCACAGAGCCATGAAATTTGCCGCCCTCCCTTTTATGTATATCATTTCATCCCGTCCATGTATGTATGTACCTTCAGAGGCCTTCCATTCATTCCATTTGCATACCGCGGAACATATAGACCATAGATCACTCACTACAGGGAGCCCCCAAAACATAAACCCTTCCTAGATTCCTTCCTGAACGCCGGGCTTCTACCAATATGCAACCAGTCAATGACCATATCCATGCTCCGTATCGAATCGTGCCTATCTTACCAACACCAAAAGGGAAAACAAGAACGTCGGGTTCGATAAAAACTCAGCAGACAATCCTTTCGTTGGGCGTTCCAACGAACCCCTTTCAGTCTCGCAGCATAATCAATGGGTATCATCGTATCGGAACTCCTTCCATCCTTCCCTCCACATTACCCTTCTCTTCCATCCTCTGCTTCCCCTGCCCTTTCACTCTCCCTAACCAATCATAACCTCTTGCGTCACCAACCCATAAATCCAGTTCGCCTCCATCACGCTCGCGCACTGGAAACACCACTTATTAACCGCGCCCGCTACACCCCCGGTCCTAGGCGCGAGTCCCTCCTCACCCGCCTCATCCTTGACCTCCTCCCACACATTGAGCAAAATACCCCGGCTCCCCAGCCTCGAGAAACACCTGCTGCCTAAGATAACATCCAGGATAATCAACGCCTTGCCTGCGTTTTTCTTGGGTATGCTAGTGACGACGACCCGCTTCTCCATGCCCTGATATTTGCGCAGGTTCTGCCTTGTGCCCTGGTCCGGCCGGCTGACCTCGAGGAGGCAGTTGCCGTGGTCTTCCCACTTGCTGCTCGAGACCATGAGGTGGAGCCGGATCTTGAGGTTGTTGGTCGTGAGGCTCATCTTGGCCATGTTGCCGCTATTGGCGGCGCTAACGGAGGGTGAGCGCGGCGGCGTGCCCGATGAGTTGGACGAGGTGTATATGCTCGGCTCGATACTGCTGCCGCGGCTTTGCTTGTCGACACTCGACATGGCAATGTCGAAGGACTGGTTCCCGCCGCCGACCAATCTTTTGAGGAATGATGATGCGGATATGCCGGATGAATGTGATGTGCTGCCGGCAGACTGTGAAGGTGCGCGTGCCGACACACGGTAGCTGTTCTTACGGCCAAACCAGCTGCGTCGCTGTGAGGATCCGTCGCCATCCTGTTCAACTGTCTGGTTCTGCCCGAAGGCGCGGACGCGGGCTTCCTCTTCTAGGGCTTTGTACTTAGCATTGTCCATACGCGCCCGGTGCACTGCCAGGTACAAGGATTCGCATTCTTGAAATGAGGCAGCACGGAAGCGGAAGAAGGTCGTCTCAATCTTCGTCACTTTCGAATACAGCTTCGCGTAGCTGAGGACCGGAGATCTTATTTCGAGGTCCAGCACGGTGCTGTTTCGCAGCATGACGAGGGGTGTAAGATCTAGCGCGATCAGTGGTCGGTCTTCATCTGACTGAGACGCACCCTGCATTCGTCTCGCAGGATACGCTTCGATCAACCCGGGTGTGATGACGAGTGAGCAAATTTCTGGCCAAAGGTCCTTCCAGCAGCCCTTCTTGTTGTCCCAGTACGAGATTGAAGCCGCAGCTCTAGTGACGTATGCTGGCGGCTCAGCAGCAAACTTTGGTAGACCAGCTTGGGAGGCTGAGGCCGACGGGGTGAGACTGACGGCGCTTTCCGAGACAAGTGAGTCGGCGGGCGTTTCGTTGGGCACTGGCTCGTTGGATTTCTTGATGCTGATAGCAGGCATGGTCTCTGGCATATCAGCGGCCTCGAGTTCATCATCAGATGACTCGGATGACGTGTAATCATCATACTCATCCTCGTCTTCACCTTCGTCTTCATCCTCTGTGTCTGTGCATGAAATTGACAGTGAACTTTCAGACGAGATGTCAGAGGGGTGGTACTCGTGCTTGAGAGGAGACGAGCCACGCCGCTTGATCTTGGGGGTGTTGAGATCTACAGGAGGTGAAAGTGTCGATGATTTCTTTGGTGTGATGCGGTGTGCAGGCGGAGGAGGTGCGCCATCCTCACGGTAAGATTCGGTGCTGGGAGATCTCTGCAGCGCCGAGGGATCAGGCCGCATGCTCTCCCGTAAGGGTCGGGATCGGTCCTCCTCCGTATACGGCGAAGGAGATTCTGGGAGTCTATGCTGCGATTCGAGGTATGACTCTTGCGTAGGTGTCTTCGCGGATGGCGGAGTCGAAGGCCTTTCTGGAGAAGATATCGGCGTTATAGGAGCACTTGTTTGCCGTGATTGGTAACGAGTTGGAGTAGTCTTTGTCTTGAGTTCCGGACTGGATTCCACTCTTGTAGGAGACTGAGTGGCAGACTCATGTCTGTGGTGCTTCCTTTCTCCAAGTGGAATATCTGCCGAGCCAGGCCTAGGTTGTAGAACCAGAGGTTGCGCCCCTGTTGTCCGCAGCGCTGTAGTGACAGCTGGAGGTACTGGACTGCTACCGAGGATGTCTAACCAGTCGACAAGCTGCTCCTCGCTGTCCGTGGTAAGTGTCAGGAGTTCGAACCATTCATCATTCTTGCCCCTGATCATGACCACGAGTTCGCGCTTGCCACCCTTTCGGGCAGAGTATTGGCCGCCGGGGATCGGAGCGAATAGCAGCCATGATCGTCCGCGGCTGCCAGTTTCTCTGATCAAGAGATCACCAGGGTCGGACTTGAACAGCTGATTGTCTCGAGAGACTAGTTCGACTTGGCATTCCAACCGTTGTCCGTTAGAATGACGAAGGGATAGGGAAAAAGAGTCCTTCGCATACACTTGTCGGAAGCGATCGATTTTAACGTTGTCCAGAGCTGCGAACGTCTGGAGATCCCGAACTCGGCTTGTATCTGTATTCATCGCATCCTCATCAACAATTCTGGCACATTCTTCCTTGTGCCGCCGACGTGCTTTTTCCTGTAAACCGTCCCATTTGCTCGCAATTTTCTCATAATTTTCTGTCCCTGTGACTTTTCGGTAGCTCTGGATCAAGTCAGTCAAACATCTTCCAGTGAGTCTTCATTGTTGATTCCTTACCCTGATGAATCTGGTGATCCACTTGGCGCGTATAAGTGGCCTCTTCAGGAGATGAGCAACGTCGATGCGCTCGCCATCTTCGTTAATAACATCGCCTTCTTCGTTGCGGGGGAGGGCGTTGATGAGCGAGTCGTTATCGTCAAGTGACAACGGAGCGAGATTAACTATGAGATCCTGGAAACCAAGACGCCATACGTCAAGGTATTGATCATAGATAGGATGCACAGAGTCGAGCCACTGCGGAAGGCGATGCGCATCTAACAGAGGACAGCGTCGGTGCACATTTCTGAGCTTCTCAAGGACAATGCCCATGTTCACGACTGATTTGGCAAGGCTGTCCTCCCTTTGCTTGCCCATAGGCGTAAAAAGATCCTCTTTCGACAGGGTCTCATCACCGTTGATCACTTGGGTCAATAATACGGGAATAACACCGTCGACAAGTGTCTTAAGCTCTCTTGCATACAAATTTTCGTCGCCGGCGAACTCCTGCAAAAGGCCCGCAACAGTAGCTGTGTTTGGACGGGTTGAGTTCCTTCTGCGTACACTGTGAGCTGATCGGAGACTACTGCTCCTCCCAGCCTTGGTGTTGGCATCTGGTAAAGACAAGACAGAAACGAGATCGGAGTGCTTGGTAAGACGTCTCTTCAAGCCTGGTTTGTTGCTTCTGTGCCGCGAGAGGTTTGAGCCCGTACTCCTCGTCGTAGCAGTTGTCTGGGTCATAGTGGTCGATGAGAGCATCGACGACAGATCTGACTCGCGCGTACTAAGCGACTCCCGGGATACTATCGTTGATAGCTCATGGACGCCTTTGGTAGGTGGCTTGCGTCTCGGATACGAAGAGGGTGTGGTAGTCTCTTGAGAAACCGACGAATCGTCGGCATATGAGGACAACGGGGACCTGGAGCCAGATGAACGACGCCGATCACGAGTGTCCTCACTATCCCCGTCATCAAGTTCAACTTCTTCAGAGCAGCTTGGATAAGTCATGGGCAAAGTTTTCGGCGCATTGGATTCTCCACGGAATGCATCCATGAGCTTGTCCTTGAACCCTTTCTTGGCGCCTGGCTTCAAGGGAGACGAAGTGCTCCTAGTGGCTCGACTTCTCTTGAGACCAGCTGCCGTCGGAGTGGTGGGGTCGTCCTTCGGACACTCATCTGGCTCTTCATCTTTCATCTTGGCGGTTTCTTCATTCTTGTGCTTGACACGCTCTTTGGCTGTGGGGGTCTCGGCGGGACGAACATCATCTGCTGACTTGCTTTTGGACACCGAAGGTGCACTGCGTGCCTTGCCTTCGTTGACCGGTCGCTTTTCTGTGTTTCTTCTCTGGGGCTCAGGGGTGAGCGGTGACTTCTTCGGCTCAGGAGGGAGCAGAAGCTCCTTTTCAATGGATCTCCTCTTGGGCTGAGAAGGAAGCGGCGATTTTCTCTTGGGTTCAGGAGGGAGCGGCGGGTCCTTGTCGATGGATTTCCTCGTCGGCTCAGGGGTCATGTTTGGTGACGATTCTTCCACGAACGGATCAACGGTCTTGTTCAACCAAGACTCGATGCTCCGTGGTTGATTAGCCACTGGCTTGGGTGGAGGGTCAACTTTCTCCGAAACTATCTTCTTGCCCTCGGTCAACACCTTCTTCAGGACATTAGTAGCGCCCTTGAAGCTGGGATTCCTTTTAGCCTTGGGACGTTTGGTTTGACCCGAATGGCCCCCAGTGGTAGATCCAGTTCGCTGAATGCAGAATATCCCACCGGAATATCCGCTAGTTTGGAAGGTAAACTGGACGGCATGAAAGATTGAAGATCAGAGGCATGAGAGCCACTCGACCACGACTCGCTATCTGACACGTCCTCAGTCAGAATGGTGCTTGTCAAAGTGGTTCCTGTGTCCGCAAGACTTTTCGCCGCGGCTTTTTGTCTCAAATTGGAAGACGTCTTGCCGCTACTTCGTCTCGTAGGCGTGTCCGGCTCATCACTTTCAGAGTCTTCGATGACCTCTGTTCTCTCCGAGGGCGACTCACTACGCCTTGTGCTCGTTGTTTGTGCAGTTCGGCCGCGGGATCTCGGTCGTGAAGAAGCTCGGACAGTGCTGGCACCGCCAGATGTCGGCTGCGATCCATCGTCGGGATACACTCTGATTCCATCGTCTGGCAGAGTGGATCTCTGCGGCCTCACCCTAATCCCATCATCGGGTAGAGTAGTATTATGCGGTCTTATCCTAATCCCATCGTTCATAGCCGTCTTCTTGGGAGTAGGCGAAACTTTGCGAGTCGAAACCTTTCGAGAGGGGAAAACCTTTTGGGGAGGCGATGTCCTTCGAATAGGCGAAATTTTTCGAGTAGGTGAATACTTTCGAGTACGCGACTTCTGTCGGATAGGTCTTACTCGAATGCCGTCATCCTCAGCCACCTTCGGCTTGTCTGATTTGCGATGTTCCACCACAATACTCCCATCATCACTCGCGTCGTCTCTTGTGGTCCCAGAGCTCTGCGTAGGAGTGATGCGACTGCCGTCACCACTGCCCACCGATTTCGAGGCACTGTACCGTGTGGTTCGAGGCTCGTCAGGGATCTCGACCCGTGCAGCCCAATCCTTAATTTTGTTCTTGACAGGAGGGTTGGGCGATGTTCTCCTCAGGAAATCCTTGGGAAGTGGAGATCCGGTACCCAGGTTCAGTTTTACTTTTGACGAATGATTCCGCGTCGGGCTACTCCTCCTATTCTTCATCCAGTTGGTGTCACTAACAACACGCTTCTTAGGCGGGTTGCCCGAACGTGGATCCTGCTGGTTCTCTTTTTCGGGGTCGTTACCCCCTGCATCGTGGTGCTCAACCACCACCCGTGGCGGTGCCTTCTTCTTCTGCCGCAACTTGATCCTCACTCGATCTTGTTCCGTAACACTTTCGTCATCGACCTGGATCGCCACCTCGCTTGGTTCGCTCGGAGCAGCGAGGGGATCTGCTGATGCCATGGCTGTTGCGTTCTTTTTCTGCCATTGTTTTACCCGATCGTGCACACCGCCAGGAGGCTGAACCTTTCTCACATAACCCTGTCGCATCTCCAGCTTCACTTGTTCGACACTCATCCGTCTTTGCCTCGCCGCCTCCTTGTCTGCCGCAATGCGTGCTGCTGAAGGTCGCCCTAGTAGAAAGTCGCTCAGTAGAGTCGGCTGTGCTGGCCTCGTCGCCGATCGTGGCCGTGCTTGTACAGCGGCCGGCGCACTCTTGGGAGTGACGCCAGCCGCGGGGGCCGACACCTTGCGAGCATGAGTGGGCGTCGCATTAGGCGTTCGCTTCTTGTCGGGAGAGGCGCCGCGTCGTGGAGTTACCGGACCCCCAGGATTGTCTTCGTCGGTAGTCATGGTCTATGTTGACGAAGTAAGCTTCCGTCACATACTGTACGAGATTTGTAGGTATGGATGTGCAGATCTGCGAGCTTCCGTGGGAGGGGGTGGTCGCGATAATTGGTCGCCCAGCATGAGAGCCACATGCCAGACTGGCAAGAACGCAAAAGTGGAGGTGAACGTGGACATGCGTCCGCTCAGTAAGAAATCAAAAAACTGGCCTACCTTTCAACTGTACGGCATGCTGACTGTGGCTGAGACTTTGCGATGCCGCTGCTCAATAGGCGCCGCTTGGGTTGCAAATGAATGAGATAATAAGTTGGCAACGACACGATGATGCTTGTGCATCAGAAAAGGACGATTAGAGATCACACTAGAAGGAATGGTCCCAACTCGCGGAAGTAGGTGATAATGAATTGCATGAGGCTGACCTTAGCTAAGGTATCTTCCATCCTCGATGTGCTCACTGACACACCTTTGCAGCTCTGCAGCTCTGTAGCTTGATGACTTGGCTCATGAACACCACAGCAACCAATGGCGGGCGCTACGCAAGCTCAGACATAAACAATGGGATGGGCTTCGGACTGGCTGAGCTGGGCAGCTTGGTGGGCTCATAATCCCTGCCACCCGTCGCTAGCTTGGCTACACTCGGGTTAAATATACAGCTAACTGAGGGCGTTGTAGCCAATTCTGATGTTTTCCAGCCAATCAGCAGTCTCGCCTCGAGGTCTTGACCCCTCTTCATCCCCCAAATCGGTGATACCTCCAGTTTTCTCCTTCCCAACCGGAAACGTACCGGAAACGATCATCGCTGCTGTGGCTGTTTCACCTCTCAAGGCATTATCGCCTGAGAACCATTTCTCACCACTCGTGGAATCGTGGCTTATGTTGTTTTCCTACAGCTGACGGGTGCATATATCTTCATGCGCCCTGGTATTACTGTTATCGATGTTGTTGTTATCATACTACTACATACATCATGGATGCTCCAGCAATGCATCTGCATTACTTGGCAATAGTTGGCATCTTCTCTGTTTTTACCCCCTAGAATATCCCAGTTTCCAAGATCATGTTGTGATATCGGGTGAGTTAAGACGGAGTTTTATCTCATTACGACCAAAGGAACCAAACTTGCTACTCCCTGCAACTGAGAAATAGCAGTCGTCTTTCCGGACCTCTGGGCATCGATAATGACATGTCATGGTGTGCAAGCTTCTTTCCGTCTCAATGCGATATTGACCATATCTTATCTCGGCTCTGACAATCGCGGGGGGCGGTGCCTTGGTGTCACGGTGATGGCGAGCCAAGGAACATCGGAGCAAAAATGTTGACATTGACTAGACCCTGCTTGACATTACAGAAAACGAAACTTCTTGCGATGTCCCTCTGGATGCTTGAGAGTACAAGAAAGGGATACTTCCCGCGATGTCCCTGCAGATGGCTGATTGCAGGCAACATACCTGGACGACTACCCAGCCCATCACATGATTGACGCGAGTACAGACTTTTATTGCCAACCCAGAGAAAATGCTCAACGACACACTGATCTGTTTGGCCATCAGGTTATCGTGTCAAACGGCGACGTGACCCCCACCATTTTGATGAAAGTAGACCTCAAACCGCAAATCGGTACCAATCCCAACCAAAGAAACAATTCATTGTTCCGCCTGGAAGCAAAACAACTTGCCCAGGCTCATTTTCTGGGGCTTCTCTCGGATCGTGGCGTCATCTCCGGCGCGGAGAGTCTGGACAATTCTGACTCCCTCCTCGAAGATTCGGTCCACACCCTCTCCCGTTTTGGCCGAACACTCCATGTACTTGACCGTGCCCATGGCGTGGGCAGCCATGGAGCCCTCAGAAGCGCCGATGCGAGTCTCCCAGGTAGGGAACAGCGGTGCCCACATGCCAGAGCCGACACGAGTGTCTTTCTTCAGTCCGAGGAGAAAGACGGGAGCGCCAGGACAGTGCATACGGATGGAGTTGATCCACTGTTCGTCAGATAAATCAGCTTATTTTCTACGATGATGAGAGAACTGGTTCGGCTGACCTTGGTTTGGGCATTGGTGAACTTCTTGTCACTATTGACGCTGAAGCAGAGGAAGACTCCGTCCCAGGCTAGGTAGGAAAGAAGAGAGAGCTGGTTCAACTCGATGTTGCCAGAGGTATCCCAAAGCTCGAGATCAAAGTCTTGGCCATCGACATCGACGGTCTTATTGAAGAGCTCATACTGGGTAGGTAACCACGCTTGAGTGAAGGTATCACGGTAGAAGCGGCTGCAGGTCCAGTTAGCTGGCGCCAAGTTGGAATGAAAGGAATGATGGCAAGCTGACAGTAGCATGCTCGACTTGCCGCAGGCAGAATCGCCGACAAAGACGAATCGAAGTCTCGGGTTATTGACCAAAGTCACAGGAGAACCAGGGGGGTTGCTGGAAACGGGCGAAGAGCCTCGAACAGTAGCGCCATCGAGGTCTTCTTGAGCGCGAGAAGGGGTAATGATGCGCTGAAAGCCACTGGAGACACATCGGGCAATGTCGCAAGTCGATTGCAGAATTCGGGATCTAGGCCGGTCGGTTGGCGCCTCTTGGTGACCGAACGAGACGCACTTTATTCGCTTATTGCGATGCTCGCCACCATCATGGCCGGCATAGGCTTCCTTGAATTCCTAAGCGGTAGGCATCATTAGCTTGTAAGACACATTTGGTACCCGGAGTTTTGACTGATAAGTGGGGTTTCTTACCATAGCATGTTTCTCTCTGTGAAATTGAGCAGGCTCAGCTGCAAAGGGCAAGTCGCGATGGATGCTAGGCACCTCGGTGATCCATCTCAGCATGTTGCCATTCGATCTCCAGACATTCGAGACCGAGAAAGTGAACTTGCCGACAACGGGAGGACAAAAATTCTGCGAAGCTCTCGATGCCTCCTGGCCCAAAAGCTTGGGAGGCGAGGAGCCGAACTCCGATGATGAAGTCAACGACTGGGCCATGATGGGCAATATGACTAGTTAATGAGGAAGGGTGATGCAGAGGAGGAACACATAAGACAATGAACGGAAAGAAAGATGATAGAAAGCGCAGTGATTGTTGGTGATGTTACCAGCTGTGCTGGGGCAAGAAAGAAAATGCTGTTGTCCACAAGCTCTGCTGGTATTGCTGGTTTTCGCGTTGCTGGAGCTGGTCAAGGAGCTCAACCCAAAAGGGTGATTCTTTGCCTGGTCAGAGGAGCTTTGCAAACTCGAACTAGGAGAAAGTGCACCTTCCAAAGTGCAGCTGCTAACGCGTCCCTCCCGGAAAGCACGCGCATGTAAGATCAAGTAAATAGAACATTCATCCAAGACCTATTGATTGGGCAAATAGATCCATGCTTTATTGACTGATCTTGGAGTCTCATACGACGCTCCGCAATCATGCTGAATGACTCCTAAGAGAAACATACCATCCTTTGAGTAAATTATATGAGGATCGTGGTTTGACATAGATCGTGGCAACCACAACATACTGCTGCTGCTATGCGTGAATCGCGGACTTTTGCCTAAGTACAGAGGTCGGTCGGCCAGAGCAGTGTTATGTCGAATATGCGAGGCTCACAGGTCACTTTTTGTTCCTTGATATTGAAATATTCTCCGTTTTCGCCCCCGGCCTCGGAGGATGTCACAAGGTTGTCTCCTTCCCCGAAGCAGCATCAACTCAGGCGAGAGGAATTGATCTCGTGATACCAAGTCACTAGTCCATGGCAGCTCTTGGTCACTTTTCATGGAGTGGTAGTTTTATGCCATAGCTGTAAATGGGCTCGGACTCCTCTGTCCTGTGATATGGCCCCTTTCTGGTTCTGGGGACAATCATTCAGGGCTATGCAGACTATCTGCAGACTATCTGTAGCCACCGCGAGTGCAACAAAATACGGACAGCTGTTGGTATATATCTTTATTCGGGTTACAATATATCATAGCTGAGCTGTTAGTAATCCAAGTCACCTGCTTTTCTGTCACTTTGTCAGTGGTAATGGTTGTTGTGGGGAGTCCTTGGACACAACCATTTTAATTCAACGCATCCACTTTCACTTCACCAACTATCGTACCTACGAGCTTTAATTTCAAATCAAACCACTTCAATCAGATTCATAGAGGGATTCAAAGTGGTTGAACAAACTACAACGTAGCTCAACATTAATGTCGATATTTAAAAATATTCGGCTGCTGTAACTTTGAAAGATGGTTACCAATCGCACGCAGGGTTGGCTCCTCGATCAATCGACTCGTCCTCCTTTTATTTATTGTTTCTTTTTTTTTTCTCTTTTGGTCGTCTATCCATTCCTCTGGATTGATTTATTGGTTCACTGCTCCTCTATGAGAGCTTATGTCTCTTTGAAAGAATTAATAGATCATAGCATTTGACACAAATAATCCTTGATTTCGTTGTCAGATGCTTGACATATCAGGTCCTATAGTCCCACGCAAATCACCAAGGATTGATTGCATTATAGCAATGTATTCATCCTCAATCCCATAGGAGTTCAGACTATGTTGAATTGTAATTGAGATATCATGTAGTGATTGCAAAATTTGCAACACTGCGTGTTGGTAAAATTGTGACAGAAACACCAGATCCCTTTCCTACAGTTAGATATCTCCCATTTAATGAGCCTTTTTGAGTCTCCTTGATTTCGGCACTGCTCAAATAATGCCGAAGGGGTCTGTGGGTGGATCTTCTGAATTCGAGAGTCAGAAAGTTGAGCACCTAATCTGCAAACTTTCTAGCTGAATCAACAGCAAGAGCAACTCAGACGTCCTGGAGGTACGCAGGTACTGCATTTGTATTCTTGAATTATTTTCACTTTAGACAACGACGCCCTTTATCACACCTTCCCTGCCTTCAGCCCATGAGACCCCAAAGCTGAGAAATGATAGAATATCCCTCTCGCTTTGCTTATGACAAACGCTGCCTATTTATGCGCGCCCCTTTATGCGCGCCCCTATCATATCCTTCCAAAGGCGACTACCTCAGACTCCATCCAAGGCCATAGATCAACTTTTTATAAACCTTTCCAAGCTTACCCTCAGCCCCTTAGCCCTTAATACTAGATTCGAATTCTCAACCGTAGAGGAACCATCCAAACCTAAAACCGATACTTGCGTATTATTTCAAACACTTCTGCTTTGATATCGAGCAGCGCAAATTATCTTCCGATGCAAGCGCTTGGTCAATTCGCAAATACCTCGTAAGCGTACGACGAGACTGGCCCGCCAGTCGCGCAATCCCACCGGTCAGGGTCGATTTCGTCCATATCATCGCCCCAGATCAGGTGATTCATCAACGTGACGGACCGCATGATGTCAATGGTTGTACCCTTGCTTGGAGCGTACCGTCGACCAAGGCTTGGCGGGGCACGACGACGGCTGGGTTGAAGTGATCAGTGATGCTTGTGGATCAAGAGTGAGTTGGGATGAAACTTACCTGTGGGATATACCCAGAGAACTTCCTCGACGAAGTTGCTCGGGTATGGTAAAGCGTCTATTTCGCCGTAACCTAGGGCGTCTTTCTTTGCTGCTAGCCCTATGGTCTTACCGCGACGCTGGGTTTCAGATTTTATGCTTCGTGGCCGAGGTATCATTGCCCTGCAGATAGAAGCACGGCATGCCTTTTATCGGCGACGAACAGTAGTCAGCATCTAGAAGGACTTTCAAAGATGTTCAGGGGTTCATGGAAATAAGACTTACATAGCCCACAATGTACGCATCCGTCAAGCCCTCAGCAGAGCCACCTAGCAGACTTGCCTCTGTAAGTAACTTAACAGATCGCGATAACCGTCAGTGTTATGTTTCCTGGTAGCCATAGCCTGAGGAGTATCATGTCGTCCTTTGCGAATAACGTATTGGCAGGGCATGCTGCACAAGATTCGTAGTAAAGGAAAACATCCGATTTCCCTCGTAAGGAATCCATCGCGCGGGATGAAGCCGTGGGCGGAAGATCTGCAGTTTTGCCGTTAAATTTATGCCGCAAATGTCGTTGTAGTCGTTGTGAAGCCCATATTCGGCCGCCCTACGCGTAATGATGTCCTAAAGCCGGCACAACGCTTGTAATCGACTAAGAGGGAATTGCTATGGAATTTGTACGCCAAGAATCCCTCCAACTACCTCCTAAATCATCAAAAAGTGCTGTTTGCGGCGAAAAAAACTGGTTGAACCTTTTAGGGATACGCAACCACTTAGCCACAACTGGATGGACTGTTTTATACTTATTTAAATCCGGCAGCAAAGACTGAAATGGGCACCAGAATCGAGTCCAAACGCTTTAACAGAGCTACAACGGAAGCTGTTAACTGGTATCCTGATATTAGAGAGGACTAGTACAAGTGGATTAACGTAGAGAATGCCCTCAACGTCGATAAGGGAGGCTTGATGGCTGCCCAGGTTAATAAAAAGATACTGAGTTATATGGCTATGTAAGTAATTCGAATATAGCAATTAACGGATTGGTACTCAGCAGTATAGAAACTAAGACGGCTTGAGTTAAGTCGCTGTCGCTTCATCTAGAGACGTTCCTATCCGATTTTGCGCGCGTTTAAAGACGAGGTCCTTGACCTAGCTGCTGGCCCCGCGAGAGACGAAGGATATCTCAACCCTGTCTAATGAATGCTCCCGCTCTTGCTAAGGCATGGACCTAGTGTTAGCTGAAAGTATTTGATTGGTGGGGTTGGTTGGCTTCAACGATCTACAAATCAGGGCGACGACTTACTATACGAATCAGCCTGATTCCCAATCTCACTTTACCTTTCCGTGGTGCGATATGTCGCTTGACTGAGGCCGTCGAACTAATCACCAATACTACGAGTGACCGACTGCACAGGTAATTGCCAAGGCCGAGGCGGCGCGCTGGACCTTACATGTAATGAAGACACCGGGCGGAACGCGATAGCCTGTAGACATGGACCCCCTGGTTTATACGATGTCCTGGGGTGTTGAGGCAAATTGCCTCAGCTGCAGCTCTGTTTCCTGCTTATATGGGACAGCCAACGGTGGCCATGAACTTTGTGCCGATATCTTCAAAGTGTGCGCCCAGGAGTGAGGCAGGGGCCTGCGAAGATACCTTAACTACAAAGGCATGATGCTTGAGGATAGACGCGAGAAATGATACGCTCGCCTGAGTCGCTATCACCAGATGTTTGGACATATGGTAGTAGATACTCCTACCTCGACCCAAAGGGGATTGTTTACAAGAGCGTGGTGATCAAGAGCACCTGTCTGACCATCGCAGGAATGCTCATTGTAGTTAGCAAGCAGCCAATTGAGCCAGTCGATGGTCACTGCGGGTATCTCATGCCGTTGACCTGCTACACAGTTGGAAATACATTCTGTTTAAAGGTACTCAATAAGTCGCACAACTTGCCCATGCTAATTGAGGAGAGAAACCGAACGGAACCAAACCTATAGTAAGACAGTTAGACCGTCCCAATGCAGGTTTCGGAACAGATGATTGGCGGCAACATCCTTGTCAGCCCTTCGCTCTTGCTGCAAGAAAAGGATATCGCGAACTATTCCATTGGAGCGAGAACCCGCTGGTCATCTTTCGATCCTTCAAGTCAATAAGGACGCTGAAGGACACGGGCCGCGCGTGATATTTGGGCGGCCGACTGGTAAGAAGAAGATCAATATTTGAGTGCCCCTGAGACATGGATGGCTACATACTGATGTGCACACAGCTTCAGCTGTGCCGTGGATTATGACTAGCTTCGCTTTCTCCAGTCTGGGAATGCACTTCGTGTTGCCAAAACAATATGGCAGTCTTAGAGCTATGCCCAACTCAATAACTCAAAATTGATAATCGTAAGACCAGGAACCAAGAACATGTCGATTGCAAGCATGACAACCTGTTTCATTTGGAATGAATCGGACGAGGAGCCTGTCATCGTGCCATCAGGCAGTCGGAATTATGAAAGCACAGTACGTGTAAGGATGTACTTCACTAGCAACGAGCTCGTACGGTGCGATTCTTGGTACGTTGACATACCCTTGTCATCGTTGGCTTGAGCTCGGTTGCTCAACAAATTTCAAATCATCGACATTTGTTTCATTCCTCCGGACGGCATGTAATCTTATCTGATCATCACTCCTGTCAGACACGAGAAGTAAAAATCGTGCGATTGCGTAACCTGCGTTGCAGACCGCCATGAAAGATTCCCGTGAGCGAGGTTGCTGTGCCGTGCAGTCCGCGATCAGGTCAGCACAGAGCAAACATGACACGCGTCGCGTCGAAGTGACCCAAAAAAGAAACTCTCTTTCCATAGCCATCGCAACGAGGATGTCTAAGGGCCAAGGCTTGGCCAATAACAAGGGGCTGATCCAATAGCTGGGGGTGGACACCATCCAGGAAGTTATCTGATCCTTTTTGTCCGAGACGAAGGTGGGTACCAATCCTGGCAAAAGTGGCTTTGGGTTTTCATTGGTGACTGTCCTGATACGATCGCGTCGTACGAAGAAAAGAAGCCGAGATGAAGGCCAGGAGACGTGCTTATACGTATCTCGCCGACGTCGGAGACATCAAGATTATCAGATGCAGAGATATTTTATTGAGCGGGGTGATTGATTAGATATATTGATTGATTGATTAGACTAGAGGTACAGCGGGATTGCGCGACATGGAGACGGCGCGGACAGTTGCAGACTGCTTAGGGAAAAGGGGAAGGAGGAAATACAATTTGCATGTGGGAATTTGGGGATGGTTAATACACCAAAAACACTACGGGTATATGCTGAACACATGACAGTTTCAAGCTGCACCTAGATGGAGACGTTGGGAGTCTGTATTGTGGGATACAGGGGGAAGAAATTATGGGAAATGACACAAGATCCGAATGACAATCCCGACCAAGCGGCTGCGGTAAGAAAAAAATCTCGGAGTCGTCATATTTCCCTGTCGTTTTCTACCCCAGCTATGATGTACGGCCCCGGTGCTGGAAGCATTGAAAGAAGGAATGGAAGCAAGTTTAATCCTGGGTTAGCTTTCCCTCTAGCGGGGAACTGTTCCGTGGCCGGCGGCGGATCACAGTACCGGAAAAGGAGGAAAGGCACATGTTTCCGGGGTTCAATGACAGCAAACACAGTCATGCTGCATGACCCAAGAAGTCCACTTCGGGTTTTCGTCCCCGTGACTTTGCCTCAAACAGTGGCGAATCGCCGATTCGCAACGACCTCGGCGCGTGTTGCGTCTTGGATAATTGCAAATTAGAGTGAGCGCAAACGATGGTCTCTGGCTTCCGCGGGCGTCTTCCGGAAATCCTGACGAACTCGAACTCGAACTCGAACCCCCGAGGTCCCGTCGAGGTTCATTCAACGGCAACCGACAGACGCTGGGAACCGAGGATCCCACGATAACGACCAAACTAGTACATAGTGTTTCTATCTTTCCACAAAGTTCGATTGCTTGGCCGCATATCGGCAGTGGTGTTGACAGCACACCATTTCGGCATTCTTGGGTGGATGTTTCGAATGTGGAAGGTGGAGTTGCGGTCCGGCTCTGGCCAACTGATGAGATTCTGTCCCATAATGATGAGCTTCGCCTAGGTTGATGTAATAATGATCCCTCCAGTGGTAAACGTCCACCTGGACGAAAGCTGCAGACTGCAATGCATACGTAGTATGTGCAGGTATGAAGCCATGAATAATAAAAATTGATAGAGTTGTGGCCTGCTGCCGGGATAGGCCCTAATGGATTCTTTTTCTAGCGAGGCGGAGGAGAAAAGGAGATTCAAGCATATTTGTCACTGATATTAATC
Organism: Pseudomassariella vexata; assembly: GCF_002105095.1. NCBI lineage: Eukaryota > Fungi > Ascomycota > Sordariomycetes > Amphisphaeriales > Pseudomassariaceae > Pseudomassariella > Pseudomassariella vexata. Next base: position 3,594,175 of record NW_024467956.1, on the reverse strand, counting down.
ACTCGAGGTCCGATTTAAGATTCCACATTGAGGGGCAGGACACCTAACTCTGTGGCTCGGCGAGAATCGGAGACTAGAGGTAGGTGTATTGAATCGGTTCTGAACTGCTGTAAGGGTCTTGTTAGCCTTGTTGAACGCGAAATTTGTCGTTTGGCACTGAGGTAATCGACGGGGATATTTCTCAATGTGGGTCTGGCCCTAGAGATCGTCTGCATGCCCATCTGATAGGTGGGGGCTAGTGGAACCAACCGAAATGCATGGTCATCATATCATCGCTTGATCGCTCAGCGAAACTAGCTTATTATCTGATCAAGCCTTCTTCCACACCTCTACATCTTTTCCTTGCCTTCCCCAAGCCAAAGAAGACGACCAGAGACAGAGCCGCTGGCAATTTAAGCTGACTTCGTTGTTATATATCCTTCATCATCAACCTTGTCGTCAGCGTCCTTCGTCTGCTCGACCACAACCCCCATTGTAGACCTCTGTCGACTATCATTGTTTCTCCGAAACACGGTCGCTCCCACAATCGTCCAATTAAGAAGCCACACCTGCTGGCGTTTTTAATATACACTCACTCTTTCTCGCGTCCCATTGTGATGAGGGCTTAACGATAACAACACGTACAACTCCGTTGACCTTTTCTTTACCCCGTTGCTGCACCACACAAAGAAGACCTGAAACACGATGTCTGCACGCATCGACCAAATGTTGGTGGAGGCGACTCGCGACTGCACGCCATGCTCGCCTCGTACGCCTTCCATCGCACCATCGCTGACCTATTCGGAGGACTCTGTAGACCAGGATGAATTACAACAACCTGAGCTCCCGCGCCGGCGCCGTGCGTCTACAAGACTCATTGCCCAGAGCGCAGCGGATGTTCAACGCATCACTGGTGAATCTACTACGGAATTGATCAGCAGGTGCTGTGGTGGCGGCTGTTGCATGAATTTGGCGAAGAGGAAGAAGGAGGGGCAAGGCTTTGAACGCATCCCATTTCCCGATAACGATGCCTATAAATCCCTTGGTCTGAGACTCGATGAAATACCGTCGACCCTCACCAACATTACAGATTTACCGGAACAAACCGCCTTCTTCACCCCTATTCGACGCACCTCCAATAACATGCCGTCATCGCCTACGGACTCTGCCATTTCCGTGAGCAGCGAAACCAACGGCACTGCCAACAGCCCTGCTACAATCGAAAAGAAGCTGCAGAATCTGAGTCTAGAAGACCTCGACACCTCGATTCAACCCCCTTCTTTTGTCCAGCCACACCCACCTTACCATGTCTTCCCGGCTAAGGTCCACAATACTAGGGAATTGACCAGACCGGGTGCAGAGAAACGTACATACCACTTCGACCTTGATGTCACCGACTACCCTACCGAGACGGGAATGGACTTCAAGGTGGGCGGCGCAATAGGCGTCTCCGCACCGAATGACTCCAAGGCTGTTGATGAAATTCTCGATCTACTCCTGGTTCCGCGATTTTTACGTGATAAGCCTGTGCTACTTCGAACCACACGTGGCCGGTGGCCTACTGTGTGGGGTGAGGATCAAGCCCGCGAGCTTGTCACCACCCGCAGGGACCTCCTTACCTGGTGTTCTGATATCCAGTCATACCCCCCAACGAAGCCGCTTCTCAGGATCCTCGCCGAGCATGCGACTGACGCAAACGAGAAGAAACTGCTCATGTTCCTTTGCGCTGGCGAGGGACAAGGTGTATTCTGTGACTTCCGCACAGGACCCCATATATCTCTGTCGCAAATTCTCAATGCCTTCCCTTCGGCAAAACCTCCCATGGATCTGTTACTCTCTGTCCTGCAGCCCCTGATGCCCCGATTCTACTCCCTGTCAAATGACCCTCATGAGAACTTCGAGATTCGTGACGGAAAACAGCACCGCCTCATTGAGATCGCAGTTACCGTACATGACACCTCTGACTGGAGGAAAGGCTACCGCACGGGCGTTGGATCTGGATTCTTTGAGCGGCAGTCCCGAAAGTACACGGAGCTCCAGCTATCTGGAATCGCCAACCCCGTCATCCACATTCCCATGTTCAAGGGGCTCATGGCCAACCCACTGGCCAAGCAGTTCGTGTCCGATGGTCCGATGCTCCTTATTGGTGCTGGTGTCGGCATCGCCCCATTCCGTGGCTTCGTTCAGCGACGACTCAAGAACGCGAACTGCGCAAACAAGGTGTGGGTGCTACAAGGCATCCGCGACTCTCTCGTCGATGAGATCTACAGCGGCGAATGGGGTGTGCACGAGAGTGATGTAAAGCGTATCGTAGAGAGTCGCCGGGGCGAAGGTAAATACGTCCAGGAGGAGGTTATAAACCAATCCGACCTGGTCTGGTATGTCATCAATTCGGTGGACGGGCGCATCTTCGTCTGCGGTAGCTCCAAGGGCATGGGGGAGGGTGTTGAAGAGGCACTCGTCGACGTTGCGATGAAGAAAGGAAACTTATCGAGGGAGGCAGCGACCAACTTCTGGGACCTGAAGAAGCAAGTCGGTCAGTACATTGCTGAGACTTGGTAGGTCTCGTACTGCCCTGGGATGGGGTGTGTCTGTTCCACTGACGCAGACCAATCACTTTGGTATTGCGATTGCTCTTGCTTTGATCTTTTCGTCCTGTGGTATCGAAGGGTTTTGCTGCTGTCCCCAACGAAGCGTTGGCTTCTGTAGAGATTGGGTGCTCCAGAACACACGTAGATAGACAATGGCGTTTTGCGCAAGCTGGCTGGATTTACAGGGTATAGACGGCCCCAAGGGAAATGGCATCAAAGGGGCGTTGCATCGGGAAAGGTAGTTGAGATTTTTGTGAAGTTTTCTCTGGGAGCAGAAGAGTTCGTTTTGCGGGTTTCCGCAAACCTACCTGTACATAGCAGCATAGCAAAGCAGATATATTGCAAATGAGTGCACAGGAACAACAGATTATGGAGTCCAGTTTGATAATCATGGCGTGGTGACTAGTCCTAGGTATAAGTGCTAGAGACTAAGGTCGGCTCGGTCGTAAGACTCGATCGGATATTGATGCGGATGTGGACGCGGACTCGGACGCGGACTTAAGAATACGTCTCGGCCGGTGGGGGGAGGGTATTGTGTTAGTCTTAAGTCAACGTAGGCAGCAAAGAACCGTGCGGTACGAAATAGACAGACAGGACTGGCTCAGCGAGCATTCTATCAACGTGTGACAGAAACCACAGGTTGTTCGCATCACCCTGCCGCATCTCGACCCATGGTCATGTGCGAGCGGGTCGTCGGTAACCGGAAGCGTCACCGGTCCTCAACAATGGAAAGCAATATGTATACTCAGTTCCAATTGAATATGAGCGAGCGAATGGGAATAGGTGCCCAAAGTGGCAGCATCCTATATCAAAACCAATCGACGCCCCTGAACAGAATCTGGACGTTCAATTAGACAGCCATTTGTACCAAGGCTAGCCAGATAAGTATCCCTCAAGAGGTGGCCATGGCTAGTCTTCCCCGCGCCATAGCTTTCACTTGTGCGGTCATACTGCTATCTATTTTGCTTTACCACCCGAGCGCAGAAACACCGGCGTGCTTCTTTGCACTGGATTCATCTTGCTCCAGAGAGCGGATTTTAGAGTTGGGTTGAGCCTGGGGCAAATCATGCCATTCAGAAACTCGCGACCGAGTGTCAAGATTATGCAAACATGTAATTCACTCTATACCATTAGCCGTCAACGAGCTCACCACCCAAGAGAAAATGGACTTAAGGGAAAATTCAAGGACACACAATCATACTCCAAGTCCACAAGATGTTGAGCTAGACGGCATGCCACTTTATCGAGAATTTCTCCAAAGCATAGCGGCCTTCACGTGGTTATTCTTTACCATCACCTCAGAAGGTAAAATAGACACCTCGTGCACCTTTGATGCGAAGAAAACAGTAAACCATGGATCCTCGAAATTGTTAACGGCGTAAAGAATTTCCACTGAAAGATCTCCTAAGCAGTGGTCATTGATTTTAACCTCGACTGGAATTTTGCCGCATTTCGCGTTGATCAGGAATATTCAAGCAGCCCAGGGCAATTCCTCGAAGCAATTACAGTCCGTCCGAGCAACAGCTTTCAGGCAGTATGTAAGCCCAATCATGGGGCGGCACTGGCGACTACGTCCTGCATGTTATTCAGCAAGCCCTGAAACATGAGCCTGGCCCTTCCCAATCTGGTAAGCCCGATCCTCTGACATGTACGCAAGCTGGCTTCTTTTTGTAGCTAAATTTCACGTTGAAGACAAAACGGAGGCTGTAGCGTCTTACAAAGTTGGCAAATTCCGCTTTTGTTTTCTTTTTTTCTTTTTTTTTCTTTTTGTGAAAGTCTGGTGTACCTTTCTCGGATGTCGAGACGTCTCTGGGGAACAGCTGGCTTGGATGGCCACAGCCTTTGCTCGACTACGCGGAGCCGGGAAGTAACTTATTGTGTCCCGTTTACCGTAACATCTAGGTCAACTGGTAGCGAAAGCCACGGAATCATTCGAGAAGAGGCATCGCAACATCTAGTCTGCAAGATTAGTTATCACATTATGACACTTGAAAGTAAAGATCAGGATAACACTGCGGTTAATTGCTGGCAAAATCTATTTTGAACCCTAGTGATCTTCTAGGGCTATCCTATACCACGGCGACCACACCATGAGCTAGGGCTAAAAGTCTCTGTTGAAACCATGGGAATATCGGTTTATGGAAAAGGACTAGGTTGTATCTGCTCAACTACGCTTTTCAAGGGATACCCAGCAATGCTGACCATAGTGAAAACGGTCGGTACGCGGGTGCTTTGGCACTTGGTTTACAGCGAAGCAGGGAGACATCCTTTTTACGCAGAACAGCGAGTGACAATGCCAGCCAGGGCTTTCACGGTATTTGCATCGTCCGCCTTGGATTCGGTCACATAAATTCCATTGAGCGCCCAGAAACTAGCACTTTTGTTGACGTAGGACAGGGAAATCTCGAGCAAACATGAATCGACTGGTCTGGTTTTCCTGACTCGAACACGTATTCTGCAGTCGACAATATCAATATCAGCGCTGGCAGACTGTATGGAGAATCCTGTGGAGAAAAAGGACAAGCCAGAGCAGATATACTACGGCGATGACTTTAATTGGATGTTGATGGAGATATCTTCTCCGTGCCTCGTCTTGTATGATGTTTAGAAGAGGGAGGCCGCACTACTGGACGGAGCCACCGCCCTGCTCCACCTCCTACTGACATTCCTCAAGAAGCTAATCTGACCCATGCGTCGAGGATCTTTTATTTTGCGACGAAAAAGAGTTCGAGGAAGCGAGGCAAGCGCTCACTGGGAAGCGCACCTCGCTCAACGTACTTACCAATCCGCACAACCTTAGCCACCGGATATGGAAGAAGCCGTTGGACACTTCGCTGGAACGATCTTTGAGGTTTGTGGAAAGTGTAGCTCTATTTGGTCACAATTGGATGATTCTAACTCCTTGGGCCGATAAAGGAGAACCTGAAGAAGGCGAACCTGATCATTTTGACTCCCAAAGACAGGGTTCGATTTACCAAGGAGAGGCGGCATTGATTCATGCCCAACGTCCGGCGTCATCGGAGGCTCTACTTCGCCCAAGTGGCTCCAAGTCCACGAGCCCCGGTCAAACAAGCGTTGGCAGCTGGAGAGGAAGACTATGCAGCCATATCCCAGACCCAAGACACTACATTAGGAATAAATAGAATTGGCCTCCGGAAAAACTGGAGTATACGACCCATCAAACACGGATTGAATCAGATATGGTGACATTTAGTATAGAAGGTAGACAGTGAATATGAAGCAATTAACTGAATTCGATAAGCGAAAGACCAAATCGAACATATCGTCGAATAAAAGCTACTAGTTGAGGGAACCAGTTATTTGTTGATGACTCTGAACAGATGTCGTATTACCCGCTGTGTCTGCTCTATGCGTTGTACTACTCCGTAGGTCAGTGTTCTGAGGCTCTGTAAGGATGCTTGAGCAGACGGAAGGAAGGAAGGAGGGTCTGACCCACTAGCTACACTAGCAAAAGCATTGCTTTCGGCCTAGGGCATACCTGTGGAGCTCAATCCCACACTCGTAGCACAAAGAGAGAATAAAGCACTTCCAGTATATCAACCAAAGGAAATTACCAAGAGAAGAGAGACGGAAATGCATTTCTACATAGCACGAGAAGGCTCCAAAGGCTGCGCACCTCTATGGAAGAAACGGTATCCGAGTGCGGGTGCACAAGCCTACTTGTAGCGAACCCAGGCGCAGTCGCGGGTCAAATAAGCTTGATTTAACAGCCGCATTGCCTGCCTACCTAGATAACCAATGTCCAAGTTGCCTAGCCAGAGAGAGTAAGCGTTACCAGAAGCCGCTTTCGATGTCGGCATGTATTTTCCACGTCGTAAGCAACATGCGCTCTGAGATATTTCTTGTGAGGGGCGATATGTGTGTTAATAAGCTACATAAGCTAGAGGAACTCGCTCCCTCTGATCAATCTTAATTCGATGGCATGGAAATCTATGTCGGCGCTACATATCAGCACTCGATGTTACATATATTGTCCTAGGCAATGGGATAGTGGGGCTTCGTTGTTATCCAGGGCGAAGCCTATATGAATAGTTTAATTTTTCAGAAAGTACATAAATTTTACCTACGCCAAAGTAATTTATTCGGGATTATTTACTTCGGCAACCAAGTTCTTGGATTGTGTGTTTCCTCTTTAAGAATCGGCTTTACTACAGGGATATTCACGGACGCACCACGACTTTCTATTACTACAGCGCGTAATTCGGGAGATGTAGACTTGTGTATTCAGTCGGGACAATACATAAGGCCGGACAGCTCTAGCAAAACAGATATACGATGATTCTCTATGCAACTGACATAAAAATCACCTTCAAGATATGCTAGGCTCTTTGCTGCTTTCTTGGGTCAAGCTAGGGGGATCTGAGCAAGTAGTTTTGTAAGCTGGACTGAAGACTTGCTTTGGAGAAGGTGTGAGAGAGGAATGGTAAGTTTGAATACTCAAGTGCCAGTAGTGTCTATCAATACATGGACTTCAGGTCAGGGAGTTTGCATCACCGCCGCCTTTCTCTCGCAAATAACCTTCGTATCCAAGTGAATACTTGGAGAGGAGCTCCTTCATTGCTTGTACAACACTGAAATATAAAAATATTACTATCTGGACAGGCACAATTAATGACGCCGGGGGTGACATCAGACTTACAAACCCCTTCGCCTAAGAGTCTCCGGGTAGAGGGACGATGCGTGGAGATCAAATCTCCTATGGGAGAAACGTTAGCTTTCGTAAGCACGAAAAGGGACTCACTGGCCACGCTGTGCCGACTTACAAGCGATATAAAATACCCCTATCTCTGAAATCCTCGGCAGGCTCCGTCACGGGGAAGTGTTTCAAGTATTCGGCGATATACTTGTCTGTCATTTTGTGCCGCGGTGCCCACCAGGGCGCTAGATCGTCTGTTCGTTTGTGATTAGAACATCTATGTTCAGACCTGACGCCGTCTTCTTTCTCTTGGATCTCTTACATTCATTATGGGCGTAGAGGAGCACGCCGTCGAATATCATGGGACAGCCGGTAGTTACGTCAACAGAAGCGTTCCCATCCCAGAGATCTCCGTGTACGAGCCTTGGGGTCAAATTCCTGCCTTCTGATTCCATAGGGCGTAGTAAGCACGGGATGACTTTGGTCATGAGGCCCTCCCGAAGCGCCCTCATTTCCTCTTCAGGACCGTGTGTCTCTTCCTCGATATCAAATAACCCGCTTAAGCCTTTCGAGAAGCATTTCTCCCATGTCTTGCTAAGAGGGAAATACTGCGGATTTCGACCGCTGTAGGTGATGTGTGGGAAGCCAAATCTGCCCGACGTCGCCGCGCCCCTCTTATGCATTTCTGCCACGAGGGCCGGGAAGTCGGATACGTCTGGAATGCCCTCGGACATCTCGTAGAAGCGGCACAAAAAGAAGTAGGTATTGGGCTCCTCTTGGTAGATACCCCATGCGATTGGCTCTGCCACCATCTCGGGCATGACACTGAAGGGTCTTCATCGAGTTGAATTCTGACGATACCATATTCTTCCCGTGTTCGAATTGGTGCACCTATTGATCTTTTATGAGTACTTGGGGTGGGAGGATTTACGCCACCACTCTCATACGATCATTACCTTTATGAAAAAGGGTGTCTCTTCTCCAGCCTCATTTGTTGCATCGATCTTGGCAGTCCTAGCCCAGTACGAAGCACCACTGCGAGAGATACCAAGGACTTCTGTACCAGCAGGCAACTCTGTGTATCATGAAGGTCAGCAATGTGAGAAGTCCTTCCACACCGACGGATGACGCAGGTTCTCACTTTCCCGAACGCCTTGGTCAACGTATTGAATGACCTGCAATGGGACTGGAGTCTCCCTGTTCCATTTGTCCGCCGCCTGTAACGACATTGTGACGGTAGCTACGTCTTAGAGATACCTTAATTGTATACAACTAGAGACACTTTCGGGGAATATGAAGAACAAAAACGAAAAAAGGAAAATCCCCCCAGAGAGACAAACCCAGCCATATCAATGGCCTCTCGGGCGGCACTCTTATTACCCCGTCTGTTGACACACCGCTTGGTGTGAGTGTCAGTCACCTGGAAGTCGGGTTGGGAGTCCATCTCGCCGGAGAAGAAGACAGGGTTGAAGACAGAGGCTCATTCCATGCAATTAGCCACTTTGAGCGCTGATCATTTGCTTTTTATTGAAATTTACTGAACAACCCGGTCAAAGGATTGGCTTAGAAGTGACCGTAAGGGGCGGGGTTGTCAAAACATGAAACATGGGCGATACTTTGCTTCACATGTTATCAGTTATGAATTAATAAACGCATTTGATGCAGATACACGACATTCTTGTAACGTCTGCTACGTGCTCATATTGTGCTTCGACCCGGCCCACTTGTCCATATTGGCAGCGGCGACCTGCCAGCCCCCTCTTTCCCCCAACATGCAAAAGAGAGCCTCGGGATGTTTTTCGTGCTGGTTACTGAAGGCCTCAGAACCAGAAGTCGTAAGAAAGAGAAAACCCGAGTGAAGCCTCTAGCCCGCACCAGCTGGAAGCCGGGTCCCGACTGGGAAAGGCTTATCTCAACCCTTCTCCCCATCATCGCAGTGACTCCATCAAGACGTCCGCACAACGTGTGCGAACCTCATCCTGCACTTGATTGCATGGAAAATTCAAATCGCGAAAGCTCATGGTTTTACGCACCCGCTGCCGCAAGTCAAGTTGATGGGCGCGCCCCAGGACCCCAGGATGGAGCCGCCAGACGGGCTGGCTCGTACCAACTCGTCCTCCACCAAGTCCTACTTCAGTCGAATCCTCACTCGCCGACTTGGTGGCAATGAACACCGCAAAGATAGTTCCAAGGGGCCTTTGGGGCTCACGACGCTTTACCAGCCTGAAACTGACCGGCCTGAAACTGACCGGCCGGTGGTTGCCGACCTGGTTTTTGTGCATGGCCTGAATGGAGGTTCCCACAGCACATGGAGCAAAGACAGCCTGCCGTCGCACTTCTGGCCCCGGGAATGGCTCCCGAAAGACGATGCCTTCCAGGACGTACGGATACATACATTTGGGTATCCTTCTGCACTAAGTCGCGAGTCGATTCTCAACGTTCATGACTTTGCCCGGTCTTTGCTCGCTGCAGTCAAAGACTCGCCAGTGATGAATCACGAGGAAAAGGTACGTCTGTAGTCCGGCTAATCCTTGTAAACATGACGTGCTCACGTCATGTACCATGTAGCCACGTTTAGTCTTCATCGCCCACAGCATGGGTGGACTCGTTGTCAAGCGGGCCTATATTTTCGGTCACCAAGCAGCCGAGTTCTTGCCAGTGGTGGAGCGAGTCTGCTCCCTCCTATTCTTAGCTACTCCTCATCAAGGCTCGGCACTTGCACAAACGCTCTCTCGCCTGGTGGCTTTAGTTCCTGGGGCGCGGCCATTCGTCAACGATCTGCTACCCCAGTCCGGGATGCTTCAATCCATCAATGAAGAATTTCCGAGAATCTGCTCCAACCTGTAAATCATGTCTTTCTATGAGACGAGACCAATGAACCTTGGAGTCGAAATGCTGCGGAAACCTTGTGTACGTTGATACTCACGGCAAGGTGCAACTGGTCCACTCGACTGCAAGAGAGTTCCTAACCAAACGGAACCTAGAATCTGCCTTCACGGTTTCTAGAGCCGAGGGCCACCGGCGGTTAGCCCTGGTGTGTCTACGTTATCTCATGAAGAACGAAGGGAATGCATCGAAACCTAGGAGATTCGGGTCCGATTCTGATGTCAAATCGACCCACAGCTCTCCTCAACCGAGGCCATTTGTAGGCTACGCATCGACCTTCTTGTTTCGACACCTGAACCTAGTACTCTCCAAGGAAGACGATATTTTCGTCGAGCTAGCTAAATTCCTTGGAGGCACCAGCGTCCTTCGCTGGATCGAGTTCAATGCGATTAATGGCGACCTACATACAGTCTACCAGGCAGGCAAGACCATAAACGCGTTGCTGAGCCGGCGGGCGCGGCACTCGCCTCCAATTGGGTTTGGGCAGCAGCAACACCTCGCTCTGCTGGAGAAATGGGGAGATGACTTAATCCATTTGGTGACTAAATTTTCCGGCTGTCTGAGAAGTTCACCGCAATCCATTCACCACTTGATCCCCCCTTTCTGCCCCAAGGACTCTGCCATTCGACAACAGTTTTCCAATCCCTATCGAGGAATCAATGTCCAAGGCCTTTCGGCTCGGGGGTGGGACGATTGTTTGACAACCATCACATACGCCAGGGGTACTAGGCCCAATGCGGTTGCGGCTGGTACGGGCTTTTTCGCCGTGAGCATGATGACTGGCACCATTATGGTGTACGATGACTCCATATTCCAGGAAATTCATGATTTAAAGCACAAAGAACCGATTTGGAGGCTTGCCTTCGCGGCTAGTGGTAAGTACCTGCCTCGGCTGGGGCGAAAATGGTTCGTATATGGTCCACTCACCAGGGCCAGGAGGTCATGAGCTTCTCAATACCGTCGCTCTGTCTGGCCATGGCGTTTGGGGAAGACGACGCGATATTGCGGATAGCAACGAGGCAGAACCAACTATTTGCGTGGGACATGGAGTCGGAGCAGTTGTTGCACGATGAACCAGTGAATTGGACCGCTGACTTGGAAGAATCATTCCAGTTCAGAACGCCGACCATGGCAGCACTGGGTTCCGAGACTCACCTGATGGCTGTGATATATAGCGGGGAAGACATGGTCCTATGGGACTATCTCGAAGAAGGAATCCACGATGTTTACGAGCAAGACATTCGGTCAAAAATATATGGGTCACTCAAGATGCCGGGGAGCTCATCAACCGTTCGCGCCGTGACCTTCAGCAATGCGATAGACACCAACCGTCTGGCAGCGACGTACACACATGGAGACCTTGTGGTGTACGATACGCAGGACGGAAGGCCGGTGGCGACTGCTCCGACTGTGAACACCATGCTACTGGCGCCTTCCTGTGACGGCCGGACACTGGCTGGCGTTGACTCTCGTGGAAACCTGACACTCTTTGAGTTTGAAACCCTGCGTTCCTTGTACCGGGTTCATTTTGACACCGCAATAATACCCAAGGGGCTCGCATTCACAGCGGATAGTCGCCGTTTCATCGAGATTCGTGGGGATCAGTGTCGGGTGTGGGAACCGACAATACTGCTTCGTCAAGACGACCTGGACGAAGAAAACAGCGACACAATTTCGATTTCCACCGGTCCTCTTGAAGTGTCGCACCTAATCCGAGAAATAGTCAAAATCACCGCTGTCGCCTCCTGCAGGGCTTCTTCCGCCGTTTTTTGCGCCAAGGACGACGGCTCTGTCCACGTGTATGAAACGGCGGGCGAGATGGAAAGCCAGCAGCTCTTTGTCCAAACCCCTGGGTGTTCCATAGCACTCCTCTGCCTGGACGAAAACACCATGTTCCTCGCCTGCGGTGATCTATCAGGGCGGGTCACAGCTCGCAAAATACTTCAGCGCAATGCTCCGCGGCGAACTTCCACTTGGGAAATCGGAGAGCCGCTCGTCAACGTCCGGGCTGATGTCCAGGGCTTGCTCAGGCAAATCCTTGTCTCGGGACGACATGGAAGACTTCTGGTATCAACAGAAGTCTTCCACGCTCAAATCGATAGGTCCCGTGGTGACCAGTGGCTCACTATTACGAGCAAAACCGAGTACCTGATTCAGGCCACGACCGAGGGCTTCAATGTCTACAAATGGGAGACACTGGAGCAGCTGCGCTCCGTACAGGCGCCCTTCGCCGGCACCATAGATCGGGTCATCTCACTACAACATCCGCGCATTTTCGCCACGATATGCAAAGAAGCATCACCCAACGACACACCTAACACAATGATCATCCAGCTCTGGGACTGTAATCAGCTTGGAGATTCCACTATGCCGATGGCACCAGAGAAGGAGATCAACGGCCTTTCGTCCGGCGTGGAGATCATCATAGGTGCCTTCGGTGCGAGGATGGTAGTCTACACGACCGACCGCTGGATCGCTTCGGTCGATTAGAGGTCTCGTCGGAAGACTCGGTGGTTCGACACTTCTTTATTCCAAGCGACTGGATCAGTGTTGTCAACAAGTCTATCATGAGCGTCGGCCAGGCTGGGGAGATTCTTTTCGCGAAACAGTCCGAGCCGGCAGCCATCAAGAGGGGCCTCGAAGTGTTAGAGGGCGGGGGCAATTTCAATCCCAGGAAGGGAAGCGGCCAGCGCGGAGCGAACCTTGCATTGCGGCAAGCTTTAAGTCAAGGGTCGTCGCCAGGGACAGGCGTATATCGCCCTGGCGTTCGTTCACCTATGTCATACTAGCCCCGAGGGGTCGGTCTTGTGGAAAGGAAGCCAAGGTATACTCGAAACCAAACCCGCATGTCTTGCAACATATGGTGATATGGTGGTGGATTCATTTGAATTTCCACGGGAGCCTTGACGCGACTACTTACAAGAATTTGCTACGTTTCTAGCCGATTCCTAAGGAATAGCATCGAAAATACGATGCCACTATCTAGGTAAGTTGACCTAACTTTCACAATATTCTGGACAGTTGGTGGCACTACTACCCCGGTTCAGAAAAGTCTTCATGGATTCGTTTCAGAGTCGCGTAATGCTATCCTCCGGCTGTTTGCTGGTAAGCGAGGGGTGTGCCGTGTGCCAACACACAGTATGTATTCATCTAGCTGGTATTAGATAGGGCATGGCGTGTTATGACAAGCATACATTAATACTATGCAATCTGTGTGTTTGGGAGTGTCGCCCGAAGTACGATTAGGAGGAGCGACTGCCTTCTTTGCATTCCCTTCACCGCGCCAAGAGAGCTCCCATTAGATTGCGGCGTCTCAATTCTTTTCATTAAAAGGGTTGTTTAATAAAGTAACTGTTGCTTCCGGAAGATTTACTGACACTTATCCAAGAATACGCAAGTATGTCTGGTCAGTCCGGACGGACTCCCAATTTTGAAACACCATGGCCGGCGGAAACGAGGCCTTAGTGCCGTCGGATCCCAGAAATAATACTCAGCCGCTTGCTCAGTCCCGCTACACGGTCTGGACCCCGCAAGAACGCCGCCTCTTCGTCTGTGTCCTGGGCTACTTGGCGCTGGCCTCGTCACTGTCAGCTAACATCTACTTCCCCCTAATCGACGTTCTGGTCGAGAGATATGCTGTATCGACGCAAGCTATCAATCTTACCATTACGCTGTTTATCGTGTTTCAGGGCGTGACGCCGTCCTTCTGGTCGCCCCTATCTGACACATGGGGCCGCCGTCCCGTTTATCTCTGCACCTTCACCGTTTTCACCCTCGCCTCGCTGGGGCTGTCCATCGTGGACCGCAACTACCCGGCCCTGCTTCTTCTGCGCGCCCTTCAGAGTGTTGGCAGCTCGGCCGTTGTATCACTAGCTTACGCGAGCGTCGCTGATGTTGTCGCTCCCTCGGAGAGGGGTGCCTACCTGGCGCCCATGCTGATGACTGTAAATTTGGGCCCCTGCATCGGGCCCGTTGTCGGAGGGGGCATCGTGGTGGCGACTGGAGATCCAAGGTGGTGCTTCCGCGCGCTACTGATCTTTGGGTCGTCGGCTACATTGATGATCGGGTGGATCATGTCGGAGACGAAGCGGTCCATCGTAGGCAATGGCGCCGTCCCCGCCAGGGGCATATGGAGGACATGGTGGACTCTTCTGGTCGAGAACAGGAAGGTGGCGTCTGTCCGTGAGTATATGCGGAATCAAATCGGCAAAACGACAGGAAAAGGGGATATGTCGACGACAACGGATTCGGAACTCGAATCAGAGATGAATGTCGGAAAGACGGGGTGCGGGAGTGCCATCCTTCCCAACCCGCTGCCGTCGCTCCGCATTGTCTTGTACGCCGACGCATTTCTCGTGCTCTGGCTTTCCGGGCCCCCCCGGCGCTTTGGTTCTGCGTTCAGACCTCCCTGGCGCCTATCTTCGGCCTCCAATACGGCTTTAATCCCTTCGAGGTCGGGCTCTGCTTCCTGGCCGGCGGGGCGGGCGTCATAGCCGCTGGCTTCGTCTCGGGGAAGCTTATGGACTGGAACTACAAGCACGTGGCCCGAGAGGCAGGGCTTCCCATCGATCACGTCCACGGAGACGACGTGGAGCGTTTTCCCATAGAACAGGCCCGAACCCGCGGTTCTATTGTTATCATCCTTGTCTCTCTGTGCATCGTCATCGGCTACGGTTGGGTCATCGAGGTGCGGACGCACCCGGCCGTTCCACTTGTATTCCAGGCCTGTATCGGGTGCAAGAGTGCCACTCTGCACCAGATATACGGCGCGTTGATCGTCGACATATTCCCCGGCAGAACAGCCACGGCGGCCGCGTCCAAGAACATTATGAGGTGTACGCTGGCGGGTATACTGGTGGCTGTGCTGGACCCGCTCGTGGGCGCGCTGGGTTATGGCTGGGTCTTTACCCTGCTAGGCATCTTCGATGCTGCGACATGTATTCTGGCGGTTCTAGCACTAAACCGATGGGGGAGAACATGGAGGAATAGACGGAAAGTAAATCAAGATGAATAGATGCAGAGGTTATGCATAGACCAGTAATAATGACGTAATTACGCTACACGCTTTATATACATATATATATTGAATGTGGTGTATTATACCGTCCCATGGAATCCTACGGCTTATGAAGACAGCAGGTCCAAAGATCCGAGGTATAGCGGGCTAAACTACCCGGTCCTTGTACTGCAAATTTGTATCCTCCGTAACCATTGTTTTACCCTCGCACTATCAGTTTTCTGCTGAAATTAACACGTAGGTCAAGTTCAATGTCGGTGTAGGGCTATTGATTTTTAGTAGGAAGCCCAACTCTACTAAATTCTTCCCCATCACTTCGCAGTGGGCATGCGTGGTCCCTATAAACCGCCGCCGGATTCCAACCGACTGTGCTCGTCGCCGAGCCAGACATCACTCTGTGGTACAGCGACTTATGCAAAAGCCAAGCTTAGGACTACTAAGCCAGCGGGCTTTAAAAAAGTGTGACGGTGCCCGGAATCGAACCGGGGTCTACACGGACTCGTTATGCCGAAACCACAACGTGTTGTACTGACCACTATACTACACCATCTACTCTCACTGATAGTCAATGCGTAATAAATATGTATATATATACGAAGAAATAGTAATCTAGAAGTGAATAGATTTTAGGCCTCCGATCGTTATCGTAAGTTCATAGATAATAGGGGCATTAGACCATCCAAGTGTTTCATTCATAATTCCACAGAAACAGTTTAGAAATCAGCTAGCCGGATATTCCTATGTTTGTTATGTGATAGGTTAAAGCTTTCAAAGTCCCTTGAAACGATATTGTATTGTGATGAGCTCTTATTCCTTTTCCTGCGGTGTGCTCAGAAAAGGGGGTTCGAGTCTTGTATGTTCTCGAGATAAATAATGCATCCACCGCTTTTTCTTAAGCATAGGACTCCTCGCTGAGGCCCGTGCCGCCCCCTCCCCCTCGTTATGCACCTATAATAAAACAAAAACTATTGTAAGTTGACATTAGAAAACGGAAACACCATGGTAGACTTACAATGACCCATTGTTCGATAACAGGGCACATGATTCATCCGGCTGCCATAATCTACTTGAGTATAAACAATGGATTCCCTGTTAACATCCTTCTTACCAACGTCTATCATGGTCCACGCAATGTAAGCGCAAATCGACAGACGCTCAAAATCCCGTGCCGAGGCAGATCGCCATTAAAATGAGTGCCGCAAACCGCAACATCGATGCTCTACCTGATGTGGATATCCCCCTTCGTTCTTTAGAGTTGATGTACCCGATGCGAGATCATCCACCGTCTCGAGGTATCCATAGCCCCTTCACCACCTGCCCCTGGTCAACTTGCCACGAGCACGCCACCTTCCGTCACCCAAACTGCTAGGTATTCCCGGCGCTTCCATCCCTCCCCCTGCACACCTTCGCTCCTGCGCTGAACGCCGTTGCGCACGCCATGATCATGACCTTTTACGAATTCTTGTGCTATACGCTGACTGAAGGGTTTGACATCAACTGGATTGGAACCTTTAAGGATAAAACTTTTCTGTGCCTACCAGTAACCATAAGGAACAAAAGTATAAAATGCCGAACGGCATCAAGCTTCATAATCGAATGAAGAGTATTACACCCCACCCACCGCCTACCAAGATTTTCGGGTAGCATAAAGTTGCTGACCCAGTAGAAACTAAAAGAGGGGAGTTCGCGTTGGAGTTGAACTGTTTTCGTTTGATATTTCTAAAAACCAGCGAGAGAATCTATGACAAGATTCAACAGGTAGTGTGAGCATGACGCATAAACACCGTTTGGCCCTCTGTTAGATTTACCTGGTGGACGAGTGCCTAATTGCAGGCTTAATTGTGTCATAAATGTATTGTAAATAATACTTTCCTTTTCGAACCCTTCTGGATGATGACACTACCTGTTCAACTGTAAAATGACCTGCGTGCCGGAAAGTTCGCATAGTGTCCTGGATATGGTGGTTGTGAAGTCTTGAATATGCCGACGAGACAGGCAGTTTGAAGTCACTCAGAAGCTCGTTCAAGCGACCGGATATACTCATCAGTGAGGTTTGAATCTCAATCCCAGCTTGTTACTTGATGGAGGACCTCGGGAAGATGTTGATATTATGTAATATGCATGCCGCCATTTGCCACTAACAACAGTGTCATTGAAGTCACGATTTTTCCGTGTTGGTAGCATAAGGACTATGCCTCCGCAAAGGCTTGCCATAGAACCCAAAATATGGCACAAGCAGACAACCCAAGCCTGAAAGAGATGGATTTCAACAGCCTTCTAGTCTACCGGTAGCCGATCGCGCTAAAGCTACTCAATACTAGTGACTACATATTCTGGATGTCTGTAATGGCATATAAGGCCCAGAAGTCGGAAACCTAAACACATTCAAGCACCTCAAGCCTCCATACGCATCGATGATATTGCGGTACAGCCATACCACATATAATCGCGCTGCCGTTGAGCAGCGAACCCCGATATTGCGCATGATCCAGTGCAACTGGTACTCCGAAACAGACCCGCAGCGAGAGGTACCGTTGCGGGAACCATGATGGGAACCCAATACTCGGGATGCGTATCATCATGATTCTTCTACTTGAGAAATGCGGAAACACGGTCTTGACGCCGTGTGCCTGCTTGGCTGGCGAACCTGGTCTTGAGGCCGAGGGCGATTTAGTGAAATCCAGAGATGGTGGTACTCTGGTCGTAGACAGTGATCCAGAGTTCAGAGTAGGTGGTGTAGAAAACAAAGAGAATACCATATAGGAAAGCGTTGTACAAGCAAACCACCTGCACAATAGAGAGCGCGGCCAGAAGACGTCCCGGTCGGCCGAGATTGGGCTGGGCAAGGTGGATTTCGCAAGTTACAATGCCTCTGCTACTCGCGACAGTCTGCACCGCCCGCGGACAAACAACCCGGCCGAGACGGTCAAACACGGTTGAGTCATGCTTTCTTCATATCTCATGATTGGCCCTGGGGATGAGGGCCTCGAAAACTTCGCAGAGGGGTCGGTCATGAGGATGCAGGCGGTCTCTAAGTCATAGCAACTGCGTTCAGATGGAGTACTCGAAAATCCGTCCGCTGTATAGATGAGAAGCAAACAGGCCGAGGACCTACCAAGGAAGCACCCATCATCGCATTTGCATACGTTATCAGGCCCTTGCTTGTGTAGACGTCCTGTATCATGATTTACTCAAGTCGGCAGGTGCAGGATAAAGCCAACAGATCTTGAATCATGGACACCACTAAGAATGAATAGCGTATGATACCAGATTAGGCAGACGGCGTCGATTTTGAGCAATCGGAGGGTGCGAAAGAGACGTGGGTATGCCAAGGACGATTAAGGTTCGGGCGACGGTCGTCGCGACATGATCCCTGGAAGACTCCTCTTGCCACTCTGGATGGCAGTGCATGCTGTTGAAATCAACCGCACCTATGATGATGCCATTCCTATCGAAGGACGTTGGGTGCGTTCTGGACTGTTCCGCTGTGCAGTCTGGGCATTGTCACCGGCTGATACCTGGAGGAACGCCGGGAATGAGGGCAGATGATCCAGGATGAGGTTCGTGGTCTACGACTACCGGGCGACTACGGAACCTGACTGTACCCAATAAATCAACATCATCGGGAGCCCAATGGAAGCATCTATACTCGGATATTAAACAACAATGCAACCTGCCTCAACACGCGCTTAGACATGCCTTGGATTTCATAAAACAGACGGTTATGGAGCGAAAAGGTGTGCTTTGGAAAGCGCTCGAGTCCATCTTGATCAGATCGGAATTCAAGCAACCTGCTCTATCTGGCTTAGCGACAACACTTCCTAATCGCATCTTGATGCTTTCCAAGCCTATTTGGCCACCACGGTTGATTATAGATGATTATCTCAGCCAGAAATATGGATCCGTGCCTGACGCCAACCCGCAACAGCAGCAAAACTTCGGCGCCAGCATGCAATATCCAATACCATCATTCGATTCTGCCAGCAATGGATCCGCCGTGGCATTGTTCTGCTTGCATAATGGTAAGTCAGCAAAGAGAGCACGACTCGAGCTTTGCTAGGTTCGAAGCGGTGGGTCATAGAGGGTCCGCAGCACAGCAATAGCAAGGTAGACGAGAAGTCTTCGGACAATAAATTTGGGATTCGACTCTTTTCTCACCCGTTCTTTCCCCACTGGTGCATGCCGCATCGTGGGCCCCGCTGTCTGTATTCTGATCATAAGTAGATCAAGATGCGCCCGCAAGTTACCTCGTCCGTCTTCAGACGACTCACCCGTACCTTTACCAAACCATCCCGACTTCATATACCCCCAAGGCCCTTCACGTCCACGACTCGACCGCTCAAGCTCGTCAGTCCCCAAGTGCGAACCGCCAGCTCCAATCAGAACATCAACGTGCCCCACCTCTCCACCCCTGTCACAATGGCCTCCGCCCTCAGTGCCAACTCGGTCCTCGAGCTGATCAAGAACCGTCGCTCCCACTACCCGCTGTCCAAGGACCTCAGCGTCTCCAAGGAGCGCATCTCCGAGGTGGTCAAGGAGGCCGTCAAGCAGGTCCCCTCTTCCTTTAACGCCCAGTCCAACCGCGTCGTCGTCCTCTTCGGCGCCGAGCACGACAAGCTCTGGGACATCACCTCCGAGGTTCTCAAGGCCATCGTCCCCGCTGACGCCTGGGAGGGCACCGCGGGCAAGATGGCCATGTTCAAGGGTGCTGCTGGAACTGTAAGCCTTTTGTCCCCCTACCATTCACCCGTTGCTTCCAAAAGATGAGAAGACGTCAAGGAAACCAAACACGCTAACATACCACCCCCAAGGTCCTCTTCTTCGAAGAGCAAGAAACCATCCAAGGCCAGCAAAAAACCTACCCCATGTACGCCGACAAGTTCCCCACGTGGTCGTCCCAATCGGTCGGCATGCTGCAGTACACCCTGTGGGTTGCGCTCGAGGCCGAGGGCCTGGGCGCCAACCTCCAGCACTACAGCCCCATCATCGACGAAAAGGTGGCGGCCGAGTGGAAGGTTCCCTCCAGCTGGAAGCTCGACGCCCAGCTCGTCTTCGGTGGCAAGACGGGCGAGGCTGGTCCCAAGGACATGCTGCCCATTGAGGACCGCGTTAAAGTCTATGGCGCTTAAGAGCTGCTAGGATGGGAAAGGAAGGGCAGTAGCTGATGTTGATGATGGTGATGGCGTACTTGCATGGCACGGAGTTCATTGAGGGATAAAATATACATACACTTGGAGATTTGAGTTAATGAACATGGCCACATGGTATAGGTCATTATACCAATAAAGAGCATGACTCGGCTCACCAATTCCTAACATTCTGCCCAGCTTTCTTGCTTGTCGCTTTTTGACTTCTGGGTGTCCCCAACTGGCCTCAAATCAAGTGCCAACTGAGGTGATGGGAAATTGCCATTTAGACGGACTAATTCATTGCCTTGATGAGAGAAATAATGACCAAGATTCGACCTGTCGATACCTTCAAGGGTCAAGAACGAGAACCAATCAACTCAGACCTGGACGACAGATTCGGGTGAAACCTTCGGATGCGGCTGACTTGATCCCGAACGACTGACTCGAGACTGCCGACATCACCTACGCAACACGCAAGAGTACAGTTCGAGCACCACAAACGTGCTCACGTTCATAGTCATGGAGAACATCTCTTGTGTCCGAAGATCTGGACGAGAAACTGACGTCATTTTTATATACACTATGCAGCCATTCACATCCTTCAATGCAGTTCCGTTGTGCCATGTCCACTCCCCTGTCGACTTCTATTGAGCATATTCAATCAGTGTCCTAAACGCCTAATCCTATTTTCGTTGATGCAAGACTCCTATAGGCGATTCCCTTTTGGCATATGTGATATCGTCGAGAGGTGATGATATCGCGTATTCAAACAAGCTGAACAGCTTCGATAAAGCAATGTCCGTCGTCTCGACATCCGTTAGGCAGCTCTGATGAGATGCACTACTTTGATCAAATCCACTTTCTTCCCAAATTCTTATCTTGTAAACTTGCCTCATTCTGTCGTCGGTGCAAGGGCTTTGCCACTGTCAACAATGATTTGTTCATCGATGCGCTTTTCCGTCTCTCCATACTCAAGTCGCTTATATGTCGTAATGCGTCCTTCGTTCATGTCGAAGTCAAAGAATCGCACGCGTCGGATGTAATCGCCGTATCCGCCGTAGCCACCGAATCCGGCGCCACCGCCGTAGCACATCCAAAGCTTAGGCCGATCGTCTTCATCAGTGGAAAGCATACAGTATTCGTTGGCGTGGTCACTGAGTGGTTATGTTAGCAGATGCACCTGGCAGCAGGCTTGTGAGGACTCACTGTCCACAGCTCACCATCACGACGCCCTGTTCAACCAGAGCGTCGCGGAATCCCGAATTATACCCAGGAGCTGTAACGCCTTCTCTCCATTCACCGAAGTAATAGGACTCCGTATTCGTGTACTCTGGCAGCGGGATGTGGATAAAGGCGAGGTCCATGTGGATGTGAGTATACTGCTTATTCTTCTTCTTCAGACTGGACGAGGTTTGCTTGAACCAGTCGATCTGGTTCTTCTTGATCCAGTCGTAGCCCTGCCATTGCCTCTCATCGGGGGAATACGAGTGCGAATCCAGCAGGTAGATGGTGAGGGCAGGATGGGTCGACTTCCCACGCGCTAGTACCTCGATGTAGTAGTTACCCACGCCATCGATATCATCAGGACCAGCTTTGGAAAGTGAATAAGGTAGTGATTCAAGCAGCGACATCTGAGAAGCTCTTGGCAAGGATTTCTCGTCGTCGTGATTTCCGAATATTTCAACATAGGGGATCTTGCGCTTATTTAGTATATCCGCGTACTTGAAAATGGCCTGCACCACAAGGTTAGCCGTTGCTTTGGGGGGGAAGAATTATCCATGCAGACATACTGTCTGCGCATCTGGTGCAGTGCCTCCATTGACTTGGTCTCCACTGAGTACGACCAGGTCCGGCTTCTCCTCTTCCAATAGCTTGATGATGAAATCCAATGTCCTCGGGTCTGCCTCGCACTTGCCCCCATGGTATTCGTCAGGGACCGCGTCGCGACAATGACCCACCCCAGTGCTCAAGTGCAGATCTGCCAGCTGCATAATCTTGAACTTGCCATTGTCCTTGACCCTGGGTTGAGGCTTGGTGGTCTCCACCTGGCTACCTCTTCGGACGGTGATGTACGGTGCTGGGATGTCCGAATTGGGCTCCAGGAATATCGGGGAGCTGGTCATGTGCCATCCCTCTCTTGCGTCCACGGCATCATGGCCAAACAAGATATCAACCGCTGTGATTGCCTTCTCGGAATCGCTTGCGTGGACCTTGGACGAGCGCAACACCCACAAGCCCAACGTGCGAAACTCCCATTTCTCATCGGCCTCGCCCTTTGCACTTGTTGACGGATCCAAGCGACTAACCCGAAGATCCATAACCACTTTGTCTTTGGCAGTAAGCTCCTCCTCCTTCATCCTTCGCACGTGGACATATGCTTTGGAAACCCATCCCTTGCCAAGATAGAGGTCTTTCTCGATGCGATGCCATAGTTCCGAGTTCAGCTTGCAGGATGAAAGCGGGTTCAATTTGGAGCATTGCGTGATGGCGATGTCCGTTATGACGAGCCCCGGATGGTGCTGGGGCATGTACTCGTGGATCGCATTGGGGATGACTCGGAAATTGCGATCGAGGAAAAAGACGAGGAAGAATGTGAAGATGGAGGCGGCAGTAAGCTGGCTGATGGTGCGAATCTGTCGTCAGGCACAATGTTACGGTCAGCATGGCAGGAATCGCGCGTTTGGACAGAAAGAGGCATGAAGCGACAGAAAGCCCATCAAGATTCACTCACGATTCGTCGCGTCATGATTCAAGGCGCGATATTGGGTCGATTTCTCAAACGACCCAAACAGCTACAATCTTAGCACTGAGCTAGCACAATCGAGCCAAATAGTACCGGAGGCGTAGTCCTATATAACGTGCCCTGAAGCATTTTCGCCCTGGTATAGGACAGGTTCTTAGGTCTTTTAATGGTGTCTGGAGCTGTGCAGCGAAATGCCTGTTGATGGAAAGGAGGCAAAAATCCGGTCAGCACTTTACCAGATCCTGGAAGGCCACCCGAAATGCTGATCTGGGGTACGGCGTCCCCACAAGAAGCAGTTTATCCCTTTTCTGGCCTTAGTGGCTGGTTCGTGTGCCATCAGCTAGGATGGAGCTAATCTAGGTACTTGGGTACCTCTAGCGCTACAGCCATGCTCAAGTAGTTAACCTGATGTCAAAGCCGCACCTATTATTTTCTGACAATGCCTCACTTTCCCTTGACGAATATCTCATGATTCCAATGGCCCTGTTTTGAGATACATTGGCATTGAGAATCACAGAGAATGTGAGATCCGAGGATGACCTTGCTCAGGTCTGCGGCTCTGCCCCTGCCTCGGTGTCTCCAGGCCACGCGATGGTTCTGCTGCGCATCTCAATTCAAGCAGAAAACTTTCCCTAGGACTTGTACATGCTTTTTGTTCAATTAAAAGCCTGTCTATGCCTTTCCCATCTTTGTATCTTGTTGTTTGTTCCCTGATCCGTGTCCGCTGACCCAACCACCGTACATAACATGATCAGCTGTCTCTGTGAGCAAGGAAGCTACTCTACCGGATATATATGGCCGTTTCCGAAAGTAGGTGTAGCATTGCAGCACCCGAATCAGTGACAGGGAGGAGGGTCACACGCATTCGTCAGATGCCATCGGCAAGATATTAGATTGTGTGACTGACACCACTGGGAACGAGTGCTATCTCGATACTCCGTCATCATCTGAATTCACAGAGCATTCAATCTTCTGCATGGGTCTGCAGGGAAATTTGAGCCACTGCTATATACATGTACGTCGAGCTAACATTTTCCTAGTGAGTAATTTGACTACATGCATGCTCATACGCCGAGGAATTCTGAGATTAATTTTGAGACTGCCACCCGGGTTTCGGCTATAGTGGACATCCATATCGATATCCTTGGCGAAGGCACTGATCCGGAATGGATGGGCTTACAAGGCGGCTCGCTCGTTAAATCAACAGAGCCAACAAAGCTTGTGTCTGGGATCTTGCTTCTGCAATCCGCGCCTATGGGTTAATATCATGCGTAGGGTTTGACCTGCACAGACTCAATTTGTAGATGAGCAGCTCGCTATAGCTTACGGAGACCGTTTGAACTCACGTGGTGCCATAGTCAGGGCCATGGAGTATGATAAGGGACACGCCATTGGAGCTCAGAATCTATCGCAGAGGCACCAAAGGGGTCGATACTTACTCAGCGTCAACCGCTGGTGGCAATATTTAGGCTCACATCTGCCAGAGGTTGGAGCAGCGTCTGGTAAGCCATTCTTTGAAGATGCGGTCATTGAGTTGCCGTGCTTGGATGTTGGTGCAGACTTGCTTGCCGCTTCCGTCGAACGGATGGTAAACTGGTGTTTCTCATGCCTTGGACCTTGGTGTCCTTTGCCGAGATTCCACATAGGCTACGGTTAACTGGTGGGACATACGTCGATGTAAAAGTCAGAAACTTCAGTCCAACATGCTAGTAACTTGATATTGGTGATCTGTCGTGGCGACAAGAGTATCCAGGGCGCTGCCAGCTATGCGGATACCAAGGCTTCCAATGGAAAAGCTTCTCCGACCGGCAACTTCTCAAGGTCATTGCGACATAGTGATTTTTAAGCTCTATCCGGAAAGTTAATCACGTTGACACATTGAGACCTCCTAGAGATGCAGCATTGAAAACAATGGAGGAAAAGGGGGAGAAAGCTTCGAGATGAAGAAGACACAGAACGTCCGAGGAAGATCTCTGCCGATCAACGACACGAGATATACCACAGGCACTAAACCAAGTTGACCAAGAACAAGATATTACGAATAGATCAAAGGAAAGGAAGTCTGGAAGCTCGAGTCAGAGATATCAGGCGGTACCCGAGAACAACCAGAAGACGACATCACCAGTATGGCCGCTGGACACACAGGAAGCTCCGGACAAGAGAGACTTAAAGGTATTGTCGTCGCTCGAGATTGCGGGGACTTCTAGAAAGTCCATCGAAGCACTCGATGCTTGGCCAGTTCAGACGGAGAGGCCGTGAGCAAAAAGGATTCGGAAAGAACAGAGGCAAACAAGAATTGGGATGGAAAACCATTAAAGGGCGGAGGGAGGCGTTGGGTCACAATTTTCTTGAGCAGTCTACGGTCCTTGAACAATCAGATGCATGGGATTCCTCACCCGTAGACGAACTTGCGAAGGAACGCTTCGAAACTCGGTCTGAGACAGAGGGGACTGATAATAACGCACAAGAAACATTAGATTAACGGCAGCAGTATGCTTAGAGCACAGAAAAAGAAACGCATTCTTGCAAGGATCAGACCATGAGATCACCAGCGCCCGGAGCTTCGCTGCCAGAATCAAATGACCCAGATTAGCAAGCTCAGATCGAGGGAGAACGATGCGATGGCGCCGAAGATGGATCCGAAACAATATTGGAGATCAAAGACTTATTGGTAGAATACGATGACCAGATTCAACGAGTATAGGGCGCGGAACAGACGATGAACTATGCGAGCAAGGTCAGCTCCCAACCCAAGATGACGGAAGCGCAGGGATCCCAGTCTATCCGGTCCAAACTTCTCCCAAAATAGGCAAGTCGGCTACTGAGGGAGTCACCACTCTTTTATGCTTTTCAGAATACATATATCCACCCCCATGACATCCACTTGGTGTTTGAGATCAGGTCGCTAGTTTCGATGTTTGATCGTTTCCATATTGTTTCAATATAATCTTCAGACAATTCAATCCGGGGCTATGTTTTGGGGATATCTAAATGTTTTTGGAAATCCAATGACGTACGTTAAAGTACTGCATTATTTTCTACGTATAACAAATGTTGGCTCCAAATTTTGCCCTGAAGGGCAAGGTAACGACACTCCTCCTTCCTATCCCGCCATCGCCCTGTGCCAAAGCGACTCTGACATATCTCCATGACCGCCATCGGAACCGCGTCTGCATATCTGGATGCCTCGTCGTCGTTCCGCGGTTTCCACTTCTAGTCCCGCCGTGATGTCTACTAGAACGAATAATGGAGTTTTGATCGGCTTGCAGTACGGCACCATGGACCGGGCGAGTGAAGACGTCGGTGGGGGTCTAGTTGAGGTCCCGGGTGAGGATATGGTTGCAGAGCTGGGCCATCTTGTGGGGGTAGGCGTTAACTTGGAGGCGGAGACTCGGGCTGCAACAGGTGAGTATGTGCTTTGGTCTTGTCAACGCTGGGGGAAAAAGAGAACATACTCACTTTGAGTTATCTGAGAGGGACGATGTGCTGTCCAAGGAGTTGGAGGATGAGTTAGATTTCATGATTACCAGTCCGTGAGAGGGCTCAGGGGAAGAAAGTTGAAGAAAACCTAAGCTCGTGTTAATTCCTTTGAAAAGTTTGGTCGTGAAATAGTTGTTGTGAATATAGGCCGCCTACTCAGGTAGAGGCTGCATTATACTCGGCAACTACCCCTCCCGAAGCGAGAAGCTTTTGCACAAAGGATAGATGAGCTCGGCATATATATTACATAGTGGATGGGTTGTGATGCTATTGACATATTTGAAGCTACGCTTGGCAAGTGTCGAAAATTCCTACAAGAGGACTAAACACTGTCTTGTAGCTGGGGTTGACACAAAGGGGTTCATCATGAAAATGAAATAGATGACTATGTATCTAGTAATGAGTAGACTTCCCTCTCGGTTAAGCTAGTCACTTACTCCGTGAAACCTGTTGGCATACTGCCGAGGGTAGATATCCTGTTTAGAAGGGTAAGCACGTTTTCGAAAACACTGTGATGTAGATTTCTGCAGAAACCCCCCGCCTGGCTTCAATGGAGATGTCTTCAAGTGAGATTTCGAGTTCACATTCCGATCCAAGAGTGGGTTAATATTTGACAGCCCTTAAAACGTAGTTGAGGGAAGTGCTTACCTGCGCATCTTTCAAGCATCATGCCAGACTCTTGTGGTACCATTCCAACTAAACCACCGCTCAAGCGTCTCCAAAGTCAACTTCTTCATCGGGGTCTACTACAACTCCCCTAGAAGCCCAATCCAATTTCTTCCGGTTTGAACCGCTCTACTCCACGGCATTGCCCCCAGCATCGCTTCCTTCACGATGGGAATCTATTCTCTTGACCGCCTGAGAGATCTCTTACACCAGAACCTCCCCAATCCCCTGCGACACATTCTTGTTATAATAACCCGCTAGTTTCTGGTGCTGCATCGTCAATCCCGGTCGGCCCTGAAGTCTTTCCATCCTGACCCTCTTGGCCTCGCGTAGAAATAGCGAGAGCGAGTTGACGTATTCCGCACTCCTAGGCATACACAAACTGGGGAGCAGCTTGTTACACACGTCGGCGATTTTGCTCATCAACACTGGGAAAGACCGTGTTTTCCAGGCATCCCCCAAAAGGTGCCAGTCAGACTCAGACAGGAGGTATCTTTTCCTAAGGTGAGGATTCCTGATGTGGTTGGTGGGTTTTGCCCCTTTCCCTACTTGCTTTCCATTCGGTGACTTGTTGTTCGCTTCGTTGAGATGTCTGTCTTGGAGCTTCTTCCAGTCGTCCCGGTAGAAATAAAATATATTTTTTATGAGTGCCGCAATGGCATACTTAAAGCGACCCCATACCTTGCGAAAAAGTGTCTTCATGGCACACTTGAAGCGAGACCATGCTTCGTCGGTAACGTCGCCAAGAACGGGTTTGATTGGCTTCAGGAGCAATCCTACGACGCCAGCCAGGACCCACAGTGGGAGGCAGGCAATCATAATAGTATACCTCAACAAGTTCATGAAGCGTTCTTGTGAAGAATGGGACAACTCGGGGCGGTTTTCAACATGGTTGGATCGTGCGGACTGGCTCGTGGGGCGAGAAAGGTCCGAATGGTCCACGGGTTCGTGAGCTGGCTCGGCATTCTCGTCTTGGGCATCGTCACTTTGGTCATGACTGCCACTTGGACCCGCAGAACGACTTCTTTGATCAGTTCTATGAAAAGAGATGCCTCTAGAGCTGCTCCTACTATTTATTTCCCTACCGGTAGATGAATACTACTGGTGTTAATCTAAGTACACCGTATCAACTGACGCAGAGATTGCACTCACATTAGGAAAACCTCTCATATCACGAAAGTCTCTCACTATGTAGAACCTCAATCTTGGGTTCCCTTTGGACTGGCAGACTTTTATATTGCTTGGTTGGTAGTATTCGGCCAGGGCACCGCGATCATGTTGCATTTCGAGATGTCGAGGGTTCCAGGTGTCTCGCATATTCCGTCACTTCCGATATCCTCCTGTATGTGTTTAGGCCAGATGAAGTCAATGGAGTGACGGCGTTTGTAAAAGTCGCCTTGTTTTTTGACCTTCTCGTCGCTGATAATTTCTGGCTTCCGGACATAGAAGACTGCGTCATAACCAAGGCTCAGCTGGTGATAGTCAGTGTCTGTACCACTGTGATTTTCGACGGCACGAGCAATGGGAACTTGATCCGCATCGAATAGTTTAAGCAGGACATCAGTTGATACGAGCTTGCTTCGCTCGACGGAGATACCATGGATCAGGCTCAGAAAGCCTACAACGCCGATAATAAACGGTATTAATTGACCAATGGAGTCTAACGTATAAACACCAATGATTTTATTACAATGTAGTGTCAGTTCGACGGAGACCATGGTCCAAACGATGGTAAAAAGATTGGCCGCACGTAAGAGTTTCTCAGCCGGGGGTGATCTTTTTGGAGGGTTAGAGTGAAAATATCATCCAGTTTTACTGTTTTTGTTGCTTACTTGAGGAATGCCATGATTCTCTTTCCATAATTAGGCGAAGCTGGCTCCGCATTTGTATCTTTTTGGGCCGTGACCCAGAAGGGATAGGGGATGAGCGGAATAAAGTCGATCTTTGGGCACCACTTGAAGAGTAAAAGACACAAGAATTGCACCGTGGTCCTGAAGGTAAAAATATAGACATCAACGAAGGGTATCAAATAACACTTTAAGTCGGGCCGCTTTTCACCTGCTGATTGTTTCCCGTTCGCCCCTTTCCAGCCCATGGCGAGGGAGAGTCGGGCCCAGTACTTGAGTAAAAACCATGACATCGAGAGGATGTCACGGCCTCTCTGCTTTTTCTCCAGCATCTCAGCCTCTTCAGCTCTCAAGCCCATTTTGGCCACAGTCTTGTGGCGTTGCAGGTGAATGATGCCACTGGCACCGAACCACACTGCCAGTCCCGAGATAATGCTGGTCTGAATGAACAGGAACAAGAAAAAGGCCACCATCATCAGGACCTCTCGCACAAAAAGCACAGCATAGACCGCACAAATGACGCTCGACTGTATCTCGAGGAAGTACCGTATACCGCCAGCGATATCGAACCTGGAAAATAGGAACGTGTAGTCTGAACAAGCATTTGCGCGTCGATGCAAGTCCCTTCCCCGGAACCAGAACCACACGCCATACGCGCTAAGTCCGGTGGCAATGCTGAGCCGAAATAAACTGCCAATCAAGGGGAATCGTATCTTCTTGGTGTGGATGTCGATAGTCGATGTGCGGTGTCCCCATATCGAGAGGATGGAGAAGAGAAAGCCAAAACAGAGGTGGAGAAGCACTACCAACTCAGCCGTCTGGGCCGTGTTTTTTATGGTAGCTACGACCGTCGCAATGAACAATGCCAGCAGGAAGACGGTGTTAATCTCGAGGCTGGAGTCAATGGCGCGTCGAAGAACGTGGTTGGCAATGAATGCCGTGATCCACTGAAGGTAGATACCAGTGCGGATGCCTAGGTCGTAAAAGTCGGGGTTGCCCTCAATTTCGCAAGAAGCTGGTGCAGGACCTGCGGACTGCGCTTGTCTTTTGGAGGCGTTTGGCTTGAATTCACGCCAAATAGGGGCCCCCATTGCAAGGCCGAAGGCAACCAACAGCTGACGAGATACAACGGCCTTCGCATCTTGCAACCGTATACCTAAAAATACAAAAATATATTATTATTATTAAATACGCCGTAGGCTCGAAGCCCCCGGTACCTCTACAAGTGCTCCCGTATGTCAAACCGTGCCCTAATGGCTGGACTAAATACATACGCTGCTACGTAGGTTCGCTCTATTAGCGACTGCGTTACGTCCACCACAATACTATGTTAGTTCTCACCCTACTAACAAAGTCCCCCTGAGAAGATCGATATTATCCGGGCTTAAGCGCTATCCGGCCAGTCCTGAGTAGCCACCTTGTGATAGTCCCGCTGACTACTGGTTTCCCCGTCGCCGTTGCCAGGTCTCTACGTGTATGCAGCGGCCATGGTGCGATAGTGGCCCGTAGGCGCTCTCTCGATTCTTCCAGCAGGCCGCAAAAGAGGATTACGTGCTCTGCCGTCTCGGGGGCCTCTCCACAGCGGCATAACGGCGAGTACACACCGAAGGCTCCTATCTTAAATAAGAAAGCTGTAGTCCTATTTTTCCGGTCCTGATCTGGCATAGGGTAGACGCCTCCGGTCGGTTTAGGTCTGAGTACTTGCCCTGTTTCGGCATTCGCATCGAGGGGCCCTCCTGCTCCTCGGCGATAGCGCGTCGCTGGCGGTCGTGTTGTGCTGCCCTGGAGAGCCATCTCTTCTCCCAGTGGTCTAGGAGGGCGGCCGGGACTTCCTTCGCCTTGCCTATCCACTCGGAGCCCCTAGCCTCCTTCTCTATCGTGTACCCCGCTGGTCTGAGCGATTGTGACGCCCGCTTCCGTCTCGCCGGCGTGTCCTGTCGGAGTATGTGTGACGCTCTCGCGCTCGCGCTCCGAAGCAGGCTCCTTTTGCCGTTATTCCGTAGCCGTTACAAAAATATATCTACATGGGTGATTAATTTGGGGGGCAACGTCTTTTTGGCCTCTGCTGGAAGCATGTCAGCCTCAATGCTGGAGATCTTTTCAGTCATTAGTGGCACATGCCCTCTGCAGCGCAATGCAGTAGGAGGGGTTGTGCCCTGGTAGTAAAAGCTGCGTGTCGCAGAGGACGTTGATGAGTTGAAGAGCCAATGGATTTATATCCAGCCATGCTGTGCCTAACGCCTTAATTTCATTCTGACGGTCCGGGAAATTGTACTTGTCGTCGTTAGCACGCTCCTGGAAGAAAGAACCCAAGATGCATTTTCCATCATTTGTGCAGTTGGATGTGAAAATAGGTTATTTGGATGGAATTCGATATATAATGATATATCACATCATGCACGGCGCTGACATCAACAGCGAGGAATCTGACCTGAGTTTTGGTCCTAGGCAAGTAATAAATTCTTCTCGGGTCTTACGATGGGTCCTGGGACGGCGGGTTCGAGGCATTTCATAATTGTAAACAACCAAAGGTTGACAAGAAGATTACACCAGCATCCTCGAAGGCAGGGAGTGGGCTATCGTCTCACCCTGTAGAGAGGAGAAGTGAAGTCACATCGAAGTCAAACAGAGCAGCAGAGGATTGATCCTGGTGACTACCATCCAGTGAAAGTATGAGACCAAAACTGTCGATACATATCAGATCCTATTTCTACTTCGCAGGCTCTATCTAGCCTCGCCTTCAGGATACCCCCACTTCTAGGTCATCAGTTCTCAGTGGACCTATTTTCTTTTATTCTATAATCGCCGTTTGTCGCGCAGCCGTGGACACAGTCCAGAGCTGTTGGCTCAACGAATTGCGCCAAGTCGGTTGACCCCTCTCCGGGATTGTAATCAATATTGCAGATCACTTCTTTGAAGCCTGCCCGAATACGCCCAGATCTACGAACCTGCTCACGCGGCTGCAGGTCCATCGGATGTGGATGGTGTTTCAGATAATTCGAGTCGGTGCACCGAACTATTGTCGTCACAATCCCTAGCACAATCAAGAAGCGTTTCCTCGTTGATCCTCGGGCCAATGTTGCTGTTGCCGCCTCCCCCCACCCCGGTTTCGATCCACTTTTGGTTGTAAGTTAACGGAGGAGGGTTGGGGGGATCCAGGGACGGTCGCCTGACCACGTCTTAGCCGCTATTATTAACCTTCTCATGGACCACAGGTTACCCATCCGCCCAGTTCTATAGGAACTCATTGGAGGGCTGCATTTTCTTCAACTCCGTCAAGTCACTCCATAGTTCAACAATATTAACGGAGACCTACCGCACCGTTCGACCACTCAGGGAGCCAGAAGTATAGATGGCCAAGCTGACAGCGATGATGGCTGAGATAATCAGACTGAGAAATGCAAAAGTACGATCGGCACATAGAGTGATGCGGTAATACCAATCATTACTTGCGCCACTGACGTACACGAGGTTAGGGATGTCAGCCGCGCGCGACCTATTGGAGAGAGCAACAATCTGAATGTTGATCCCCACACGCCCAGAAGCGTAGAGAAATTTAAGTACAAAGCTGTTCACATCTGATAGCCGAGCGGCTGCTGCCAGTCATCCAGGTGCAAGGTCACTGGTGCAACGCATCATCAGAGTCAGACGTAGAATGTTCCAAGATTGGCCTGGTACCAGAGTCAAATTATGGTATGCCTCTTGGCGTATAATGGAGCACCCAATACCCCAGGCTCTTAGTGTCGTTGTAGAACCTGTAGAGCTGACGGAATCCAGGGTAAGGGTGATGGGCAATAATTCGGTAATCCGATGAATCAATTTTATTTCTTGTTCTATCTGAAAGCCACAGAGGTCGCGCGATTTTTGCAAGTAGCCTAGGACGGCAGAGTCACCGCCGTGTATCTCAGACTCAGTGCCCAGCGTTTGCCAGTTCCCAAATAGAGTGGATGACACCATCGTGTTGGAGAAAGGCAGGTTATATACGTTAGTACCCAAAACAGTCGCGGTGAAGGTCATAGCAGTACTGGTCGGAAAGGACCTTCCTAATACCAATCCGATTTGAGCATGAGCACACTCCCCACGTCTCTCATTGACATGGTGAAGGTCTAGGCATTTAAATTGGGGGTGTATATTGCGGTATCAGCTCCTATTCAGGGATCCGATTCTGGCGCATAATCGAGAGGGGCGTATGGCCACTCATGGAAATTGACATCGCTTTTATCCCCATAAATGACCTGTTGATCAACTGCGTAGTCGGCTCTAACTTAACGTCGGTTAGCAAAGCCGGTATCTATCTAGCAGCATCATAAAACTGTAAGACGGGGTACACATATCCCAAGTTCAGAGACGTGAGCCAGTTGAGGACAAATAATCTCCAAGAGAGTTCTGCAGCACCAGGATCAGAGAGCTATTCTAAGTTGCAAGATTCGAGTTTGCTGGTGGCAGTGTAAGCCTCGTAAGCAACCATGTTGGAAATTGTCGTTCGCGCAAACGCCGACAGCAGTGTGATAAATGCGAAGTGCAAGAGCCGCCAAGTGCACCCACGCATGAGGGCAAATAAGCTGGGCAGGTCTTGGTTTCCGCAGATATGCTGCTGGCGGTTCATAGGCTCTTCTGGGCACTCCTCGGGGCGGCCCTTGCTCGTGTATCAAGGCCATGCGGGCGGTCTTGAACCAGACAAAGTTGAGGGCCGTTACGAGTATAGGGGCTAACAGGGCATTGCACACCACGTCGACCGCTTTTGCTTGGGATTGAATGAGTTGGCCTCATATTGTTTCACTCGCCAAACTGCAAAACAGCTTTGCCTTTGTACCGGTTTTGGCTGTCCATGCTTTCAGGGCGACTAGCGCCACGAGGAATGAGGCTTACCACCCGCACTGAAAATGTAGCTCTCTAACAACCTGGAAGGTGTGTCAGTGGATCTTTCGCCTCAAAAATGCAAGTGCCCTCATCCTCGGGGTACTAGCCACCTTTTTGCTTCAAACTATGCTAGTGATCTGGGTAATCCGATGTGGAACTGTGTCATCCGACACAGTGAACGGTGTCTACTGCTCACCCACTCAAGTGTTTACTCTACTTAGCCATACTTGACTTCTGGTATCTTCTGTGATGAGCGCGAAACCCCTTTCACGTGCTCACATCCGCCGACTTGTATTTGGTCCTGATACGCCATGGTTGAGAGATAATCATGAAATGCAAGTCTTTGCATCAACAGACTTAAAGTTGACATGCCATCAAGACATTTTTTCAATAAAAGATTGCAACTTCAGCTGCACTGACTACTTCAGAAGGTGGAAATTCCATCGTGCTCAGATGAACCTCCCCTGGCTCGGGTTCTGGACTTTATCGAGTCTCGGCTTTGCAAATTGCTAGTACTTTCTTCCATGACCCCCGGCAGGCTCTCCGTCAGAAAAGCCCTGACCAGCCGAGGTGGAAAGGGGCAGTCGCTACTACACGGCTTGATACGACTCATCGGAACAAAAAGGAGGAAAAGAGGTGGTGTGGCTGTGTTTGGACGAGGCCCCAGACTTGATATTTGATATAATCGATTGCATAACAAGTGCTTTTGGATAGTGTGTTCTCAATTTGTACGCGACACCCAGGTAGGAAGGCACTACTGAGTACGAATTGCGTCAGGGGATAGTAATACGCAATCTCTCACGTTGGAACTGTAGCCAGACGCATTAGGCGAGCGAAGAAAACACACAACGGACACATTTCCGGACCCAGGACTTGTAGATGAAAGGGATACATAATTTTACCCACGGCATAGAATATTCAATACACCTTCAGTGAACAAGTGCTTATATGCAGAACCCGAAACGGATCTCTGGCTTCCAACATTTCAGGTTACTCACTTGTCGTCATGATTTGCAATGCTGCACGTATCGCCGAACTGGAAACATATAGAATAAGCATGCAACTGGAAGTTTCCATTGATCATCTGATGCTTACACCGAAGTCAGTCGAAAATGCACTCCATTTAGTTATGACTACCCCTATCTCTGTGCCGCACGATCATATCAATCCCCAGTGAAACTCCAAAGAGTCCAATCGCCCAACCTCATTCCTAATCATAAATCCCGTATTTGATAAACTGATTATCAAGCCTAGCAGCTTCTCCAATATCGCTTACTCTTCGGCCCAAAGTTCAAATTCCTATTAACCCCACTCCTCCATGTCCTTCTGTACACACAAGAGTTCCTCGGCAGCAATCCACAATTGCGCCGTGCGCTGCGAGATATTCCTATCCCGCCACCTCATGCCCCTCGGACTGCCAAGGAGACCAGGAGGACTATACCCACCTTCAATCCCATAACTCTTGCTTGTGCTTGCGTTCCCATTATTGCCGTTCTCAGAGCTGTCTGCACCATCTCCCACGGCATTGTTCTTTATACTCCTCCGTATACGGCTCTTGAACACATCCTGATCCTCGGTGTGCTCCGAGCAGCTTGTCAAACTATCGAAGTCGCCTCTATCTCTACGCCATGTACTAGAGACTGTCGGACCGGCAGCTCCATCATGCTCTGTCGTCCCTCTCTCTGCCGAGTCGGCATCTCCATCAACTGCGGCTTCTTTCAATCTTCTGACTTTCTGGGTAAATCGCTCGAAGACAGCTACACGCTTTTCAGCAGCCTCAGCGCGATCTCGCCACATCTTGCACTCTCTTTTCGCCTCGCGCAACTGTTCGCTCAGGGTCCCAATGTCCATGTTGTCTCTTGTCTCAAGCTGTCGTCTCAAATGCAGCACCTCTTCACTTTTCAACTCCAGTTGCTTCTGCAGTGTGCGGATCTGTGTATGAAGGAGTGAGTTCCCGCTGCCAGGTCTTGGACTGGAACCAGGCATAGGAAGCGGGCTGGAACCATCAGCTTGGGGCACGCCGTCTCCACCAGCTGCCTGTTGGCCCAGATGGTCGATTGAAGATGCGGCTGAGGGGGGCCGCATGAAATTGATGTGATGAGCAATAGGCGGCTCTTCTTGATGTGGGACCATTGTGCCTAGCGATGGCGGACGTGAAAGCTCTCTGTCACGTTGTGTCACCTTAGATGGCGACACTTGAGGCTCATTTCGTGCAGCCGTGAACGTCAGCCCCGTTGGTCGAAGTGCGACTTTAGGCATTCTTGTTGGGGTGGCATTAGATAGCGCACGAGATGGAGAAGACCGGGGATTCTGATTGATGCGACTAATCGAGGTCTTGTATGTACGATTCGGAGTGTTGACCTTTGGTGTGTTTTCGCCCTTCTTGACCTCGAAGGTGCGTTGCGGAGTAACTGTCGCAGAGCCGACGGCTGATCTTACAGATCTGGCCGGTGAGTCGTTCTTGGTATTTTGAGACATGAAGCTGTTTGAACTCCGCAAATCAGATCGAGACACTCCTGTAAGCGTAGGCTTTCGTCCATCTGGCGAGTCTTTCGACACGTTGTCAAACAGAGCTGCCATAGCCTTGACAGCGCCACCGACAGGTTTCGAAGTCGACCTTTGTGAAAGCGGCCGTGTCCCATTGTCTGTCGATGTTTTTGCAGGTGACACATTCTTAGCTTTGGATGGAGAGACATTCATTCTGGAAATGGCTGATTGCGGGGATTTGTCAAATATACCCTTCTTCTCAGGTGACAAGGTAGTTGGCTTGCTTTTCTCCTCCATCTTTCTGTTGAGGATCTTTCGCTTCCATTCTGGTGTCGCCGCCCTCTTTTCGACACTGATAAATGATTCCTCGCTGCGGCGGCTTGATAGATGTGCTGAATTACGGAGCTTTCGCTTCTCTTTGACTGATGCAGCCGAAGACGTGGGACTATTTGTCACAAGCTCTTTCCATTTGGCTGATGGGCTGCCTTTGAATTCCACATCCAAGTGGCCTTCACTCTCTTTCTTGGAGATCTGTTTGCCCTTAACCGACCTTGGAGCAGCCGGAGACGTGGGACTGTTTCTTACAGGTTCTTTCCGGCTGGCTCTCGGGCTACTCTTGCTCTTAGTCCCCATATCCGAGTAGCTTTCACTCTCTCGCTCAGATAAATGTTTGCCTATGCTCAACCGTGGAGATTTCCTCATCAAGTTTTTCAGAGACCACGGACTGGATCTTCCCGAAAGTCTTTTGTCGTCAGGGTTGTTAGCAGACTGAGCTGTCTCTTGAGGTTTGACATTCGACGGAAAATCTGGAGAACTGACGAGAGCCTCCACCACCGAAGGATGGAAACTAGGAAACTTTTCCATGTCCATTGGTGATGATAGCTGATCGTTGTCAGATGAAATTGGCTCCAAAGGCGGTCGATCAGCAGCCGCTGTCACATCACCGCCGTAGTATAGTTTCTGCAGACCTGAACTATCTCCCGGCAGCTCCTTCCCTTCGAAAGCGCTTGAATCATTCTCACTTTTAATCGTCTGTCGCTTTGCAGTCGACTTTCTCGAAGAAGTTTGCAAAAAGTGCCTCAACGGTGTGTGTCCTGCTGAAGACTCTGCAATTGAGCGGTGTTTGTGCTCATTTCCTCCCACGTCAATGTCCAAAATATTATGATCAGGAGCCGTTGATTTTCTCGATTCGGATTCTGGACGGGTGGGTTGACTGGTATCTCCGACTTCGATTGAACGTTCAGAACTCCTACGGCGCATTGCTGAATGTCTAACATCCTTAGTAGAGAGGCTATCAGAACTCTGCAGGGATGAGTCTGACTCCTTGGGTTGTGACACTTCAGATGCTTGTCTTTTCAACCTTTGCTCGGCGCGGCTTTCGGAATCTGCGGCTTCATTCTCGTTAGAGACGTCTCTGGTCTGCAGCTTATCCTCTTTACCAGGCTTGTAAGACACTGGCGTGAAGGATGTTGTAGCCAGGCCTATTTGACCTGGCTCCTCAGAATCGTGGTTGTCAGCAGGGCTTTCTTCTACTGTAGGGGAAAGCGCGTTTGTCGAATGCCTCTGTGCTTTGTAGGATGCGGAACTCGAAGGCCGCGGCCTTCTGCGCTGCACTGAGAGCGATTCGGTTTGACTGTCATAGCGACCACGTCCGCTCGATGACCCGTGTCCTGAAAACTTGTCGTGAGTATGCTTGAACTAACATTTGAGCCACGAGCCTTTATGCTAAAACTTACTTGGCGAGGGCGTAGGGCTAACTGCAATGGGCGAACTACTTCCCTCTTTGCGTCGGGTCGAGGGCCTGGGGGCGCTCCAATCTGGAGGCTTTCTCATGGAGAAAGAGTCTGACGCCGAGGACCGCAGTTCTCCCCTTCGGTTTTTTTGTCCGGAGTACATGACATCTCTTTGTGTTCTGAGCGCATTCAAACTTCGCAACTGTCGGACTACTTCTCTCCAATGAGTGATAAGCATCTCCGTAATATTATTTGCCACGTGTATTTTGTCAACCGTGATCAAAGCTGGTGCTTCCAGCCTAGGTGTTCTGGACTTCTTTTGCTTCTTTGACCTGGGTGGTGTTACTGGTAATAAAACGAGACCAGCGGTGGGGTTTGCGATCTTCATCTTGTAGGTGTTAATCAAGTCGCCGACGAGAAGAGGCCCAAAGATGATGCCTAAAGAACTATAGCCCATCAAGTCTGCTGTTGGTAATGGTCTACCCGTATCGTCTTCCCTCGGCGCGTTCTCTGCTACTCTTCCGATGAAACACAACAAGCCAAACACGGCACATATTAGCTCTCGTTGATGCTGCAACTCAACCGTACCGATGGCTAGAGCAATAAGTCTTGCTCGCAGCTTGGTTTCTCTGGTTTTCGTAACCTCGGGGTCAGTATCAAGTTGACTATGGATGGCGACAAGGGCATCGAAGAGGGCAAGAGACCCGAGAATGCCTCCAGGCAAGCCAGCCAGCAGACGCTTAAAAGTAGAAGCAACATCATGCACGCCGCAGTTGAGATGCGAGGGAAGATTGGGGTTCCTCGTTGTGGTGGCAATCTCGTCGTTGTTCAGGTCGGCACAGTAATACTCATAGAGAGCGTTCACAACTCGTACTGATCCCGGCACGCGAAATATGCCTCTTGCTTCAGCTATTGAGGAAGATCAGTGTTGTCTCGTTTACATGGTGTCTCTGGGGACTGACCACGTTGAACAAGATATTGTGCAGTTGCGCGGAAGCATGTTGGCAACACTAGGGAGCCAGGGGCATATTCGGTCGGCAAGTAGAGCGTACTCTTCCCACACACTCTGACTAGACCTCGCAAATCCACATTCTTGAGGCCGTCTCTCCTCTGGTGATGCACAAAGTCGAGTGCAATATCGCTGATGCTTCGCCGATGGCGGAGTTGTTGGTTCAATCGAAGAAACGCCGCTTCGGTGGGTTGACTGGACGAGTTATGTCCGAACACCCTCGATATCCAGCTACCTTTCCTGTCCGGCAGAGACGCAGATATAGCTGGGTTTACCTGCTGTGCTGTCAGTGCCAGCTTGACTCTAACGTCTTTAACTTGGACCTACTGCGACCTGGGGGAAGTCTCCGGGCACAATTGGACGTATGCCATACTACGTTCCCGGTCAGCTAAACATACATGGAAGTATACTAAAGCACCCAAAAACTCAACCTTCTTAGCAAGTCTGTTGTACTCATCCACAAACTGCTCGCGATCATCAACCTCTTCGCCTTCAGATGCAAGCCCGATGTCTCCGCTTGACGATGTCCAAGTATTGCTGCTGCGAAACACGTTTCGGACCTGGTCATCGAGAACGCCAGCGGTCTGGGAGGTGGTCAAGTCAGAAATGGGTCGCGAGAAGGTGTTTTGCGAGAGAGGTGGCCTCCGGTTCTTAGTCTTGCGAGAGAATGGGAGCGGTTGCGTGGATGCTGAACCACCAGGAATCGCTGGCTCCTTGCCCTTTGCTGAAGTCGGAGCGGTATCATATCTATAAGACTGCATTGGAGCGACTCAAATAAAGAGCACCAGATGGATCCGGGGGGTGGGGGTAGGGGAACCAGAAAGGACTACAACTTTGGGAATTCAAACGTTCCTTCGACATTCACCGCTCCATCCATAACCTTAGCCAGGTGTTATACAGTGAGGTCTGTTTCAAACAATCTTCGACCGCTCCTTCCCTTTGTTTGATGGACTACTAGGCCACCCGCAGGGCGGCTTCGGACTTCTAGCTCCTCCATATGGGCCGTGCCTGCCGACCATGGTCAGAACCGAGGGCTGTGCATTTTAATATGGATAGGTAAGTTTTGATACTGCTCAAGGGGTAAGAAGAACCGGCGACACAAAGGAGCAATGAGACCAGAAATTTGTAAGGCAAGTTGTTATATTGCACCGACAAAACGTCATCCTTTTCGTGATCCGACCGAGGCACTTCAACCAACATACATTTGCCTCGTATAAGTTCCTCATAGAATTCTCTGGTTCCTCCCAGTCGAAAATGCCATTAAAATCGTCGAGTAGGGAAGAAGAGCTCTATAAGCTGCGCGCAGATCCATTTGCAACCAGCATGGTATTTCCCTGTCTCCCTAAAGAACGCCGTACGCCCTGCCATGCCAACTGGTGTTCTATTCTCAAACCCTCGTAAGCATTATCATCGTGGCGTCCAAACCTCACGACGGGGGGAAGTATTGTTCCCCTTCGTCGCCGTGGAAAAGGACATATTTCAGAATGTCCGAAAGGGAGATGATGCCTCTCAGGTGCCACTTATCGTCGATGACGACTATCCTGTGCACACGAGATTGACGAACGGTCTGGAAGATCGAGTCCAATCTGTCGTCCTCTTGGCATGTGTAGATACCGGGGAAATCCTCTGGTCTCTTAGCCAAAGCCTCGCCCACAGTCGACTTGAGCTCGTCATATGCACCACCCTTGATGCAGGGAATAACATCCACAGCCTCAAAAAGGTTGAGTACCACATTGTTCTTATCAACAACGGGTACACTGGAAATGTTATGGACGACCATGAGATTGACCACCTCAAGCACCGAGTCGGTCATGCGACAGGTCGCCAAGTTCCTGTAGGATCCCAAACCAATCTCCCGAATCGTCTGTTTCAAGAGGGACGTATGTTGCTCCGTGTTGACGGCAATAAACTTGAGGATGCGGTACTGAGTGATGACACTCACGACTGTCTCTCGTCCAGTCTCGTCGTCAATGTCAACTAGCGGTATGCGTCGCGCCCGGCTTCGCAGCATACGACTACATGCTTCGTACAGCGGGCGAGAAGGGTGGACGGATACTGTTTCTAGAGGCAGCACGCCTATTGCCTTCTCAATGTCTGCGACGATTACCTGTCAGCCATCCAACCACCACCTGTACACTTGATGTATTTGTGCATACCTCGCAGACTACTCAGTCGGAACTTCTCGACATTATCGATCTCGTTAGGGAACTGGCAGTAGTACTGAATCACATTTATGTAGTCGGTACTGGTGAGCAGGCCGGCGAATCGAGAATTATGCGAGTCCCAGAGGGGAGCAGATACGATTCCTGTGAACCAGTATTGATCAGAGCCCAAATTCTTCCAAAATGTTTCCCGCCGGCGGCGCCCGCGGCGCCCACGGCTAGAGTCGCATACCATTCTGAATGAATATGTTCAGACTCTTGCGAATTAAGAGGTCGTTGTCGAGAATGATGAGACGAAACGATAACGGCAGCACGTCGTAGCTTGTTCTCACTCGAAGGAAGTCGCGTAGGCCTTTCTAGGGGATTGCATTCTGGTCAGTCCTGAAGCCACCCAAGCCGCGCAAGTAGAAAAAGGCAGGCGCAGGCCACGCGACCCGATGGTGGGTGAGAAGCAATATGTGGCTAGGGACTTCGACAGCAGACTCATTCCGCCAAAACGTCAAGCAGGCAGGCCGTGAGGTTACTTACAAGACCTTGCATCTGCTCCTCGTCTATGGGAGTCATTGGGGCTTCTGCGGCAACAGGGACTGTGTGACTTCGAGATTTGGGTCGTAGGAAGGATGACGGTGCTACGAAGGAGATATCATGACCCGGCGCAGCGACATTTGGCGGCGGTTGCGGTATGGTGGAGGGGGGATGCTGTGGCTCGCCTGCGGGGCAGTCTTGGGCCTTTGCTGCATCCATGCTGCTAGTGGGACACCCAAGAGGGGGACGTTCAAGCTTTCCCAGCAGTCAGATGAGCAGATGTCGTGAATATATAGATGGCCCAAATTGGACGTTCTTGAGGTTCTGGCGAGGTCGAAATAGAATGCAGATGAGCCGGCATACGAGGAAATCAAGCCGGGTCGTTTTAGAAGGCCAGGGTACATAAGTAACTGCATAGCCTGATAAGAGCAGCTTGCTGTTGATCGGTGGGCCACCCGGGCTTGTTCCGCGGCTAGCAGGTTACTTTGAGAACCGCCAAAAGGTCGGTTGTCGGTTAACAGCTTTGATTTTTGGTCAAGATCGCAGGGGTTTTGACCGCAGATATGACCCGTCACTCATTTAGTAGGCGCGGATCAATTTCGATTTGAATTATTGCTGCATTGCAAACAACTGCAACCCGTGGTTGTGCCGAATGGTCGACCTTCGACCTTCGATCTTCTTGGTTCCTCCGGTTTGAAAGCTTGAAGATTGTATACAGCTTGAGATGAGATAAGCTAAAGTTTCAAGGTGACGTTGGAATGCCTGGCTACAGAATTCCAGCTATCAGATATGGTTCATGCAGCGAGGTGAGAAGTACAATAATGTCACGCTAGAACGACCCCGAACAGCCTTATGCTTCATTAGATTGCTATCCCAGGAGAAGCGATCGACAACTGTTCAGGTTATGAAATCTCTGTCTCGCGATAACTCGATAAAGCACAATGATCATCCTCACTATTCTACAGACTCGTCCTTTTTACACTGTCGCTTCCTCCCTGACTGTTGCCCAGTCGCCCGATGATGTCGGTGGAGAATGTGGGTTACCTGCAAATGGATAGCTACGCAAGATGTGTTTGTACTGAACTGATGATATATCATACTGCTGCCGGGCGAGGCAATTCGATCTTTGACACTTGAATACGGGTAACTTGCCTTTCTGCTCGTATTTGATTTAGCTTTCCGAGTACAAGTACGATTGCCAAAGAAATAACCCGTGTTAGTCGCACAGTTACCGAAATCTCTTGAACATGGTTGTATGACATCTCGAGCCCCAACTCCTCCTTCGAATATGCGGAAGGACTGACCGCAGACTGGAGTAAAGCACATCAAAACCTACCGACAATCTTTTCATATTGAATTTGATGTTGCCCTCTCTAACAGTCTTGGACATTGTATATGGCACGTACGATCCCAGTGTTAAAGCTGGACTTTTGTCGTCATCTGATAGCATGGTGGTGGGAAATATTACCGAAAATAGTCAGAGGGGCAACAATAAAGAGTCAGAGAGAAGGCAACAGCAGTCTCCGCAGTGCTGATGAGACATCACGCATCCGATCCATCGATATGATGCCGAAGGTCAATACTTAACTAGTTCCAGATGTAACACGTACATGCTTATGGAAGGTTCTTGTCCACAACTGGACTGCAGAAGTTGATTACACTCTGAATAGCTTCAACTGCTAGCCCTGAAGACAAAGAGGGGCTGTGGCGAAGACCGTCACAAGCCAAAATTTGGAGCTGTTGGAGGTGGGAAGATACGGTTGGATCGACCACGGTTGGGTAGCACAAAGTGGGCTTTGTTCCAAGACAGCACTTCAGCACGAGATTAATTGTTTAAAACGGGAGCTAGAGATTTTCGAGGTGTTGGCGCGGGTGACTTTGGAAAATGTTGGAGACCTTGAGCTGCTTGATAGCTGGGGTTGCAACCTGACCATCAACTTCTAAGTTGGCCTAGAATGGACCTCGCATCCTGGGATTTCCAAAAGGAAGCCGCTGCCGACCCACATCCACATGAGCTGTACCCTCTAGCTGCACCACGCTTGCCCAGAACAACCGACACGACCTCTGACGACGCAAATCCTAAATAACGGGCGAGCGATAATCTCTTCAACGTCCACCTATCACCTCACACACGTCGTCACTTCTTAGGAAAAAAAAAGGAAAAAGTGACACATCCATTGCCATCACCACACGAAAGGCATCCCTTCGGCTCTGTGGGTCGATTTTCCCGCGAGTCCATTCGGAGCGTAGGAATTAAAATCCAACATTTGGGTTAAAGCAGCCGCCTGGTAACCAAAGAGCTCGCTTTCACCTCACGCTCCACCATCCAACCGTCACCGACCATCTTCTCTCTCCCATCGCACCACGCACGCTAAATTTCACAACAAACAAAAAAGTAGGCAACGCTATCATCGACGACGACCTCACTTACCGCCCATCGCGATGGGTGTCTGCCAGTCATGTTGCGGAGGTAGGGATATCATGATTTGAGCTGTTTTGATGCCCGCGTGGACTGAAATGTACCGATCTAGGCAAATCCCGCGACGGACTCTACGAGCCTGTGCTTGCCGATAGCGAGCGCGAGGCTGTCGCTGACTTGCTTCAGTATCTGGAGAACGTGGGTATCCGGCCTGCCGATATCTTCGGTATCAATTTCCCCCAGCTTACCGTGTATCAGCGCGGCGAGACGGACTTCTTCTCGGGCGAACCCCTTCGAGCTCTCAGCACCCTCGTATTCTCCGAGAATATCGACCTTCAACGAAGCGCCAGCTTGACGTTTGCCGAGATCACAGAGCGAGGTACGTCGAAGATAGCCAAGAGACTGGCTGACGAACACCCTGCCGATAAGAGCTTCCCTCAGCTCTATGCTCGAATCAACGTGAGACGACAGATAGACTGACCATGGCTGCAGATGTCCGCGAGGTCGATCGAGACACGCTCGAACCTATCCTCTTCCTCCTCCAGAGCCCCGACATCGAAGTCCAAAGAGCAGCCAGTGCGGCGCTGGGAAACCTGGCGGTCAATAGTGAGTGAGCAATGCCCCGTGGCGGTGGCTTGCGTGCTAACTATGGCCTGTAGCCGAGAATAAGGTCCTGATAGTACAACTTGGCGGATTGCAACCACTGATTCGCCAGATGCT
Source organism: Pseudomassariella vexata (assembly GCF_002105095.1). Taxonomy (NCBI): domain Eukaryota; kingdom Fungi; phylum Ascomycota; class Sordariomycetes; order Amphisphaeriales; family Pseudomassariaceae; genus Pseudomassariella; species Pseudomassariella vexata. The sequence continues at coordinate 3,549,265 of NW_024467956.1, read as the reverse complement.
CTCGCCCAACGTCGAGGTCCAGTGCAATGCTGTTGGCTGCATTACCAACCTCGCTACTCACGAGGATAATAAGGCCAAGATTGCACGATCGGGCGCGTTGGGCCCTCTAACACGCCTAGCAAAGTCTAGGGATATGAGAGTACAGCGAAATGCCACGGGAGCGCTTCTCAACATGACACATTCTGGTCAGAGCAATTTCACAAGCCCAGATTATATGCTTCAAACAGCCACTGACTCCCAGACAGACGAGAATCGTCAACAACTCGTTAATGCTGGCGCGATTCCCGTGCTTGTACAACTTCTCTCCTCTCCCGACGTCGACGTCCAATATTACTGCACGACCGCCCTGAGCAACATAGCAGTGGATGCTAACAACAGACGGAAACTTGCCCAGACCGAGACGAAGCTCGTTCAATCCCTCGTCAACCTCATGGACTCGTCCTCGCCCAAGGTGCAGTGCCAGGCTGCACTTGCCCTACGTAACTTGGCGTCGGATGAGAAGTACCAGCTTGATATTGTCAGGGCCCAGGGACTGAATCCGTTGCTTCGTCTTCTCCAGTCGTCGTATCTCCCCTTGATCCTGTCAGCAGTTGCTTGCATACGAAACATCTCGATCCACCCAATGAACGAGTCGCCCATCATCGAAGCCGGTTTCTTGAAGCCGTTGGTTGATTTACTAGGGTCAACCGATAACGAGGAAATCCAGTGCCACGCTATATCCACCCTTCGAAACCTAGCAGCAAGCTCCGATCGGAACAAGGCCCTGGTCCTCGAAGCCGGCGCCGTCCAGAAGTGTAAGCAACTTGTTCTGGACGTGCCCGTCACCGTCCAATCCGAGATGACAGCTGCCATTGCCGTTCTGGCCCTTTCGGACGACCTCAAGACTCACTTACTTAACTTGGGTGTCTTCGACGTCCTCATCCCTCTGACCCACTCACCCAGCATTGAAGTCCAAGGCAACAGTGCCGCGGCTCTTGGCAACTTGTCTTCGAAAGGTGAGAATTGACATGGTTGTGCTACGCTTTTCAACTTGTACTGTCAGCTAATTCGGACCAGTGGGCGACTACTCCATCTTCATCCAGGACTGGTTGGAACCGAACGGCGGAATTCATGGTTATCTGAACCGGTTCTTAGCCAGCGGGGATGCCACTTTCCAACACATCGCCATCTGGACGTTGCTGCAGCTGCTTGAGTCCGAGGACAAGACGCTGATCGGACACATTGGCAAGTCGGATGAAATCGTCGAGATGATCAAGCAGATTGCGAACCGCCAGATTGAGTCTGACAACGAATTTGGCGAAGACGACGACGAAGGCGAGGTTGTCAACCTTGCTCAGCGATGCCTCGAGCTCCTAGGGCAGAGCATGTCGAAGGCTCACATTGAGGGCTAAATTGTTCGATAAGCCGCACTTGTGAAGGACTCGAACGAGACTACTTGTGCCTCAATTCACGACTGCCTTTTATTCGGTTCAACCCCGTTATTATGTTCGATAATTTCTACCTTATTCTTTCAGCATTGACATTGACTTTGTGGTTTGGCAGGGAGTTGGAGGCGTATTTATATAAGCAGGCATTGTAAGACTTGATGGACGGCTGTATCATTGGCCCTTTTGTTTTTAATCACTCATTGGTGCATATCCCTTGGTCAAGTGGTTTGGCCAAGGAAGGCGTAATTATGGAATTGCAAGCTTTATGTTAATGCGGACTTAGCAGCTGAGGGCTGCAGGGTTTCCTTTGTACCACTCTATCGGCATTCATGGAACACTAAAAGACTTTCTCGACTTTATGTTACTCCTAGTTAGCCGTTCGTAATACTCGTAAGATGTTGGCCACTTGTCGCGAAGACCTTTTCGTGGGAAGCCGTTGCTAGATCAAGTAATGCATTTTTAAACCATCGATACTCCTTGCGGTGCATCCAAACTATGCGGCGCCGCAACCTGTGATGCAGTGTTCCATGTTTCAGATGTTGGGAAATGCTCCTGAAACCGTCCAGGCGTATCCGATTCTATGCTTGCTTTTCCATACCTGGAAGGACGAACTTATTCTGACGTCGTGTCGACAGGTTTCAGCCCATTGTCGAATTTGGACCACCATTTCAGAGGATTCCACCCGTTCAGATATGATGTTGCCACGACCTTCCCCTTTATCAAGGCCAGAGGCAAGGGGCCGAAGTCACGGCTATCCCTGGACCAAGGCAGATTATCGCCCATGATGTAGCAGTGGCCTTCGGGGACCTGGTGACGGGTAAATATGTATATATTTTAATGACGAATTCAAGCAATGGACTCCAGTAGCCCAAACAACCGCCACCACGAGCAGGAGGAGAAAATCAGCGTACCTGGATCATATGATTGCGGTTTTTACAATCAGGGCTGTTCATCAAAACATAGTCGCCTGGCATGCCAAGCACGCGCTTGATCCCCTCCTCGCCGGGCTCGATGGGAATATTGTAAACAACGCAGTCGCCGACCTGGACATTGCGACCGCGGCGGCACCGCCGGTCGATGATGACAGACTTGCCGAGGACCGGGAAGGTGGGCATCATGGAGGCGCCGGAACCGGAGCCCCAGGCCACACCGTAATTCCATATCAAATGGGCAAAGGCGACCGACTTGCCGATGGAGAAGAGGACGCGGAACGGGTGGCCATAATAACGGCTGGTGAAACCCATTTTGAGGGGCTATGGGGTTGGGATCATTTTATGGCAAAGAGGTCTTGGCATCACAAATGAAGTCAAGACGTTAGGGTCAAGACGTTGGGGTGAGATGAAGAGCAGTAAGGAAAATTGCCTGTGGTTCTTTACAGTTGAGTTCAAGCTCCATCCCGAGTCTTCACCCAGGAATCCCGGTTTGACGGAGCTCGGTGATTGGCCCGACACCTCGAGCTCTCTCCATCAGCCGAACCTCAATCTCTGGACTTCGATGGAACAAGTAACTATTGTCGACCCAAACTTCTCCTTACCTCATAAACGAGCATTCCACGAGCTGTTGTAGCCTAGCTCGTCAAAGCCACCCGCCCAAAATGCAGCCCAAACGCTGCCTCTTCTCTCCGGCCCACGCCCTCTATCGAGTTTTCCTCTCACCTCTCGACAACCCATCCACAACGGCAGCGCATCGCAACACATTCTTCCTCCGCCCAGCTACCTACCACCTCTCCCCGCGGCTCTTCACAACCACGGCGCGCCTCGCCCGCATCGGCCACAAGGGTCCCCAAGTCAAGACGCCCAAACCAAAGACTTTCCGGTTTCCGTCCGATTTCGCTATTCCGTTTAAATACGTCCGCGTCGCCAGCCCCGATGGATTACTGTCGGAGCCCCAGCGCTTGCGCGATGTTATGGGTCAGCTTGATTTGAGCAAGTACAAGTTGCAGATGGTTGCGCCGCCGCCGCAGCCGAAGAGCACTGCTGAGGCCGCGGAGGAGGGGAATGAGGAAGAGGAGGGGGTGATGAACCCTCTCGAGCCCAACTCCCGTCCCGCTCCTGCTGAGGAAGCCAGCTGGGACACAATTCCCACCACAGAAGAAACCTGGGCCTCGTCCTCGTACACCACCAGTAGCTCCTCCTCCTCCTCCCTCGACGCCTTCTCCGCCGACCCCTTCGCACGCCCCGACCCCCCCGCGCCCATCTGTCGTATAATGGATAAGCACGCCGCAGCCGCAAAGCTAGAGCAACAAATGAAGGAAGCGCGGAAGAAATCGGTCGCCTTCAAAGAACTCGAACTTAACTGGGCCATTGCCGAGAATGACCTGGGGTATAAGCTGAAGCAGCTGAGGAAATTCTTTGAGAAAGGCATGAAAGTTGAGATCATGCTGGCGAAGAAGCGGCAGGGCAGGGCAGCGAGTAGGGAGGAGGGGGATGCGTTGTTGGAGAGGTTGAGGGAGGCGGCTAGGGAGGTGGAGGCGAAGGAGACGAAATGTGAGGGGAAGTTTCCGGGGGTGGTAAGAGTTACGTTTGAGGGGAAAGAGAAATAAGGGTTATCGGTTGAGGGTTGAAGCTTGAAGGCTTCTGAGAGGTGCAGGGGTGAAGGCCTGAGATGAAAAGTGCTGAGGCTCGGCCAACTTGGGTTGAGCCGCGCAGTTTTGACGCTGGTACCAACGCTCTAGGCACCATAGAACAGGGTCTTGCGGGGAAGGATGGACTTCGATCAGAAAGCTTTGGTCGATGCCACAGCACCCCAGCACACAAAGACGACGATAGCTTGGAGCAGAGATGCTGTGATCAGCAACGTGGAGGATACCCAGGTGTCTCTTTCCCATTTGGCAGAACTCCGCACTCATAGAGTTCAGAGCTGTACGATATTATATAACTTGGAGGCATAAGTGTGAATAGCACATTTCTGCACAATGTAAATTACTGACGAAGTCGTTCGTATATCTTGACTGTCTGACGGTTAGGGATATCTAATCCTCCATCTAGCCGAGTTAGGTAGTTAGCTTGCTTGTACCTCTCTATCTTGGTACAACCAAGAGTCGAGGCGTTTTGTTTCTCTACGCAAAACATATATTATATATACATCATGCAGACCAGCTTTCAAAGCCGGTCCAAAGCCCCATTTCCGTAAAACGCCAGAGGCATATGATTCTCTCCAATATGTCCCTTCAAATCCCTAAGTCCAGCCGGATTTCAAAATTCCCAGAAAATGTTGTACACCACCCATAGCATCAAGTCATCATCGGTCTGCGTGTTGTCTGCGTCTGGTCTAACCAGGTCGAAATCCAAGTCCAGGTCGAGATCGAAATCGAAATCGAAATCGAAATCGAAATCGAAGCTATGCCCCCTTCACTTGACGACAAAAAAGCATGCCCCAAGCAAACTAAACGCAATCGCCGTAGTCACAAACCCAGCCGCGACCTTTTCCCCCATCGAAATAGGCTCCACCACGGGCATCTTGGTCTCTATCCCGGCCCCGGCATTCGGGTCCCCCTGAGAGGTGCCGCCCGTATCCGCCGTGACAGGCGCCTTGCCCTCCGCGGCCGTCTTCTGCACCAACGTATACATGATCGCAGACAGAGCATTCATCTGCTCTCCCACGCCGACCAACCCGTCATTCTGCAGCGATATGGTCCACTGGAACCCGCACGCCGTCCCGGAAATGCCCTTAAACTCCGCCGCCGACGGCGAGCCATTGCACATCTCAGCCGCGGCTGTGGCGGTCGATTTCAGGAGCGGCATGACAGTATCGAATGTAAAGGGCGCCATTTGCGCGGTGCCTGCCATCCAGCGCGCCAAGTACCCCTTGAAGCTCTGCTGGTCCGTGTCGCAGAAGCCGCCGTCCTCGCAGGGCTTCTCCACCATGATGCCGTTGTCGAAGTGATAGGTCGACGTCTCATTCAGCAGGCCCTCGACGCGCGCTTTCCACGTCGTGTTACCGCCCGTGTAATTATACATAACAGCTGAACCGTGCAGGAAGATCCCGGCGTTGTAGGTCCATTGCGCTTTGTCGATTTCCTTGCACCCCGAGTCAACACCGGCCCCGTCGTAGACGCGGAAATCGGACGAGATAAGGTTCGTATCCGTCATCCAATCGTAGACTTTTTCCGCCCAATCGGCGTAGGTTTGGTTACCTGTGAACCGCGCTAGCCGCGAGGCGATATTGAAGAAGCACCCGTTGGAGATGGAGTTTTTGTAGTTGAACCCGTTGTTAAAAGTGAAGATCTGCCACCTGAGTCCCCCGCCGCACGTCGCGGTATCCCATCGCTCCACGTACTCGTTAAACGTTGCTTGCGCCAAGGCTAACCATTGTGGTTGATCCGCCGGCGGGTTAGGGAAGTTGTTTTCGGCTGCCGTCATGGCCGCCATGGCCCAGAAGCCCTGGTCGTCGTTTCCCTCAGTCCGCGTCTGGTTCGTGGGCATGAAATCGCGGTCGTCTCCTGCCTGGTGCAGGAGAGCCTGCGATGTGACGTCGTTGTATGTCGTATCCCCTGTCAAGAACCAATAGTCGATCATGGTCCCGAACATAGCCCCTGCTTCCCACCAAAAATACGGATCCGGGAGGTTTCCTGGCACGTCGCCGGTGTTGTTGCCCGTGTAGTATTTTAATAAGCCGAAGGCGGTTGTGCTAGCTGCGTCTTTGATGGAGTCATCGCTGTTGAAATCGACTGTGATGGCGCTCCCTGTGCCCGCCAGCAGACCAAAGATGCCTGCTACGCGAAGTGATGAACGCATGATAGAAAAAAAATGGGCTATGTTAACGAATGGATTGTCGTCCGGTCGAAAATTGGTGGACTAGCTTGCCGAAATGGCGAATAAAATGAAGAGAAAGTGTTAGACCGAGATCATGTCCTGGAGATGGGAATCAACCGTCGGTCGAATTGTATTGCAAACAGTGACTATGCTGGCCCAGAATAGACCGTTGGCGCAATCGCGATTCCAACAAGAGACGCAAAGAATTAAAAAGACGATCACCTGGACGGGAATGAAGTGAAGCTAGGACAAAAAGACTCAACCTGGAGTAATTAGGAATGAAGGGACACGAAACGGCAAGGCCACTACGTGTCAAGGTTGAAAGAAAAGAAAGGGTCGGCTCCGATCTAGAAGCGACGGCACGACAAAGAGAAGGTTGTTGAGGAGTGAAATTACCACATCAGACAAGACACCGATACGAGAAAGGAAGAAAGAGGATCTCAAAATCCAGCGCACCAAGACCGAAGAGGATCGGCTACTAGCCAGGGCTTACCATGTACGAGTGACGTGATGATGGCCGTGCCCCTGTGCAAACTTGCCGCAATTGCAACAGATACAGGCCTACGACTTAGTGTCCCGGCCAGTCGTTTACCTTTTCGTCCCGCCGTACATAAATCGCCAGCTCTGCGGAACTTGGAAAGATGGGAGGGATGGGGCTGTGTAGGAGCCGATGTTCTTGAGGTGAAACCGTTCGAGTACGACCTTGGCGGAGTTTCGTCTCAACACGGCAAACCCGTTGGCCCCCTGTGGAGGGCGACATGACAAAGTAACAACAAAAGACACAAACGAGCGCGTGGCTTGACTCTGTGGAACTTCACAATCAGACAGACCTGAAATAGGATACGGGAGAAATGCAAGCACCGCGATTCTCAGGATCGCTTGTTCGAGCTCCTGAAGGATGAGAACCTGCGACGTGGTTGTTGAAGGAGGCTCAAATCCCCGTCCGAAATCCGGATCCGGTTGATGAAGAAAAAAGCACCAACCAGGCGGGTGGGACCACTAAAATGACATTTAGCCAGGGCTGGAATTCCAGTTGCCCGCGGCGGCTAACTCGGATAGGGAAGGCGTAGGGGTTCCTAGTGCACGAAGCAGATGCTTAGCTTGTAACGACCCCAGAAAAAGCCAAGTTGGAGTTTGAAGCTTGGCAGAGCGCATCAGTTGAGCGATCCGCGGTAGGTGGGCTTGACGGAGTCAGAATTAAAAGTTGGCCTTCCTTCAGTTGATCTTCAAGGGGTTCGTCGCAGGAAATCTGGATTCCGACACATTTCCACCGTTCGTCTGCTCGCAGATCCGTAGCTGTGGGCCTTTTAGAGTTTTGTTTTGTGCTGGTTGTTTTGGTCATTTTCACAATCAACCAACGCTTGCTGATATTATACTTTTGTCAGTCACACATCAAGTTGTTTCAAGGTATCGAGGCGAGACGCTGGAAGTTGATCGTCCGATAAGCTTCGCCCGTTGCCAGCGCCTTCTGCGGGCACCATGGGAAAAGTGGGTGTGCCGATTGTAGGCACATACTGGCTAGCGACAACGGATGTTTCTTGGCGTGCCCCATAATCTGCTATAGTCTTTCCTTTCTACGTACGTGAGGGAGACATAAGCAAACTTTTGGTATCCATAGCATCGTGTGTGCAACTCGCGAGTCGACGTCTCCAGAACCTTTGGGTATCATCATATCCTATCATACACGCCCGTCGTCTCCGCATCCCCACCATAGTAGCTACAATCCGGGAGAAGAGTAACGCTGCCCTATGCCTTGCGCTTCTTGGACGGAGGCGGGGAACCTGCATTGGCCTCGACCAACTCAGGAGCTTCGTCATCCTCCATGTCCTCATCCTCATCGTCTTCAAAGTCGGCGTCACTAGCAGCGTCATTGTCCTGCGCTTGTGCTTTGAGATGTTAGCTTAAGGGCACGTGATGCAGTCCAAATGGTCACTTACTGAAGTACTTGATGGCGCCGGGCCAGAGATCCTCGCTGAAAGTGACAGCAAGTTCCTCTCCATCGGTGAATATCTCGAGGGGCATAGGGTCGTCGTCTTCCTCCTCATCCTCATCCTCATCTTCGTCGTGGGTAGGGACCTCCTTTCCTTCAGCTCTGAGACGTTGTTTCTCCTTCTCCTTCTCCGTCGCCATCTTGCTTTCCTCAGCAGAGGTTCTCAAGCCTCGGAATCCGAACCAAGCGAAGAAGCTCATGCCGCCAAGACTGGTGTTATCAATTTTCTTCTTCAGCGCCTTCTGCTCGGGCGTGAAGTCCTCCTCCCGGATGGTGCCGCTTCCAGACACGCCCTTCTTCTTTTCCTGCTCCCAGACGGCCATGACCAGGTCGAGCAGGCCCGAGGTCAAGTCTTTACCGGGCTTCCACTTGATAGGGACAGGCTCACTGACGAGCGACCCATAGCCGGACTTGGAGAGACGGTACCAGAATTTCTTCTCGATGACGCGATCCTCAAAGTACTCGTTCTCGCTGAACTCGAGCTTGATGGCAACACTGCGAGGGTCACCCTTACCGCCATTCTCGATTTCAAAGCGGGAGACCGAGACGGATGTGAGGGAAGACAAGAGCAATGCCGAGTCAGACGGCTGGATGTACTGGTCCACCTCGGGCGGGGCCTGCTCGAAGACCAAGGGCCAGAAGTTGGGGATCTGAGCGATTGTCTGCTGTCGCTTCTCGTACAGATCCTTGGTGAGAGCGAATTGCTGACGAACTAATCACAGTGTTAGCCATCAATCTTATGCATCAGTCGATCGATCCATCTAGCCTTACTTATCTCGACCTCGACCTCCTCGAAGTCTTTCTCGAGATCTTGCAATTGCTCGTACGTGACGGCGGTTTCACCGGCTGAGGCTGCCATTTCGGTTGCTCTACTGAGTGAGATGTGCCAACGTTGGGAATTCAATCTGTAAACAAGTATGAAAGTGGGGATAAAAGTCGAAGGAAGGTGTTGAAGACTTGTAAACCAGCTATGCCGAATTAAAAGCGGATGGGTTGAATATTATGCAACTGGATCCGGTTCATCACATAACGTACCCCACAAGCAAGTTGGCCACACAAGCAAGTTGGCCACTTTTTCTTGGCACCGTACGAACAACCTTTTAATTAACATCTTTACACATACCAAGATGGGATCGGATTGGAAAGAAAGCGACATGATTCTAGCGTGTCAGGCGCTTCAATCGAAACCCGAATTAAGCATCCGACGCGCTGCCCAACTCTACAATGTCCCTCGTACAACTCTAGCTAACCGAAAACGCGGACTACTATCTCGACGCGATACTCGACAATCTAGTCATAAGCTTACGGAATCAGAAGAGTTAGCGGTCGTACAATACATACTTGACCTAGATTCGCCATCATTTCCTCCCCGGCTCCATGGTGTTGAAGCTATGGCTAACCGACTGCTCCGTGACCGTGGCGCTGGACGCGTCGGCGTCAACTGGGCCTCGAACTTCGAACTTCGTACGACGACAACCAGACCTTCGGACGCGTTTTAATCGAAGAATCGACTACCGACGAGCCTATTGCGAAGATCCTGACGCGTATCGCGCGTGGTTTACGCTCGTACGAAATACAATTGCGAAATATGGTATCCAAGAGGCGGATATCTATAACGTCGACGAGACAGGATTCGCGATGGGCTTAATCTCATCCGAGATGGTAGTTACAAGTGCCGAACGACGCGGAAGGCCTCGTACAGTCCAACAAGGCAATCGAGAATGGGCTACAGTAATCCAGGGTATTAATTCGTCCGGCTGGGATATCCCGCCGTATATTATTGTCGCGGGTCAAAACCACCTCTTATCCTGGTACGAGAATAGCCTATTCCCGTCCGATTGGGTAATCGCTGTAACCAGAAACGGTTGGACAACAAATGAGCGAGGCGTAGACTGGATTCAGCACTTTGATCGCTACACGAAGGATCGTACGAAGGGTGTTTATCGTCTTCTTATCCTCGACGGGCATAAGAGCCACCACTCGACTGACTTCGAGCTATATTGCAAAGAGCATACTATTATTACACTTAGTATGCCTGCTCATTCGTCACATAAGCTCCAGCCTCTCGATGTAGGCTGTTTTAGGGCTTTGAAAAGGTCGTACGGCAAAGAAATTGAAGACCTAATACGGGCGCATATAACCCATATCTCGAAGGAGGATTTCTTTTCGGCATTCTATAGGGCGTATCGTACGACTATAACTAAGTCGAATATCTAGGCAGGTTTCAGGGGGACAGGACTTATTCCGTACGACCCGGAATATGTGATTTCAGAGCTGGATATTAAGCTACATACGCCTACACCTCCTGGGAGCTCGTCTGGCGCCCCCTTAATCTGGGAATCAAAGACTCCAAATAACCCAACCGAGGCGCAATCCCAGTCTGAATACGTTAAAAACAGAACCTTACAGCATCAGAATAGCTCCCCGACGACAATACTTACGGCTATTGACCAACTTTCACGTGGTGCGACGGCTGTTATGCATCGGTTAGTTTTACTTGAGGATGAGGTTACTACACTTCGGAAGGCCAATCAAGAGCTAAGCCGTCGTCGAAGGACTAAAAATCGACAGCTACAAGATAGAGGATCTCTTAGTTTACGAGACGCTCAGGACTTACAGTCTCAACGGGATATTGAACAGCAGCTACAGGATGATATACGTGTAAGTCGTCGTCGTACGAGACCGGCCGAACCACGCCGACGGCGTTGTAGGGTCTGCGGAGAGCCCGGAAATAATGCTCGTACTTGTGAGAATGATAAAGATACGTACGAGGAAGAGGATTCCGATTAGTTTGAATTATTATTTTTTAGTTTACTTAAGTTATTGAAGTTATTCATACGGTGCCAAGAAAAAGTGGCCAACTTGCTTGTGGGGTACGTTAGATTTTCTGCAATGATGCTGGATTTATGGATCTGCCATACACCATCTTGGCGATAAACGCACTGCGCAGCTCTATGGTCGTGCGCATGCACAAGTTGGCCCGTGCCTTGCCGCCGCCAAACACCACGATCGCGAATCTACTTGCAGTATTCCCCAGCTCCGCGATATCAACAAGCGGCTCTGAAACCTCGGTGGCCACAAGCATGGCAATATTCATACTGCTCAGAAAATATTGACCAACACAAAGTATGCATCATGGGTAGTGTCAGAAGATAACCGAGAGCTCCAACTTGTAATGGCACTCAATTGCAGTCGTTTCTTCCTACTTTGACTTGGAGTGGTCCTGCCTCCCCTTCTTGGGCTGACATTGCAGTACAGTTAAAACTCCTCCCAATGCACCTCAAAGGTGCCCGTAAGCTGCGCTGTCATCGTAAGGTGAACCGCAGCATCCTTCTCCAACGAAAGTTGGAAATGATTGATTGTCTAAATGACAGCTCTTTGGTGTCAAGTTTAGCATTCCTATACCAACTGCCGGTTGACCGTGTTGGATATTTGCTAAGCACTAGCTGTTCTCGCATGCTGACATGCATCAGTTGAGGGTCACTGGACTGGGTGTCCGGCCGTGTCAGTTGTAATATTTTGCAGTGACAGCTCCTTATTGGATGTTGTTGCTAAGCCCCTTGTAGTCGATGAGACAATCCTTCGGCAACTGACTTGCGGACATAGCCACAGGGCGTGGGTATCTGGTTAACAATGCTGCTTATTTGACTGCGGCTTGCTGCTGATATGCGCGGTTTTCGACAAAACCAACTGGCGCTCCGCCATACTCCAGGGCGAAACTGTACTCTTCCAATCTTAGCCAATATGGCCGACGACACCTTTCCTCCATCTATATGGTCCACCATCATAGATAGTCGATCAAAAGAAACGCCAGATAGAGCTTTCTGCGAGATACTCGAAGATGGCTGGCGTCAGACCGGATCTCGAAAATTACCTACTCACAGCTTGCAAGGGCGGTCAACCGGATGTGTTGGTGGTTAGACGAGGAGTTTGGTCCTTCGAAAGACTTCGACTCGTTTACGTATGTTGGAGACAATGATCTACGGTATACAATGGTTTTGGTTGCGGCTCAGAAGTCTCAAAGACTGGTATGTGCTCTTCATCTTGAGACGGCATTTTTATGGCAGGTTCCAATGTGCCTATAGATGGTCATCGCGGATTTGAACCGGCTCACCCATGCAGCCCTTCTTATACTCGTTGAGAACACCAAACGCCTCCAGTGGCTGGGCGGTTCGCCAGCGCAGACAGCCCTAGGAGAACCCCTCACATCCGAAAGACCTGGCACGACACTATCCACTTTGCCACCCCTGAGCCACTGGCTGGAAGACGTAGAAGTTCCAGAATACCCCTTTGACAACACCTGGGAAGAAGCTCAGAAGTCTCCCGTATTGGTCATCCACTCGTCCGGCATAACGGGTATTCCCAGGCCCCTCCGCTATACGCTTGACATGACCGCCACATTCAACTTGATGCGGCGGTTTCCGGACAGGACGCACGAGAATCCAAATCTTCAGTTCGACCACCTGTTCGACTCGCGTGCCTTCTGGACCGCACCACCACAGTGGTTAGGCGGTATCGCTGGGTAACTCATGTTCTCCCTCTTCTTCGGCAGTATCCCCATCTGGCCTCCCTCTCACGAAGGCACACCAACGCCGACTGCTGTCATCGAAGAGGTACTAGACAAAACAAACCCCGATGGCGCCTTTTACGCCCCAAGCACGCTCCGAGGCTTGTGTCTTAAGGATCGCTCATTAAAGACGTTGAAGAAACACCACAAGTACCTCCTCTGCACCGAAATTCACTTAGTCACCATCGTCGGCTCTACAGAGACGAGCTGGTGGCCACTGCAGAAGCTCGACGATCGCCGCGACTGGCGCTACTACCGCATCGACCCGCGCTTGGGTCACCATCTCGAGCCTTTCGACAACGGCGGCGCTGGTGACGATCTATACGAACTCGTCATCCATCGAAACCCGGCCTGGCGCCGCTTTCAGGGCGCCTTCATCATGTGGCCCAACCTCGATGTCTACCACACCCAGGATCTGTACTCACCCCACCCGACCAAGCCAGACCTGGTCTGGTACCGTGGTCGCAAGGACGACCTTGTCAAGCTGGTCTGGCTGACTAAGGTGTGGGCTCATGATATAGAGAGTGCGCTGGTGACGTACCCGAAGATCGAGGCGGCTATGGTGGGAGGAGAAGGTAAGGAGAAACCGTTCGTCATTGTGCAGGCCTGCCAGGATGCAGGGGTAAAGGGGTTAGATGCCGATGAGTTGTGGGATGTGGTCAAGGGGCTGAATGAAAAGATGTCGGCAGAGGTGCATATCCTGCGTGAGAATGTTATTTTGGCTGATCAGGAGAAGCCGCTGAAGAAGCTGGCGAAGGGGACACTTGATCGTAGAGGGATTCTGGCGGATTACAATGATGAAGTTGAGAAGTTGTATGCTGGTACTATGGTGATGGATCGTGACAGTAAAGTATGAAAGTACTCAGTGTGAAGGTCAACCCTCGCAGACTCACTACAACCAGGTGACTTACAGCTGGAACACCTGCCATGGCAGTGTCAGATGGGAAGCCAATCATAACCCTTGTAGGAGCCCCGCCAAGCGTGGATGACTTAGTCGCGCTCCCTCAAACCTAAGTTGTCATCTTCTTTCCTTCGCTCCTTAGAGTAGAATCTTCGTCGATAGCACCTAATCGAGGTCTCTACCAATGCGATGCAACCCAGGTCGTGACAATATATAAGGGACAGGACTCCCAGGCATTTCATAGATAGACAGTCTCTACTTCAGTTGTGACGACTGACACATGGACGATAAGCAGGGACATCCTGACATGGCCTGCCCTGATCTGGACGAGCGCGTTCCCCTTATAATAGGAGAACGGCCAGACATACTTGTAACCCTTTCCTTCTCTTTCTTCCCTAGTTTAGTATTCAACAATAGAGATGCACTGATATGCAACCTTGATTCGTACCTATGTGCCTCTGCCTCGTTACACCATGTGTCAGTCGTCACAGGCCCTAAGGTTATTCCAGTGTAGGAATTAACTAATTTCGTCCCTTGCCAATTTTAATAGGGCTACCTAGCTAATTTGGGTGGGGTTCCTAACGATTCTAGTCATATATCGAGCCTACCTTACGGTCACGGACTTCGGCAGACCACTACGGTAACGGGAGGCGAATAATTTCGTAGCTAGTAGGCGCTTAGTATTACCGGCTACTACTGTTAGATCGTATTCGAATTGGTTAGCTACCTTACGTACACTTAAGCCGCCTACGCGCTAGGCCGCCATAGTAGCGCGGGTTTCTGAAGAGTATTTATGTCCCTTTTAGTAAGCGCATGAAAAAAGCGCGAGAGCTTTTCTATGGGTATCTTCCATAATTGCTAATCGATTAAGATGTTGGTACAGGTAAGGATAAATCGGGATTTTAACACGAGCACGTTGGAAGTGGGGGTGAGGATGGGGGTGGGCCATACTTACGTAGCTCACCAGCATACCGGTGGAACTGGTTTCGCAGTCTCGCTCTCGCTCACCCTGGACAAGCACAGATATGCCTTTTGATCCAGCCGTTCAACTAGATGAATGCAGCTCTGACAATTGCTGTATCGTCTGGCAAAACCGGTTGCGTGTCAGTTTTGCTTTCTCTCTCACTGACCCTAGCATGAAGAGTGACAAGTATGTACACGAATCTCCTTTATCCATCCATCTCTGAACTGAGTAGAAAGTAGCTCTGAAGCTTGCTGATCTTGATGCTTTTTATACAACAGTGTCGATGCCTAAAACTGTAGTGTTTTCCTTCTTCCTTTGTCCTTGGTTTATTTCTGTTTTATTTCTGAGTTCCCTCTTCACACAGCAATAAGTGGCTCTTCCGCGTCCTGTGGTCTCGTGTTACCACCACCCTCCCGTTCAGCAGGCCTCGTCTCGTTGCTCGACTCCGTACCTGGAGGCGCCGCATTAGTGCCCTCCTGTGCAGTCGCGCCTTCAGCAGCCTCCCCATTCTCCGCGTGTGCTCTCGCAGCCTCTTCCGCCGCAGCAGCCTCAGCTTCAGCCGCTTCAAGTCGTTGTCGTTCGGCCCTCGCTTCAGCCTCCAACTGTGCAATATGCCTCTCCGCGACACCGGGTGCGATACTAGCCAAAAATAGAATCCCGGCTCGTTCGAGGCGCCTGGCCTGTGTCATCAGCCAATTTGCGTTCGCCTGCCGTCTCTGCTGCACCAGTCTGTCGGCAATTGTTTCTGGACGTGGAGGCTGCTGGTTTCCATTGGCATCTCGGGCATTCTCGGCTCGAGCCGGTGGAGCATTGCGGCCGTGATTATCAGCCAATGGCATCAGATGCTCGAGATGTCTTCGTATGGGGTTCCAGACATGCTCCGCGATTGGGGTGAGGGCTCCTGCGTTAAAAAGGAACAGCGTCACCGCAATGGATATGACTGTAAACCAACGTGACCAGCTAGAGTTGGGCGACGTGAACCACCATATGAAGAGTGTAAGCCTCATCACCATCCAAATATGCGGCCAGATCTGGGCCAGTGCAATGGCCCGCACATGTGGGTTGCCGTGCTGGGCAATAGCGTGCCCATGCTGTAGTTGGGCGGGAGGTAGCGGAGGTAAACCTTGGGGACCTGGCGCTTGCGCCTGTGCCTGATTCTGCTGCGCAGCGTTGGCAGTCGGTGGCGGCGCCGCCCACATGTCTCCTACGGGAGATCTATGCTGCGGTTGAACAGGCTGTGGTTGAAACGGAGGCAATGGCATATTGAACTGTGCTCCAAATGGGAACGGACGTTGCAGAACCGGGTATCTGGCAGTCGGAGGATTCGGAGGTGTATAATATGTACCAAGATTACCGTGCACCAAGAGGGCTCGTGGTCCTTCGGGCGAGGACAGGATGTAGACTTCAGGGGTTCCTGATGTGGGTTGAGCCTGCGGATGACTCGTCGGCGGATTGCTGCTCTGGCTAGCTGCTCTCAGGGGATCTGGCGTGCCAGTGGCACTGCCTGTCCGCGATGGAACCATAGGTGTTGTGACGCCAGGTGGTATTGGCTGATGTGCCGGATTATTTGACAGATTCGTCAAGGAAGAAGTACTTGTATTGCGTCGCATAGCATCGGCCATTACTCTGGTCGCTGCTTGATTGGCATCAGCATTTCTTAGCATGTTTTGTACGTCAGCACCGGAAAGTTGTCCTCCAGAAGGAACAGACCGAGGTGGTGGAGTGCCGTGTGGTGGACTCCAAGGGTTCTGCACATTGACGGCTGAGAATGGGGATCCGGTTCGCGAATTTCTATGGAATCCTTGTGGGGTGGATACGGTTTCGTTCACGGTGATGCGCCATTGTTGGCCATTAGGTCCCACTCCTTCGCGAACGACAGTTCTAGTGGCGTCTGGCTGAAAAGGCGATACTGTTCTTCCTGGAGTGTGACTGCCCGCCACACCATGCGGAGTCGGTGCATGGCTATCCTGTGCTCCATTGAGTCCCATGGCAGCCCTCTCCCTTTGGTTGTGATTGATGAGCTCCTGGAGTCGATTATGGTGCTCCATCTGCGCTGCTGCCCACTGGCGTTGCTGATGGGCAAGCTGCTGGGGATTCAGGCCAAGTGGAACATTGACAGGCGATCCGTTTGCAGTCATGCCCACAACAGGTGGCTGTGGGCCGAAAGAGGCATTAGGCCAAGTTGCAACAGGGCGCCCTTGAGGCCCCTGAGGTTGCGCATGAAAGAGATGTTGGCTGTGGATATGACCAGGTGCGAGCTGAGGCAGTTGTGGTGGTTGAGGGTTGAATCTAGCTCCCAATATACTCTGACTTGGCGCCGCAGCTTGACTCACAGGTGGTGCGGGAATGTTTGCGTGGTTGCTGTCGGATAGCTCGCGGAGCACGAGATGGAGCATTTTGCCATCTGGGGAACGAAGCTGCCATAATGTCAGATATGGCACCGCAAAATGATGAGTGATAGAACTTACAGTCTGTTCGCCAAATACCTCCAGCATGGTTTCGTTGTCTCGAGACAACAAGCGTCCTCTATGAATCAAGCGCTGTACCTGGTGGGACGGCTTTGTCTCCAAGCTGTCCCGAATCCTCTCTTTCAATTGCATCACGGTGGTGTTCAGAGGCAGGTCGGAGAATGCTAGTCCAGGTGGAACGCCAGAAGATGGCGAGATGATCGAGAGTGTAAAGGTTGAAGCCTCAGCTCCTGCTGGGCTGGCGTTGTTGGCATGCTCCGAAGCCATTGTTGGCGGTTGCAGCAGTCAAGGGATACGTGCGGGAACAGAATAAATGGCTCAACAACAAAGAGCTCGGCGACGAAAAGCTCGGCGACAATGATCGAAGACTCGCTCGACGATGAAGGTAGTGAATCGTGTTGAATGCCCGTACTAGGAAAGAACGCCGAGCTTTGACCAGGAAGTCGGCGATGATCCTCCGATTGACTGGGGGCTGTTAATTGTAGTGAGTGTCCCGTGCTGGGAATGCTTGGGCGGGAAATCGTCGACAGTGTGGTCAACAATCTGATCAATGAGGAGTGGTGAACCGTAATCAATACCATCGGCAGGAGAGCGAGCTACGTGAGCAGGCTACCAAGGATGGCGATCATGCCAGGCAATTCGATTCAAGATTTACCACCATGCACAAAAAACACGATCAGTCAGAGGAGCATGCAAGTAAGAGGAAGAACGAGCACAACGGCAAAGAAGACAAACAAAGAGCAATAGCGACAGTAATCAGAAATGAATACACGCACAACTCGTGAGATTAACCAGCGGCTTTGAGGAGAGAGCAGGAAGCTTTAGAGTGTGGGAGGACTTTTTTGACACCTATGAATTCAATGCGGTCGCCATTATTCCACGTTGGCCTCTCAGGTTTCGGCCACTGGGGTCGTTGTACTACGTACCTGACTGCTGGCCCCATCTCAGTTATCAGTGGGCTCGTGCATGAGCCCGACAGTCGGGTTCTGCCCCCATTGACCGCCTCTACACCTCCTGCCAAAATGGGCATAGCCTTCTGAAAGTGCGTCATTCCATATTAGAGCTGCATTATTAGATCGACTGGGAGGGCTTTTGGAGAAGAGATCTGTATGGGCACCATTGAAGCTCAACACCATCCAATATTATACTCCATAGGTAAAGATCGACGAAAGAGGTGCTCTGACTCAGACAGAGTTGGTCAAATATTCCAACCCGAGACACGGCAACTTGCTTTTCTACGACATGCGGGTTTGTGTCAATTAGCAACAATGGCCACTCCCCCAGCCTTTGCAGCGCTGGCTCGCTCCAGTGCGCGGACAAGCCGGCTCCAGCAGACATACGCAGCCGGATCCAGACGATATGCAAGGCAATTCACGACAAGTCCACGAGCATCATTCCGCCAATCCGCTCCAACACGACAGAACAGGGAGAAGTTCCGGTCGAAGCTGGGGTCTGCATTGAAGAACACTAAGGTCCAATGGTACCCCATACCTGTAGGACTGGGCATCGGCTTCTTGGGTCTGGTACAATTCTACAAGACTCAGGCTCGAGAGAAGGAAAGGATTGAAAGGGAAGCAGAGGAGGGACAACCAGGAGAACCAGGAGCCCGACCCAAGAAACGGCCGAGGATAAGGCCAGACGGACCATGGTAAGCACCTGCTTAGTCCACCTTGCAACACCACCAATGACTAGAGCTAACTTCGTACGAATCAGGCAAGTCAGAGTCATGTCTACGTTGCCGCTCAAGGCTCTATCTAGACTTTGGGGCAAGTTCAATGAAATCAACATACCGTATTACCTGCGCGTTCCCGGTTTCAAGCTGTACTCCTTCATATTTGGTGTCAATTTGAGCGAGGTAGCTGAGCCCGATCTTCACGTCTATCCCAATCTCGCAGCCTTCTTCTACCGGAACCTCAAACCTGGTGTTCGCCCACTTGACCCCAACCCAAACGCCCTGCTGGCACCCTCTGATGGACGAGTGCTTCAGTTGGGGCAGATCGAGGGTGGTGATATCGAACAAGTCAAGGGCATGACCTACACCATAGACGCTTTGCTTGGCAAGAATACGCCAACGCCCAGTATCTCTAGCCGTGGCTCAGGAAGTTCAGGGGAATCCACGGATCCCAAACGCGCAGACAAGGCTCTTCAGAGCGACGAAGAGATCGTCCGATCGGACGAAGAATTCGCACGCGTTAACGGCATATCTTATTCACTGCCTAGCCTGTTTTCGGGAGACAAGAAGACCCAAAATAAGAGCAAAGGAATCGAGGATCAATCTACGGACACTGACAAGCCAAGCGCAGTATCTGAAGTTCGCGCCGACCTTGCGTTGGGAGAGAAGCCCTGGTACGACCTTATCTCATCAGACAAACGCAATGGCCTTTATTATGTCGTCGTCTATCTTTGCCCCGGAGACTATCATCGATTTCACTCCCCCACGAACTGGGTTGTTGAGAGGCGCCGTCATTTCGCTGGAGAACTCTACTCTGTTTCGCCCTACCTACAGCGCACACTACCGGGCCTATTCACACTGAACGAACGTGTCGTTCTGCTGGGCCGGTGGCGGTGGGGTTTCTTCAGCTATGTGCCCGTGGGTGCAACAAATGTGGGCTCCATCAAGGTCAACTTTGATAGGGAGCTACGAACTAACTCGCTGACAACCGACACGGCTGCCGATCGGGCCGCTGAGGAGGCCGCTGAGCGAGGAGAGCCCTATAGCGGGTTTGCGGAAGCCACGTACGAGGCTGCGAGTGCGGTGCTTGGAGGCCACGCACTGAAGAGGGGAGAGGAAATGGGTGGTTTCCAGTTAGGCAGCACGATTGTGCTTGTATTCGAAGCCCCCCTCAACGAAATACCAGGCTCCCAAGGCGGATTCCGCTGGGCTGTGGAAAAGGGCCAGAAGGTCAAGATGGGCCAGGCGTTAGGATATGTCGAAGAATGATGTCGACACAATTCACCTCTGAAGCAGGCACATACGCAACTTTTGTGTACAAACCAATCGATAGGTTGTTGGTGAACGTGGGGAGTAATATCTCAAAGCACCAGGGCATAAAGAATTTAGGCATCAACGATACATCAGCAAATGGGAGTGGTCCATCAAATCATTGTACAATATATCACTGTATAAACTATATTCTGATGAAGGGGTCTGAGATGAGCACACTTTGCATTGCCATTCACATCCCAAAATCGATTAGGGACTTGAGGATGTATTTCGTCTCGTCATCCACTTATTACCCCAGAGTTCGATGATTTCCACTCAAACTCAAAATGACGACGAGGAGACAAACATCTCAACCCCGGGTTTTGCCACATCGTTAATTGCACTTTCCACCCTCAAGAGTCGCTTTCGCACTGCGATTCAAGCCGCCGACCGGGAGGAGTGGAGCCCCGTTGGGCGTTGTATTTCAACAAGAGAATTTTTTTCCCTTTGACGTAAGAAGAATCTCCAAGGCTACGACCACCGACGCCAGCCGGTATCGCTCACCATTGGGAAGAGTTGAGAGTACCTAATGTAGTTAATTGGTCGCGATGATTTGAGGAAGATTGATCTTTCGAACGTCATCTTGCTTCGCAGCTCATTATATGGAAAGCCGCTTATAAGAGCCCGATTATTCCGTCTTTAGCTTGTGGACAAAGCCCAAACCCACATCCAACGACCCTTTTGTTATTATCTGCTAACAGCTCAAAATAACAAAGTTGCC
This sequence comes from Pseudomassariella vexata, assembly GCF_002105095.1. NCBI lineage: Eukaryota > Fungi > Ascomycota > Sordariomycetes > Amphisphaeriales > Pseudomassariaceae > Pseudomassariella > Pseudomassariella vexata. Next base: position 3,528,490 of record NW_024467956.1, on the reverse strand, counting down.
ATCAATCACGAATTATAACCATGGGGTTTACATCTGTTGTCAGAGGCAATGAGGCCTACCCGGAATCCCGAGTTCTCATCATCATCACTGGCGGTACGATATGCATGCAACCTGCAGAAGACGGCTCGCTAGTGCCAGTGGATGGGTTCCTGGAAAATGCCATGGCCAACCGGCCATCGTTCAACGATAGGTCTGAAAGAGGTGAGTGCAAAGAAAACAAGTGAGAATCGTAGGACTAACCCGACTTGCAGTCAAACTCAGTGCTATAAAAGATGGTCAGAAGATCATGCTCAACAGTCTCCGGACACCACCAAGCTCCTACTCGCGCCACATCCGCTACGGTGCCCTAGAATTCTGCCCATTACTCGACTCCTCGAGTATAAGTTCCGTGGGCTGGACGCAAATCGCCACAACCATCAAAGCCAACTACCACCTCTTCGACGGCTTCGTCGTGCTGCACGGGACCGACTCCCTCTCCTACAGCGCCTCGGCGCTCTCCTTCATGATGGAAGACCTCGGCAAGCCCGTCGTACTAACCGGCTCGCAAGCCTCCATTTTCGCCCTCCAGTCCGATGCCGTGGATAACCTGCTCGGCTCCCTCATCATCGCGGGTACCTTCGTCATCCCCGAAGTCTGCCTCTTCTTCCACCACACGCTGTTCCGCGGAAATCGCACCACCAAAATCTCCGCTTCGTCGTTTGAGGCCTTTGCTAGCCCTAACTGCGAGCCCCTTGGCAAAGTGACGGGCGTGGGCGTCAACGTCAATTGGTTGCTTGTTCGCAGGCCGACGAAAATCGCTCAGTTCCAGGTTACGCCATACCTGGACATGGCGCACGTGGCCTGTGTTCGCATGTTCCCCGGTATCCTCCCCGAGATGGTCGATTCCATCCTCAGGGTCCCCAACCTCCGCGGACTCATCCTCGAGACGTTCGGTATGGGCAATGCCCCCGCCGGCGTCGACGGGAGTCTGACCAAAGTCATCAAGAGCGGTGTTGAGAGGGGCGTCGTCATCGTTAATATCAGCCAGTGCACCAACGGCTTTGTCTCGCCGCTGTATGCACCCGGTTTTGCCCTTGGGAAGGCCGGCGTCGTGTTTGGTCATGATCTAACATCCGAGGCTGCTCTGACAAAGTTGTCGTACTTGCTGGCTTTGGACTTGAAGCCTGCCGAGGTGTCGGCGAGGATGTCGTCGTCGCTCAGGGGCGAGCTGACGGAGTTCAGTGTTCCGGAGTTTTCGCACCCGGCTGGAGCTGTGGAAGCGTCGAGTCGGTTGTCCGGCGCGGAGGCGGCTTTTACTTTGTTAGGGTACGCCATTGAAAAGGGGGTACGCATTTGAGACTATTTCCTCGATTGATCTTTCCTTGAGCGATGGAGTTGGTTTCTAGAGCTACGAGACGCAAGCATCAATTAAGTTGCAAACCACTGACTGACTGGCTCTGATATAGGATTTCCAAGCGGTCAAAGAACTGTTGGAAGGAGACAATATCAACTACCAACTACTCAAGAGAGCGGATTATGCTGTAAGCAATGTCACCCAACCCCAAAGCCCCTTTTCTTCTTCTTTTTCTCTACGAGTCTGCGTGCTGCATTGGTCTCTCTTATGAGATATCAATACTCCTTGCAAGCGACCACACCGGATAAAATATTTCGACTCAAGTTAACCGTTGTCTCTATCTCTATGTCCTTTGTTCCGCGCAGCTTATCTTGCTGTTTCTTTTCAACCCCCAGATCGTAAAGAAGCACTCGTATTATGCTCCCGAGAAGCAACCGAATACTAACACCAAAGCTCCAACCAACAGGGAAACACGCCAGTCCATCTAGCGGTGGTCGGCCCCGAAGTAGAGATTCTAAAGGAACTACTGCTCCGAGGTGCAAGTGTGCATGTCCGGAATCGCGCTGACAACACTCCGCTGTTCTTGGCCGTCAAGTGTGCGAAGCATGATATGGTGGAGTTGTTGAAACAGGCGGGGGCGCTGTTGACGGAGGCGGAGGCTGTGAATACGCCTATTTGAATGACTAGGAAAAAGCTAGGAAGAGGATTGGGTGAAGAGATGAATGCTGGCGCAACGACATATGTTCGACTAGTGATCCTGCTTGTCTTCTGGATAGTTTCTTCCAAGCTGATGAATAGACGGCCATGACGCCTTAAAATGGATGGCATAACGAATTCACTCGAGTTATGTGTAAGTGATGCAGGTCTGTTTTTCAGTCATCTCATATGGGCCCCGGTAACGATTAAGTGTCAGTCACCATGGCAAAACCTACGTGAAGCTAAAGTGAAGAGCACACGCAAGTGGTTTGTGGCCATCGTACGCTCAATGGTCACTGGATATAATTTCAAGAAGGTTAGAAGCAATGTCCCTGGTTACTTAGTTGATTTCTTAGTTTACAGAAGGTGCAAGCTGGGGTTCAGCAGAAGCCCAGAGTGTTCGAGACACCCGAAATCAACCACTATGTCCAGCGAATGCATTATTCAAGTGAATCCAGGCCGCTTCTGCTATAATTAACTCAGTTTTCGATGTCCCATCCTTATCTATTGATTTAGATATCTGTTAGATCGAATATCTTCGAAAACCTTCGCTCAAAGAACCCCCTGAATCACACATAGACATCTGGAAAAGGACAATTGGCTAGAAATGACCTTGTTATCTACCGATTGTCGAAAATATTTCCTCTTCTTCGTTTTCATAACAAACAAAGCGAACGATAAAGCGCAGCCATTACCAACACAGCAAACCGGCGACTTGTTGCTGGTATTGGTATTTCTACTCCAGGCGCTCTCCTGGCAAATGTCTCCCACTTTCAAACTTATTTGCTTCCTTAATTACTGAGCACCCTTTGACTCCCTCACCCATTCAACTCTGACCAAGAAAACCAATCCCGCGATCCTTGCAAAACCCCACGACTACCACTACTGTAATCACGACATCATCAGCACCTCATCAGAACAACACCACAACAACACCCCAATCATGTGCAAACAATACTACTACCTATCCCTCTGCTCCAAACCCAAGTGCGACGCGATCCTCGGCCGCAAACACCGAAACCGCTATTGCCGTTCCGCCCTCGACGCACGCAGGCTGGGCCGCTGCACTGACGGGGTCATGGTTATGAACGAGTTCCGGCATTGCGAGACGGGGCCTTGCCGACGGTGTAGGACCGAGACGGGAACGGAACCGAGGGTTGAGAGCGAGAAGACGGTCGTTTTGGATGGCTTTGGTGTGTCTCTGGCCGGACCGGCGGCAAGACGGAGGGGGAGTGAGGTGGAGGTAAAAAGGACTCGAGGAGCGCAGACTAAGGCGTCGAGATCCCGAAAGTGCGCTGGAAGTGTGTTTGAGTTTGCCTTTGAGAACGCGCTGGGAAGGGAAGTGGAAGATTTCGACAAGAGTCAGAAGAAGGATCTTAAGCGGAAGCGGAAAGGAGGTTCCGAGATGAAGCGAGACAACCACGACTTTGACAACGCGGAAGAACGGTTGATGATTGTCAGTCCAGCGAATAGCACGTTTGACCTCCACGAAGATCGTGCCGTTGGTGAGCAATGGGCAGGGGTATCGAGAGAAAGAACTGTTGACAACTTTTACTACGGTTTCGAGAGCGTAGCTAAGGATGATCGCGACTCGGGATATTGCGCGGGAAGCGCCGAATCGAGCGTACTTTGTTCACAGACACCAGATATATGCCTGAAGAACCCATCATGAGACTTGAGAACTTAGCAATGAATAATTAGAAGCGGCATGCCCACTATCCTGTTGGTGTAGGCCACGCGAAGCTTGAACTACTGCCATATGGCGTTAACCCTGTGCGTGTTGTCGCCTAGTCACCAAGATTTTGACTGGAATACACTACGGAGGAGACATAGTTGAGATGTTTTTCAAGAATTTACATAGCATGATCTTAAGATACCGCTACAGAAGAGTTGATGGCTTCGGTTGGTATGGAACAATCCTGTAGAGCTTTGCACATTGGATATCAGGATAGTGAACCGCTTACAATGACCAACAACGGCAGTATCGAGTACTACAACTCGAATTTGGGCCCGGTAGAGACAAAGGACCTGATTTCTGTAACAATGAACAGCAGATTACTCCAGAGTATTAGCGAACAACGTACGTCCAGACTATGACTTCGTGATCTTCTGTGGTATCTCAAGATATCAAGCATCAGTCCGTTCGAGGTTTCTCCTCAAATTCCATTGGAAAAGAGGGGAGTCGTATGTTTGACGGATTATTAGTCCGAGATTACATCCAATACTGTGGAATAAAGTTATGGTTGAGCCTCGATATGATGAAGGGGTGGTAATGATCGGTATTCTGAATTATATCGAAGAGCTTCGTCATATCTCGCGGGTACGCAGTATGGACCAAGAGCATTTAAATATTATCAAGATAGGGTTGGACAGGTGATGGGAGCGATCGATCTTGGTGGACAATAATGCAGTCCGACTACTTTCTGTGTTCTGACTGTGTGGTTGTTAGGCAAGACGTGTCAAATTATTCTGATCGATGTTAGGACAAGGACCAAGAGTCTCTGAAGTCGGTCGAGTGATTCCGTATAGGTCAGCAGCCCTCTCCCATTTCTCAGGTGGAAAATGGAACTGTTCCTGCATCTGTCACCAGTCTACCACGCGCGCCCTGCGAAGCACACTCTACTGCCGCACGACGTCATGCGTGAAACGGCAACATCAACCAGCGCTGAACGGCTTTTTTCTTGTGTTCCACGTCCCCGGCTGTTCTGGTAGTGCCTCGGAACTGCTTCCAGCCGCAGAGAATACAAATCTGCACGTCGGGCAACTGTTCCAAGTACAGCTAGCATCATGATGGTGCTATTTACAGTTCATGGCGATCTCACTTTGCCGATTCAACAAATGGCATATGAGAGTCCACGTGTTGAAGAAATCGTCCGAGGGGTGTATGCTCTTGCCAATTTGTTTGTCTCGTCGTTGACGGGACTGCGGCAACGACAGGGGCGCGGCCGACGTGACAGGGCTAGCGAATACGAGGTTTTTTTTGGCTGCTCCCACCCAAGATCGCCACTATGGGCTAGGAACATCGGAATCGTGAGATAAGCGGTGAAAGGTACTACCCGCAGGTGATCCTCTTGCTAGAGAAAAAAGGTTTCGATTCTTTGTGTTGATTGGGGAGCAACGCGTTCGTGGTTGCTCTGATATCCAGGGAGATTGGTTCTGATACAGACGACATACCACATACTGACACCAACTAGTCTACAAGTATTCATAACGCCAAGGCCGATCCGAGTAATTTGGTAATGTTTGAATGCTTCTAGGGGTCAGAGAAATTCCTCTCTGCCTGCCTGCCCGCCGCTGTAGGCGCTCCTATCTGCGGATTTGCGGTAGATTAACGTGCTTATATACACGTCGCCTTTGGCCTCAGCGACCAAACTTGCAACTATAATTGAAATGATTTTTATTCTGAAATTCCCCTCTGTAGTCCCTTGAATTCCCGATAAACCTCGTTTCAGACAGCTCTGTTCGCTCTCGCGGCTAATGGAAACTGGCAAAGTTGCCCACCATGAGGCGGGAAAATTGAGAGATAGAAATTCACGACAGATGCTAGCTACTATAGCCAAGTTGGCGAACTTTAAGACAGGATCCCATGTATCATCCAGGGGTATATATGTCATGCGTTGACTGCAGCATGAACTAACGGCAACTCCGCAGCTCCCCTGTTAGCTTCAACGGTATCCATCATTGTCTAGGCAGGAGTTGTTAGGAAGCATAATGTGCATATGCACCCAACCTGTAATTCAAGACAATATTGTGACAGCGGCTAAAGACAGTGAACAGCCGCTACTGCATGCTACAGTCATGCATTCATGCATTCATGCCTGAACTGGATACCTTACTAAGGAGAAGCGCTCAAGTCAACCAGGGATAGCTTCGCATTGTAAGATACCGTCATAGAAGAGAATCCACTGAAGTACTGTTACTGCACTCCAAAAGGGCAATACCGGCGACATAACATGGGAGAGCCGGGGTGGCGAGGGGAGGGGAGGCGGGGGGTGTATGTGATCAGCATCACCTCTCAAGCGAGCGCACGGAGTCTGAGAACATCCATATACTGGTGGTGGGCATGGAAAAAATCTGAACGACTGTTGTAGACCTTGACACGCCTCACATGGCCCTAATCAGACCCAAGGACTCGGGTCATAACAGAGGAGTTGTCGTTCAGCGTTCAGTATCGACCTTGTCTAGACTTCTGAGTCAAGTCTACCGCAGGGCTCAGACGGGGGAGGAACCCATGACTTTCCTTCCAATTGAGTTCAAGAGCACGAGATATTGAATCAGACCAACTTATCCTTTCGCAAGAAGGATGTTGATAACTATCTCGGGACTATAGTCTGTACATTACGTCCAAAGATGCTTCGACAGCCATGGTCCGTTGAGGAAATGCAACAAGACTCAAGAGACAAGCTTCAGGTTATGAACGGGTAGGTACGGACCAGGATGAAAACCTAGCATACCCAAGCGAACTAGACATATATAGTCAATAATGCTGCCACGCAAACGCAAACCAGCATGGTCTCCCCTACCTCTACATATAGTAGGTCAGATCTCTTACCTGAACAAGTAGGTTGAGTCGCAGGGCGTCTCAAGACCGGCAACAATAGCCGACCGAACCGACACCGACACCGCATATGCATCTATCCCGTTTTCTCCTTCTTCCGTCACGACATCATTGACAGATTATGTTTACCAGGTAGGTGCTAATAAGAAGTATGCTAAGAATAAACACACACCCCAGGCTAGCGTTGGCGGGGAAATACCTAGTCCCTGTTAGTTCTGGGTCCAACGTTCATCATACACTCCACCACGCAGCGGAATTCCTATAACGAACTCAGAACACCATCATCCACCGTTCAAACACAGAAAGTTTTGGACTTCATTTATTATTATTGAAGCTTAAACCCATTTCCGAAACCCACTTATCTCGGATCATCGTGATCATGGGCGCGTCTTCACAACGTAATTCTCTGACTTGGCTACCCCAGTATATGATGCTGAAGTGACTTGACTCGCTTCAGGTCCGCTTCCCCGAAGCGCATCAATGATAGACAAGACGGCACGACGCAATAGGTCTCATAGGGCTGTGGCCGATACTACTCTGCGTTCTTCTCTTCGCCGTCTCGGTGTTCTTGGTTCCTGTCGCTGTCGGTGGTGCCGGAATATTTTGCGATACTTGTATCAACTCCTCATGGCCAATGCGCGTGAGACGGGCAGGTAGTTAGTTATTAGGCAGTGAAGCCTCCCGAGAACGGAATACCCAGGCCCCGTAGGACTGTGGCATGACCCATAGGAGGGTTTCAACCTGCTAAGAATGCCTGTTCGTCTCGAAAGGCAATCTTGCAAGGAAGCCTGACATCGAACCCTATGCATGCAAGCCGTGGCCTCAAGCTTCGTGATTTCAACATGGCCCACTTCAATTCGATAGTGTCAAGTTCGAAATCGATGAGAACCGAGCGCGCGGTATTTGCCTCAGCCTCACCAAGATCGCTCGTACATCCCCAGCTGCGTCTCGATCAGAGCGTTGATTGGGCCGTGCCCAACCAGCACCCTTAGTTCCAGCTCGTAAAATCTTGAACACTTGGTGACATATGTCTATTTCGAGACGCCACATGCCTACACCCAAGAAAGAGAAAAGGAGCGGGAGAGGTTTCGATAGTGTAGTGGACAGACGCGATGATACCTTCCACTGCCCACCATGTCGACTTCCTCCCATCCTACCCATATCGGCAGTTGAGACATGGATATCTTGATTGCCAACCGATAAATTTGGGGAAGGTGCTAGTGCAGTCCTGTTTGCTAGTGCCAGACTTATTCCTACTTAGTCTTCGTTAGACCTAGACCTTGCCAAGGCCTTAACCTGGATGATTTATTTCAGTGGGCCGACCTTGAAGTTGACTCATGACCCTTGAATGTGATTCCCGCGAGAAAAACATGACTTCGGCCATGGTTCACCCAATCCACGATTTGACCAGGCGGATACGCGCGCCGTCAAAAGGGCAAGGACTAGCCGTTGGTGTTAACGCCCGGGGTTAGGCCAACGTTGAGCTTCAGTTCGTTAGGGTTAAGGATGGCGTGGGTGGGTGGGTGTATCAGACGGGTTTCTACCCGTCTTCCAGAACCCGCCTAGACTTCTTATGGAGGCTGGAATTGATTCGTCCCATTTTGATGGACCTGACGGCGGCGGCGGCGGCGTTGCACACCGTTGACTGTACACCCTCACCGTGGCATTGCATGTCAAGGGCACGTGCAGGCAGAGACATGGATGAGAGTAGTAGACGTTGTCGTTACAAGGTTGTCAAGGTGATGTTGTCTCACAGGGAAAATAAAGCGTTGCGAGAAGTGACAATCTGTTTAGTAAAGGAACTCATATTGTGATTCAATTAATATTAAAATTAGAATCCTCGAGTTGATGGCGGAGACTTTCACCGGTTTGGTTGGGACCGTCGCCATGTGCCTTACATCAACCCACAAGTCCATCCTAATATCTGATGCACCTGTGTGCTCGGATTCCATCTTGCATCTTCAGCATCGCCGCATGTGCGCTGAATTGCTCCCATCGCTTGTCAATCACAAGCAACTCCAAAAACGCCGTGGCAAGTTTCTCTCTTGTTGCTTGCTGTGCTCAGGTCACCTGCCTGGTTCGATTTTAACATCAAAGCCGATGCCACCGTATCCATCCAAAAATCAAATAGTCCCAAAATCATGACATAAAACGCCGCCCAATGCAGTGATGAACCGTCCAAATTGGTCATCTTTTTGTTTTCCCAAACGAAGAGCTAAAACAGTCGCTATGCAATTTGGAATGGGGGGGTATCCTGGTAATGATCAAACAGTGGTCTAGCCGGAAGGAGTGGATGAGATTCTATGCCAAGATAGAAATCGTCGTAATTCGTTGAAAGAATGTAATGGTCTATAATGCAGATCCTCGCGTAGGGAGTGTCTAAATTTGGGTATCATTCGAGTCATAAGGAGCGTCGTAAGTTTGTTATTTAAGCAGTAGGTACTATGCGTTGATCTCGTAAAGGAATGTGTTCGTCGTTGTGTCGATAGAGACATGTGGTGGTGGTGGCGGCGTCGTTGGCCGATCCTGTCAAAGGAGTGTGGGTGTACAATGGCGTCTGTGGGAATGCTAAAACTTGTATTAACCGGTGTGGGTTGTGCGGAGGTTATCGACTAGTCGGCCCTGTCCTTGCCTCTGCCCTGAAAAGGTACGGAGGAGGTTGATGAGGTGTGGCGGTGTTGAGGAGGCGGAAATAGCTGAGGCAACATGAATTGAGGCGACGGCGCCGAAGTAGACATAGGCGTTGTGGATTCGGTAGGGTAACCATGCATCAGCTCAGGGTGCAGCCACGGCGAGGGAGCGCGGGAGATCGGCTGAGGCGACAAGACGGAAGGGGTCGCCGAGTTGTCCTGTTGAGGCATTTGGAATTCAAGCGGAGTAAAAGTGGGAGTTGCGGAAGCAAAGCTGGTCCTGAGCGCCATTGGTCAATCATTGTGTCCTCAGCCTGTCGGGCAATCCACGACTTTGTTTGTTTAGATCCACACGGTTTGGATTGGAGAGACAAACCCGACGCCATAGTTGCTGGATCCCGTTGAGCCCAGAGGCGGATACCCCGTGAAGCCCTGATCGTAGGAGCCAAAATCTTCATTGTCGCTGTACACGATTGACCCCTCCCCAAATGTCGACGAAGCCGGACTGTATCCCCCGTAGGATGGCGAGGGGATGTTGAGATACTGTTGGCCGGTAAAGGGCGACGACAGGGCCAAGGGGCTAACTGCACTGCCAGGCTGCTGCTGCTGATGTTGCCGCTGCTGCTGCTCATGCTCGGGTGCCAGCATGCCCGTCGACAGATCCTCGGTGCTCCAGCTGAAAGCCGGGTTGTCGCCATAGGGCAGATACGAGGTGGTCGAGGGCGGGGTGCCTTGCGACATATTGTCCGCCACGTAGAAGTTGGGCGGGTTAAACTGCGGGAACGACGGCGTGCGTGTAGGCTGGAGCCAGCCCATTCTTTGACGGAACTCGTTAACCGTGTCGATGGGGAATTCCATGAGCGTCAATGGCGTCTGCAGGTCGCCTTCGAGACTCCCGGAAACGTTGATCGACAGCAGCCGTCGCGCAATTTCCTCAACTGGACCAATCGAAAGGCTGCCAAAGTAGGCGGCACCAATCTCGGGGAAGAGCCTCTCCATCAGCAGAGCTGCCGTGTAGTAATGTGCGATGATGATCAGGGCGCTAGGCGACGTCCCATTCTGCTTCAGGCACATGACGGGCAGCCAGAAGAGCCAGGTCCGCAGAGGCTGAAGCCGGTCAAACTGCTGCGACACCGACTGGATGGGGCTGACCTTTTTGGCACCCTTGAGGAAGGATACAAGCTGTTGAACGAGCTTGGTGTCCTCCTTATTGTGCTTGAGGTGAGCCTCGACCCTGGAGAGTTGGTTAATGGTGCGCTGGAAGGCGTCGAGATCCTCCTTTCGCGGCTGGTTGGGCTTGTGGTCCGGGCTGGGCGAGGGGGGGGCGGTGGGAAACGTGCTGCTTTCGGCGATGAACTCCCCGAATTGGGACTCGTGCTTCCACGGATCCATGGCGTCGATCACCTGTATCGACCCTGTCAGCTTCGCGCCTTTCAAACATGTTTGCGCGCGTGTTACCTACCGACGAGGTCCCTTGCATGAGTTGGGTCCAGCTTCGCCTATCGAGGGGGTCAGTACAGGGGTCTTGGAGCGGGTAGATGCATTGTATTGGCTCACCAATCTGTGGCTTGCCACGAGAGCACAAGCGAGGCTGCTAGAATAGCGTCCGACGTCTCGCGCGAAAACGAGCCAATGGCTTCCTGCAGGCCCTTGAGCGCAATGCCGCGATGCTCATACGCCATGTTGCCCACCATCGGGCAGTCTGTCAGAAAGGCAATGTGCATGGCAGAGAAGCCAAGCAGCGCATGCATGACGTAGCCGTTGGTCGCCCCAATCTTGAGGATACTGTATCCAAGGAAAAGAAAAAGTCAGCGCCCCCATCTGGTGCAAGGTTGCGTGCAGGTCACACGAGACAGTAAACGTACGTAGGGATTTGCCGGGTCCACAGCGTGAAACCATTGGCGTCGATGGTACCGAGCTCGTGGCAGATGGCGGCAACGTGGAAAATCAACCTGAGGTCCTCAACCGAGAAGCAGTGAGGAGCAGGCGTGGGGTAGATGTTGAGACTCGGGAAGGGGAAGATGCCGGTGCGCTGCCACTGTTCGATGGCTGCCTCGATCTCTGAATTCCACATCAGATCCGGCTTGTCAGGTGTAGCAGACCTGTCGTCCTGAACGGGAACGTCGTTGTATGGGCATCGAACTTTGTGCTTGGTGCAGTTGCGGCTGAGGCGTTTTAGTTAGTCAACATGAGTTAGTTGGGGGCCGCAGACGGAATCGCTAACCATTGAGGGAAGTTCTCATCACATCGGATGTGCCGGCGCTTGCTAAATCACCAGTCAGTCCAGCTCCGCCAAACAAGCCACCCCACCCGTTTGACGTACCAATTGTCACAGCCCTTGCGGGACTTGGTGTGACTGCGTCGAGGAGGACCACCACCTGGGCCAGCCATTGTAAAAGCCGTGAAATAAGGTTGAACGAGAGAACTAAGACAGCAGCTGTCAGCATTGGGATCCGTAGGGCCTTCGTGCCACCCAAGTGACGGGTGACACGGAAGCAGACTTACATGAATCAGGGCACGGAAAGTCGTGCCAAGTGAAAGCGAGCGAATAGGTTCCGAGGGGATCCGAGGCAGATCTTTCTCAGGACACTTCACGAATTTGTCGAGGTTTCGAGTGCAAACTACTGTTGCCGTGTTCAATACCACAATATAATAGTGAAACTATCTCGAGAGGCAGAACATAGGCTCAATGAGCTTAGGACTTCTTGATGGGGAGCGGTGGGGTTCGGGTTAAATAGTGTGTATATCAAGAGTAGACGGGCACGAGGTAGATGGCGGCGTCGCGGACAAGAGTCTTGAGATTTCTTTTCTTTTCCAATATTCCCTTCCAGGTGTTTAAAGCGACCGTGTGTTCCCTTGGGATGGAGGCAACGGGTCAACGAAGGTGAACTGCTAAAGCCGGGCTTGGTTATAAGCGACTGATGCCTGGTTGAGGTTTTGCTGGGAGGGGCAGGCAGAAGCTGTCTTATAAATTCCGGGCAGAGGCGATTTTCCCGGGTTTGATGGCGAGAGTGTGTCGAGGTCAAGTCTCCGGAACACAAAAAAAGGAACAAGCGAATGACAGGAGTCAACGAGGACTTCCTAAAGGTTGGTGAGGTAGCGAGTGTGTGGTTGAGGTGGTTGAGAGGGCTGTAATGGATTGGGTTGAAGGCTAATACAAGAGGTGAGGGGGATTTTTTCGGATGGGGGACCCAAGGTCGTTAAATAACAAGCGCCCTATGGTTGGGCATAAGAAGGCTGTGCGGCGACAATCTGACTTTCCCCAAAGGGACGAATACCAAAAACCAAGGGACGTTACGTGTGGAGGGCTGGTGCTGATGCACTGCCGTTAGTAGCAAAATATTGCATAATTAAATAAAACCTGACAAGACGCTTGTGGGCCAAGGGTAGCCCAGAATCTTGGGTACCAGTCGGCCTGCGAGCCCGCCAACAACAAAAACAAGTCACAGCTCGTCCTCCTCGACCGACCGACTCGCTACGGCTACACTAGGGCAAACCTCGATGCAAGGTGTAAGGTGCAGGGTGCAAGGGTGACAGTGGGCCTGTGCCAGATGCTTGTTCGTGGCGGGTGGGAATGGATATGCACTGGGGCGTGCAGCGAGATGTGTGATGGGATCATTGTTCTGAGGCATGGATGGCTGCTGGGATGGAGTGGAATCGTTCGTTGTTCAACGAACCCTGCCAATAGCAACCACTCAGAAGAATAGGCGACGGAGGGGCGGGGAGGGGACGGCCTTAGACCTATTTGGGTATAGCGGCAGAACGGAGGCGAAGCCGTCTTGTTCTTCAGTTCTCAGTGTTCAGTGCTTAGTGCTCAGTGCTCAGCGCGTGCTCAATGCTTCATCAGTGCTGGGCGCCTACGGATCCTCACCTGCACCAAAAAAAGCGTTAGCAGAGGCGGCATTACCACCACCATTATCATCAAATCATGTCTTGGTGCATACGGGTAAATTTGTGGGTGTCCTCGGGCCCAGCGATATTGTGAGGCCACTAGAGAGGAAAGCCCGCCCACAGTCTGCATCGCACCGACACAGGACGATAAAGTGATGCATTTGATCAGTTGACAATTTGTCAGTCTACTGACAGGGTGTTAGGATTGACGAAGATGAAAACTGCCGTTCAATGCTTTCCGCTTACTTCCAGTCAAGCCCACTGTGACGTTTTATCCATGCCTCTGCTTGACTCGGAGTCCTCGGGCGGTAGTGACCTAACTATTGAGACTATCATCAGACTTGGACGGACGACTTCGGGCCCAACGTGGCTGTGAAGACCACTTGGGCACCCCCATCTGGAACTATTCAGCGAAAACGGATGGCAATTCGTTCGCCAGTCATGTCATGCACTGATTCATTACGAGTAGAATGCACGCGCGATTCGTCTGATGCGTTGCGTTGCGCTGACAGTTTTCATTTCGATCTCGGTGCTTCCTTTGCCAATATGCATTCACCCCCATGGTCGCAATCATTCCGATGGCAACCCGTCATCTCCTACGCTAATGGTATCCTTGGTGGGATGGTGTGGTGACATGCATAGTAGGCTCAGGACCTTCTCATTCAGACAGACACTACACTTACAAGCTTGCCAACTGTGCTGATGAGGTCCAAAGTGCGGAAGGCCCCGAAACAGTTAGTCGGGTTGAGTGGACGCAACCTATGCCATGACATCTACTCAGAATCGACCGGCAATCTGGCTCTTTCTGCATTGGATGCACATTTTCGTGGCCATGTGTGAGGACACGATACGTTGACGATGAGTTTTACTGTAGTTTACAGGTGGTCCGCGTCTCCGTCTGAATCCACTAGGCCTCAGGATGGCTGGACAGTACTACATGTCATGCCAACACTGGCTTCATGTCACACAGAGAACACTCACCGATAGTGATTGGACCCCAACTTGATGTCGATCCTTGGCTCTGCGCCCCGTCACATGCATGAACTACTTCAGCACCTTACTATGCCAGTGTCGGGAGATCCGGTACTCGTAGTAGCGTCGGAAGAGTGTATGCCAATATCGCGGCCACAACCACATGATGGGGAATTGCTATGGAATATTGGCTGCCGCAGATCCGAACAAAGATGCCAAAAAGCCGCCTGAGATAGTACCTATTAGCTAAGTTACATGTTTCTTAGCTTTGAAACAGGCGATGGAAATCCACCAAAGTGGCAGACTAAAAATCGAATGGTTCTTAACGGTTTACGTTAGCAGTTGTAGGCTGCCGGCGATGCTGGAAAACGGCGCCAAATACTGAGAGATAGAGTACCATCGGTTTCAGGTCAGTACAAATGAGAAAGGCCCAAGCTGTCAAACAATCTCCAACAGGGATGACTACCGGCTTTGGCATTCCACATTCCGTTAGTCCGTCAGGAACAGCTAGAGGAGCAGGAAGGGAGGAACAGATGATACAAAATCTCCGTTGGAGAGATTAGGCCCGCCATCCGTGCATGTCACTGGAGATTGAACGATGACTCGGGTCGAACATTTATTCAACAGATTGACGATCATTGGATGCCCTGGTTCCAGCTTCATCCAAAAATAGACGGGGCCACTCCAAGGGTTCTACCGCCTCGTCGCGTGCTGTCATACTCGGGTGAAGCCGACAGTGCCAAAGCTGCTAGACAGCGGCAAAACGGTCAAATTACAGCTGACCATAGGCTCCTGGGAGATTGAAGATATCGTGATTGTGACACGCCGATGTCTCATAAACCTGCTTGAACAGATCAGGACTGTGTGAGGTGACAGAAACGGGGGTTGAGCTGATTTGGAGCCAGGATCCTGGACCTGGGGCTAATCCCTTCACTTTTTCAGGGGGACGGCGGACGGGACGGTTATGTCATAGCTGAGAAAAACGTCACTTTGGCGCGACGGCTAGGACAGTCAAGAAAAGCTAAAATCTCTCGACGCCCCACCGGCAGACGTTATGAAGTCGACTTAGCAACCGCATGCAACGTGAGATTTCCATGTTAATCCAAGATGTCGAGAGAACCTTTCGAAGGGCTTCTGGAGTAAGTTCTAGCTTCATGCCGTCGTCTGCAGCGGCAAAAAACCACCCAGGAAATATCGCCTCGTCAACGGCGCGCGCCGGTGGCTTGACGGCCACCGTCGTCAAACTATCACCACTCACGGTGGATAACGGCGAAAGTCAACTGACAACATGCAATCCCGGTATGCAACAATAACAGCATTTCATCAACAAGGAGACGCATTGCTCATACTTCCGCTTCCACTCTATCCGCTGACTCAGGATCCCAATACGGTCTAGTGCACGATATCTCCCCAGAGACGTCTTCTCCTTGGGCGGAATACGCCCCGTACATTGCCATGTTGAAGCTGCTGGTCAGGGTTCCGGAAGAGCGGCAGGGACATGAAAACTAGCCTGGTTTGAGTATAATGGGCCTTGTGGAATCGAACCTTGGGAATCGTTCTATGCGATCCGCCGAGCGGCACTCCGCAGCGCGATACAATACTACATTTTGGCGTTTCCGCCATTCTTCTGCTGGCCGGGGGCTGCGTGCCTGGCATTTTTCTTTCAAATCCGATCTGATGCATGGATTGTCGATTCCCTATGCCATGGCTGCTTCTGGTTGGCTGAAATGGCATTTTCTCGTGTCCATTTTTGGCGTGCCAGCCTACCCAAAAACCCAAGGAGGCACGGATGGCAGGTGCCCTGCAACGCATTTGTGGTATTGATGGCAGCACAGAGCACAGATCCTAGCGTCCACCGTGGTATTTGAGCCGCGGCGCCGCGTGAATCAGTCAATGGGGGTTGTTGTTTGCACTGTGCCAGGTTATGTCCTCTAACTCGGGGAATGCTCCACAGAGCAGAGATTGATCTTTCACCGACAAGCTAACCATGGTCACCTTGGAAATGGCGTACAGAGTCGGGATTGAAGACACGCCGAGTGCGAGATCGTCCACCCCACATACTTCATTCGCAGGTGTAGTCTTCATTCGAGTCAAGTTTTGGTCTTATTCCTTTTAGTCTCTATAGTAACTGCTCGGCCTGCAATGCCGCAGCGAGGAATGCCGCAGCAAGGAATACAGCACTTTTTGAGCCCGGGACATGGATATCGGAAACAGCCTCGGTCTATGCATATCCTCGAAAGTGAAATGCAGTTTCAAGGGTGCCTTTGCTTGGCTCCGATATTTCTCGGGCTTTTACCTAACGACCACGGGGCACTGATGCCTTTCTAATTCGAAATCATCCGGGTCTGGAGCCACTTCACCGGCCTAGCAATTATCGAGCCACAGCGACAAGCCTTCACACAATACCCCGTATTGCATCTGCGACAACAAGTAAGGGACGGCGGTTGGACGTAGGACGGTGGCTGTGGCTGTGAAATAATAAAAGCTAGCGAAGAGGTGCAGGCGCCATAAAGGGTCCTGAGACCCCTTATCTGCAAGTCTTGATTTTCAACGTTTCTCGCGCTACGCTCACGCTATGCCCAACGATTCCTAGTACGTTTCTATTTTGAAAGTTAACCTTCTTTGCATCTTTAGGCGGGCCACTCATGGTGGAACCTGGCTCACACTGGGCTCGGCGGTTTTCTTGCTGGTCATGATCCAAACCTGGACCAGTCATTCCTTTGAGTCTAATGAGAATGCATCTCCTCGTCACCGGGCCCATCTTCATCTGCTGCCAATGCGCCGATGGATGAGTCTTGGTCGGCGTGAGCTCAGCCTTCGGAAATGACTGATCGACAGCTACAACGTTCCATACTCCTCTCCGTTGATCAGCTTATTGCGAGAGGGTTCCTCGGTGGAATTAGTATGCCGTCGCATGATGTCCATTACATCACTTGTTGACCGTTGACCATAGCCGCCGTCGCATATTCTTCTACATTGAGCACCATGCCGACCGAAGGCGCAAACTGCCCAAAACTTCTCGGCAGGCGCTGGCATAACCAGCCACGCTAAGACTCTTGCATGAAAACATGAATGACCTGCAGTGTTTTGAATCCACATTTTAAACAAGTTACCAAAACATCAAGCCCGCCACAAGGCTTGGGCTTGTCGAACGACGGTGACCTACTCCAAACTCTCGGTCTCCGAGCTTGTTGAAATCAAGACTGGGCACATATCTAACAACAAATCATATGTCATGACGATCTTTTCACGGTAGCATATCCCAAGAGGGCTGATTGTGCAAGGGCGAACATTTCTGCTTCACAATCAGCCCTTGCTGGGGCCCATCGCGCCATATTGAGAGCATTATGGGAGATGCTGCTATAGGCCGCAAAGCACATAGACACCTAACGGAGCGGTGAGCAAATTCTTCCAGCAGCGTGATTGGATTGCAGACAGTTCAGGCTGCTGCGTTTCGTGATGGCAACGGAATATGCATCAGCGCGGAACTCTTCAGCCAGCCCAGTCCAGCTCAGTCGAATCAAAAGAGACGCAAACACCATCTAGCCAGCGCGTAGATGTCAGGGTCCAGCCCGTGCGAATATCTCCCTATACCGAACGACGAGTTTATTTCATCAGCCTCCTCCGGGTCAGTCTGTCAGAAGACAATTGGGTGGAGACTGTTTTTGCGGAGTGCTGCAATGCTAATAAACAAGAGGCAAGTGGCCGGCACAGTTTAGTGGAAAAAAACGGTTTATCCATGTTCCCCGTCGCGATGCCAGCCTGCCATGACAAAGTTGTTTGGCTGCCTTGGTATGATGACATATGCAGAAACCGAGGCAACGTTGACCACCCCAAGACCCAGGCAAAGCAACCAAGTCGGGAAAGCCAATCGCGCGACAATGCCTGAAAAGGCCCTAGACACCGAACCAGGGGCAGATCTTAAGAAAGGTCCCCAGGTTCTGCTATGGGACCTGATGGAAGCTCAATGAAAAAAAAGATGAAAAAATGAAAAGCCGGCTAGGAACATCCCGGTGCCTGCTCCTTCGTAGGAGAGGAAAATCTCAATAGAAACGGCTCAGTTCTATCGAGAAAGCAATCGGCCATCATGACGACACTGGGACAAGTTGCTGCAAGGAGCCGATTTGCTGGAGCCGACTAGCACCAGCGAAGTTAGTATGGAAATCTATTATTAGGCCTGCTATCCAGAATCGTTAAAGACCCATGCTTGCCAAGAGTCATGAGTTATCAAGGGGACCCTGACTTCGGTTCGGCATGCAATAGGACCCTTCCACTAATACCCCATCGACGTCCAGGTGATGCGTTTCATGCCAAGACAACTTTTTCTTGGGCCTTTCCTTGGGCGTCTCCCACCCTTCCCCATCGTCAATCCATCCCACGAAACGCGCTGGTGGTCAGGAAAGAATAGTCGTTGTACTGTGAGAATTGAACCGAGGGAACAGTGTAGGCTGTAGGGTTTACCTTCCTCTCACATACCCCTCTCCGAGTACAACAACAGCACCAACCATTTTATTTCGGCTACACTATATCCACTACAACCCACCTTGATTCTTCTATAGCCCGCAAGGTTGTTGCCCATTAGGGTGAGAAGATCGTCTATAATCCATACCAGGGGATTGGAACGGAGCGGGTTCCTTTCCTCAGGAACCACACACCCAATGCAGACACCGCCCGACGGAGCTCTAGTTCATGTTGCTTAGCACAAAGAAACGCAAGGCCGGACGGAGCAAATCACATGCCGCGAACATGGTAGTTAATTAGAAGGGCGCATGCAAACGAAACAAAAGCAGTATGGTCACGAGGACAATGCAGCGAACGAACACCCAGACAAGGAGGCTGGTGTTACATCTCTCTTTCGGATCTCAAGCACCGATCTACACTCGGTTTGCTGCGTCCAGGTTTATTCTCCGATCCCAGCATGAGAGGTTTGGTGGTGCGTTCCGCACCCTTTGTGTTCTCTGCGGTGCCGAGGAACGAAAGGCTTCCGCTGCCGGTATCAATATCGAAACTCCTCTTCCTTGTCTTCCCATCCCCTGATGGAGTTCCCGATTGGCGCTTACTTCGCGCTGTGATGTAAGTGTGGGCAATTATATCGGAAGATGTATTGATATGTGCATTCTCCTGACTGCATCTATCTATATTTCCTCGGCGATGAGTGGCAACAGTTTACCAAGGGAAAAATAAACCGGCATTTCTCTCGTGTGTCACCGCTTGATCAAATTAGTAATTTCCATAGCGCCTTCTATCCCGCAGGTTTGGTTTCCAGTCATGCCGTGCCTTCGCCGCTCAGGGGCAACGGAGCATGCGATGCGCTGTTGTGAGATGATATCTCAGTCACACTACGCGGAAAAGGCTTCTTTAACTTCATACCGCTATTTCGGGCTTAGAGTCGTGGATATTTACCATATTCCTTTCGCTCCAGGAATTCTTTCGGCGATATATCTAAGCTCGCCACCAGGGCAATCGAGCTTACTGACAACGAGACCATCAGTCCATAAGTGGGTAATCAGATGGAGGCGGGGCACGATGGCGAGATAAAGAGATCCGCGAGGATCTGGATTTCTGGCCCAGGCCAAAGTTCCAGATCATGAAAATGTGAAATGCGACAAATACCTGTTTTTGCTGCAGTCACCGCGTCACCCGAGTGCTTGTGTCCGTTGGGGTCTCTGTATCACAACCTCGTGGCAAGCGTCGTCGACCGCTGCCGAATCAGCGTACCTGAAGAGTTTCTGTACCACGGTGGCTTTCGCGACCCGTCGTACAGGCCATGAGGTGCAAGCAGCGGTCTGTAACCGATTTTCTCCGGATTGGAGAGGCGTGAGATGGGCGGTCTAGTCCCGGGCAGTCGTGAGCTAGCAAGTGTGGGCGTGTATCAACTCATGCTCTGCAGGCTGGGGTTGTTCTCAGTTGTGGTGGTGAAGGGATGTTGCATTTGGTACTGCTGAACTAAAAGAATCTGATGGCAAGAAGAGCATTACTGGACGACGGTTCGATATTGATCTCGACCTCTGTAGTGTTATGTTCTTGGGCAACCTTATTAGCTAAGTCAATAACCCAAGCCTTCAGGATTGCCTGTTGACTAGGTACATGAACTTCAGATTCAGGAGCAACACTGTGAATATGCTATAGAATACTTCATCAGTTGAGATAATGGTTCACGAGAATCTATACTTTCATGGTTTAGCAAAAACTGATCCTTCTTCATAAGTGACAACGTGCTAGCGTGTGGAGTGATCATCCCAATTAATCGGTTTGATCGTTCATGATAGTCTCGGTTTCATGGTTATTTAGTTAGCATTCCCCTTGTTTACATTGTCATCACGTCATCCGGACGGCGCATTCTGATGGCAGATCAAGTCCTTGTTAAGCATCTATTTGCTAACGGACGATGTAACATCTGCCAGGTAATCACGTTCATACAGCATCCAGCTCATATTCAACTAAGGTGTGTCTATTCTACAAAAGCATGACGAAGCTACGACTCATAATACTGGAATACTGATGTAGCGTGGGAAGAACATGTTCTCTGCCATGGTTTCATCTCGCAATATTATGCCCTTTCGAGTCTCTTCATAAGTGCCAGGTTATCTACCATGGTATAGCTGCAGCTAGTGAGAGTGTCTACTCCAAAGGATCCCAGCGGAGATGTGCTATACCATACTCTTTTTCTCACTTGTTGCTTGGGCGTATTGCTTCACATTCACTCAGGGCATTGGCATATATCAATAACTACCCGATAAGCAACGATTCCGCAAGGCTTGGCAACTAACTTTCACGCCATCCCAGGAGCACTTGTAAGGCCTCTTAACCCGATATATTTCTCCGTAATGAGTATCGGTGCTAGACAAGTCCCTGTCACAGTCCGCCTCCATGGGCAAAATGCAGTACTGTGGTGAAAGTCGCTGTTAATAATCATGACAAGCAAATAGGAAAATCACAAAATGTCTTCACTAAGAACCATGGAAAGGGCTACAGACGAGCAACGTAGTGTGCCTACTCAATGGCCCTGGAACATGAATAATCTGGATCCAGGGGCGTTGATCCAGCAGGGCATGTAAGCCGCGCTCTTTGAGACAAACCAGAATCATCTGTGTCATCTGATGGACCTAACTAGAGTCAGCAGCACTGACAGATCAAGTAGTTCCGATATTTGTAATACGGCCACAGCGGCCAAGCCGGTAAGCACATGAGTGTCTCGTTGGCAGTCGAACTATCCCAATGTTGCATCAGTGTTTAACAGAAAGAAATCTTCCAGACACCGGCTTCTAAGCACACTTCAGCTGTTAACCCATTTTGTCATAGGTATACACTACGTCAATCCTATCGGAAACCACCTGAAACTCTTTCACGCGCCGCGTAACACGTCCCAAAAAGGACACCATCTCAGCACAGCAGGCTCGAGAGCGGTATTTCTTCTAGGCTGAACTCAAATCTGTAAGCGCCGCGCCGTGGTTCATCAGTCAACCCGAACACCAGACCTGCTGGCCTAGTCCAAGCTAGAAGGAACTTAGTATGCTTGGATCAAGCCCCTGCGCTTCACCTGAGCTGTCTATCGAAACATGAGACTGCCAACTCATATTTCCATCCCAACTGTCCATCTGACCTTGAAACTGTCACACCCAAGTTGAGTAATCACGTCTCCAGAAACTAGAACTAGAACGTCCGTAGTCAGCATTTCTCTCTCTCAGGCGAATCACCTACAAGGAGTCTAACGTCATCATGCCCTATTAAACATCAACATATTATTATCGGATTAGTGCATAGCTCGTTCTCCGACGGGCGTATTAAAATTCCCTTGTCGTGCTATCTTCGTACCAACAACATAGCCTCAAAATGGCACCAGCCCGGGAGAAAAGCCCAATGACAGACTATGGCATATCGGCCCGACGCGCTCACATATGTAACGTCTACGAATCCTTCGCCCGGGTGAGTTCATGACTAGGGAGACCGTATCTGGCAAACCTCCCTATTCGAAGGTTTCTCCGTGATACGGAAGATGGATTTCTTTCCTCAAGAGCAACTTACAAGGTCAATCAGCATTAACAATATTTCACATTGGCCACTAAAAGCACATGTAATATTCTCTACGGTGAATAGAGCTGAACCCTGCACATAGACAGAGATCACGCAGAACAGCCCACTGTTCCGATGTAATGATGGAGGGGATATCACATCATTCCATGCGAGAACTGGCCTGCCGTAATCCTGGCTACATTGAGGCCTGCTCATGTTCTCCCCTGCCACTTTGTTGACCGAACTACACGCCCAGCAAGAGTTTGCGTTTCCCATCGCATGTAGACTTTTGGAGTATCTGGTCCTCACATCATGCAGAGTTCCCCAAAATACTGGCATCCAAGTTGCGTATGTGCCTTGTTCAATGAGGAGAGTTACAAGGTGAATCTGTAACCTTCCACAATTCTGGTCTGGCCATGCCGCTTTGCATAGATCTTCCCAGGGCCCGCCCTAGCTGGGGGCGACAAGGCCGGCAATGTGGCAATACAGGCACCCCAAGACACAGTACACGACTAGCCTTGCAATTGTTACAGGGAGTATCGTATGTCGACAGCTATATGTGCCGCTTGCTACGGATAGCTCGTGATTTTGAGCATGATGATCTACAGCTTTCGATGCCGCTGTTAACATCTCCCACGAATGAGCTTGGGCGTTGGTAGCCTGCGGGAGCACCAGAACTGCCTTCAACGCTTTGTTGTCACGGAGGTGGATGTGTTGAGTTCAGCAGTGACGGCTACAGAAACCTAAATCTTGTGATGACCTTGTAGGGAGAGACAAGCCGTGGGTATAAACAATGATGTTTTGTGGAAGACCTGACATCGCCAGAGTTTTGAGGGATTTCCACTCAGTCCCTCAAGTTGTCAATGTCCTCAATTTTCTGCTGCTGCACCGCCCATTCTTTTGTTTTTCTCTTGCCGGTACAGTTCCCACTGATTGGGTGTAAAAGTCAAAAGAGTCCTAAAATAAATACCAGCAGAAGCAGTTGAAGCAACAGCCTTGGCCTTGGTACCTGCTTTGCTCGGTAAAGCTCTTCCACTCATGACAGAAATAGCACTCGAAGATTTCTCTTGGATAGATCAAGGTTGAAGTTATACCAGTACTCTTAGACATTGCTTTCTGTCGACTGTGGTGCTGCCTGTGAATTTTCTTTGGTAGTAAATCCTGCGATGGCAAATGAGTATGCACGATACGAGGGTATGTTGTGTTATTGACAATGCGACAGTGGTCGTGGTGTTGTGAGGAAACCTTTGCTCTTGGGATCGACTGAACGCTTATACCAAGGTATCTGAGGTATATGTCAGGAAGTCACGACATAGGGCCAATTGACGTTGAGGATGGAAGTCACATAAACGAACACGAAGCAACAGCTCAATGTCCTCACCCCTGAACGCTCTATTCGCCTCAGTTGCTATGTCTCGTGTTGACGATGAAGGGGTCGCCACAAGCATGTACAACATCATCACCAAGTAGTGACATCTGTTCTCAGCCGCCGAAAGCCACAGGTCCTCACAGTCTCCATTAATATAACATAGGCTTACTCAAATACACCAGTACCCAGATCGTCATACGAGCTTTATCACGATGTATTCTTCCTTCTACGTCACGCTATTAACTCCCATTTTTGAGCAATGCTCCTACCTAGGTAAAAAAACAAAAAAAAAAGTCTATCTACTATTTGCACCGGGTTGTTAAGCAACCTCGCGCCTAATACAGCCATTCAGCCAGCCATGTGGGCTAAAACAGGATGCTCTCTCGTACTGCCCACCGTCATCGTCGTTAAATGCAATGAGAAATTCATTCGTCCCATTCATTCCCATCTCATCATGTCGACCGGTCAAAATGCTAGAGGTGATGTTTTCCCAAGTACTTTGCTTTGTACTGATCTGACCTAGCATTGGTCCACATCTCATACCTCGTTCAGATTCGCCCCCAGTTTTGGTTCTGTGACCGCCGCTCCTCACACGCAACACACAAGCTAGGTAACTCCGCTGTATCCCAGTTCCAAAGCCAACATGGTTTGACGATGATGTAGGCTGCTCCCTATTCATCCCTAGTTTCAGTGCACCAGATAGGTACTGTCTTCTTACATAGCTGCCACGAAGAAGCCTGATCGGAAATTGCCATGCCCATGCTTTTTCCAGTTTCTAGTGCGAATATGTGCAAAGCGACAGTAACTATTTTGGCTCACATCGCTGGTGACCTCATTAGTGTTGGCATCCATTCCACATGTATGTTCGTCATCGATCATGTGGTCCAAAAATCCGCTGCGTCGCTATCTTATAGGGCGTAGTTGGTCCTCAGGGCCTGCTGATCTTGGGGCGCCATCTGGTTGACGAAATCATTGAACTGGGGAATCAGTTGACGGTACATGCCAATAGCCTAAGTCAACGAGTTAGTCGCATCCAAAGAAACCCCACAAGGGCACACAGTAGATGACTCACCTTTTGGAAGTCATCATGAAGGCCATTCTTAGTGTCGCTCTTCAACTTTAGATCCTTATAGCGCGCAATCGACGTGAAGAAGTGCAGGAGCGACTTCTCCATCGCCATGGGGTTTTGTTCAACAATGACAGTGAAGCCCCTGAATGCCGTGGCCTTTTCATCACTAGGGTCGACCTCATCCATTGAAGTCAGGAATTCTTCAGCAAAGCTGGCCAAATGCGGGGCCAGCAGACTGGCATTGCCAAGCCCAAGACGGCCGAGAGCTATAGCTGCATTCTCGGTCACTCCTTTGGGTATGCCAGGATTCGTGATAGTCTCGATAAAGCGCTGGAACAGTTCGGGAACATATGGTGCCATCCCATCACCATATTGCACCGCTATCTCTCCTATCGACCAACACGCATTGTTAACGACGCTAAAGCCGCTGTCAATCTCCTCGTCTAAGATGCTGTCAAGATCTAATTGCTTCAACAGCACCGGGAAGACGTTGCTCAGAGATGATTGCAACTCCTTGAAAATGTATTTTGCGCAGTCTCCCAACAAGGCGTACGCCGATTGCCGAACCTCGTCAGCAGGGTCCTCCATGCAAAAGGTAAGAAGCTCAAAGAACGGTAGCTGTGACTCTCTGACGAGCTGGGCCGACTTCTCCTTGTCGAGTGCTTGTATGATGGCGCTCAAGAGGTCAAGGCTCGTTACCAAGAAATCCTTATCCGGCACATCAAGTGCTGGGTTGTTGGCCAATGCCATGGAGGCCTCGAGGTTTTGGTGGATGATGTTGACGCAGCGGCTGAAAATTGGCTGCGCGAATGGCGTGAATGCGTCGTTCAGCGCCATTGCGACGTACGAGAGGCATTCAAGTAAGGGGAAGAGTTCTCGCGACTGGTCTGACACCTTCTGCCACCGATCAATCAGAGCCGGCATGAGCTGATTAACGAGATCAGGTCGTGCCAACACAGGACCAATATGCTCAGCCAGTGTTTGAACGCAGTCGTAGAGGATATACATATTTCGGTCCTTGTACTTTGCGAAACAGCTCACGAATTGCTGTATGATGGGGCCACTATACGGCTCGAGGTTCTTGCCGGCTTTCTCTTCCAGGTTCGCAAAAGCCGAGGCGCCTGCTTCCTGCACCTTTTTGTTCTTATCCAGCATCTTCATCAGAATGCCTTCCATCATTGGCTCGAAGAAAGCTTGCTTTTGAGCGGGATTGCTCAGCTGAGCTGCCCAGGACGAATATCGACCGAGAGTCCAGCAAGTGATCTGGCGAACCACGGGCTCCGGGTCATTAAGTAGTGTAATGAGATACGGAACGAGTTCGGGGAGATGCGGTGTTACGACATCGATACAACCCTCGGCTACAGCCCCCAGAGCAAGGACTGCAGCTTCTCTGTAGGGCCAATCCTCATGTTTGAGGTTGGTCGTCAGGTACGGCAGAATGCACTCGAAGACTGGGTCACGGTAGTCCCTGGCGAAAACGTCCAAGGCGGCCGCCGAGCATTTTCGAAGTGTCCATCGCTCATCGGGGTTCGTGTCGTCGCCATCGTCGAAGTCCTCGAGCTCGCCCTCTTCCAGCTCGTCTTCCATGCTGGCCAACTTCTCGTATGCATTTCCATTCTGAGATGCATCGGCTGACCCTTCACCGCCGTTGGCCGTCCTGGCAGTCGATTTCTTGGCAAACTGGGGTTTGATGTCCTCTTCGCGATCTTCCTCGTCCTCGTCGTCTGATGCGCCGCCCAGCAGAGCAATGTCTTCGGGACTATAGACCATGCACTCTAGCAATACAGGGATGATCTTGCTGATGTACGGTGTCAAAGACTGCCACAAATGCTCGTGTTCACCCACGGCTAGCCAGAATTCAGCCGCATCGCAGGCTAATTCTTCATCGTCGCTCTTCTGTTGGGTGATAATGTAGTCGACTAGACCAGCAAGATGAGGTTGAAGCTTGTCAGGTCGAGTTTCCACCAGTTGAACGAACGCCCTGCACACTTGTCGTCGGACATCTGGGTTCGAATCGGTGGCAAGGGTGAAGATGTGCTGTAACAAGTCATCGATGACGTTGAGCATCGCCTGGGACTTTCGAGGCGTGTACACATTGATTGCCGTCAAGGCCTGAGCCCGCACCTTGGGCAGTGGACTCTTGGTCGCCTGAACGAGTTTTGGTAAAATGAAGTTGAGAGGTCGCTGGCCATTGAGCTCGCGCTCCAACATCTTGGTATTGTCCTCGCAAATTTTGGCCATCGCCATCACAGCGCCCTCCTGTGCCTCAGGAGACACTTGCCCCGTCTCGTTCCCGAGCAACTCGAGGAGCTTGGGTAATAACTCGGGCCAGCTTAGAATGCCTCCCCTGCGGACCACTTCGGTGGCGATATTCCCTGCATAGTTCCGTATCTGAGAGTTCTTGTCCTCCAGGCAGAAGGGAATACCCGTCTTAATCATGGCGAAACTAGCCTCGGGGATCTGCTTCCAGCCGGTTTTGATGTTATTTTTCAGCATGATGGCTGCGGCGGCACGGACGAGGTGGAAGTCTTCGGGTGTACATTGTACACCGTCAGGGGGTGTGGTGCTCGAGAAGAGGTAGACGAGGTAGTTGTTGATATCGGGCGACGACTTTGCCTGTGTCAGCATGAGTTCGGCTTGCTTCTGCGCAGCTTTGTTGAAGCCGCTTAGGGAGTCCTTGAGACATGATGCGAGCTGGCTGAGCGAGTCGGCGCTCGGCTGCCATTGGGAGGCCATGATGGTTGGCGGTTTGCCTGAAGGGCGGGTAAAGGTATGGTGGATTTGTTGTGCGCCCGAGAGACGCTTGCGACACAGAAGAATCTAGTGTCTGGCTGGTCTGCGAAACGGGCTTTGAAGTGACAGTATCTATTCCAGGTTGGTTGGCTATGTTGATGCCATTGCGCGGAGTGGTCAGTTGCAGCGCTCCAAGGTGACGTTGGAGTGAGGGACGCAGAGTGGCCGGCGCTAGTTGCGAGGTTGATATAGACCCGAAGATAGAGCTATGTGGACGCCTTTTTAGCTCCAAAAATGCTGCCAGGCAGTCTGATAACGATAGTGGTGTGCGTGTGAACCAAGTGACAAGCTGCGTTCAAATATTGATGTCAAACAGAGTTGCCTTTACCTGCAGGGCCAATTTCTTCGTGGTCGCAAATGGTTGCTCAACCTGGTGTGGTGGTGTGGTGGGGTGAAGTAGATTTTGCTGCGACATGCTTGGCTGGGCTGGGGGCCAGGGTGAGGGGAGCGAGAATCGCTACTTCGCTCAGCGTCCACGCTCCACTTTCTAGTTCAATTTGACGAAAGGTGGTACTTCCAAAGCGCAATGTCTGCCATCAAACTCTTCTTGCGATTTTGACTCTCCCATTTCATGGAATCCATGGGATCCAAGTTGATGTCGCTTTCATGATCCAATCTGCTATGACATGTGCCAGCAGTCCAGCCAACCTTAGCCAATACAACTTTCTGACCTGAATCTTACGACCTTGTAAACATACTTTCTGTGTTGTGTCATAGTCGGGTTCTGTGTATCCCTCCATCAGTAGCTGCAACTGGATTGTGAGGCGGTCATATTCTGTGCAACACCATTACTAGTCAAGGGTTCAAGTTGACCACCCAGGAAACTATGTTCCATCCAGGTAATAAGAAACCGGTTTGCTTTACCTCAGAATAGATTAGACTAGTATAATGATAACGGATACATGTATTTGAGGCATCATACCCAAGTGATTTCCAATGTCCAGGATAAGATGGCGGGAGCAGAGAGAATACACCAACTCTGAGATGACCGTGGCCCTTTGTGGGCGGAAATCGCTAGACCAGGTCGAGCAGTCTCCGTTGCTTCGTGTGGTTGTCTGTGACTTATTTCACATTGATTGTTGCCTTGTGGAATAAACAATTCAAGGTTGCTAAACCGCAGCGTCCATAGAACGTGGAAAGCGACACTGAAGGGAAGCGTTACTACATAAATAGGTACTGGTTCTTGCCATATATAATTTTATTTACTATCAGCAGCACCGCTGGAATAATTAGCCCTCCAGGTAATCCCAGATTTCCAAATCTCAAACATGCCTGTACAGCGGTGCTAAGCTGATATGGATAACATTGAAAGTACCTGTCCGACCTGGAATTACGTCAGGACTGCCTGTCCATTCTCATTCTTTTGTACATGTCAATGAGGAATGCATGCTCGTTTGCCATCTCGGATGCCTGATGTCCACTTCATTTATTTACTCATCAAGTGCCCTAACCGAAGGACCTCACGATATCGATTCACCTTCACCCAGATCTATCTTCCTAGCTGAGGAGAAACCTGATGGTGACTGGTTGCCTCTGGAACGCCGATGATCAATTCGGCCCTCGAGTGGGCGTTACCTGTCGTTCTTTTAAGTCCACACTCTTGTTTCAGGATGCCTTTCTCATCTTTATTCTTGCTGCTCTACTGCTCCTGCTGTTGCTGTTACGGCTGAGAACACTCTGGGAAACGCCAATCAAAGTTGATACCTACAGGCTGGCAATAGGGAAAGCTGTAGTTGAAAGGCTTCGTAGCGCTTTATTGCTGGCGCCACTTAACTAACCCGAAACCAGGGCCTCCTCGCAGTGCCTTCTGTCTTCCACCTGCTATTTCTTGTGTTCCACCGGAGAACACCTCGTTTGCGCACCAGGCTTTCGTTCGCCTCTGGCATGGTCACCGCAGCTACTGTTTAGCGGCTGGACGCCTGCCGTTCCTGGAAGACCAGCGCTCAATCAAGCCGTCGGATCTTCTAAGTCTCTACTTCTCAGCGTCAACTGTTCTCGATATACCGACTTTGCGGTGGCTCTGGCTCATCCGTCATGATAGCAGTCCGAGGGCCTTGTGGACTGTGGCCTTCGTTGACACAAACCTAGTTGTCTTCGTGAATCCGTTCGGAAAACCAGATTCGTACGTAAGCTTGAGCATGGAGCAGCTGTCTGCCCTCTGGAGAGGGTTGAAGTTTCTGGACTTGGATCCTCCCTTTTCTCATTGCATCATCCGTTTCATACTTGAAAGCCCCATCGGGAGACGACCATGAAAGCTATTATGGCCATGCCCTTGTAGGTGCCTATATTATGGTTTACCTACACATTGCGGTACGCACTCTCCATATCAATGCGTCATGTCTTGGACCGGCTAACACTAATACATATACCACGAGCAGTGTATTGGCGGCAGATTTACCGCATGATGAATCGAGTTCGATCCGGTCCAATCTCCAGTATGTACCGAAACGCAACTGGTCTCTGGGCTAGTGGCATGTAGGATTCAGCAGCTATGACTTTAATGGGCACCAATGTGGAGAAAATTGTTCAGGATCTGTGACTGCCTGATAAAGTATGGGCAGCGGTGTCCGAAGTTGGCGTGGCAGTATGGCATTAGCGAATCAGTCAGCTACAATGACCCCGAAAAAGTCTCCGGACACCCACAATTAAGCCCCTACAACATAATATAATCAACAACTTCAAAGATGAATTTTTTAGCTAATTTACGCTTAAATTCTAATCCGTAACTTGCAAATCGTCTCTTATTTAATAGTACGAATACTAGCCCCTTGCTGTTCTTACCGCTATAAGCCGTCGCGGAAGGGACTTTACAAGACCGCGTACGTACGTTAAATCGACCTGTAACCACGTATCCTCGATTACTACCCTAGCCTAGGCCTCGTAGGGGACGTTAGCCTTTAACTCGGAGAAATTAGGCTCTATTTCACGTATTTTAGCCTTTAGGGCTTTCTATACGTACTTAATAGGGTTCAAATCGGGGCTATAAGCGGGCTACTTGATCATCCAGATACCGTGATCCTCTAGCTACCTCTATGTATAGCTTAACATATATATTTTTGCGTTATCCTACATAAAAGGATCTCCTAGCTCGTAGAATAGAAGCAGCCTTTGCTCTAGGATATCGTAATAAGACCGTGAGGATACTCTAGAGCGCGGAGAGTCTAGATCGCCGTCGTAGGAGACTAAATTCGATGTCCCCCCCTTTATCGTCCCTTAACCAGATCATACTAGCGGCAGAATTTAAGGCGCTCCTTCGTATCTTCGGCTTTCAAGATAATTCGCTTTACCGTACGCTATTTCTTTAGGTAATAACGGTGTAGAACTACCTTATGTAATGAAACCTCTAATAGTCTAGCTGCGTAAACCACTAAAGAGTCTGTAAGGGTTTGTGCTAGTAAGTAAGTCCTGCTGCGGAGTCCTCAAGCAATAATATCGGGGTCTGACGTATGGAGTATAGGGCTTTGGGTAACTGAAGTATTCAAGTAGGGTAACTGGGAATAGAGTCGTCAAGGCAGTTTGCCTCACCAATGGGTTAGATTGATGCTTAGATTGATCACTGAAGTAGAGACTGTCTATCTATGAAATGCCTGGGAGTCCTGTCCCTTATATATCCGTCTCTCCTTCACTGATCCCCACTTGGATATGTTGGTTGACCAACATATCCACCCCTGTAGGTCACGTGACCTGTCGGGCTTTTCCTTTCTCCGATGCGGGGTCCCGTGATGCTAGCGTCTGTATCCACCTGGCCTGCCAACGGGCCTGTAATGTTGGTCTAGGGCCAACGGTTCGTAACACCTTAATAGTATCTAGGTGTACCGATACATCTACCTTACGTTTAAGCTCCGTATATGTTATTCTAGGATCCCAGCGGTATAGTACGACTAGATATCTCTCATCTCTTACGCTTAGATTTCTAGGGGCACCTACCCGCTTCCTCGTAGCTGCATTTTTCGTTATTCTAGCGCGTCCGGCGATATCAGTAATAGTTTAAGGCCTTAATAAATAGCGGCTCTAGCTTCTGGACTGAATCCGCAATTAGCGCCGCGATTACTACTTATTTCCATAGTAAAAGCTCGAAAATCCATTACAGATTAGGGTTGTAATAGCCAGTGGAAATCAATAGGCTGATATTGTTGTTGTTTTGATTGCCAAATTGGGGTTTGGGGTGTCCGGAGACTTTTTCATGATTAGTGTCTTAAACCTGTTGTCATTGGTTATCTGTCTCGGTCAGTGTTTTTAAATCGGTTCCTATTTAACACTAACTCGTTCGCAGCTTCTATGGCCGCGATATCGCAAGTGGCTCAATTTTCGGGCCAGCGCAGATGGGATGGGTCCGGCGTGTACAAGACAGCGTTGCCGTCACAGCCGGTATGCTAAGTGCTATCTTAGTTCCTATAGCTACGTTTCCCCTAAGTATGTATTAAACTACGTCGACCCGTAGCGTCTCGGCTAAATTCCGATATTCAGGACGTCTCCTCTCCTATATAGATACTGTCCTAGTACTAGACGGTAGAAAACTTATTAAGTCCGGGACTTACAAGGAGATGCTCCCGATAGCAGCTAGCCTTGATAGATTAGAACATGTCACCGTGCCTGACATATCTTCCTCCTTTTATAGAGAGATGTGAACGAAGCACTCGGCTTCATGATCCTTGCCCCGGCTGCACCAGTTGGAGATATTGCAGAGGAGCTGAGTGCCGAAAGATAATGTGGAAGCTGGTCAGTTTGTATGTATTACGGTCGGTGTGCTGTTTCCTTTGCAATGTGGTTATGGGGAATATGCACTCTTGTTGGGGCTGTCTGGTAAGTTTCCCTTAGTTTCCAATCACAATGCTTCAGCACACTTGAATAGCTAAACGATTGGAAAAGTGGACAGAGACAAACCAAAAGCATCCAAACGAACACCTCAGTCTGTATGTCGGGATATCCGTAATGTTCATTGTCCTAGCCGTCGTGAGCTAAGCTGGAGAGTTATGGTCCGTCATCTTGTTTACCCGAAAATGCTACTATATATGCGGTGAGGCCCCGGGTTAATCAGAAATGACCAGTCTTTTCTTCATCGACATCATTGGCGATACCGCTGTTAAACTGCACACCAACAACCTTTTCAAGGCCACCTTGAGGCACGTCTTCGGCTCTACCATTATTCCTCAACTCCCCTACTAATCTCAGCTCTCTACGCAGAGCGCCATTCTAATTCTTCCAGACGATGGACGTTGGCACCATTACGAGCAGATTCAGTCAGGATATGGGCCTCATTAACCTCACCGCCCCAACCCCCCTTCCCCCCCTACCGGCGCCAGAGTTCACCGGTATCTCTTTGCTTTTCTCCAAAGACTGTCTTCAGACAATGCTTCTAACAAAGTGTCCATCACAAGAGCTGCTTCATGCATTTTATAACTCTTCATTCTCTGCATCGTTGGGAAATACTTTGCAGCCACCATTCCCGTATTGGCGGTTGCGTTGTTCCTTCTACAGTGGTACTATCTACGAACCTGAAGTCCGTCTGCTAGCATTGAAGCCAAAGCCCCTTCATACAAACAGGTTATAGAAAATGGTCCCGGGGTGTCAACCATTTGAACCTTTCGCTGGGGGGTCCGCATTTCGTCAATAACTTCGAGAAATCCTGAGTTTGTCACGGGTGCCGTTCTACATGCTTTTATGCATCCAGCAGTGGCTTTTGCTAGGACTGGACCTCATCACCGGCGTTCTGGCCGTCATGATCGTTGCAATTGCCGTGTCTTGGACCGGATATATCAGCGCCGCACCTCTTGGAGTTGCACTCTCACTAATCTTGCAATTCAACGCGCTCCTTGCACGAAGCATACAGGCGTGGAACAAATTGGAGACTTCAATCGGTGCCGTGGTAAGGGTCTAAACATTTGTGAGAGATACACCCTCCGAATCCACTGGGGGCGAGACGGTTGGGCTGGATTGGCCGTCCTGCAAAGCTGTAGACTTCCAAAGCATCGTGGCTTGTTAATGGTAGGCTTTTTACCCCTAAAGATTACCACCATTCGAAAATCTTACAAATTGTGCAGGGCCGACGACAAGTCAGTCTTATCCAACATGAGCCTGAGAAAAGGTTGTATTACTATCGATGACACAGTTATTGCGGCTCTGTCGCCAAATGACGTTCGCACACGGATCAATACCGTACCTCAAGAGCCTTTTTCCTATCCGGCACTACCAGATTCAGTTTTGCCCCCAGCCGGTCTTCCGGCGATTCTATACAGGAAGAAACCCATAAGTTTGGCCTATGGGAAAAATTCATTGCCGGCGGTGAGCTTTGTGGATTGAGCAGCGACCGAGTGGTCTCATGAGTCAAGACAGCTGCTGTCTACCCCAGACCCTATTATCGCGTAGGAAGATTCTGATTCCAGACGAGGCTGAGAGCTGGTAAGACAGTCCCCATTCACTTTAAATCCTACCACTTGGAATATACTCTCCTATGGCTAACTGGATTCTTTTCCTACCCCCAGCGTCGACCAGCAGACCGAGTTTACCATGCCGCAAGTAACTGAGACGGAGTTCCACAACCAAACAACCATTGCGGTTCCCCACCGCTTTACCTACATCGATCGCTTTGGCCGCGTTGCACTCCTTCGGCATGGCGGGCTGGTTGAATACGGCTTGCCTCAAACACTCTCATAACGTAACAACATGCCATGGCCATTTTGCGAATCAAGTACATTTTCATCTTCTAAGGCCAACATACGCTTACCATCAGGGCCCCCCAACTCTACTGTCGCGAGTTATGCGCCAAGTAGAGCTCGCGGAAAGCCGGATCCCGTGCAAGCAGCGTGCTGCTATCATTCCTGCTTTCCGCGGACTCGGTTCTGGTCGCGAGATTGGGCTGGATCCGAGCATAGTTTCGTCAAGCATCAAAGCATTGATCTATGAATGTTGTATATTTTTCGCCGACATCAACATCCCTGCTTCATCCAAGGTAATTGGCTGTGGAAAATCGGTGTCATGCCTGCTTCTCTTGAAGCTCTGCAATAACACAGAGACAGTAAGTTACTAGTCTCGATTGGCGCCATTGGTTCCTCAACGAATCTCCACTGAATGTACAAACTGGACTGAACCCAGGTAATTGCGCAGTATATCGTAAGTATGCAGGAGCACAGTAGTTATTTTACCAAGCATATCTAGACGTGGGATACCAATACCAAGAGGCTAAACTAATATCAAGTGAGTTACCCTGTGCGTGATACATATAGGCTCTGGACCAGTATAGCCCAACGATCCAGTCGGAATGAACGAACGCGCCAACTTTTCTGCCCGGGCTGTTTGTTGCCTGAGGCGCTGATCAGCTACATATTCCTTCTGGCCATCTCAGATGTGGTCTTTAATGGACAGGAATACGTGTTGTTATGATTCTAGGTAATCAGGTAAGGAATCGGTTGGGAACTGTTGGGCTCTCGCCGCTCACCAGCCGCTCCAACCGGGCCTCAGCCCGACTATACGAGCCAGCAAACACCAAACACGCCTTCTATTGCCACCGATCAGGGAATTTCGGTGTTTATCCACTCGGAGACCGACTGCAGATTGCCTAGAAGAGCAATGTTCTGTAACCTCAGGCGACACCACCGAATGTTATGTGAGACGTCGTGCGAGGCCACTAGAACAAGTTTGGGCCTGAATTGGCCCAAACCACCCTTCGCGACATCTGGTGTTGTGCGTTTTGGGTAGAAGATCACTTCATCCAACAATTCTCCCCATACTCCATGCATGTTGCCGGTCTCCCGTAGCCAGCTTTCGACCGCGTGCTGACAGGGGCCCCCTGGATCAGGCGTCTGCAGCCACCCAGTCGGTAGTCGGAAGACGATGAAAAAACACGGCGTCACCGTTGTCTGCGAAGCCATCATGGCCTTGGGCTGTGAGAACGGAAAATAACACAGATAATTGTTGCAATAGGGTGGAGGTGGATTGAGCGTCAAATCGCATTTTACGCAATATCTGCTGTCACAGAGGGAAACTCGTACTCATCTGACATATCGACAAGTAAGAATCGTATCCGCCATCTAGAATCCTCCCGTTTTGGTGCTTCCAAGCAGCCTCATGAGCTCGAGGTGTTCACGGGGCCAGATAAGCACGCCCGTAATACATTGCCCGTTTGCTATGCTTTGCTCAATCAGGTCAACGTCATTATGACTTGCCAGCTTCCGTAGACCTGATGGTCAGTTCTTTGAGCGTTCCCACCGTCTTATTCTTCACTTCCTCCAAGGATACACTGTACGCATTGCTCGTTCCTGTGTGTGCTGCGGCAGCAGGGGTGTTGGACGGCTTGATGACATGCTGGAGCCGTTGCGAAGCAATCTCAACCACCACCTGCATGGCGGCCATCTCCTCCTCAAAAGTTCCTCCAAGTCCAGTGTTGGCCAGGCTGAGCGAGCTGGACACATAGACAGGCATCTGGGTCATCTTGACCAGGATCTTAGCCAGCCGCGTAGTGAAGTCGACTGTCGGCTCTTCCTTGTAGATTTGTGTCGACAAGGGCATGTTTGGAGCGAACTTCTATATTCCCAATCTTGTCAGCAAGTGCAAACAGTCAAGGTTGTTACTCTTGGGGTCAACGAACGTCGGGCATGGCGTAGACCATGGAACCCATGGGAACTATGCTCAGTTTCTCCTCGGCAGAGACTGTGGTGAGCTGGACAATGATGACTGCCGACTTGGTGATTATGCGCATGTGAATTCGGGTATCCAGTGCTCGAGGCAAGGGAAAAGAGACTTCCTGATCTTGATCCATCTTGGGGATTGGGAGAAAGTGAGCAGGCGCAGATGGGAGCGTCGTAACTGAGCTTGAGAAACGTAGTGGAGGTTGCGAGCAGTCTACTCAATCAGAGCCTGGTTTTGCGCCAAAGGATACGGCAGATGCACTCAATCGGGTGTCCTGAGCGACCTGTTGAAGAACCAATGCAGCCGTTCCCTCACACCGGATTTCAAGATTTATCAAAGAACGGGTGTCTGGTTTGCGATTCTGGAGTTATTACAGCTCCTGTAGATGTTTAGAACAGTTGCAAAACCCTAGACACCGCTTTGCATTAAACCGTCTTAAGCTGTGCTTCTTTCAGCATCTGTCAACTGCAAAGGATCAAGTACTCGAGGACAGCTTCAATTCACATCTAGTTGATTTGGCTTCCATTGGCTCCAGCAAAGATTGAATCCAAACAAGTTCGATCTCAAGCTTGCCAAGTGCTCGATTATCAAGGCAAGAGCGATGTAGTCAGTCAAGATCCGCAGTTAGTTGGCCCGAGCGCCTACTGCTGACCACTGCCCGGCCAGGGTCCCAATTGCGATCATCTTGGCTTCACCTGTAACTGTACCTTGGTTTATCAGATAAAACATAACAATAGAGTGGAGAGTAAAATCTTCACTCTCCTTGTCCTTGTCCTTGACCCCAAAGACGGGAATTTCTTCACAAACTCCACTCTGAATATGTGGCATAAATAAACTTTGTGCTTCTCGGCAATGATGTGTTGCGGCTGACCCTTCTTTTCCCTTCAACATTCCTACCCTGTCCTCTTGGCCGCCTGCCCCTCATTCTCGGGTATCGGCTAGCCCCACCATCTATCTGATTTCCAACACTTCTGGCGGCGCATCATCAGCTCACCCGAGTTTACCGACGGGTATCTTCCAATCTCACCATGGCGGACCAAGCCGGCATTGGTCATGGTGATGATAGCCAGTGGAATGGTGTTGAGGATACCATCGACGATCCAGAGGAGATCCGAGTCATCTTCTCTGCTCTTGACTCCTTTGCGTTCGTACTCTTTCCTCCTACTTTACGTTTGCTGCTTGTATCTTGTCAAGTCGCACTTCCGAACTTCCATACCCTATATACCAGTACCCCAAACTTACCCATCCAAGCGTTTCAACTAATCTTGCCTGTAGCCAATATGCCAAGAATGCGCACCTCAACTGTACCCATTTGCGGCGGCAGTCATTCTATGCCCTCCCTAAAGCTCACTGGGAGATGCTGGCTCAGCCTCCGTTCTCGTATTTGAAGACGCTGGACCGTGTGGACGATGCCATAGACAGCAATGCCGAACTCGCACGCATCATCTGCAAATTCGGACTCCGTTCATTCGGCATGCAACAATCCAATGCAGAGGGGCTTGCTTTAATGCCTGATGAGTGGGCTGGCATTGCCAAACACCAGGACTCAGAAAAGGCCCGGAGCACCATCCGACAATTCTACCGTGACTGGTCTGCTGAAGGTTCTGTTGAGCGCGAGGCTTCCAATGGACCTGTTTTCCGTGCACTCGACGCTGAGAAGGCTCGATATCCAAACCGCTCACCAATGAATGTCCTGGTTCCAGGGGCTGGGCTGGGACGCCTAGTGTTTGACTTATGCCAGAAAGGATATCACAGCGAGGGCAATGAGATTTCCTACCACCAGCTCCTGGGTTCTTCGTACATCCTCAACTCGGTTGAGGTTGCCGGTCAGCACACTATCTACCCCTGGATCCACTCTTTCTCCAACCACAGAAATCGAGAAAACCAGTTCAAGAGCTACAGAGTGCCGGATATCCACCCTCAGACTGAACTTGCCCAGACGGAGGGGATTGGTGCGATGCAGATGTGCGCGGCTGACTTTCTGTGTCTTTACGGAGACGATGCCCACAAAGATATGTACGACGCTGTGGCTGCAGTCTTCTTCCTCGATACGGCACCGAACTTGATACGATATCTCGAAGTAATTCGTCATTGTCTCAAGCCAGGTGGTGTCCTCATCAACGTCGGCCCTTTGCTGTGGCACTTTGAGAACAACGTTCCTGGCCACCACGGTTATGATGGGGAAGGCGATTATGACGAGAACCACTCTTTGGGGATCGCAGATCCTGGCAGCTTCGAACTGACAGACGACGAGGTAATGCAGCTGGTGGAGCGCATAGGTCTTGTAGTTGAGAAGCGCGAGACAAATTTGCGCGCACCTTACGTGCAAGACAGTCAGAGCATGCTTCAGAGTGTGTATAGTGCGAGTCACTGGGTGGCACGGAAACCCAAAATCCAGGCTTAGGGATGGGTATTTGATGCGAATGGCTAGGAACGGGAAGATACAAAGGTGTTGTATATCAACATCTCGGCATCGCACGCATACTAGTATGCAGGTATTCGTCACGAATTAGACTACACGTCTAGCATTTCCGGGGGTCATACAAAATTTAGAGACAAGAAGGCAAATAGACGCATTCTGATACCGCATATTTATACATTGAGCATGAGCTTCAATCGAGACGCACATCCAGCCGTGTCACCTCAAACCACTCCAAGACTTTGTTCGAGCTCGTACACTAATTCACAACTTGGAACCCACTTCAGACAACTGCCCCCTATTCCACAAGGCACCCCCGTCAAGCTCAATCGCAGCCCCATTCACATGCGCCCCAGCACGACTACTCAAATAAACCACAATCCCAGCAATGTCCTCGGGCTTCCCAAGTCTCTTCATCGGGTTCTCCCTCGCATGCGCCTCGTACCCCCCAGTCAAATCCAGCAACCCATTCGACATCTTAGTCGGGAAGAATCCGGGACAGATACTATTCACCGTTATATGTCTAGGCCCCAACTCGACCGCCAGATTTCGTCCCAAATGGATCACCGCCGCCTTCGAAGCACTGTAACCGTACGTCCCCTGCTTCCCCAGCGTGCCAATGCCCAATCCGGCCACACTAGCGGTGATTACTACCCGCGAGGGATCGTCGATACTCGCGTTTTTCTGTAACAAAGGAGCAAAGAGCCGGATGGTAGTGAAGACGGATTTCACGTTCAAGTCCATGACTTTCGCAAAGGCCGAGTCCGGGTGCTTGTCGAAGGATTCGCCCCACGTGGCGCCAGCGTTGGCGAAGAGGATATCGACGTGATCGGTGTGTTGTGATACTTGGGCGAGGAGGGACTCGATGCCTGCGATGGTGGAGCTGTCGGCAGGGACGGAGATGGCGAGGGCGCCTGGTTGCAGATTCGGGAGGGAGTTTAGTTTGGACACAGCGGTGTCGCAGGCGCTGGATTTACGGGAGGTGATGAAGACTTTGGAGGCGCCGGCTTGGAGGAAGCTGGTGGGGAGAGGTGGTTAGATTGAGTGTTGAATGGACCGATGAACTGATGGGGGGCAAGGAAGGAAAGGACGACTCACGCCGATGCTGCATTCAGACCCAGACCACGCGAGCCACCCGTCACGACGGCGACTTTGCCCTTGAGGGAGAAGAGGGATGGAAAGTCATGGAGGGCAGTTTCGTCGGCCATCGCGTTTGTCCAATAGGCAGGAGAAGGACTCTCAGATGCGTATCAAGCAATTCAAAAGGCGAATATCGCACAACTTTCAACCAGGTTAATTAAAATGAAGAATACGAACGTTGGTTTTCCCTGGTCGAGCAATGGACAAGAAGTTCGATTTAAAACAACGAGGTCCGGTAGTTCGGACGAGTTGACCTATCTCCGGCTAGTGATTGCGGGGATGCCGAGGCATATAGGTCCGGGGAAGAGGCAGGGATTGTTCGGCATGGAGGGGGAAAGGAGCCGGGGCTAGTATATGAAACACACACTTGTTCAAAGTAGATTAGACACATTCCAGCTAATGAGCGACGGCATTGTAAACCCAATGTTTACTCGAGTATCATGTGGAGCCACTTTCTACGCTTCGAGTTCACATTCAAGGCCATACATTGATTACCATAAGCTTTCACAGTAGCGCACTGAGGAGAAGAAGTATAGTTTTTGTTTTCCTATATGCATCGACTCAGTCGTAAGTCTATCATCAAGGCCGCCTGTCGCATCATCACTCATCATCCACGAGCCCAACCCCGAGGCCAAGCCCGGGTCCAAGTCTAAGCTTATACCCAGGTCTCCTTCCGCGACTCCTTGGACACGGCCCTTCCCGACCCGCGATCATCGGACAGTTGGCGAATATTCTCAAAGAATCCGCCTTCACTGGTATTTCGCTTCCGGACGTGGAGCGAAACTTCTCTCATACGATCCCGCATCCGTTCGCCAGCCGTCCTGTCGTTGAGCGTCTGCTCAGACTCTGTCGTCTCCCCTTCTGCGTCGGCTTCCTATTCCAAACGCCGGCTGGGACTCCTCGACGGTCTCCTTGCGGACTTCTCGCGGATCAGACCCTTACTCGTCGCAGAGTCGTAACCGATTACATTCATCAGATAGTCGAGCCTGTTATTTACAATTAGCAACTTGAAAAAATTGGATTGGAATGTACATCGCCGGTGGTAAAACTCACTTGTCTTCGCTCGCCTCCCTCTCCTTCAAGTTATCGAACCGCTGCTGGCAGTCCGCCCAAGTCAATGCTCGTTTCTTGGGCGAGATACGTTTAATTGTAAACTTGAACCGCCCCGTCACGGGCCTATGGTCAGAGACCCGGACTTCGTGCCGGCGGTAATCAAGCTGCTGTATTCTGCCGTTGCCGCGGTGGAGGAGGCGATCGCACCAAGCCGGAGAACGTTTCTTCTCGCTCGAGTCGTAGGTGTCCGTCCCTACATCGTACTTGTACGTAGGCGCGAATTGTATGGGCATCTCATCGAACGCCCGGAGCTTGAACGCTGGATTTCGGCGTCGGGCCACCAAGAGTTGATCCCGCTCCAGCAGCTTGGACAGGTTGTTAACCTTGACGGCACTGACTACGGTATCGCGAGACATGGTGTCAATACGATAGTTGAGATCCCCGTTGAGCAAGCACAGCTCATGATCGAGAATCATTGTACCATCACCGCCCCCCATATAGCTATCAATGCGGACACTTGGATCCTTTTCAACAGGCAATATAGTGCTGTCCATGATCGCGGCAATGTCATTATGTCGAGCGTTGGCGTTGGACTGTCCGGCTGCGAGATGGCAATTGATGAGACACAACGACGTGTCGTCCACCATAAATCGGACAACGATTGCACCCTTGTTGCCGTGAAATCCACCCATGCCACGTTTGATCTCGGCACTGCTCAGGTTCCTGATCCGGTCACGAAGACTCGCTTTGACGAAAATGCAGGTGAAGAGACCAACCAGGGTCGAGGAATGGAGAGGGTGGTAAAGACAATCCCCAGGGAAATAGTCATCCAGACTTCTAACCAGGAAATCCCTCCAATCTCGGTATTGATGGCTCATTCGCTCCTGCGCTGTGACATTATCCTTCTTCTTCTTGGACTTGAACAACCGTTTAGCGGTTGCAGTCTTGTCTTCGAGGTCGACCAATTCTTGGAAGCCAAAAATAAGGATATCGGGGCAGTCGCTGGTTTGAAGAAGGTTCTGAATGAAGGCTGCATCTTGTTCATCACGCCTGAGGCTACTCGGAGTCGATGCTCCAGCGTTCCAAGTCATGACCAGAGCTTTTATATCCTCGAACTCAGAATACTGTGCGTCGCGAGCCTTCATCTCGTTTTCGAGAAAGTCATCCTGCAACAAGCCGTCCCATGACCTCAGCATGTTGTCCGCACCTAACGAAATAACTTGCAACCGATCAAGCCGATAGAAGCTGGCACGGTCAGTCATCAGCTTGAGAGCTGGGTTGTCGTGAGCCTGCCACTCCTTCTTAACAACCCACGGGGACGTTTCAATGTCGTAGACACATATCTTGCCGGTGTTGTATGCTGCCCACATGTGATTTCCAACACCCGCGAGGGAGTTGATCTTGTACGTGCTGATGTTGAGGATGCCCAGACAGCTGAAATCCTTTTCAGCCCACATGCTGACCTTGCCATCGATATGGCCGAAGAAAACTATCCCAGGTTGTGACTTGACTTGGGTTCCCGACGTTATTTCACCGGCCCCTTCAGCAATCATTGGTCGCACAAGCACCTGGACCTGGGCTCTGCCGTTGACCGTTGGCGCAAAAACACGGATTT
This sequence comes from Pseudomassariella vexata, assembly GCF_002105095.1. Taxonomy (NCBI): domain Eukaryota; kingdom Fungi; phylum Ascomycota; class Sordariomycetes; order Amphisphaeriales; family Pseudomassariaceae; genus Pseudomassariella; species Pseudomassariella vexata. The sequence continues at coordinate 3,486,314 of NW_024467956.1, read as the reverse complement.
CCTTTCCTGATGCGTGCCACAGCTCGTCGTTGACGATCATGGAGAAGGAATGCGTCCTGGGTAGTCTATACGTTTGATGAGGAGGGTTGCTCAAATTTGGCGATCCTTCAGCATCGGATCCCCATACATGCAAAGTGCCACCATCGTCCAAGGTCCACATCTCGTTCAAATGCCTGTAAATCTTGATGACTTCGTTTCGACCATGCGCGTTCGATTTGTTGCCAACAACAGACTGGGTCGCAATGTCGGCTTCCATGAGCTCACCACTGTTATCGCCGATCCATAATCGCGATCCCTCGTCGTGGACATCCAAGCCGCACTTGAATGCAACGGCTGTGGCTCTCAGCCCTTCGCCATGCGCAAAACTCACCAAGAGCTCTCCGTCCAGTAGGTTCCAGACTCGAGTAAGATGCCCACTAGTGCAGACGTATTGTCCACATACATCAAAAATCCTCGTGTCGTATTTCGTGTAAATTTCGTGAACTCCCTTCTTTATGAATGGTGGCCGGCGATTCGTATTTGATGCATCCGGATACGCAGCATTAACCTGCGACGAGAGCACAGCCGGGCCCGACGGCTGGGATTCGGGAACGCGCCCTGTCCTGTCCACGACTGTAAACATCTTCCTCGGAGTTTCTCGAAATTCTGCAGGGGTCCTGTCAGATGTTCGATCTACTGTCATAGATCGTCCATGACCACGCGCTGGGGGCGGCGCGAACTGTTGCGTTGGAGTAGAGACGACACGCTTCGGCTGGGCGCTAGACGAAGCGGCATCTGTGTTTACATTTGCCGTAACTATTCCGATCCGTGGCGGGCGTGGCGGAGGCGGCATCGGAGGGTTTGCCGTTGTACGGGTCGGTGGAGGTTCAGTCGCGACATGTGGCCGTGATGGTAGAACAGGAGGTGGTGGTGGTTCAGGGGCCGCCTTCAGCACAGGAGGACCCCTCGCATGCCCGTTGAGATCTGCAACTGGCCTCTTGGTAATGAGCGAATGGCGGACGGGCGGCGGCTCGAATGGCGCGGGTAACGTGCTTGTCCTGGAAGATCCAATCGCTTTGGTGGCCGCGGCAGGTCTTACAGGTCGGGTCGGAAGTTCTGGGGGCTCTTCCTGTTCGGGGTCACTCGCACTCGTTGGGGGGCTGTTGAACGGTGACCTTTCAGCCACCTGGTTCTGTACATCCAGTCGCCCATGGTCACCGAGATATGACAGTCGATTGCTCGGTTTTTCGGCACGGTTTATAGGAGGGGGCACTACAGGTGCTGGTCCCTTGAGCTCGCGATCTCTTCTCAGCTCCCCAGAGCGTCGTGGGGGAGGCGGCGACGGGGGTTGTGAAGATGCAGCAAGTCTCGGTGATCGGCGTGGCTCGAGGACTGGTGTGTGCGGTCTACTAGAGATTTTAAATGGCCGAGACGAGGGAGCTGTAGGCGTAAGAGGAGCCTTGGTGGGATCGAGGTTCAGTTGGTTGTGTTGGTTTTCTGTCAAATTAGTAACCCAACCCTTCGGCGGTGACTGCGGAGGCTCGATGAGGACAGAAGGCGGCTTGACGGGCTTCGGACTCAAGGGAGGAGCAACTCCGATTCGAGGTGATCGAACTGCGGAATCCAGGTCTCCTCCTGTTTCTGGTATGTGTAGCCCCGCCGGCCTGAGTCCTTCTCTTGGCTTTGGCCGTGCCTCGTCTTGCAGGGCGACGACAGTTGTGTTCCGGACCGGTCTTGTGCTGGGTATCGGCGGGGGCTTAGGTGACGGGGAGCGATGGCGAGGCGGCGGAACAGTTGGTGGGGGTGCTGACGTGTCGGCCTTGGTCGTCGTCTTGCCCATGTTCTCGAATTGCGCTCTTAAAGAAGAGACAGGCTTCAGTGACGAGCCATCAGGCCCGTTGCCCTCCTGCGGCTCCATGGCGAATAGGAGAGTACTAGTTCACCGCGGGGTGCTGCTTCTGCAGAAAAGTACCCATCCATGCGTTAACACGCGAGTCCGTCGGCGCATAGAGCGATGCAAAACACATTCAACGTCCCATCCAAGCTTCAAACGAGTGACTTTGGTTCTGCAGCGGCAGCTCAAAAAATGTTGGTCGTGGTAGGTATGTGATGTTGAGTCGGTCCGGAAGGCTACCTAAAAGACGATTCTATCCAACGAGGGCGGGGCGCTGTAAGTGGTGGAGGACGAGATTCAGCAATGACGAAACTGCCTCCTGCAAATCATAGTCGGGGCTGGGAAACTGGAAATTATGTTGTCGTCTTTATTGTTGCTCAGCCTCAAACTTTCAAACTTCAAACTTGACCGTCAACAATTCGAAGCGTGTTACGCGGTCGCCGGGCAATAATTCAGGCACACAAGGGACATATGCGGAAAGGGAGGCAGCATTCCACTGTCTCTATGCGTTGGATGGTTGGTTGGTGGGGTTGGTCGGTAGTTTTTGGTGCCTCCAAGTGGTCAGAGTCCCTAAAGTTAATCATGCTTTAAATTCTTCATTCGTCCCAGAGTCCCAGAGTTCCCGAGTCTTGAGTCAATCAATATCTGAATGCGGATCTTTGCCTCTGGAGCTGTGGAAGGCACCAATAACGGCCAAGTCGTTCTATTGAACAAATGACTGTTTCCGTCGTTGGGAGCACACCAAAGACCGGACTGAAACAGCCTCTACTTTATTGAGAAAAACACAGAGGCTGCGTATGTTACTCCTTGATGTGTACGCGGCAATAACCTAGAAAGGCCTTGACGAGGTTTGATCAGCTTGAATGTACGAGAGCTCTGAGCTTCGTCACAGTCCAGCCACAACTGCGGGACCGTTGAAAAGTTGGGATGCTCGCTGACCAGGGACGGGTCCGGCAACGGGCGCGGCTAGAATACCTTTATTTACTGATTAGGTTAACGCGAAATTTAGCAGGGGCGGCCTATGTTGCTGCGCATCTAATGGATCATCCTTACTTCGTACTTTGGACCATTTGATACCTGGACTTTTGCCTGAACTTCGGTTTACTTCACACAATCTACAACAAGCAGCAACGACATCTCGTGTCACTAGAGTTATCCCTCAAACACTTATTTACAAAGTCAATTGCCGTCAATTCCTTGACCACGATGAACACTGTAAGTGCTTCACCGTTGCAGAACTGCGCGAGTTCTAGCTAACTCGCTACCAGGTCAGGTCCTTCTGGTATGGCGTGCCTGTAGCCTGCGACGTTTCGATTCACTGTTAACAATAAGATACAACAGGTTTGGATGGGGCTCTCTTTGTGCTGGTACGGACCGATCCGCCTCTGAATAAACTAGCACCAATTTCCGCTAACACATGACACAGCCGGAGGAGGCGCCTACTACTTCGCCAAGAAACAGATCAATGCCGACCGAGCTGCGAAACTTGAGGAAACGCGGAGGAAGAAGCGGATGATCGACTCTCTCGAATATTCAAGCAACGTTCCTGCCCATCCTGGATCTTCTGCCACTATGGGTGGCGGTCCCGTAGGCAATGGGACGTCGCCACGGACCGATGCAGCTGGGTCTCCAAGCCAAGAAGCAAGCAGCGACCCGGCGCCAACGAGACATGCCCCGGCGACCGAAGGCCAACGCATATTCGAGAAGAGCAAGTACGAGAGTGACAAGCCGTTCAAGAGTCCGAAGGGCGACCGGTTTTCATAGTGATATGACGCCGGATGGAGGCTGAAGGCGGATGGCGCGACTGATTTTAGCTCATACCGCCGTTGTGAAGAATTCATTGTACCTATATGTTCAACCGATGGCATGATACGGACTGCAAATGTGCATGGGAACAGAATGACAACTCTACTCCAAAGCCATTGTGTTAGATCAGTAGCGACCCGTTGATCGCCAGGGCTCCTGTCACTAAGTACCGAACTTGAGCATCTGCCTACGGAGTACGCACAGTCGCTACCCAACTACTACTAGAGTGAGGTCCATAATAGCGCAATGCGATCCTCATGAGCGCTTTTGCTGGTGGTCGGGTTGAGTCTAGCAGAATGGGAAAAAAAATCTCCACAGCATCGTACGATTCTAATATGAGCCGGATGTCGCAAAACGTCATTATCTTAGCTTGTCTTTATCGAGCTACGATAAAGTAAAGACCTTGAGCTAAGGTTTGTCCGAGAGGAGAGTTTCCTGCCAAGCATCAAACGATCCCCTAAAGATGCCTAAAGATGGGGCATCGGGCGGGGTCTTCATACGAATTTACGTGCTTTTGTGGGTCTTTCTTCAGTGCAGCTCAGGCACGTCCAAGTCGCTTGAAAGCATCTCCAACCGCCTGCGAGGCTGACAAAGAATACCAGCTCCTTTTCACTTATATTCAGTCGGATTACGCACTACGATCGAACGCCTCTGGGACTGTAGGTCCCTTCAGACCCTCTACCATGACCTCACCCCAGCTTGCGATCGCCAAAATCTCCTTTTCAGCTGTTCTACTCCGGAAAGACCCGACATCGTGTGCACGAAGCGAGATCGACGAATTCCTCAGCCTTCTCGACGCGACACTCGCGAGATGTTCTCCAGCCAATGTCCAGGTTTGAGCAACACAATCCTTACAGACTTGATATCTTGTACGACCGCTAAACGGTCGTCATATATAGAAAAGCAAGCAATGGATATTGAAGCACCTGGTTCAGTCCCTCGCCAGGATCGCCGCGCTGGGCAAATATCTCGCAGCTTTGGCGGCCACTTTCAGTACCGATGTTGCAGCGAGCAGAAAGGCTCGCCAGCCATCGGCAAAGCGAAAACGGTTGCACATCCTGTATGTGCTGAATGACGTGCTGTACCATATGCATATCCGGGATCGAGACGATGGCTTTTCGTCCCAGCTCGAGGCATTTCTGCCTGCCATTGTGCACACTGCCGCCGCCTTTCCGGATTGTCCAAAGCATTTGGCGAAAATATTGAGCCTAGTCAACCTATGGGGTGAGAAGGGGTACTTCTCAACGGCATTCGTTAAGAAGCTGGAAAGCGCCGCCCGAGAAGCGCCGACCTCGCAGTTGAAGTCGTCGACACCGGATGGATCTGCAGCAAGCACAAAGACGGCTGCCGCCAAACTATCAACAGATACTCCTTTCATCATGCCTACTCTACATGGGGACCCGACTACCCCGTGGTACGATTTGCCAGCTGCAAATTGGCTGCCAGTCATTGAGCCAAACTCAACGAGACCAATGAACCCGACCATGATCAAGCCCCTCCAGTTCATGCCTGGTCCAGCCGACAAGAATTTGATCAAAGCAGTAAAGGATCTGCTTGCTGATGTGGACCGAATCTACGCAAAAGACCACCGCCTTGGCGATGACCCAGCTGAAGATGTCGATCAACTCGGCCAAAGCATCATCGTCGACGAAATTACAGGGGACATCATCAAAGGCCAGACATACTATGGCTGGTCACGTAACTTCTGTAAGAAGATGAAGCAACGGCGGAAGAAGGCGAATGGGTCACGCAGCGACAACAGTCGAGGACGAAGCATGTCACGCTCACGCTCGCGAAGCTCAAGCCGCAGCTCCTCCAGACCTGCTTTCAAACGGCGGCGAATGACAGACTCTGGCAGCCGTAGTAGAAGTAGAAGCAAGAGTCGGAGTAGAAGTCGGAGCCGTCGAAGAAGTTTCAGCAGAGGGCGACGGCGCCAAGGCTCGTACAACAGCTCACGCTCCCCGTCCCCAGCGAGAGAGCGGAGACGTCAACGATCCCGCTCAAGCTCACAAGGCTACAGTCCTCCTCCTCCTCCTCCAACAACAACAACAACAACAACAACAACAACAACAACAACAAATGAGTACAATATTCCCAACGGTAATCTCCACCCTCCCCCGAGCTGTTCCAGTCAAAATCCTCCAATGCCTTCCTTTCCACCGAACCTGCCATTTCCTGGCGTCGTTCCGCCGCCTGCACCACCAAACTGGCAGGGGCCATGGCCACCCGTTCCGCCTCCAGCTCCGATAATGGCTGGGGGAAACCAGCAATCTTGGGTGCCAGGTATGCAGCCGATGGGTGGATGGGCACCGCCGCCACAGATGGGACAGCCCCAGTACGGACAAGTTCAATACGGACAGCCTCCATATGGCCAGCCTCAGCATGGCCAACCTCAGTATGGTCAGTCTCAGCAAGGCCAATCCCAACAACACGGCAACGGCTATCAGTACGCTCGTGGGAGCAGGGGAGATCATCGCGGAGGTCGTGGTGGATGGAGAGGCGGACGTGGTTGGTGACGAAGAATCTGCTTAAGAACAGTGATTCCTATTGGTGAACAGCCACGGGCAAGACAATGAAAGCACATGTTGAGATATATTACATTCTCTTCCACGGCCCTCAGTGAATTGTCTCCGGTTTGGAAATGTGTGTGATTGATAACCTGGTTTCAAGCTGGTAGACATCACACATCTGATACAGGATCGTGCACAAGTTGCGAAAATACGGGAGACCGATGAGTACAGAAGTGTGATGAGTGTCTATTGCCGCTTATATTACATGAAGCTGGTAGACATCACACATCTGATACAGGATCGTGCACAAGTTGCGAAAATACGGGAGACCGATGAGTACAGAAGTGTGATGAGTGTCTATTGCCGCTTATATTACATGAATATGTTCGCGTAGAATGACGCATTGTCTGGTTAGGCGTACACTCAATCTTACATCACAAGCTCACTATATATGTGCCAAAATGACCTGTCGTGGAAGGACAACCAAGCCGACAATTAGAACTAGCACATGCGAGAGCCTGTCTGCCATGCTATTTTATTGTGAAGATCCATCAATCCAGGACTGACGTTTGCCGGTGCTCAGAAACACTTTTGTTGTTTTCCGAATCATAAGCACCATTGTCGTTCTCGTCTTCTTCATCCGGTTTGTCGTAGGATTCGCTGTCACCATCTCCCACGTCGTCCCCGTCGTATGTGCCACTGTCCTCATCACCGTATGTCTCGCCGTAGCCATCATCGAACTCTTCGCGTTCTTGGTCTTGGTCTTCGTCTTCTTCGTCGAATTCTTCATCGTCGCCCTCTCCGTTTCGCGACTCTCTGTCGTTACCAGTGAATGATATGGCTTCGTCTACCATGGTCTCGTCCGCCTCGTTCCCATCCTCGTCTCCAGACATGTCGCTCAGATCACTATCCAAGATATGCGCCCACGCATCATCTGGATACACCTCGCCTCCACGCTTCTCTCCATTACCCCCAGCCTCAGGAGCATCCCTCTCTCCACCCTCAAAACTCGACGGCGCGCGCCTCTTGCGGCGGACAGGGTACTTATTATTACCAGTAAGACCCATAGATCCATACGGGTCCTTCCACGACGCGCCGGGTCGGTGTCTATACCTGATCCCCTCCAGTCCCTCAACGTCCTCGAGCCCATACAGCAGCGTCGTCACATTAACAGTCGAGAACTTACCATTGCGCACGGGAACAATATCAGCGTGCTGCTTCAGCTTCGCGACCAGTGAGCTCGCATAGAGGTATCCGGGCTTCTTCGGCACGTCATTCTCATCGCCCAACCTTCCGGCCTGGATAGCCACCATCTTGGCCTTCATGTACGCCTTGACTTTGGACCAGGTCCCCTCGTACCACCAGCCGTCCCCCTCGACGGCGCACTCCTCCCTTAGCGGCGCTTCTTCAATGAGCTGCAGCAGCGGCGCGTCCGTGATATCGCATACCTGCCAGAACTTGCCGTTGGTGCAGTAGCTGTTGCCGTCCCACATGTGGCTTCGCCTCGCGTCGTCCTTGCTCATGTTGGTTATCTGGCCGTTGTGCACCACGCTTTTTACGGGCAGCCGGTGCAGTTTGAAGGCGAGGGTCTGATAAATGCGGTATTTGCTGTCGATGCGCGGGTCTACGCCATACTTGACCACGGCGTCACGCCAGGGACCGCCTTTGAACTGGTACCCCACTGCTTGAATGGCGAATTTGACGGCCGTCTCGCTGATGTAGTTGCCGATGTTTACTTGGTTGACGAGAGCGCGACGGGTCCAGATGGGGCGCTCTTCCATGCAGGTTCGTAACTTGTCCAGTAGGTCCGCAGGCACTTGGTATAGCCCGCTTGAGTTGGCTGGCTTGAGGGGGCCGGTGGGCACTGGGGCGTTGTACTGGATGTAGTGACCAAAGGCGAACCGTCCTTGGCGATTCATATTTCCTATAATGGGTTTGCCCGTGGCGTCGGTCACTGAAACTTGGGCATTCGGATTCTGTTCATAGAAGTAGTTGAATGGCGCAACTTTGTCTGTGAAATGGGGCGGCGGTATGATCTCCTGACCGGAACCTATCCCTTGATTGAGGTCCAGCTTGAACTCCCGAAGCTTGGATACTGTGATATCATGTCAGTAACCAGGTCAAGCGTGAGGACGAGAATTAACTCCTTACCGTTCATTGGTGTGAGGTGATCAGCAACCTTGGAGAGGAAGGGCAGATCTCTGGCTATGAACTGGAAGTCTGCCAAGCCCCTGTATCTGTGGCTGCCTCGGATAGCCCCCACGGCCTCGACACTGTAGGTATCGGCATTGTCCTGGAGTTTTCGAAGGATCAACCTGGGGTTATCCTGTCGAGCAACAGAGCAGACTTGGTCTTTAGGCGTGGGCTCTGGACCAGCGTCCGGTAGTGCGACGTCTCCAGAAAACGGCTCATCGCTTCCGCGTTTTCGCTTACGGCCTGTCCGCTTGGGGACCGTGATCTTCAGCAGAACGTTGTTGGAAGCCGCATTGTGTGACATGACAGGCTTTGCTGTAGGCTCATCATGACGCAACCATAGTGGCAACGAACTGCGCTCTGAGCCATCCACCATGAGCTTTATCATCCAGGTCAGAAACCTATCCAAGCATGGTAGTGCGGATGTTCGGGATATCACTTACACGGTGGAAATTCGGGTTAGGTCCGAATGATCTGATGCCATTGTCCAGGTTCTGAATGATGAATGGGTGCTCAATGGACACGATTTTCCGAGAGGGGACTTCAAAATAGGGGGCACCATCGTTTTTGGAACCTCCAGGAGGAAACAAGTTCTCTAGGCCAAGCATCGTGCTGCTTTTCGCAGGCGCATTGCCGTCCCAACTCAATTGACCTACCAAGTCTTTGCGTGGCCTTGCTTGGCGATGAGATGTATCATTACACTCGATGCAGACTGCTGATTTTGCCCCCACTGCTCAAGGGGAAGTTGTCAGGAGGCGCCCCAAATCAGCAAACACACCCAGGCGCAATTCCCTGGAATCCGAAACAAGCCCAACTTATGCCAACAGACCTTGAATCAACGCCAGATTATTCATCAGCATGAACTCAGTTTGCATAGAAGAAACCCAGGCGAGAAGGTCAAGACAAACGTGGTACACCAAGTTTTCAGTGATATTTATTCAAGAGCTACCAGAGACCTGACGGATGGTGCAAGGCTCTGATCTTAACTGCAGCTCGGATTTTGACGTCTTCGGAAATTCTGCCAGTAATGAGAAGTAAGAAAGTTCGAAGTCAAATGTTCAATGACCCATATAACCGGCGGCTGTTATTTAGGCGTGGCAGCTGCATAATGGTCCGTGCATAAAAGAGCGGCTCCAGGGTGGCTCAACCGAGTTTTGAACCACCATTGAAATGTGAATCTTGATGTAAATGCCAGGGTTTCATCACATCCAGTACGGAAGCTGACCAGATAGAGTCTGAGGCTGGTCTTTTTGATGATTGAGCAGCAATGACTAGCTGCTTATTTCATCCTACCTTCTTGGTAGCCGTCCACTATTTCCACCTTGCTTCCAGCTTTCAGTGACGATCGTGCTGTTGCTGGAGATTAGCAACCAATCACAACGTTTCCCTATTGTGCGGTGACAGGCTTGTTTAGGTGATGATGAGATAATGAGTGCGTGCCTACCAACCGCCCAGACATATGACTTGCAGAAGCAGAACGGTTCCTTTTCCTCAACTGGTGAGATTCTGTAGCATCTCCACATATGTTTTATCAACGAGCATTGCTAAAATACTGGAGCACTTATAAAGCTACTGAAGTATTAAGGGTGTCCGCTCAAGAGAACAAGGGAAGCACCTGTTGTATTCGCCCATCAGCTCCGGAGCTAATTGCCATCATCGGAGCACTTGAACCAGCTTAGCAAGATGTTTGGCATTGCTAGTTTCGAAGAACAAACTAACTGCAAGAATATTGCATGCATATGGCTCACGTATTACTGGAGTGCAGTGGTGGCGAGTATGGCTGTAGATATTGATGAGTCCTCGGTTTGTTTGAACTGACTGGAACAACATTCACATGGGTGTGGCAGGAAGGCCTTAGGCCACGTTATCTTTATGTGGTTACACAGTAGAGTTATTAATGACACCTGCGATTTTGTGGTGGTGATGTTTGGGACTTGCAAGGGGAAAAGGGACGGATAGCACTGCTGGACCTTCTTCACACACCACCATCCACGGCCTCGCAAACAACGTCAAGTGGCGCACGGCTCTTATTAAACCATTGTCCAATTCAAGTAACTAGAAGAAGAGAGACAATCATGACCAACTGCACCCATTGCATCCTCGCATCGACCGACAATAACCTTTGCCAAAATTACACTGAAAAGCTTAACAATTTTATCACCTTTTTTAATTTCTCGTTTCCTTTACCTTTTGTTTGCGAGTGCCGAATTTCTTATCAATTATCGGTTGCGGGTCCCTCACGGACCTGTAGTTAGTGACCTCGCGCCGCAGGCCGCTGGCCGCCCCCTGGAGGATCTACGGCCCTTCCACCTTACTCCGTTTCTCCACCTCCTGGACCAACATCACGACACAACGGAGAAAACATTGCCCAAGCTACTATCTCGCGCGGTCAGATGATCATCTCTGCCCAGCTCGCGATTACAACGGTGTCCATCGAGCCATTGCTGTCATATTGACCCCGGTAATCTGCTCTTGACAGCAGCCAGTGCGACACGTAGGCACGTCGCGATCCAGTTCGAGACCGACTCTCTGCTCAAGCAGCAGCATCACCACCCTTGGAATTCGACCAGTAATCCGAAGAACCTCCCACGCAATTTTCAGTTCAACTCGCGGCTGGCATTGGTTGACACTTTCGGCGGCTTCTATTTTCACCTGCCACCGACACGACTTTCGCAACTTGACAGCTCACCACCACATCACCAATTGGGTTGTTCAAGCGTGCCTGCCCACAAACTACACAAGAGCTTGCAAGCTGGTCGAGGTTCGCCCGCCGAGTAGCCAGGGCCTACGCTGTAGATCAAGATGAAGCGTTTCAGCCAGAGAGTGGTAAGCTTGTTCCCGTTTTTCAGAAGCTGCATCTTGGACTGGCCCCAGCCTTTTCTATGCTATCAGGCTGCTGCTGGATACCGAGGCTGACCATCGCATCATCCAGCTCTCACGAGGGAAGGGTGATAGCAAGACATCCAAGAAGAATAAGGACTCGAAGGATGGAACTGCCTCTCCCTCTGGTAGTTCGCGAGAAACGCAATCCCCCACCTTGACGCCCACCTCGTCGACCTCGACCCTCAACGACATCCGCAACAAGCCTTTGCCCCCGAACCAAGCTGGACACGGCGACCACGGCAGTTTGCCGGGCCAAGGCGCGCCTTCTGCGCAAGGAGTTTTGCCCGACAGATTCAACAGCATGGGACCATCATCGCCCAACGGTGCTGCGACTCCGAGCCGACATGGGTCACTGCCCCCGACCGTTGTTATCAGCCCAAGCGCACCGGTAAGTCACTGTACCATCTAAATGCAGACTGCATTGGTGATATTTGGCTCACATAGTCGCGCAAATAGCATGTGCCACCGCCTGGAGCCGCCGAAACCATGCCACACGATTTGGCGCCGCCCAAGGCTGGACAGAAGTCACTCATGTTCGATCGCCTCCATCAAACCCCCAAGGATGTTCCCGAGGGTCTTCGAACGCCCAAGAGACAGCACTCGTCGCGCTTCGATATTTCCGCGCATCGTGAGCTCGAGAAGTTGCCGGGATTCCATGAGGTCCCCCCGAACCGACGCCAGGAGCTGTTCATGCAAAAGATTGACCAGTGCAATGTCATTTTCGACTTTAACGACGCCAGCGGTGACATGAAGTCCAAGGAGATCAAGCGTCTTGCTCTACATGAGCTCCTCGACTACGTCGCGAACAACCGCCAGGTCATTACAGAGCCTATGTATCCCCGCGTCGTCGATATGTTCGCCAAGAACCTTTTCCGCCCCATTCCACCGCCGATGAATCCACAAGGTGAAGCATTTGATCCCGAAGAGGACGAGCCCGTCTTGGAGGTGGCTTGGCCGCACATTCAGGTCGTCTACGAGTTCTTCTTGCGTTTTATTGAGAGCCAGGACTTCAACACCAACATCGCCAAGGCGTACATTGATCACAGCTTTGTGCTTCAGCTTCTGGAACTGTTTGACTCGGAGGATCCGCGCGAGAGGGATTTCCTGAAGACGACTCTCCACAGGATCTATGGAAAATTTCTGAACTTGCGTTCTTTCATTCGTCGATCCATCAACAACGTCTTCTTCCAGTTCATCTACGAAACAGAGAGATTTAACGGTATTGCCGAGCTGCTGGAAATCCTGGGTTCAATCATCAACGGATTTGCGCTGCCCCTGAAGGAGGAACACAAGCTGTTCCTGACTCGGGTGCTGATCCCCCTGCACAAGGTCAAGAGTCTCAGCATGTACCACCCTCAATTGGCGTATTGTATTGTCCAGTTTCTCGAAAAGGATGCTTCCTTGACCGAAGAAGTTGTTCTTGGCCTCCTGCGATATTGGCCGAAGGTCAACAGCACCAAGGAAGTAATGTTCCTTAATGAGGTCGAAGACATTTTTGAGGTGATGGATCCCGCCGAATTCGCCAAAGTCCAGGAGCCTTTGTTTCATCAGCTGGCCAAGTCGGTTGCGAGCCCTCATTTCCAAGTGGCAGAGCGTGCTCTGTATTTCTGGAACAACGAGTACTTCTGCAACCTGGTGAGCGATAATGTGGAGATTATTCTGCCCATCATGTTCGCTCCCCTCTACGAGAACTCTAAGGGACACTGGAACAGGTATGGGTACATGCGGATGGTTGTCGCGTGTTTAACTAATGATTCTTAGGACAATTCATGGCATGGTATACAATGCGATGAAGCTTTTCATGGAGATCAACCCGCAGTTGTTTGACGACTGCTCTCATGAATACACGGAGCAGCAGAACAACGCATCAGCACGCGAGGCCCTCCGAGAGCGAAAGTGGGCAGCCATCAAGGATCAAGCAGCTGGAAAGAAGCCCAATGGCGTCTCGGATGCCGATGACAACCAAAAGCGGTTGGACTCGTTGAAGCTCGATGAGCGTCGTCCGAATACCCATGAGCGACAAAACTCGGTGGGCTCCTCCAGAAGCCGGTGATTTTTGGCCTTACATTCCCATTATTCGCGACTGGGTAGCATGATATCCCCACTGGTCGCACATGGCCTTCCATTGGGGTAACCGGTTGATGGCCGTTTGTCCTACCCAGAGTTTCGTGATTTCCATTTGTTTTCCTCACACGATAGACCTTGTCACGCGATTATGGCACTGGCTTGTGGCCCTTCACACCGCAAACTCGACTCATGACATCCGTTCTATCGCTCGTTCTCGCCTTCAACTACCGAAAATATTCCCTCACGGCCTCATCAAGCTCCATGGTTGACCATTTCGCCTTTCGCAAAGTAGGACTCGAACTGCTCCAGCGTCTCGACCCCTGAGACGATGGTAGCGATCCAATCGGCATGCTAAATACTGAGGATGCGTTTTCATCGATAGCGGCTTGGTCTCAACTGGCAGTGTCTATGGTGGAATCTGGCGTGGGATTCGTTCCACGGAGGATCTACGTGGAAACCGTTTTCTTCGGCATTTGGTCCCCCATCAGCTCGAGATAGTTCTATATAGAACGGAGAGCCTGTTGGTCGCCCAACGGCTTTGGAAGAAATTGCGACAACCCTCTCTACTTGTAATCGGCGTATTGGTGTGCAACCCAGTGGAAGACATAACTGGGAAACAAATGGCAAAAGGAGTAGATTACGATTTCATGAACTACCTTCACAGCATAACTCGTGTTATACATGGTATCTCTCAAGGTCATGGTAAATTCAAGCATGGATTTCCGCGCCATCCGTTTTGTCGACCAGCGCATCTGAAGCGGGAGTCAAGGCACAACACGAGCAAAACACATTTTCCAGGAGAAGAAGCCCACGTAGGCAACGTCATAATCACAGGGCAGAATAGTGAGCGGCCTTGGTGATGTGGGCGGCCGAGAGGGGGGCGTCTTCTCTTTTTTCTTGCGAGGATTTAGTTGACCTGTCTCGGTTAAGCCCGGGATTGGCAATCGATGGATCGATGGATCGATCGATCCCGGCGAGGGCGTTTTCAAAGAGCATCAGGGAAATGAAAGATGGCATAGGGAATTGTGCTCTATGGGAAACAAACAGTAATGACAATCTTGATAGAGTTCTCTTCCGTGACTTAATATTTTATTCATGACGTCGCATGCTTGATGGGAAGAGACGCCTGTCTTAGGTGGCTGTGGTGTTAGTTTGAGTGATAAAAGATGGATAAGGTGATGAGGCTCGTGCAGAGCGTGGCTTCTAGGACACATTCGGCATTGTATTGAATTGATCCTGTGTCTTCAGGCTGTAATTGACCAAGCGGTTCCACATGGCTGGAGGGAGACCAGCTACTTGAATTGTTCTGCGTTGGCATGCCTACCTAACGCCGCGGCAAAGCACGATGGCCATCGTCAAGCATTTACGCCAGCATAGATCGACTTCCTCACAAGCCAATAGAGTGAACCCGGCGCACCTGTATAGCGGGCTGGGAGGAACCTAATTACCCAAGGGGTTACCGGAAGTCCTCCAAGGTGCGCAGAACGGGGTTATGAAAGAGGTCTCGGTCCTTCACAGCGCTATCAATAAGAGGCATTCAACGGCCTACCTGAGGGTAAGTCGACGATGAAATCAATATCGCTTGATTTAACGTGAAATTCGCTTGGGTAACTACCAGAGGTTCCAGATGCCAGGGATAAGGGGGATGGTTGCGAGAGTCCGCATGGCATACACGACATGGAGCTTGTGAGAATGGGTGAAGTGGTACATATTAACACTCAGAGTTGAGATATATGCTCAACCCCTAAACTCTAGTGAGAGGCGTTACGTGGCGGATATAACATTATATTTCTCCATGCTTCAGCTTACTAGACGTGATTCGGGTGACTTATAACTCGCCAGGGCCACGACCGTCCGTTGATGTTCTGGTCACGACTACCTATGACAAATTAGAAGGTGGAGTCCAACTACACACATATATTGACAGGTTATAGAATGGGATGAGGTGCCCGCGTACACGTCGGCAGTCTCAGTTCAATGGTTATACCGCAGGGTCAACTCTAGGTGTGTTTGGACTCAGTACCTGCCTGTAGCGATTGACCAATGGAGACTACACTTCAATTGCCTTCCGTTCGATTACATTACGCGTTTAAAAAAACACTTCAAACTTCAAAGTACCCTAATATTTACAAATTGCATGACTCTGGTTCTTTGAGCCGGATACGAGCTATGGAATATTCTTTATGTGTTTCGGCAATAGGCTGGCAACCAACACCCGCTTGAGGAATACAGAAAGTATACTCATGTCATTCCTTTGCTCATAGTATTTAAAGGGCTTTGAGGGCCAGCATGCATGTTGAGGTTGCTTGCGCCCCTAACCAGCTCCGAGTTACGACAAGATGCCCTTCCACTCCTGGTCTTGCTTTTACATGATATACAAGCGGTTATTCCGACCATTTGAATCCGTAGCTCACTCTTGATGATGATGTGCTGGTTGCATTAGCTCATATAAGGAAGTGGGCGAGAAGCGGTGGAAATTGCATAATAGAGCAGGGTCCATACCTTCAGTGTTCAACATTGGAGAAATCAATCGAAGCCCTTCCTCGTACTAATATATACGACTTCTCACTTAAATGGACTAGGAGACTTACGATGATACTAGAAAACATACATACTTTGTGGTTCGACTTGAAATTTCAATTGTCGCTTAGCATCATGGAGAGATACTAACAAAACATACCAAAAGGATTGAAAGCTGGACCCTGGGAAGATATCTATCAAAAACGAATGTTTAATACTTATAAACGATGAATCTGCTAGACGAAAGACTGAAGTTGGTACCTGGGAACTGCAAGCTTGCCCAAGGACACTTCGTAGCCAAGAGATCACACTTGCGTACTCATAAAAACCAATCGATGCCTCGACCAAAATTTTGGGAAGACCCAGGTAACAGATTTAATATACGAAGTTTAGTATAGCATATAAAAGACTTGGTAAGGGAGATGTAACGCTACACAGCGCTGTCTCCTGATCGTATGCGACTTGGGTAACTACCCCTGGCAAGTTCTTATAAAGGTGAGAAGCGCCACTATGTGACCTGGCTTACTTCTACATGGGTCATTAAACGCTCAAGCTAACCGGTCACTTAGAAGAAGGCGGTTAAGCATTCGCTGATGATCATGAATAATACTATTTGTAAAAACAGCCAAGAAAATGGAAGTCGTACGTGGTAAGACGAATATATGCTAACCCGGCGATGACCTACCCACTGTAACGTGCTTCGGCCCTGGAAGCTGTGCGGTCTCTAATAGAAGGGGGACGCATTCATGGGATTCAAATGCGGTGGTCATAAAATGATGCCTCGACCTTAGCTGTCTTCGTCGTCGATCGGGGTTTTGAACCTATGTTATGAGAAAAGGGAAGAAAATAGAAAATAAAGAAGGGTTGGGGGGTATGACCTCCAATTCGCATTCAATTGTGTTAAGAAACTTTTTACGATATAGGGCGGCTCGACATCTATCACGCTCGTCCGCAAAAGCTGTTACGGTCCTTGATAATTTACTTATCTTTGAGTTGGATTTAACTATAAATCTCTTAATCTGCCCGTTCTATAATTCGTTATATTGAAGTTCGTGGGCAGTGAAGTTGATATTCATCCTCCAGTATGCACCTGGAAGGTTGATGTCAACTGCAAGCGGTGGGGCCACAGACAGGCCGGCACGTCATGCCGCTGACAGGGGTGCTTGTTAAGAATTTCATTGAGAATGATATCGTGTATGGGCAATTGGTATAGTAGTTCATATGTACTTAGTGCTGCATAAGATATACGTATGTACCTTCGAGCCGCATCTTCGGGAGGGGTGGCAGATCAGCAGGGACTTAGCTCACGCATGCTACCAGTCCTCTTATTTTGGGAAACTGATTTCTGAGCTCTTCCTCTCGGCTTTTCCTCAATGATCTGCACCAAAATTCCTTCATGTGTGCGAGTTGAAGGATTATACGTTCCATGTGCGCACCCATTTGCACAAACTCCTCACGCACCCTATGGTATGAGACGACGTCGATAGGGGATGATCCCAACTTCCGATGAGTTTGCCCCCGGGTGGTGATCTCTCAATCCTAGATGACCATGCTTCATAATCACATAATGTCATCCCGATGATATTTATTGGAAATGGCACATGCGCCATCTTGGTCTTGAAATTAGGGTAACAGTGTCTCGTTGAGAAGGCTGAGTATCTACAGACACTTTATACGACCAAAGTGAAGTGGATTAATTCCAACAAGACACCACAACACATCACGTAAAGATAAGATGGGTTTTAGGTCGAATCATAGAGACACAATATTACACTTCGTTGCCCGAATCGCTTTCCACGCCTGCATAGCTCGGCTATACGAAGGTGGCTTTGGGTAGTCTCCGGGATCATTGTCAATGACTTGATCAAGATCGCCGCCATACCACCCATAGTCGGGTGACTTTAGGGACGCGCAAATAATTTCAACTGGAATGCCATGTCATCATAAACGGAATACACCGTAGAACACACACCTATTCCCAATTCTCGCCACATGGAGTTTACACGTAACTAGGTATCCATTCCCTCCGATGTGGTCGGTGGTTTACGGCTTATCAGCATCCGCCGGTGCCGAATAGAACCATCGCATCAGGTCCAATGCTGTATAGATCTGGGGCTATCACTCTAAAACCAACTACTTCAAGGAGTAAACTGACTGTGCTAGGATTTTACTCCTACGGATCGCCGCGGGTGGTTGTGGGTATGAGTCGCTTCCTTTCATCGTAAAGAGACCGCACGTTTGTCAGACAAACACGATGCAGACCTCACGTGTGCACCCCAAAAGACTATAGAAGGTGAGGATGAGCAAAACACACACAGAAAGGAGTATATATCAGCCTACAGTATCCTAGCCTAGTTGATGGTTCCATGGGGAGGAATGTGGAGGAATCTAGCGAGAGCTGGAACATGGGGGGTAAGCTGCTGGATAAGCATACTGGCAGAGTCGCGTCAGCAAGGTGTGAGAGGCAGGCAGCTGACTTACATGGTCAAAAACATTAGTACGCATAGCTCTAATCTGCTTATTGGCCAAATTATACGATCATGTTATGCTCTTGGCTAGTCACGGTAGGATCAAAAGATGAACAACAATTCTATGGAGCCGCTCAGAGACGCGCTGGAAAGACTGCATCGCGTTGCACTTACTACCTACTCTGCGTCGTTACCATGACACTTCTACCACAGTAACTGACTTACACGTAAGGTTGTTGTTTACAAAATCTAGTTCATGTTACACAGCCTCCACTTACTATCCAGCTGCGCCCACTTGTGATGTCCGCTTATATCGTACACAATTTGTCAGTCTGCTGATCTTCCTGACTCAGAGCATACTGACCAGGTGAGACTATGGTCGTTGATCAACGTCGCAATCGAGCTGACATGTTGGTCAGCCTCGTTTATCAGAACGACAGACCGAGTCTCTTGCGGACTCTGTTCCAGTTACAATCTCTAGCTCGCTTCAGCTTGCAACCTCATAACCAGGCACCCACCCCATCGACAGTATACAGCTGATAAAACATAGTGCAATGGGGGCCCAGTGGCATCGATGGCGGTTGTGCAATCTAGAAAATGCCACTTAGGATTTTTGGAACTATGGTTTCTCCCCCTGGGCGCAGAAGCCGATCTATCGACCCAGGCGGAAATGCAGGTGAGATGGATTCCATGGGGGCCATTTTCGCCTCGCCCTGGCATAAAGATCTACATATCCATGCATCGGCATATCCCCCCTCAACGGCCCCCATACATTCATGCAATATCGGCCTGTGGCGTTTGTCCACGCCGCCTGTGCCGCTTAGCAGCATCACAGAGCCAATGCCAACCGCGAGAGAGAGCATGAGAAGGGCACTCTGGCCATCTGCGCAACGTAGAATGCAACGCTACTGAGAAAGAATGTGAGGCCCCCCATGGCTTTCGGCTGCATGGCGATCGTTGAAGAATCGCATGTTTTCGATCAACGTTGCCGCTTCCTACGACGTAGTATGCCGCAACGCCTTCCCACAACCACAACACGGCACGGAGTAGAAGATACGGGAAAAGACTGGTCATATGGTAGCTCGTGTAAGTCGTAAAAGGAGAAGTGGACATGAATAACCATAAGTATTAGCCACGAACCGGATTGGGGGTTCAATATATGCAAGCACTTTGCCGCGTCGCGATATGATGTAACACCCTCCGGGCAAGTTCCGAGAGGTGATTCTGCTCGCGGGTTATGTGGTGGAAATTGGGAACAGTGCCTTGTTTATAGTGTAATTGTTTTTCAATCTACTCAGGCTGAGGATGCGTACAAAAGGAAGAAGGAATGCCCTTGGCAAACCCATAATCCCAAATCCAAATTAGTCATTTCGAAGATAACAAAATCCAATATCTCTTCCCCATAATTTCATCTCGAGCTTATTCCGCACACACCATAGCCTCGCCTGGTCTGTCTTTATGCTTCGGATCCGCCCGGGTCCTACGGCTGGCCAATTCTATTTCTTCAATAGCTACTCATTGAGCCTCTCCTCGTCAACCCCAACCCAACACACCACCAACACAGCCATTTGGCAAACGGGGCCGCCGGCACATTCTTGTCACCACGTTACCATGAGAGGGAGATGCTCACGGCAGACCGCCCTCTTGATGGTGACCGGCTTACTGTTTCTGCTCAGCCTCGAGTTCGCAGGGGCAACCCAATCGGCAGCCAGCCAATCCGAGACTAGCAGGGAACCGATCCTCAACGAGGCTAAGGACGTGGACCCAATTACTAGATGGCACCTAGACTGTTCCTGCGCGTCCAGAGTTGGGGCATGTCTCCAGAACGCTTGTGGTGCCAGCTACGCCGACTGCGGCGGCGCTTGCCAGTGTGCGGCCGATGGACGGAGCTGGACGTGTCGTCCGATTGCGAGTTGTTCGTCCAGTATTATGGAGGCGCTATGCGCCACTAGGTCGGGACGAGGCGTTCAGTGCCAGTGCAGGGCTTTGAAGTGATGTGACGAGAGTCGATTGACGAACCGCCCCATTCGTAACATGCAGGAAACATGGAGTCCGCGGAGGAGAAAGGAAAGGATTCGCCATGTGGCGTGCAAGGGAACGATATCAGACATGGGACGGAGAGTTTTTTGAGGTTTCGGGGCTCTTTCCCGTTCGCAGGGGATTGTTTCTCGTCCTCGCGATCCGGTCGATCATACAATTGGCGCCGGGGCGGCCTGAAGAACATCACAAGTCAGGATGGTGTGTTCAACTGCTGTCTCAAATGCCTCTTGGAACCCATAGTCAACCTGGACGATGATAACTCAGGGTCCCGACTTCAAGGTTCCTACAGGTGGATAGGTAGTCAAATCTGTGGGCTGTTGCCCCGGGTTCCAATCTTCAGATGATCTCTAAGGATCTGCAGGGAACTCAGGCCCGAGTGATCCCGATTACAAAACGATATGAATACCCTTGAATCTGGACGCAGAATATGGGAATATGTTTCATAGGGGGCGGGAATGATGGCACGATGATGCTCAATCGATAGATTCGGCTGACTAAATTTACACCGAATGCTACCCTTAGTTCAGCTGATGGCTCCGAAGCGGCGACCAAAAAAAGGTTTTGTCCAAATATAGAATTGGCAGATGGGGCTAAGCTGCATTGAGTATGGAGCAGGAATGGTGTGAGACCATTGGGCAATCTTCATCAGATGTCGGTAACAAGAAAAGTCTCCACCTATGGCACTGGCAGTGACGCCATCGGGTGCCAACAGAAAGCCGTTTTGCCACAAATACTATGTTATCATTCCTCCTGTGCAACCACATCAAGTTTGTATTAATGCACAATGACAGTATCGGCAGCGACTGCGTAGCGACTGAGAAAGTTGCGAATTGTCTGACGCAGTGGGGAGTGAAATGCTGGACAGTGGTGTTGCAAGATGCTCGAGAAACGGAGAAGGAAGGAACGTACAACGTATCAAATCGCGCGTATATGTGTCGAAGCAAGTTTGGTACGAAAATAAGCCGCAAATGAAGCTCACTGTACAAGCCCTCTGCAATTCAAAATGATCAGCGGCAATTGAATCGTGATGTGCTGGTTTGATGCTTGTCTTGAAGCAGTTCGCATGTCAAAAGTGTTTGGTGTGTTTGCCATCCGGGATCCAGTTGGGTCTCGGGCCTTTTTAGGGCTTGTTCACTGACATCCCAAAAAGATCAGACAAACCGCCAGTGGCTGCCAAGTTGTCGTTTCATGGGCCCAGCGGCTGACAGTCCATTGAACATTGACGCCAGATCGTGTCGCTTGGCAAGGCTTGGTGCTGGGAACATTTCGAAACTTTCGATGCCCCCGGATGTCATGAGGTACGGCTCGTTGTGCATCCTTAGATTGGTCGCCTTCCGTCCGGAAGAGACCGAGCTAGTGCAGTATGGGAAGAAATTGGAGGAGCCAAGATGGGATCATAAAAATGCGTCCATGGATTTTTTTTATTCCCGCAAATTGCAAAGCACAAAGTAAAGCAGGAAAGTCGGTCTGTGGGTAAAGGCGACGTCTATGGCGATGATTTGTCGATGTCGTGACGCTACGATATGGAAAGGTGTGGAGGAACTGGTGAATAGCATGTCGCAAGTTATTGGCTATGCAGTGTGCTTCAAGCACGTCGGGGGCTTGGTTCCGAGCTTCGAGAGTCTGATTGGCCCTGGGAACACGTTTCGTCTCCTTTTTTCCACGTTGAAGAACCTGGTCGGGGTTCCGCTTGGCTTTTTCGCCCACACGATAAGATTTATTAACATTTGGATCTTCCGCCGTGGGAGAGCGCAACACCGGCTTATGGTAGGTTCAGATCTGGGCCATGACTTACATGTAATTGGCGGTGGAGAGATCACTGACCCCGGCTGCTGCTCACAACTTCACATTTACAGCGATACATGCTATGCTTGAGGGCCAATAATACCCACAGCTGGGTATCACAATCTTCTGGAAGGATCGTGTTTTGCACAAAACTGAACAATTCGCCCTGTCGACCACATGGGTATGAGGACATTTGGACACTGCTCGGAGTCAGAGGAGGGCTCACACAATGAGTGGCTTGATGTAGGCAAGTAGGCAAGCGGGATGCAAAGGTGGTCAGCCGCTGGCCGCCGGATCGCTCATCAATCAGTATCACAGTGCAAGGCTCCGGGCATGCCTTTGTGAAAGCGACGACGACGACCCGGTGGGGTAACAGCTACAAGAGATCTGCCAGTATCTCATCGTTCGCAGCAACCAGGGCACGTGCGGGTTATTAGACGGCCAGTCAAGTTCAACCCACACCCATTTGTTTCTCAATGCAATCAATTTATTCGATTAAGGTTCCCTGACCAAATCCCCACACATTAGTCGAGCGATGGCGACATGCCCGTGTGCTTGGTTCGGAGGACTTTGCAATTATCTACGTAGACACTATGCAGTGGTCCGGTCGGCAATAGATAGGGCAGGCTTGAGGCGCAAGCGCACGCCAGTGGCGCTCCTCGTGCTGTTCATTTCCTACTGCACCGGGCTTTGACGCCTTTTGGCTTTGGGCCTTCTGGTCGTTGAGTGTTCTCAGCTGTCCCGTCGTGGCCTCCTCGTCGTGAGGAAAAAATCCCAACAGGGTGGAGGCTTTCTACTTCTTTCGCGCCAGCAGGGTACGAAGGTTAGAGCTGTCATAGCTGGCCAATCAACCCCCCAGTTTGTGCTTCGGTAATGTATATACGTACCCGTCTCCATGTCCTGCTCAGGTGAAGCCTCCATGACACACCCCCGGTCTTCGGGTAGACCAGGAGTGAGGTCGTGGTTAATGGGAGTGAACAATTCTTGGGGGGTCTTGCCTCTTTGGGGCACGCATTTCCTGAAGCCGCTCGTCGGCCAGCCAGCAGCCGACCTCTTGAGGCAGGTGGCGGCCACCCTGGACCTGCCTGGGCCAAGCTGGAAAGTAGGATAGTTCAACCTTGGTGGCTGATGACGAAAAATAGACTTGAAATGCCAACAGATGAAAATAGAGGTGGCTATGAGGGAGCACTGCTCTCTCTCGTGTTGGAGCATTGAATTGAATCCATTCGCCCGCATACTTATGGCTTGCTCGTCGTCCATTTTCTCGTAACATGCCCTGATGGATCTCATCGCCCTGAAGTTATCGGATTTCTTCCTCTCTTGAGTCAAGCGATGCTGCTGCATTTCCGAACTGGCCAGTGCATGCGACCTGTCTTCAACGCGCGGCAGCCACACCATCCCCGTTCGCAATCCCCATGTTCTATATGAAACGCAGATATTGAAGCCATCAAGCCAAGGCGCCAGACTCTAGCCATTGTCGTTGGGGGTCGTCGTGCCAGTCGTCTTGCCGTCGTCGTGCACAATTCTGCCACGTCTGCATAAAGTCGCACTCCCGACTCGTCCTGTCGTCTTTTGACTCGCTTCGTGCCGCAAACGAAGCGCAACCCGTCGTCTGCTCCGTGGCCGAGCGTTTTAGCCCACTTGCTCAGAATTGCTAGGTCCAGGGGTCGATAACTAATACACTTGATAGACCCCCAGACCCCTGGCTTGGTTGTCTGAGTGGATTGCTCAAGTACCCGACTTACATACATAGGCACACGTACGGCCTCCACTCTCATCCTTCCTCCCTCGCTCGAACATCTGCTCGTCTTAAGGTCCAGCGATCCGCGCGAGTGAATCCCACCTTAGCCTTCTTCACTTCGATTGAGGAGCTGGTCTTCACAGCAAACGCTTACCATTACTGCTGTAGACCAGACTTGTTCTCTGTCTCCTCCACCAGCCAAAACGCAAACGGGTCCGCACTGCCGAACACAATACTTTCGCTATGTCTCTCGTGGAATGCCCCTTGCTTTCCCGGGAACAAAACCCCAACCAGAAGAACATGGACGAATCTGAAAACTCTACTACCGTGTCCTTACACGAGAAATCCTGCGATAGCTACACCACCCACTCAACCTACGACGAAGACGCTCTGGACGAGTTTACCGACATGGACGAGGAATGCATCATGGGGCAAGCAACTGTCATGGACACCACCAAGGACTCGAAACGAGCCTCCGTGGTGGAGGCGCCGACGGTCCCTCAAAGGAGTAGCCTGAGGGCTTCCAAGATATTCGACAAGCTTAGGCTCACCTCGATCGAGTCTGCCACACAATCATTGGCCTCTACCCACGAAATGTACCTGTCATCCGAGGAGGATGCATCGTCCTCCGCTGACGACTTTTCCGACTACGAGTCTGACACAGCCACCGACGAATCACCAGAATCGCCAGTACGGCGCCGCCGGAGCCACGAGGATACCGCTAAGATTGTATCTGTCGTCTTCTCTGGCAAGCCATGCATCGTCGAACTGCCGAGAAGAGCGATATCGCCCGTCTCAGTTGAGACACGGCCGCAAACCAGTGGCGCCGAGTCGCAACGACCGCCGCGTCAACCAATGCGGCAAAGTAGCCTGTTCACCACCACCACCCTGCCAACCCAACGGCCGTCCTTCCTGAATACTGACCCCTACGCCACCGGAAACTACTGTATGGATTCGCCTAAAGACGACGAGGTCGCTAGTCCGCGAACGCCCAGGAATATGGCCGTGTTCAGAGGAGTCTCCCGGACTTTGAGCTTGGTCAGAAAGCGAAGTCGGCACACCCTGAACCAGTTTAACAAGAACGGGGCCGGGGACAGTCCTACTTTAACTTCCTCGTCCTCGACGTTGGATCTTTTACAGACCGTGACAGCTCCTGAAGCACCGCCGAAAGAGGAGGAAAAGCTTGCCGAAATTGTCACATCGCCTACTGTCATGTCACCACAATCACCTGTCAGCTACAATGACATTATCAAGGCTGCCACCCGGGCGGCGAAGAGAAATACCACTTGCGCAACAACTCCATCACAACCCATATCACCAATGTCACCCATCAGCCCGGCGACACCAAAGAAAGGACTACTGAAAGGTCTCAACATGAATCGACGACGAAGCATGAAAGCATGACGCGCGCTCGGATTTACCTGGCAACATTCTTTGCAATTACTTAATAGGGGGGCATCATTCTGGCGTTTCACGAGCTCATGGCATGGCGTTCTCCGCGGGCGTTCGGAATCAGCATTGGACATCCATTGGGTTATTCCACTCGTTATTTCATTTTTCCTACTTCTCATTTGATATCCCAGCCATTTACCACACCCCCCAACATAAATGTACATAGTCGACACGGCGGGGGAGAGGCCAAGAGTGCCAAAGCTCACGAGAGCCGGTGG
This sequence comes from Pseudomassariella vexata, assembly GCF_002105095.1. Lineage (NCBI taxonomy): Eukaryota > Fungi > Ascomycota > Sordariomycetes > Amphisphaeriales > Pseudomassariaceae > Pseudomassariella > Pseudomassariella vexata. The sequence continues at coordinate 3,460,758 of NW_024467956.1, read as the reverse complement.
GGAGTAATATGACGAAATAGCATTCCCAACCATACCTTCGTCATCACCTCATTTTTGCCTAATAGTGATAAATCGGCTGCTCTATTGTATCGGAACATGCCAAGTTGAACGTGATCACCCCGAGTTCCTCAATGCAACGTAATTACCAAAATTTTCGCCAGGGCCATTACCCCCAGTAAATCCCATGCCGATCATGGTGTGAAACAGGCCGGCAGCATAGGCCCTGTGAGTGCACTGACATGAACCCTGAGTCGCCTTAGCTACACCATAAGTACATACATACATATGCATACCACGTCCTTCAGGAACAGGCAGTTTTCCTGCGCATCCAACCTGAGGTCCAAAAAGAAGGCCATCTCCGCATTCGCACGAAGCCCGAAACCGGCGGATGCAGATGATTCATTGGCTGCTCCCTCCTACTTGCTGTATAACTACTCTGCTTGCTTGTTCATGTAACCGGAGAATTTAAAGTAGATGCAAGTTATGGACAACGTGGCTGCATCTATTGTCTTAACACAACAGCCCAAGATAACGTTGTCTCGTCACCTTGCTTGCCTAAACCAGCCAATGCGGCAACGGCTTTCGCAAAAGGAAACTCTGCACCTCATTCCATGGTGCTTCCGTGGTGCTGCATAACGATCAGCACAACATCCCACCAATCCACATCGACCGTGGGGGAATCGGCCTCGCAATTTACTCAAACAAAAAGTCACGCTTGCGGCAGGATCGCACCAACGAGGACGGACGGACGGTTTAGTACGAGTCAATCTTTATTATCATGAGATGATAATGTGGCCATGGGGGCGAAGGATACCAGCTGTCCTGCTTATTTCGCATGAAATCAAACTCTTCGGAATGAGGCATGAGGCAAATGATTGTTGTCATTAGGTTTGTTAGTGCCTTGATGACAGTTGCGCACTTTCTCTTCAAGGGCCTCAAGGGCATTCATCGGAGGGCCGTCGACAAGCACGAGCGGTACTCCGTTCCTTCCACAAATAATGGACGACGTGCTGTGCACTACATCTAGACTACATGTGCACTGCATTGATTGCATTCCCCCGGGAAGAAGCTTGCATACTCGGGGGGGGTTTTCCCGGGCATCCCATCCCTAGGCATTTCAATTCGGGGTATAGCAACGAGGTTTGCAAGGTCGCATAGTCAATGACAGGTACTCGGTCAAGATAGACGTGGCACCGACATACTATGTAACTTCTCTGTCGTTTCTTGTCGCATGAACGTCCAGTCGAACCTTGTTTCAAATCCAGAGCCTTGCCCAGGCTCTTCCTTTTCTCTGCCCTACCTTATCATATGTCAACCCCAATTGATTCCATCTTTCATCTTGAGCTCGACAAGGTCGTTCGGTCTTTTCGTTCGTAGCTGCTACCCTACCTCTCCAAGTGGATAGATTTTGACGACTACTGTAAGCTTAAAGGGGTCACCGCCCACCCTTGCTTCCCTGTGACGACTCAGTTTCCAGAAGTGAAAGGCCGAAACAAGTCTAATCTTCAGAAGCGACAGACGTGACGGCGAGTCCGAAACAAAAGAACCCACCCCTTCGAACCGGATGGCGAGGTGTGATGGCTTCCTATCTGATAGGTAGGCTAGGTAGCATTGCGATTCGTCGAAACATCCAGTAAATCTCCTTTCCCTACCACCCCGCGGTCTAGTCTGGGGTAGCTTACCCATTGGCCCACAAGGGAGTCAATATGGCACAGACATCCCAGCCAACCAGGAGATCCACGCTGGCAAGTCCGTAGTGCACTAACAATTCTCCTGGGAGCCAATGAAACCGACCACAACCCACCGCTGACGGCAGCCAGGAGGCGAACAGATGTTTATACTACGTTACCAGGATGAGGGTTTCTGCAAGCACTCTAATAATGGCTGAACGTGAGAAGAACCACCCTGGCTGGCCATGTGACTGTTGCTAATTCGCGTTCATAAGTCCGTAGTTATCGGAAAGGCGCCTCGGGTTTGGTTGGAAGGAGCCTGTTCGCAATTGTCGGTTTCGACTTCATTTCTCTACCGCATGGTGCATATTGGAAGAGCTTGGACTGCATGCCGATTCACGTTGGAGCACGATGCTGTCATGAGCTTGGGATTGGCATCGGAATGAAAGTCATTGGGATTGTGGCATATCGTCCATGGACGGAGTTGGTCGTGATAATGCAGCTAATTTCACTAGTTTTACCAAAGTGAGAAGTTGTACTAATAATAACCAGCATTGAGTTTGACATCTACACGTAATACCATCGCCCCATCTGGGCTCACTGACGCGCGACTCAACTAGATGCTGCATGTACTCTGCGAACTCGATGCGAACCCCACCAGCTACCACTTGAAGTTCCAAACACGTGAACCGGTGCGTTCGGAGCACCGTAGTTGGCAGAATGGCATGATGGTTGACTCGCTCATTGGCTAGATAAGTCAGTTGGCTGGGCTGCTGCAAGTCACGGTGATCTCCAGATCAAGCAGCGATTAAGTTCAAGCTAGTCAACGGCATCCCGCTACCCAGCCCATCGATACACAGGCAACTTCCGTAGCCGTAGAAATCTTGTGACGGAGAAAACGGAGACACAAATAGACTCGGAATCAAGTCAGGGTGTTTTCGGTCTACCCCCTCCTAGGATAATGAGTCTCAATATAAACGTTCGCTTTGGTAATAGTATCTGATCTGATGACTGGACAGACAGGCGCCCCCCAGATGATCACTGACCCCCCCCCCCGCGTCGCCCGCCGTGTCATCCTGTCATTGAAGGGGTGGGGGAACGGGGCCGGGAGCGGCATTGAAGGCTTTGGAATAAGGTTGATGGTGAACCTTGAATCGCCAACCTCGGTGCACTGCTCATGTCCAGGGGGTTGGGTACCTGGCTAGCTTTCATCAATCGACACACTATCGAAGTCAGCCACTTACCATTAATAAAGCAAGTTAGGTCATAGCTCATACCTCTTATCTTTCATAATCTAGCAGGGCACATGAGGAGTATCTTAGCACATGCCATCCCAAGCTCCTGGGTATAACTTTCCAGTCCGGCGAACGCCACGTGTGCATAATTTGGCACTGATGAGATTGTCATCAACCCCGTGCCCCCAGATTGAATTTACGCACCGTCCACCCGAGGCCCATGCTTTGATTTTCCGTCATGCGCGTAGTGAGGTGAAGAATGACGAGCGGATGTGTCAACTAAGCCTTGTCATAGTGGTTTGTGCTCTACTACTTTCGCGCCGTAACGAGGGGCAGTTGCTAGTTTCCCAATCTAGTTACAACACCTTTTTCGGCGTGGTTCAACAGAGGCTCAAACACATCCGCAGCGGTCAGTTCATTGGGACCAAAGCTTACGAGGTAACGACGCTGTTTTCAAAAGGAGACAGCTGAAACCTCACGAGGGGACACGATGACTCCCAGGTCTCCGAGCTATGCAGCTTCAACATCCTGGCCCCATCCTGATCTCACCGCTATGCCCTTGGAAGTAGTCGTGGGTTCCGGATGCGTGGTTCGGCAAGGCTGGATGGGGTCTTTAGCATAGACCGAGACAACGTGGCGTAGCCGCGTCTCAACTGTGTCGGATAGCCGGTCAAAGGGATGGAATGTGACCGATTTATCGGAAGCTGTCAGGTCTGGTTGAAGCTACGATTTTCTAGGTGTTGGGGCGGCCTATGTTTGAAGGGGTCGAAAACAAACCGTGATCGGTCTTAGTACGGAGAAATCGTGCGACTTGGGATAGGTTCATCGAGGGTGGAAGTCTAGCAGCAGGGATGAATATTCAGGGCTGGATCACTTGGAATTTCTGGCGATAACGAGCAGTCGTGGGTACTACCGGTAAGTAGCGTATAACTGGATCTCAAGAGGCTTGTGAAGGGCGAAAAGACAACGGATACGCCGCAAGTTGTGGAGAGACGAGTACCGTTTCTCTCACTGTAGCAAACTAGTCCCGAATTGAGATGGGGTTTCAGTAATCGAAAGAGACTTACCGATTGCCACTATTTCATGAGAATAAATGTTTTATGATCAACTGTTTCCTAGTACGACGATAATGTCAAAGGATGAAGGTGTTCCGTTAGCAACGCCGTTGGAAGGTAGTTGGCATCTGGCTAATATCAGCCTTTATGCCAATAGATATAATGATTTCTCCGCTCATGAGAACCCGATGCATGCCAAACGGGGGTCCTTCTAGCTGCGTTACTACTGCACAGTATTTAGTGAGGTCGAAGTTGTCGAAGTTGTATACTTGAAATCATAAGCGGCTTGTCAGAGTAGTTCATCATCTATGTGAAGCGCAAAAAGCCAGCCAGGGACGACCTCGTGTGAGATATTATGTGAAGAGTCACCCACCTTTAGAACCTAGACTCCTGGATATACGATATGGGTAGATTCATATGAACTGCGTTTTCGTCCCTGGAGTGTAGGATTTTCATCACATGAAGTTTATAATTCAGGCACTGTGGCCTTGTATTGAAGCTGAAAAGGGGTTAAGTTTCACACGAAAGCGGTCTGTCCCAAAGGAATCTGGTTGTACCATCTTTCCTGAGAAATTCGGGTTAGTAAGGTAGGAAGAGCTGGGATAGGTAGGAAGCTTCTAACCAAGCAGAGTCAACCGCTACTTCATATCTGCATCATTCCGTTTTCCACATAATATTCCAACATGCAGTGGAACGTCCAGTGGTAGCCTCCCTGGATTGAGTTGACCCCACCCGAGATAGCCAAACTGAACGGAATTGTAATTATAGGGAAGTTATACAACCTAACAACGAGGGTATATCTGCAAATGAATGGTTATTGTGGCAACAGTGAAATGCGTTGCTGGTGTGAGAGGCAAGTGAGTATCTCTGCGTCGTGACATTCTTCGTCGTAGTATCTGTCAATGAATTCATAATAGCAGAGAGCTTTGAAAATAGCCAAAGTCAACCAGCAACAAAACTACATAAAAAAGTTTAAAATGACAATGCTATGGTAAACCGAGTTGCAAGATCGAGAAAATCTAGCCTCCTATCTCATCACGTGGACATGGACGAGTTATGGATGTTGGTCTGCATCGTAGCCGTGCTGTAAGTTCTATTACCCTCGTTGCGGCGGTATGAGGCGACACTTCGGTACTACGGTATGCCTATGGACGACGCATATCTCTTCTGCGATTTACCCTTCCGGCCTATTCAACCATCTCCTCTGGATTACGATTACCTTCTTTTCCGGGGCATACTACTTTGCCCTACCGAATCGTCGGGATTTACTCTACGTGAGGAGCTTGCGTCACTCTGTGCTTTTCGTGCTTAGATAGTACAATGGCAAGAGAGCTTAGAGCGGAAGTCTCAGCATCCTCATGATAAGGCGGTGATATTAGCGAGGCTGCTTCACGCGTTCAAGAAGTCGCAGGAGGCCATAATAGGAGTGTGGTACAACAAGATACAACAGCTAGGGTACTGTTTCTTGGAGGCGTAGTACGCCGGCGGAATCACAACCGATCTCCTGAAGACGAAATGGGCGATGCCCGTCCAGCCTCAGATCCCAACCCTTTTGATTTCGAGGTCTTCAAACAGTACGGCAACCGCTGGATCTACGCGAGCAAAAGCAGTTCTGCAGATAAATTTGTTGCGTGGAGTCAGTCGGCGACGATGTGCCTGGCGACGCTGTGGGCAGCCTGGTCGATGGCGTGTCGGGAACATAGGTGGACGGCAGGGGAATGTGCTGACTGCGCCCAGTACACAGTATAAACATTTGCCTGAACTGCCTGATCTGAAAACGCGACGTTATCTTCAGTTCTAAGTCAACGCTGCTAACCCTATCGGTAAGCTCAGCTGCCCCCTCCCAGCTAAGTCAGTGCTAACTATATGTGCGTATTTCCAGATGCCGACAATGCAGCAAACACCCCGGTTGATCTGACTGGTGTGTGAGGAGTAGAGGAAAACGGAGGGGTTCGTCGCAGGGCTCGATATCGAGCGCAGCTATACCAGCTTACATAGTTCGTGATCAGCGCGTCTCGTGCCCTGCATGACCTCGTAGTTCACCTCCTCCTTATCGACATCAGGCGCATCAGTGGCCGCTAACAAGCAGGCTTCATCCCCATGGCGGTTCACGCTATCACATTCGAGGTCCTGCTCAGTAACCACGTCTTCCCAGTAAAGCCAAGCAACCTCCGGGTAGACGAAAACGAGTCGCACAAATAAACAACCGACTTGCGACCGCGGTACATAGCGGCAGGCAGTGTATGGCGCCTTCGACCGCGCCGGCCGTCTCTGCCACTGGCTTGCTGCTAAAGAGCTGGATTTTTCGGTCAACGAGGAGTACACGGGAAGTTTTCACGAATTGCACTCAAGGACGTGGATAATGCCCTCAAATTTCAGAGTATGACACCACAGCAAATACACGCATAGGTGTATCATGTTTAGATGAGAAATTCGGACCATTTGTTCAGAGTCCCTACTATGTATGGAGGAGAACAAATCCGACAACTGATCTCGCTATATGCTTCTACCACATAGATGGGGGCGGAGGGCTAGATGCCGGCCTAGCATAGAATCCTAAACACATCACCGTTGTTGATTGATGTTGTTGCCATGCAGGTTGGTGGTTTGCAGGTATTGGTGTCTGGTCCGGTTGTAAGGCAGGCAGGCAGGCTTGAGTCGAATATCCGTAAAGGGGCAAATGGCATCATTGACGAAGACTTCTTTCATGGATGTGACAATTAAGGTGGCTGTGAGGCCTTGATATCGTGCTCAAGTTTCTATAAGAATAGTCTTTCCTTCTCAAATTCTTGCACACTGGCTCACACTTTCACTTTGGACATTCACTTCGTATCTTATAGGACTTTCTGTCATCTATTTATCTTTAAATTAAACTAATAAACGCACTATGTTATTAAAAGTTGCCTACAACCAGATTCTAATTGTACGTAATAGTCTTGATCGCTTGGTTGTCCTTCAGGACGTGGCCTATAAATACGGATTGTCCCTTCCTATAGCTAGTTTCTTAGAGTTTTTTGGGAGTAACTTAACCGTTAATGTCTAACGCAGGATAAATCGTTAATCAGGACACTGACTTGATAGCAGAGCACTTCTCCTTCAAGGGATAAATCCCAGCGGGGCACATGGTAAGACCTTCAGGTATAACCGTCCTCCGAGGAGTACGAAATTAATCGCGTTTGTGAAGTATATTAAGTTAACGACTTAATATTACTATAACTGCTATATTTCTGGGCCTTACTAAGTAAATATCAAAATATGTTTGTTAGATTGTTTGGTAGAGTTCTTTAATATGTTGTAATAGCCGTAAAGACATAGTACTACAGACTGGTTGTGACTAGATTATCTGCCGATTCAGACGTAATCAGAACCTCCGTTATGGGAAATTTCGAACTCCTCGACTAACAATAACTGCGGTATGACTAAATGCTCTTGTTGCGCTTAGAGGGCTCTATAGTGGACCCTGGACTATGGCCTTCTAGCCGGATTCTTCAAGGCCTATCTGGAGTAGCGGAGGAAGAATGGCAGACCCAAGGCGCTTTGCCTAGTTACGAAATGCGAGCCTCTTCCTACTACGGGTCAAGACAGGCTACTCGCTTAGCTCGAGGACCAGATTGGTGATATTCCGGTTAGGGAAATTGCCACTATCATAACATGGTTTGGCCGACTCTTGAAGCTTTTCTCACTCTTCCCAATGTCTTAAGTCTTCCAGAGGTCTTGAAATGGCTTCTTGATACTATACTGTCTCACCGATCACAAAAAAATGATGATGAATATCGGGAGCCCCTGACTCGCTCCGTTCCCGCTGAAGAGGTCATGATTAAAGAACTCTACACCCGCTCCATAACCCCAGAGTGGCTTATGACCGAGGCCAAGGGCATCTACGTAGGCCTCACGATAGTCGAATCCAAATGTATCGAGATGGACAGCGGATTGAATACAACACTTAACCTCAACAACATATAATGGCAGGCGCTGCTTGATTTGCACCGTACCTAGCTGTGTGCGTGCCAATCCATCATATTCTACAGCATCCGCGATTGATATCCTGTTTTTGCTGCCCCTGCCTACTAGAAGCTGTCTGCTGTTCATAATCTCCCTTCGTACCTGACATATGGCTATATCCTATATTACCCTCATCGATCACAATCCAGTCCTGAGTCGTTGTCCTCGCCAACCACGAACCTCTATGATTCATTTGCGAAACATACGTTGTGCCTGCCGCCCATTACAATTGACAACATGGACGCGACTGTCATTCCCCTCCTTCCTGACCCTGCCCAATCATCCAACGGGGAACTATTTAACGTCTTAACCAACACCAGACCTTGACTGCGACCCGGGATATTGAAGCTGGGGAGGAAAGCACAGTCGCTTATATCAATCACGCGCCTTCCGTGCTCCGGTGGCCTCATCTTAGGAATGCATTTGGGTTTGAGTATACGTGCTGTGTGTTCTCTGCCTGCGAAGGAATCATGAGAAAGTAATGAGCGACACTGCCAAATCGAGGAGTTGGATTGAGCGATTGGGAGGGCTGGGCGGACGGTCGAGAGACCGGAGGAGTATCTGAAGGATTGAGATATGTTCTTTCGGGTGCTGTATGAGGAGCCGGTGGTGGTGGTGGCAGTGGTGGTGGGAGAGGCGCGCATGAACCGGCTAATTCGAGGGCGTATTATAACGCTTTTCAGATATATGTTATTCGTGGGGATCTTGTGCGGGCAAGTTTGTTTGCCAGGACGTCGTACGAGGCGAACGTGGTTTATCATGGGGAGGATTGCCCTGAACCGGCGAGAACGAAGGAATCTATTGAGCATCCGGAAGCATACGTCAGTTTTGGGACTTCGGAGAGGTGGGACAGAAGGGAGAATCTTGATAAGTGCCCTTGGAAGGAGGAAGGGGGTTCGTTGAATATTGGGTTGGAGTGAAGGTTTTATGAAGGGACGAAAAAGGGGCCCGAGATTTAATGAATTTGCTTGGTGATTTACTGGAGACAGCGACGTATAACTTCGTGTGGTTGATTTCGCAAAAGACCTCCCGGACCTGGCACAGTCGGGCAGGGAGGCGTATCAGGCGAGAAATCTGATCTGGAGACTGAAGACTGAAGATCGAAACCAATCAAACTCCAATGAATAAGAGAATACCTTCATATCAGTCAGCAGCTATTTCTGTTCACGATTGAAACACGTGAGCAACTCAACTTCAATATGGGCATTGGTACATGCTGACCATGAGCTCATTGGCCTTGGCGACCATTGAATTTTGCCAACCGTCAACCTCAAATAGGCAGATAGGGGTGCGAGACATATTGCGAGACTTTGTTAGAAATTTTCGCCACATGTTGTCAGACTGATTGAGGCCTACATAAATACACATGGGCTGCGTGTGACGAAAAGGGGGCGAGGGTCGGGTCTTCGAATCAATCGAATCGAGCCAGTAATACACAGTCGTCTTGAGAAAGATCAGAAATATAACCTGATCCAAAGCATACTCATACAATTTCCAGCCCCCCCCCCATTTTGGTAGCCTTCGACTTTGGTACCATTCACTATTTCTTCCATCCTGTGGTCTACATGAAAGGCACTGGTTCGCCCATTTTCCAGCAGTAAACTCACTTTTTCGACACAAAGTTTAGAACTTTCCACATATTTCTTGAAGAGAACTTCTAATAGAGTATTTAAAAACCTATCTTCGACTTTGATGTCATGGTGTCACTTCTCCAAGATCAGCCTTGCACTATTCAGTGCAATATGGAGAGGTGAGTAGTGCCCCTCAGGATCCCCATACTCCGGCATATTGATTTGATCGTGAGCTTGTCGACCTGGCATCAAATTCTTTCTCCGCCGTGGTTTCGAGGCCGATGTTACTTTCGAGGAAGAATTTGGTGATCTGAGAATTGTGGCTCTCGTAGCGGAAGCCAGGGTCGACTCGAGGGTTGTCGCCATCGTAATATTTCCTCCCTCAAGCAATATCACAGAGGGCAACTCAAGTTAAACTTCCTCGTCCACTGGCTTGCTGGAGGGCTATTGCCGATAAGCCAGTATGCATTGTCAGGAACGTAGCGATCCAAACCCAGAAGAGAGCAACGCGGCCACAATGATCGCTCATAGACAAGTCAACCCGTGTACCACCAATATTTCTATATTATGTTAGTTGCCGTCGTCAATAACAGCCCACGTAATTGACGTGTGCTGGACTCACAATGTTTGCGGATTAGGTTGGCGCTGGTGTCCCTGGCGAGAAGACCTTGGACGATGGATTGCACATCTGCTATAGCGGCAAGACGAAGAGGAGTTATTGTGCGCTCCTCTTCAACGGTGATCAGGTCGTAATGTGGCGGAAACCGCAAGTCCCAGTACATCTATTCTGAAAGGAGTCCTTATCATCAAGGCGGTAAGCATCCTGAATATCCCTGTTCGGGTCTTCGTGGGAAATGGCTCGCGGCATGAAGCGGGTCCATATCATCTCGATGTTACGCCCGGGGAGACATTGATTCCCTCATGCAGCTGTGCGTGAGCAGCCTGCACCTACGAGGAGACGGACTATCTATAAGTGCAGATTAAATCGAGGAACTCAGATCCCAAGGCCAAGAGTGTTACGGTAACACCAATAAAGACCCCAGACCAGAAATACCAGTTGACCATACATCAATTCTGATAGCCCCTATTCCTACTCATATACAAACAGCAACCGCCTCTGCTAAGAACACCTGTCCCCTACAGAGGGGGCAACTCCTCCCGACAAATCGGACACTGCAACCTGAACCTCATCCACCCTTCCAAACAAACACTATGAAACACATGCCTGCACGGCGTAACCATATACTTCCTCCTTTCAAACACGCCCGCCACGCCTCCTGCTGTCGGATCCCCGGTCCCCGCCTTTATAATGGGTACCTCAAGGGTCTCGCGACAAATGGCGCAGTCGATGACATGTACGCGCGTGTTTTTCTTGTCCCCTCCCCCACCACTGCCAGCATTGCTATCCCGCCTCTCGAAAGTAGGACTCTCCGACCCCGAAGCCGCGAGCACAAGCCCGATGGGCAATCCTCCCGACTCAACATTATCCTCGCGCAAAATAGGATGATACTCCCACGCCTCGGGCATCCAACCCTTCGGCACTCCAAAGCGGGGCCCCAGCACGCTCTGGAAGACGAGCGCCCAGATCTGGATCCAGACCCAGCCGGCGAGGACGGCGAATGCGGTCCAGTCGGGCTGCGCAAAGGCAAAGTTGTCCTTAACTAGGTAGAAGTACGAGATGGGAAGGAGGCGTAAACAGCTCTGGCCGATGACGAAGCGCCACGAGAGGGCGTGCCGGCAGTTGCGGTAGATGTTGCGGTAGATCTGCGGCGCCCAGAGGGATAGATAGCTGAAGACAAGGAGGTTGAAGTAGATGGAGCGGAAGTGCGGGCGCCAGGTTACGGCGGCGAGGGTCAGGAACAACAGGGTGATGCCTGCCATGATGAAGCGGCCGAATATGTTACTCAGTGTGATGCTGGAGTTCGCTGCCGCTGGTGTGGTGTTGTTGCCGGCAGTTGCAGGAGCCGGAAGGATGGCCGTCGGGTTGTTGGTGACCTCTTCAATCTCGGCATCAATGTCTTGATCCGAGGGGATGATGATGGGTGGTGAAGGGGGACGAGGGATTGCGCGGCGGGCGGCCGTCGACAGGATTGTGTTCGGCCCTGGAGTCGAAGCTGCACCTGGTGCGGCCGTAGGAGGTGTAGGAGTTGACGCTGGCCTTGGAGTGTTATTGGTGGTAGATGCGGCTTGCCTTTCCCGCTCACGCTCTCTGTCCCGTCTTCGCCATTCTGGTTCCTGCACCTTGTATATCTCGGCCAAGAAAGTGACTCCGACGGTCATGGACAAGAAGGCGGCACAAGTGACAACCAATGATGGCAGCATGGTCGTTGTTGCCGAGAGACTCCACGCAGCTGACCCAGCAAGGATAACGCCGTCTGCAAGAAGCATAATACTGCCAGTGTGGAAGCTGATGCGTCCCAATGTAGACGGTGTCGAGGTTTCCCGCATCTGCAACTTGAGCAGCTGGACCTGGATGAAGATGATCAGGGCAAAACCTAATAGCCAGGTGCTCACGCTGTGGAGCCAAAACTCCTGCTTCCATCCGGCGAGATGGTCTCCATCTGCCTGCGGATAATCCGGTGGCCCTTTTGTTTCCAGTAAGAAGGCACAGTCCGGTGAGAACACCATAGCAGACATCCGAAGCTTTGGCCTACCCTGCTGAGGAGCTCCTTGGGGAAAACGCAGCTCATTTTCAATCTCCTCGATGGCTTTCGCGACACCTTCGGGACCAGCAAGAGCGGGCTGGACTCTGAGTACGTCATTCTCAGGCGGATATACCTGTACGTAAGCGATGTATTCGCAATGCGGTGACGGATTCCAAGTTTCCCCCGGGGCGTCCAGACTAGAGGCCCACGGGTTCACCGGATCACTAAATGAGCGCTTCTCTTTTCTAGAGAGAACCTTGTCCAAAGTTCTGTTCAAGAGAGCCTGGCTAGACTCGAAGAACTCCTGACGCGTAGTGAGGTGAGGCAATCCGAAGATGCCGGCGAACTTCTCACTCGTCGTCGTCAGCAGCAATGCACCTTGACGAGGCCAGTGGACGCCATGAAGCCGCATTTCAAAGCTGTTACCACTGCCTGCGTCATCGTCGATGGTGACCGTAGCCGACACCTCTCTCGCCCTGATGTGGGTCGGTGGCAATCCTGTAGATCCCAGCGCTTCCGTCTCCATGTCGTCATCTCCGTCGTCCTCGATCCTCAACATCATCTTGCCCTCCGGTCCCGTGACATTCCTCCCCCAGTCACCTCCCCATGTCACCCAGTCAATGCCAGGGGTCATCTCGGTCAGGTTGTAATTCGAGTGATACCTAGGCACCGAAGCATCCTTCCTAACCCAAGGACCACGCACAATCCCCGTCACATTCTGCCACACGGGCGCGGGAGCTGTAGGCAGACCAACAGCATGCTGACTCCATTCCTCGCAGCGGTTCCTGAGGCGCCCAAAGTCCTCCTGCCAGACGAAGCCGTCCTCTTGCCTAAAGCCCGTCAGGTTCAGATACCCTGCTGCCACCCCGGTTGTCTCATTGGCAACCTGTGGAGAGAAGTCACCCCAATGCGTACTGTTCAGAATACCATGGGCATGTCGCTGTCTCACAAGCCGAGCCTTAGTCAGCGAGGGAGCCGCGACGAAGCCGGGACCGGTATCTGGATTTGTGGCAACCCAGAAGAGCAGGATAATAAGGAAGACGAGGCGCGCATTGTCCTGCGGCTGAGGCATGGCGATGAAAAGCCTCAGGGCTGTTGATTTTATCTTGATAACATTGCTATACCCCCGTGTGTGTGGTTGTCAGGAGCAATAAAAGACCAAGCCAATACGTAAAATGTTGATATTGGGCTGCTTTGAAGACTGGACCGAAGAGTCTCATGACGTTGAGCCTCCAAGGACTGGCCGTCGGGCTAAAATGAACGCTAGCAATCCGGGGTCCAAGGGGCCCAATGCACGGTCCATCCCGCTAAAATCGCGACCTCCAGCGCGATCAACTTTATGAAACTTCTGAGATCCATCTTCACCACGACACAACTTCAAATACCCCCACTGGAAGCTTTCGTTAAACCCAGAGCATACGGCTTTCTATTACGTGCACCAATCTTCATCACCAAGCGAAATGTCGTCAAACAAAACCGAGACCAACAACAAAGAGGCTACCGTGCGACCCCTCCCTGTCTTTGATCCAGAATGACGAGCCCGTTACTGACCCCGCCATTGCAGTCTTCCGATGAATTGACAGCTGTGGTCGAGGATTTACTGAGCTCGCTGTCCAACAAGTTCGCCGGTGTATCGAGCGAGATCTTTGCCAAGAGTATGCCACAGAGCTTCAACTCCACATGCACAACACAGGTTCTAACATGCATGATACGACTAATAGTGGACGAGATGTCACGACGACTGGACAATCTAGAGGCTGCATTACAGGCGAACCAAAAATCCAACGATTCGAATTCTTCGAAGTAATGATACCCTAAGATGAGATCAGGCCAGGGCTTGGCGTTGCAGGAGTTCAGGTTGTACTTGTGGACTACCATAGAGAGTAGGTATGCAGGTTTGCTCATTAATACGGGAATGAGGAGACGCCCGTGAATAGATAAATGCTATTCTAGTACAGACACCCATCCACCAAGCATAAGACTAGACCCAGGCTTGCCACCACCTTTGCTGACAGTCTCCTGGTACCAGGATACACCAAGGCAAACCAACAGACAACGATGACGCGGGTAGCTTGGCCCAGTATGTCTTAGACAGTGAACAGTGCCAATTTCCCAGAAATTTAGTAGACACCACCTTACAACTCGTCCTTACCGCTAATAACCTTGTCGGTGACGTCCTGGAGGAATTGTCTCAGGATATTGGTCTTGGTCTGCAGCTCATCCAGCTTGGCCGGTGCAAGACCGCCCTTCTTGATGATGCCGTCGAGGCGAGCCACTTCCTTAGCAACGTAGTTGTCGCTCTTGGACAGCTTGTCGAACACACGGAGATAGTACTCAGCATACTTGTATTGCGCATCCGTCGCAAGACCCTCAGCAGCTGCCTTGGCCTCAGAGACAAGGTCAGAAATCGCTGCACCTCCAGCCGAGAACTTCATGGCTATATGGTTCAGAATATCGATGGTACCGGCAGTCGCATCAAGGCCACCACCCGGAACACGGTGCGTGCCAGTCTTCTTGTTGACGAAGCTGACAAGATCTGCCTCGGATCGGCCACCGTTGTAGGGTTCGCCTTCGGTAGAGCCAGCAGCGAAATACTTGATGGTCGGGTATGAGGTAACGCCCTGGTCCTTGGCGGTAGCCTTGCTGTTCTCGGCCTCGGCGTCAACCTTGGCGATTGTGACATTGGGTTCGCTAATAAAATCCGCGGCCAGAGTCTCCCAAACGGGAGCGAGGCTCTTGCAATCTGACACCAATTAGCTTCAAATAGCCACAGCGGCCGGATACAGTACTTACGGCCACACCATGGTGCGGTGAATGCGACAAGGACGTTCTTCTCACTGCCAATAATCTCCTTGAAGGTCCTGTCGTTCAACATGTCGACGGCGCTGGGCAGCTCCAGCTTCCTTTTGGGCCTGACACCAGTCTTCTCCGTGATGAACTTGGTCAAACTCTCGAGGTCTCGTCCGCCATTGTATTCGGTTGGCTTGTCGCTCTTACCATCGAACCACTTGAGGGTCGGAAAGCCCCCAATATCAAACCTCCTACCTAATGACTTCTCGGCATCCGCATCAACCTTGGCGATCTGAACATCCTTGGAGAATTCGAAAGCGTGTGCGAGCTCCTCGTAAATGGGAGCGAGATTCTTGCAGTGGCCGCACCACGGGGCGAAGAACTCGACCAGAGAGGCCTTGCCCGACTTAAGGACAACCTGGTCAAAGTTGTCTGGGACGAGGTCGAGGACGGCGGATTTGGCTACAACGACGGCAGTGAGGCCGGTGAGCACAAGGCTCTTAAGGAGGACCATGGCTGTAGATATTTCGGTCTAGTTCATGAACAACAAATGAACGAGAAAAATTCGAAAGGGCTTCAGGAATGCCAGATGGTCTGGTTGTGTAAGTAAGCGGGATGGTTTAATTTATTAGAAAAACGAGGGGCAATTCTGACCGCAGCAAGATTCATTCGGGCGCTGGTGTGTGCTTTGAAATGCTAGCTTGGAATGAAGATGCCACTTTGCAACACGTCAGAGCTCAAGCTCCAAACTCTCCGGAGACAAATGCGGGACGTAGCAGGGGTTATTGCTATGTACGGTAGTACTTTCTTATCGAGATAAGTACGTTGTGGCCGTGCAAATAGTCAAGCCATTAGGGGCTGGACATTCTGAATTTTGATTTTTGACCCCACAATCGCTGCAAAGCGGGTCCATTTCCCAATTGTTCTGGACAGCCTCACCAAAATCAACCTTCGCACCAATTTGAACCCCACGTTTGTCCAGAACTACTCCATCTCGCAAACCTGCAACTCGTGATAGCATCATCTTCTCGAAGACCGCCGTCATGTCTCACGAATCTGTCTGGAATGCGCGCCCCCGTACCTACGGCAAGGGTGCCCGCGGCTGGTAGGTTTCTGCCCCAAAGAAGCGCTGATGGAAATAAATGTGGTTGTGGGCGAGGATTTGTGTGACGAAACAGCATGGCTAACTTTCTGTCCCAAACAGCCGAGTCTGCACGCACAAGGCCGGTCTGATCCGCAAGTATGGCCTCGACATCTGCCGTCAATGTTTCCGCGAAAAGGCCGCCGAGATTGGCTTCGTCAAGGTACGAGAACCCACAGATTCGCACACGCTGAATCATGAACAAATCCGATTTCGTGGCTCTCGAAACTCGAAACAAATAGCTAACCTCTGCATCTAGCACCGTTAAATAGAACCGTACCTCTAGAGGTCACACACCCCTGTGTCAACCCCTATATCTCGCCAAGCATTTACGATATGGACGCTGTTGCGGATATGGATTTTGGTCAGGGAAACGGTTTGGCTTTCGCCTAATCCATTGGGGTGGGCTCCGATAGTCAACCTAGATCGCCGCCTCAATGCATATGAAGTTTCGGTTGCAATACACTCAAGGGTGCTTTGGTGTTTTCAATTTGAGGAACAGATGCGATTAAATTAGTACCTTAGTTTTGAGTATGGCAACCAGTCTACGAATTTACCAGCAGTCCACCAAACAAAATGGTCGGAGGATGTGGGAAGCGAGCGCTTCAACTATTGTCAAGCTTACAAGCTGGAAATCCATTTGTGCCTTCATATTTTCCGCATTCTCAACAAGGTATTTTTGTGACCGGTCGAGCGTCTTGAGAAAGGTGTAGCAAACGAGCTAAGTGCAGTCAGCAAGCTGCATTATTGAACTGGAATCCATACGGCCAATGGATCTTTGCAATTTCTAAATTTGCGTCGCTATCGTCAAAAGCTAAGTGACCAAGTGACCTTTTCGTGGATTCTCCAGGAAAGGTGAGAAACGTAAATTTCACAACGCGCAATATGATTACTATTGGCACAGAAGTAATCTATATTTCGGACAGGTGAACAAACCAAGAGGGATTCAAGGAAACTGACAAATACATTGCTTAATGAACGCTGCGAAAGCTCTTACGATGGTACACATTGATTTATGTCATGATGTCGCTCTGGCCACTAGTTTTTAAGTATGATTCTACCTTACTATGTGTGGGCAATACAGGCAAGAGAGTGGTATTGGTGATGTTGATGGGACTAACTCCCGAAGGCTGCAGCTACGGAAGGGCTTTCTATGAGCAGTTGGCTCAAACGCTGCCACGCAATGCAATGTAATATGAAAGATTTTTCTGAGGCTCATATTTGCTGTGTGTTCTGGGTGCCAACTTCTACCACATTGGCCACGTCTGTATTGCCCCCAAGTAGTGAAATATAATCTGTCTTCTTTCTCTACTAACTCGTACTCGGTGATAGGGTGTCGTTAGATCATAATCGTAAGTGCCAGTGACTTGCACACAAAGCCAGAAACGGTGTTAACATTCCCTCCATCCTTTGACTGCTGGCATAGTTTAGACCCATAAGGAACCGCAACCATCATTTCGTATATGGCAAACTCGAAGAAACAATGAATAATGTGTCGGGACATTCAAGTCTTTCTTCCACCAGTTCATTTTTTTGGTAACGAAACCGTGAACAGTATTCTCAACGCACCACTTCCACAGTTAGGGTCAAAGGGAGTTTATCGTCCATCTTGACATAAAAGACTCACCAAGACGTTGATATACGTAGAAAACTTTCCCTACTTCTCTATACAAAATCTTCATTTTATTATAGTCCTTCAAACTCCGTGTTTCTAGAACTGGCAAGTTCAGCAAGTTCAACTATCATAATAGTGTCTTATAACATAGTATAAAATACAATAACGTTTCAATGATCGGAAAGAGAGATCTGGCCGGACTGGGTATCCTTCCAGGCACGAATCGGTCTCCTAAACGTCTTCGGAACAAATGGTTGGGAGCGGCCCCTGGGGCACCCCCATATGCCCCCCCTCCACCGGTAAGACCGCATGTGAGTCTTGCTACTTGGAATGCTGCTGCTGCTGCTGCTGCTGCTGCTGCCGCCCCTCCGCAGCCTCCGCAGCCTCCGCAGCCTCCGCAGCCGCCTCAGCCAGTTCATGCTCATCCTGTTCCGCCTCCAGGGCCACCTCCCGCGCCTCTTTATCAGGGTGCTCCGGTGGCAGGTGGTGCTCCGGCTGCTACTGGTAGTACTCCCCCTTCCGCTCCGGCTCTTCCTCCAGATGATACCAATTGGTTTGAGGAAAAACTGCCAGCAGATATAATGTGGGATATAAGCCGAGTTTACTTCAGCCCAGAGCATCGGATAAATACTGCGGCGACATATCCTCGGCTAGGTGATCAACTTTTCGTTTGTGAAGCCCGGGATATCAATAGGGGCATACCTTTGTCTGGAGGTTCCTCACTCGATTATTACTTCGGCAACGCTGCAAGTTTAGCGCACAGCACAAGCATATTCCGAGCCATTATCAGGGCATACCGGATTGAGACTGCCGGGTCCATAAACGGCATATGGGATAGGGTCATAGCGAACACGCCGCCGCCTCTTCATATTGCCATAGAGCTGGGAAGGTCGGAACTCACCTCCATCTTACTCGAAGAAGGGGCCAATCCTAACATCATGTGGCACCCGAGCCCCAACGTCTTGCAGGAAACGAGGACAAACCACTTTGGGGGCGCCAATTACATACTTTCGGGCTGTAGTCGCTCTGGTCATGCCCACTATACCTGTGACCCCCTACCTGTCACTGTCGTCGGCAACAACCATCTAGCACCCATCGGTACCATCTGCCGCAATGTTTGGCATACCGCCCTTATGTCAGGCAGGGAAGCACTCAACACTGGGAACGACGCTTTATATACGGCCATAGAGGCTGGCACTGGCGATCTTGCTGCCCACTCCAACCGGCCCAATTTCCCACCTCCCAGTCAGCCCGACTTCTGGCTCCTCCTTTGGGACGCCTTGGAAATCGACTTCCACACCTTGGTTCGCCGTGTTCTGGAACCCATCCACGCACGCGACGCCAACGACCCTCATAGAAAACTCTTTATGGCCCGTCTTCCCACTCTGTTTGATCATACCGTCAACTACGTTCAGGACTGCAACCGAGAGTGTATTCATTACTTCATCATCGACCTGGGAGTAGTCGTGGACAACAACTTTGCCCAGACGGTTTTCAATGCGGGCCATCCTCGCAACGCCGATGCCGTGTTCGAATGCTACCTACGGCAAAATAGAATCCCCAATGCACCGCCCAACATCTACACGATGAACGAGTTCTTGGACATCGTGTGCGCCAACGATGCATTGAACGCTCCCCTGAATAGCGTGTGGCCAGCAATCGCCCATAGCGGCGACCGAGCGCTGGGGCTGCTCAAAAGAGCCATGGATGAAAGGGCCCATGCCAACGCATCGTGGCTCCTCCAGAACGGCTTGGAACTGCCGGCTCAAGTGGAACATCTCAATGATCTCCTCCGCAGAGCCTGCAACAATGACTCCGGCCCCGCCCTCGAGAGGCTACTCGATCATCACCCTTACCCCAATATTACATGCGAGGAGGAGGATGGAGGAGAATTCCCCCGTGGGACACTCCTGAATCGCCTGCTCGATGTCAACACCAGATGTTGTTTTATAGAAAAAGGATACTCCGCCATCTGCGCCTTGATGAGCCGCAACTGTGATCCCTCGCGCGTTCAAGATGATGTCCTTCAACAAATGAAGGATGAACACCGCGCAGACGACATATACGGCATGCTAGCGTTCGATGACGGCTCGGAGAATGAATGCAGCATCTGGAACCCCAATAATTTGTCCCGCAGAAACTACTTTGACTCCACTTCCGTCGTGAGCAAATATAACAAGATTTGGGCTATGTGGGTTATGGTCTACAACCGAAGTAGAAACCTTCCCCCTCACGGTCCGAAATTCAAAGAGGATACGGTTGAGAACAGAATAAATGGTAGATATAGACCCGGCCGTGACTCCGACAATGAAGATGGTGGTGGTGAGAATCCTGGCGAGGATGCCGGTATTGATCCTGACGGTGAGTAAACAAATGCTGTGGTTTTAATGTTGCGTGCACCAGGCACACCACCTGTGTGCTGGGTACAGCGCCCACGGATAGCCCTTGCGTAGCTGCAGCCTTTGGAAGTTAGTTCTATCATCATCATCATCGCCAATACACCTCTCTTGCCTGTATTTCCCTCATGTTATTTGTTTTCTTTATTTTGTATTCAGGTTAATACCTTTTTAAGGTAAATGTTTCGAGAAGACTAGTCACAGAATAGAGGAGATAGGGGTTAATGTCTTGACCTGTGTGTACTATTTGCCTATTTAAGGAAGCCATAGGAGCGATATGAAAATCCAGAGCATTTGCTATAAGTTTGACGTCTCTAATATTATAACGGACCTCGATAGCTTTTAGTGTGGGTTGGCATTTTACTATGGTCACAGTCGCTAATATCAGCACGGGAAGAATTCGCAAGCAAAGTAAGTCCCTTCACTCGTTCCTGGCAATGCATTCCATCACATCATACCACTTCCCACGGAACCCTAGCCCGTTGCTCTAGCCATAAGGACGGCCAATTTGCTACCTTGCTCTTCTTTTCCCGGATACTATTAGCTACTGCCATGGGTAAAATACATCGTGGAAGTTAATGCAAATAGGACAAAACAACAACTGACGGGTTATACATGTCTTTCAGAACAATCTAAGTGACGGTCTCATTCTT
This sequence comes from Pseudomassariella vexata, assembly GCF_002105095.1. Lineage (NCBI taxonomy): Eukaryota > Fungi > Ascomycota > Sordariomycetes > Amphisphaeriales > Pseudomassariaceae > Pseudomassariella > Pseudomassariella vexata. Next base: position 3,439,985 of record NW_024467956.1, on the reverse strand, counting down.
TTATCGCCATACTAAAGGTCCCCAATCTAAATGACCGCCGTTGTCACCGTAGTATACTCCGAGGCGTATCTCCATGATGCACTGGCTGGGCGCATAAAAACATTGGAAGGCGATTAGAATTGGGTACCGTAGCGGTTCAACCCATGCGGAAATCTACTGTGTGTAATATGAGCTACATACGGGACCGTACTTTATTCCCTTCCTGCGTGTCTTATTTTACAGACTAGGAGAACCTCTTCATAGTTGTTTTGTGAGTTTCTCTTATTATAACGGTCTTGCGGACACCACCTCAAAAAACGTAGTTTACTAGAGACGTTAGGAGTACTCAGACTATGATCACTCAATTATATGACTTCAGGACCTTGTATCTGTCGGAATCCAAGTATTAGAGGCCGTATTGGTACTATGAAGGTGCGTGAGGGACCGATCCCAAGTTGGCCCCGACGGGTCCTTAAATGCTACAAAGCGTGCGTGCCTACCTGGTACCCCTCCATACCTAGATACCTTGATCGCAAACGGTACTGGCAGAGGTAACGGGTAAGCTGGTCTTCGGCGATCCTATCCGGTATCGGAAATAGGGGTGGTAAGAACCCCTGGAGTTGATCTTTTTCAACAGTCAGCAGCGTGGATTAAACGACACTTTATTGTCACTTCAACACAATACCATGGTACTTCATGCGGCGACCTTTCGTACTACTTCACTAGCTTCAATCACGCAGATCTACGCAATAAGCTCCTCCAAACCGGCTAGACCGGTGCCGTTACACGGCTCGAGTACAATGGTGGTGATTTCCAAACCGACATCCTCGATTAGCAGACATCTTTTGACTACTATGGGGAAGTAGTAGATAATGTGCGACACAGTGTTTCCCCGTCTATCGCAGAATTTTTGGAACAGTCCATTGTTGTGGATGACCGCTCGCTATTCTACTATGTCGGCGGTCTGGCGAGTCTAGACTACTTGGAGTTGAACCAAGAGATTGATCGCGAAGCAGCTTGTTGCGAGCACGGCGTTCAGCTGGGGCTGCCGTTCGGTTATGGCCGTCAGGAGTTCGCGCGCACGGCTGATGGGGCCAGATTTGGGGAGAACGAGAGGAAGGTAGCTAAGGGACGAGAGAGGATATGCATGCGGAGTCACATGAGGTGAGGCTGGCACAGTTGTTGAGGGCTTAGCGGAGGCATCTCGGGAGTGAGTTGTGGGTGGGGTAGAGAAGTGGAGGGAGGCGGATAGTGATGGTTGTTAGGCTGAGTATGGTGCCTGTGAGTTGGTCATGGGAATTGGATGGACTTCATAACACAAACGCTTTTAGAGCTTTGCTTGCTAAGAAGCATACCAACAATTTCTGAATGCCACGTTGCCCTATAGCATCGTCAGGGGCAAAACATATTTGGTCGTAACAGCAGCTCTACTTAATGAAGTCGAGATTTGTTGGCAAATTGCTTGTGGAAAGACAAACATCCCCCAATTCATCGGATCGACGGCAGTATTCTCCTACCTTCATCCGTACATAATAACGGAGAAGCAGCTCTTCTCCCCACTAGGCGTGAGCACTAAGCACGAGTTTATCATCTTCAAGTTCCAAAAATCCTTAATCAAACACATCATAATCTCCTCCGAAACCAGCCACAGCCCCGGCGACGGAGGTGCAATGGTTTCCTCACGCCTTGGGCCAAGAACTCGCCACTACCATAAATATGATACGTTCCGGACAATCACCAGCTCGAATCTAGACCCGTGAAAGGCGACGACGGGGGCCAATATATCGCTATCGTGGCTGTTTGTGGACAAGTAGAAGTAATAATCTGGCCTTGGTGGGGACGTCGATCAAGATGATCATGGCCGATTGCGTGGCGGAGCGCCTGAGCGGTTCGGCGGGGTGGAGGACAGTTGGTGAATTTATGTCAATATTGGGTCGTTCCTGTTGTTGGATTTGGCTGGCATGAAGAGCAGGGGGATAAGGATCTATGAGGCTCATAAACTTGGGATTGGGCTGTCGAAGACATTTGAGACATGAGACAGAATAGTATTATTTCGAAGGATATTCCAAACATCGTCTTCTACCTTGTAGAATGATACGCCGATGAGGTAGTATTGATCCTCCTGAACTCGACCATCTCCTTGCCTTCCTTATCCAGGCTCCTCGTAGCCTCGATTCGGTAACCTCCAAGCCTGGGGAAGACTTTTGCCCAAGCGACCCAGTACAAAGCCCCGATGGCGAGAATACCAAGTCCGGCTACAGGGAAGACAAAATAGGGGTATCCTTGGGCATTGCGGCCGGTTGGGGAAGGAACCAGGGGCATGACGAGTAGGAAAAAATGGATCGTTATGGACATTAGGATAACAACCAATGGACATTTGAATGGCGATGACCACTTCTCCGACAGTCGAAGCCGCAGCCACAGAAGTCCGCAAACGGACATGGCGGCGAGCACAATGTGGGGATATATTATTCTGTCTAAGTCAGTAAAGTATTTTCAGAGCGCTGTGTCAGGGACTTACAGGTCGATGAGGAATGTGTAGATCGGTCCAGGTGGCGGCACGATGATGACCACGACTGTGGCAAGCCAGTTCAACAGCAACTAGGGTTGTCAGCCAAGGTTTCTACCGAGATGTTCAAGCTGGGAAAGCAACTTACAGCAGGGCCAGGCGCACCAAATGGTTTATCCGATGCCCAGAAGTGACTGTATGGGAGAATGCCCTCTTTTGCGAATTCTTGATTCATGCGTCCGTGGGCAAAGGTTAGAGTGAGAACGTTGCCAAGATTGTTGAGGCCAACGAAGGCAGGCAGGACTCTGGCTGCGGCACTTTCGCCAAACATGTTGCGGAAGAAAACCCCAGCAACAATAACATCCGACTTGGCCAAGGAATCCTTTGGGATGGCTGCAAAATAGGCAACATTGACAAGCAAATACAATATTGTAACAGTGCTTAGTGCCAGTGGGGTCACAATGGGCAGCGTCTTTCGTGGGCTCTTGAGTTCACCGAGGACTGTCGTGACGACGTTGGCGCCGCCGTACGTGTATCCGATCCGGATGATAGCGTTGGCATATCCGTAAGCCCCGGAAGCACCCCATCCATCGCCAGATTCCATAGCGAATACATTTTCAAAGTTGTGAGGATCAGGGACCCGCCTGTGCCCAGTCAAAGCAGCAAATCCGGAGCAAATGATGAAGGCCATGATGACGAGTTTGACGTGGCCAAGTACTCTCAGGACCCTGATACCCCATTTGGGCAGTAGTGTGTGAACGAGTATTGCACCGGTCACACAGCCTACGGCAGCAACTCGCGTCAACCAGCTGCCAGTGGGATCTGGATGCCCTGCGGCTTGCAGGATGTAGCTAGCGAAGGCAATACTGCTCGATGCTGGTCCGCCGAGGAAAATGTACAATGCGGCCATGACGCAGGTGATTAAAAATTTTGGACGTCGATAGACTCTCTCAAGATAGTTCTTCTCCCCGCCAGATCGAGGGATCGCCATGGCAAACTCGAGAGCGACGCTGACACTCAAAGCAGCCATTATAGCTCCTGTAAAGTGTCAGCCAGATCTGTATAACGAGGGTTAGGTCAAGAGGACGAGGAGCCACTTGCCTACTATCCAGAGGACAAAGGTAATGCCCACAGAGCCTGTAATGCAAAATATGCTGGATGGGATAGAGAAGACTGGAGATCTTTAGCCCTGTTGCCGTCATCCTCCACATGGGGTATTCACTGACTCCCTGGACCTATTGTTGTGTTTATGATAAACCAGAAAGTATCTAAAGATCCCATGTTCTGTGACGTGGTATGGGATATCTTGACATCCGCTTTTTCGACATCTTGATCGGTGGAGCTGCTATCGCAGCTGTCGAGGGATGCAGCCGTCGGATCCATTGCACGTAATTGAAAGATGTATTTTATACCACCGATAAAAAAGCCATACGATATGGGTATGTACAGCAAGAAGCACGAGTCAAAGTAATAAGCAAAAGGAGAGAATACTAAGTATTAACCTTACATTCTTCCACAACGGGGAAAGCACACCGAGTGAGTGGATGATGAGAAGTCCGATGAAACAGATGAGAAAAATAAACAACTCCCACTTGCCATGATGGGAAAGATCGAAGGGTGTCAGTTACATAGGTAGGTACCAACCACCACCGTTTGATAGCATTGGAGGTTTCCATGGTTCTCTCCGCCTCTGTTAACGGTGGCGTGAACCTACATGGAGATTTAATGTGTTATCCAGACGCACTCTTCCACATACCACCAACTACTCGCTCATAATAAACGACGAATCATAGAGTGGCTTCAATTGAGCTTTCTTGAGAAATGAAAATGAAAATGAAGACAGCTAATCCTCAGAATGAAACTTCACGTGGATCATATTCTGGTAGTATTCAAGATGCTGGTGATATGATATTATTCCATGTTAAGTTGATGGAGAAAAGTCAAGTTGGAGGAAAGATCCCCCCAATTGACGCTATTTGATTTGATATAAGCCAAATGGTCCGTGCATTGGGTGCTTGCTGCGTCTGGTCGAGCTAAAGATTCTCGAAATTTTCGAGCTCGGTTTGGAAGGAACTCTGACTATAATCACGACCTTTCCATCTCCACTCATTCGTCAACGGTCCCGGAGTGTGAGTGTGTTCAATTGACTTCTACTGCCATTGGGCCCTAAGATCAAGATGTCTGCTTTCTCTAGAACGCTGGCGCCGTTCTTGCGCCACTCCCTCAGAACCGGCCGCAATGCCAACCCTTTAACGACCTCTCTACGGTCACCAAATGCTTCTGCAGCTCTCAACCTTTACCGCACATACGCTGTCTACGAGAGATCAAAGCCGCACGTAAACATTGGTACTATTGGCCACGTGGACCATGGAAAGGTGAGACACCCCGGTAGTCAAGGCCCAATGCAGGAGATACTAACAGCCTGGTTATACAGACTACTCTCTCCGCCGCCATCACCAAGAGACAGGCCGAGAAGGGCATGGCAAACTTCTTAGAGTATGGAGCCATTGACAAGGCACCAGAAGAGAGGAAGCGAGGTATCACTATTTCCACAGCTCACATCGAGTACTCGACCGAAAACCGCCATTACTCCCACGTCGATTGCCCTGGCCACGCCGATTACATCAAGAACATGATTACTGGTGCCGCCAATATGGACGGCGCCATCATCGTCGTCGCTGCATCCGACGGTCAAATGCCCCAGACCCGAGAGCACTTGCTGCTCGCTCGCCAGGTCGGTATTCAGAAGTGTGTGGTCTTCGTCAACAAGGTTGATGCCATTGATGACGAAGAGATGTTGGAGCTTGTCGAGATGGAAATGCGTGAGCTCCTTAGCCACTACGGCTTCGAGGGAGACGAAACCCCCGTCATCATGGGTTCCGCTCTTATGGCTATGGAAGGAAAGCGACCCGAAATTGGTCAGCAGAAGATCGATGAGCTGCTCGAGGCTGTAGACTCATGGATTCCTACCCCCGAGCGTGACCTCGACAAGCCCTTCCTGATGTCCGTTGAGGACGTCTTTTCCATTGCCGGTCGTGGAACTGTCGCCTCCGGTCGTGTCGAGCGTGGTACACTGAAGAAGGACTCCGAGGTGGAGCTGGTGGGTAAGGGTGGTGAGGTCATCAAGACCAAGGTTACCGACATTGAGACGTTCAAGAAGTCCTGCGACGAGTCTCGCGCCGGTGACAACTCTGGTCTTCTTCTGCGAGGCGTGCGTCGAGAGGATATCCGCCGTGGTATGGTGATTGTCAAGCCCGGCACGGTCAAGGCCCACACCAAGTTCATGATCTCACTCTACGTCTTGACCAAGGACGAGGGTGGTCGCCACACTGGTTTCCACGAGAACTACCGCCCTCAAATGTTCCTGCGTACTGCTGACGAGTCCTGCGCTCTTTTCTTCCCGGAGGATACCGAGGACAAGAGCCGCATGGTCATGCCCGGAGACAACGTTGAGATGGTTGCCCACCTGCACAACCCTATTGCCATTGAGGCCGGTCAACGAGTAAACGTTCGTGAGGGTGGCCGCACGGTGGCCACTGGTATCATCACTCGCATCATACAATAGATGTCATGATTGCATATGGGAGGCAGGATGGAATTCCTGGTCTGTACGAGGGATAGAGAACGACTTGGTGGCTTGTTTTGGCCGCAGGCATGGAAAAGGAGTTATTTTGAGACATGTATATGGGATGCCACAATGTACAACACCGTTTATGAGCCCATGTACACTCGGCTCTTGTTTCCGAAGCTCGTTCTTCATCTCCCCTCTACTACAATATTTATGTCGCTGTCTATACTCCTGTAATTTTAGCCGGATGAAGAGAGTTGACGAAACCAACCACTTTGAACCACCATGCACCATCTGATATATTGTTGAACTTCACATATAGTCATGACTGGGTACTAGGTAGTACGGACAGGATTGCCCACCCTTCTGCGACGTCGCATTTCGCATACCTGCTTAATCTTGATGTACTTGGAAGCCTACCCGCCTCTGGGTCGAGGGATTGTGCTTCGTTTACCCCATGAATCATGCTTCCTGACTGCGCCGAGCAAATAGCCAAATCGATTATCTTTGATGATTTCCACCTGCCAGCATAAGGACGCAGAATGGAAGATCGGACAGTGTATTAGCTTTGTGCACATGCTGGTGGTATACCATATATGCCTCGAGCGTACTCTCTGTAAGGCACCGCCCCAAGGCCGTAATCTCCGTTTTCAATTTCTACCTCATCTAGACAGGGACAATTCTTCGGGGCTAGGTCTGAAACATTATTCAACTCAGGACTTACTATAATAACCCTCCCACGTTGCCGCGCTTGCCCTCTACACAACGGCAGCAACCGTCGTCTCTGCTCTGCCCAAACCAAAAGACGTTGTCATTCCAGTCTCATCTGGTCCCTCTAGCGCCAACAGCTCTCTCAAAGCATCACGATATCCTTATGAGACTCAATTTCAACAATGTGGCACCACAACGTTCCTTGTACTCTGCTACGCACCCACAGCGAATGAATGACAGCTTAATTGAGTGTGACATGCGTGAACCGAACATCTAATACCCACTCCTTCCTGGTTTTGCAAAAGCTTGTCGAGTAAACTCAACTCAGCAACCCCCCCCCCCCCCCCCGTCAGCCACCAAAGAGTAAAGATGACACCCGATCCCGATCCTGTCCTTTGATCTGCGAGTATCCAGCCAGCCAGTTGTCTGACATCATCCCATCATCTCACGGCGAACCAATCCAACCCTTACTTGAGACCAGTATTGGCTACGAGTATATTGTATCATATCGCACTCACCAAGTGATGCACGGCGACCAAGACTTGCAGGCAGAACCGTTGCCGCCAGTCGATCACGATGGGACAGAGGCAAAGCCCATCGGACCACCCACTCTTGACCAGACGGAGGCCGAGACCGATCTACATCTCGATATGGACAATGCACAAGAATACACCTCCCTGAGGAAGACGCGCAAAATGCCTATGTTTGAAGGGCACTCTGTTCTTTGCGAGGAGTAAGTTCAATTTTACATTGCGCTCAACCTTCCACATTTTAGCCAGAGTTACATCAGAATCGTTCGTTCCTTCCCTCCTGTTTGGTGCATGATTGAACTGGGTAGAACTGAAACTGATCTATCAACAGATACGCAGCCATAGGCTACGACTTCTGCGGCTGGAACACCCGTCCACGCGCCCTGTCGAAGCGGCCTCTGATTATCGACGCGGAATTCATGACGGCAATCCCGGAGATGTATCAGTGGAGGTTTCAGAATTCCATCATGGTCTTTCTGCTGACTGTCTACCTAGTGTGGGTTCTGCGGTATATCTTCAATGGGAATTTGGCCACAGAAAAGGAAGGGTACGAGGTAGAGTACGAGAAGACGAATGGTGCGATTGTGGATTATATGGAGGAATACTATTTAAAAAAGTCAGATGACCGGGAGATGGATCATGAGGTTATGAAGACGGATGATCTGGAGACGAATGGACCGCCGGCGAAGCGGACGTATTCGTGGAGTATATTGCAGGGGTGGATAGCGAGGAGTAGTGGGTTGATGTTGGTTAGGCGTGCATAGAGGAAGGGACTGTGATGGTACTGCTGTCGGGACCTGTTGGTTCGGACTTTGATGCATTATTGATGGATGAGGGAAAGAAGGTCTGGAGGGAGAGGGGTGACGACGCAACTAATGGTAATATAATGAACCCGCCCAGTATCCGTTTACGAGAATGTCATTTCAATATTTTACACTTCGGGATGCTTCGATTCAATGGAGTTCATTGACACTATCGCATAAAGTACACTCAAGCAGAACGTTTCTATGTTGTCACGTCCACCCCGACTTGCAGTAATGGATCCTCCCATTTCATTCCAAACGTTCAGGTGGAATAACTAATTGATTGGAACACAGCTGTGATTTTTAAATAATTACTCAAGTGACCGTTGTTTTGAACAATTATGTATTGAAGTTGCCAAGAGAAGAAAATGAGATTCGGTAAGAGCTCCATGTAGATTATTCCAACATCCCCCTCCTCCTCACCTGCTTATCAGTCAACTTGCAAACCACTCACTTTCCTTCATCAAGAACAAAACCTTTGAGGCTACGCTAACTTCTCAACACCTTCACACAGACGCCAACAACCCATCTCGATACATTGCTATGCCCCTATTCCTAGGTTGGAACGTCTTGATGAGCTGCTCGCATTCATGCTCACATCCCCTCCGCGTCCGGTCGCCGTAAGATTCCCGGCCCGGGTTCCCGTCTGTCGGTGCCGCGTCTGGTGAAGTCGCAGGGTTCGCGTAGGAGCCCAGGTACGAAGGGCGGCTAGGTCAATGATATTTAATATGTATACCTCCGGTCTATTTGGGGGAAAAGAAGAAGAAAACGAAAAAAAAAAGGAGTAGTAAATCGATGAGAAATTTATTTTCCAAAAAGCTGGGAAAACATTCACTGCAGTTGGGAAATTTCAAATGTTTAACACTTTCTATTCCTTCTTTGGTATGTATAGTGAATGCCGAACGAAAGTACATGAGCAGAATGCTCAATTGTGAAAATACACAATGCTCGCGCCTATCTCTCTCTAATCGGTCCAAATATCTCCTACATCAACCCATTAGATGAATTCGACTTTTACATGATTCTCAAGGCCGTTTCCACGTATCTACTTTGTGCACGGGCGCCACTGAAGATAAAGCAGCTGAGTAAACTTCAAGTCGGTCGAGTAAACCTACTGGCAGCTTAGTATTGCCGCGATCATGCCCCATTCAAAGGTTGAGAAGGGTAACTTACCGACATGTACGGCTTCGCCTTCAAATCCTTGGGCTTGACGCTGATTTCTGAGTTGATGTTGAGCAGTCCCTCAGCACCGCAGGGCGACCAGACCTTGCTGCTGACGAGAAACTCGTCCGTTTTGATGTAACCCGAGTCGTAAGGTCCATCGATGGTCTTGCTGCTCGAGATCTATCCAGCCATTTATTAGCCGTCCGGTATTCCTAATCCATCTCAATTCTTCTGGCTGCCGAGAAACACAAACCTGCTGCGAGTCCCCAGAAAAGTAGTAAGTAGCCTTACAGACCCCCTTATCCCCCTTCCCCAAAGTTGCCGACCCGCGGTAATCGGCCTTGAAGATGGAGAACTGCCAGCCGCCGGGGTACTTGATAGCGGCGTTAAGCTGGCAGTTCTTGCGGGCGTTCGAGGCCCGAATGCCCTCGCCCGCCTCGGCGGTAAAGCTGTCGTACAGCAACGTCAGCGTCGTCTTGTCGCTCGAGAGCTGTGACTCCACTGAGCCCGCCTTGCAGCCCGAGCCGGCGAATTTGATGGCTTTGATGGTGACTCCGCCTGGGGCGGGCGCGGTGACGGGCGTGCTTCCGGGGAAGGGGATGGCAAGAGCTAAGGGTACGAGGGCGATAAGAGTGAAGCGCATTTTGAATGCGGCGGTTTTGGGAGAATTGCGTGGATGTCGAAGTTGGGATTTGAAGGCTTTGAAGCTCGAAGTGATGAAGCTCGAGATATTATGTGTGTATGTTTGATTGTGAGGAGACTGGAGTGATCATGAATTCCTGGTTATAGGTCTGGGGTCAACATGCAGCTCTTATACCTTTTTCCTGGTCATCAAGTGCATCGTGACTGAGGTTAATTGGCGGAAGCGGTCAGCTTAGCTCTCTCCCTTGTGGAGTGAACTTGTGGAGTGGACATATGGCTTTCCATATCTAGGGCTCAGCCATTCAGGTTCCGATGCCGAGTTTAAGTCCACAGAGGGATGACTGGACAGAAGAACCTGTTTTGGCGAGTCTATCGAAGTCTGGTCAAGGTATGTATAACATCCCCAGACCAGCCTCATGGAAAAGTCCGTGCGATCCAAGCCAGGGCTGTCCAGGGCGTCAGCCTCACGTTTCTCCGAGGGAAAACTGAGGTATCTCCTTTGAGGCTCTCCAATGAGACATACTATGAAAAAACTCTCTCTGTAGCAGGCTCCCAAGACGCCAGCATACTGTCCAGTTGAGTATTAGCTAGGAATGTTATGTCCTGATAATTGTATTTTCTTTGTTTTAAAAGGATTGGTAAAGAGGCTTTTCTAGCTTGCCTCTCAATGCTAAATTCAATTGTGCCGACGGTACGTGACTATTCATGAACACCAGGGCGCTGGAGCCGGCACTATGGATTAGAGTTATAGACTAGGCGGGTTAGGCCGAGCCAAGAGCTAAGGACATAGGAAGCCAGATCTAGAATGGTTACAACATTAAGTGAACTGCAACAGTTGGGAGGTCGACACCGAGGGCTAGCTGAGAACCTACTATTACGTACACGAGTCCAAGGCAGACACAAAGCATTCCACCACTTGTCTTATGTGCAACAGCCTCGATAATGAGGTGTTGCGTTTTTCTCCAATCCATGTTGAAGGCACGGTACAGGAATAATCGACTGAAAAGGAAGCATGATTAAACTTGGGAGGTCGGAGGTGCAAATGGGGACGATTGCTATTCTATATATCAAAGTGAAGTCTACTTCGCGTAATAACTCTAGGTTGAAGAACAAATCTGTCAATACTATGAATTCACAACTTGCCTGTTTTCGTTTTCCGAGGATCGATGATTCCCCTAATTGTAAGCGGGATCCTAGTTGCTCCGTTGATGATGCTGAGACTCGAGCTGAACAGCTGTGGCTGAAGCCATGCCTTCCTTTTGTATACTTGGATAGGGTATAAGACATCGCCCATCCAGTCGCAGTTGTGGATATGGGTTTGCATTACAGTGCGACTAACACAGAGAGCCCTCCATTCTGACCGTGAATACACTCTTAAGCAATGGCAATCTTAGTGGAAATGAAGAGACTTCGTTCGCAGTGTCGGCATTGTGTTACGTTGCAAGATCAGTATTTGCGGACGCTTGAGAAACCAAGATAATCACACAATTTGTGGCCGGAGTTCAGGCTATTAGTTCTGGACGTGCGGTATACTGTGGTCTGCCGAATGACAAACCTCGTACGCCCAGCTGTTCCGATATAAGGACTAACGTAGCCATTGCAAACACTCCCGTCGGCATCCTGCATAACGTCGTGACATGCAATTAAAATCGAGTGAATGGCAGCCTACGAACATTAGCCATATAACACCGAACCAGCTTCATTTCACACTTACCATTTGCCTCTCAGTGTAATATTCACCCAGCTGATGTGTTGTTAGCACCACCTTGTCCCGCCGAGTCTGCCAAGCCAGTTGCTACTTACGCAACACCATCCTGGTCAACCTCCTTCTCAATCTTGGAGCTGAAAGCAATGGCGCTCATGATTCCGTCGCCAAACTTCTCGTTCATGATGGCCTTGAAAGCGTATCCGTAGTTCTGCACAATCTCGTACAGGCGGTAGATGAGAGGCTCAACCGGAGGCATCGGCCCAGCTCGCCCACGATCCGGGAAGCCCATCATTGTCGATTCCAGGCTGTCCTTGGGGACATTTAGCAGCGTTGAGAGCTTCTCGACATCTTCGGCGGACGCCTGAGCCTGGCCGTAGAACAGGGCGGCAACTGCGACCTCGCCCCGGCCCAACTCCTTGGCGATGTCTTCGAAGGTGAGCTTCTTGGTGGCTTTGGCCTCGAAGAGCATCTTTGAGTAGACTGGAAGTCTATCGACGAGCGTCGACTGTTAAACTTGTTAGGATGGATGCGGCTCATTGTGAAGGGGGGTATAAGTGCCTTACGCCTAAAGTTGCGATGTTCGACTTATCCGTCATTCTGGGCTATTGGTCGTTGCGAATTTGCGGGGTGAAATAGTACACGCAACAGTTTTCAAGCATCGAGAGATTGCGTACCAGATTCTGCAAGCAGTCTCTGGCTATATTTCTATGCCTGCCAGAGGGCCATTGAACGTCATCGGCCTCTACCCCACACACGATGCGGAGCTAAACCGGAATCTCGGGCTTTGCTGTAAGGGAAATTCTTAGGTAATTATTAGCTTCCCCCAAGACATGATGACAGCCCGGAAAACGGACCAGACTATAGATGTGATGACATAAGTGAGCTTTCTTGTAAGAGTATATGAGGAGCTGGCCGCCTCAGGTTGTTACACTGGGCATCAGCAACCGCCGTGTGATGCGAGAGTTCGGATGATCCGAGTTGCCGTTTTGTTCCTGACTCTCAACTTAACTTAGGTTACACGATGCTCATCGTGGCAATTGCATGCATGCGCCTCGCCTATTGACTTCATCGTAAAGTAAATCTCCGATACATTAGCCCGACGAGTCTTGAAACGTGAATCTGAAGAGCCTCGAACGTGCAAACGTTCGAAATAAACTATGTTGTCGACAGTCTTCTCAGTTCGTGACCAGTTGGTTGGGCCGCGTACTGTACGCAGTTAGGATTTTCTGAAACCGTTAGTATTCGCAGCAGAAGGCGATTCCTGCTTACGCAAGACCATTCATGACATCCAGACCCACCTGAAAACCTTGTACGACGTGAGCAAAGAACTCGCGAAAGTTCGAGGCAACTCCCATTGCCCATTTTTGGAAGAGCTAACACCCCTGTTGCCCGGGATCTTGTTCTGCATCAAGATCTGCTAACCAGATCAGGTTAATCCGGCCCGCATTGGAGGGGTAGGTATCTTGGGAACTGAGTAATCTAGCGCCCCACCAGCTCTTTTCTAGAACCTCATTCCTACAGTGTACGGACGCAAATCTGGGAACAACCCACTTCTTGAGCCGGATAGATTCCAGCCCGAAGCTTGTTGTTTTACAGCTGCAGCAGATTGAAGGAGCACTTATCATCGCCTACATTTGAGTTGTAGTATCCCCCCGTAGAGTCGTCGCAGTCTTCCTTCATTGTCCAAGGACCATGACGGAATCGTCGAAAGATGAGCCTTCGCAAGAGGCGCCGCAGTCCGCGTCGGAGACCAAGCATGTCCACCACGACGACCATATATCAAGTGCTAGCGACGATGACTTCAAGGCCGTAGAGGTACATCATCGATCGATCGCCCGCTTGTTTTCTGCCCAGTGTTTTGACTTACAGTGCGCGGTGCCAGGTTTCGTTTGACCCGGCGAATCCGTACCGGAGAAAAAGCTCAATGGTCAGCAACGACAGGATACCGCCACAACTGATCGAGAGTGCGCGTTCGAAGAAAACGCAGTGTCTGGTGCATCAGTTTCTCAAGAACCCCCAGCGCGATGTCAGCCACCACCAAGGCCACGACGACGACGGGGTTGATGACCCATCTTGCCCACAAGGTCTCGAGCACATTGCCGAGCCAGGCGGGACGAAGGATCCGAGGCTGTCCATCATTGAATCAGATAGCGCTGAACACAGCGACGCCGGTCAAGTCGACGAAAAATCTTGGAAAACTGCTCTCACTAGGTCCAGGACCGAATTGGACTTGAACGGAGACCAGAGCCACGAGGACTTGCACAGCCGGCTGCTTACAAAAAAGCAATTAAGCGAGATGGCATGGGGTGTGCGAGAATTAAGTAGGAGACTGGGCAGCGTGCGGCTCAAGTTCCGGGCGAAGAACATCTTTATTCTCACCAAGGTGTATGACCAAGAACTGATACCCAAGACAAGAGAGGTCACCAAGTGGCTTCTGAGCAAGGATAGAGATGTTAGGTATACCGTTTACCTGGAAGATAGCCTGAAAGAAAACAAAAAGTTCGACGTCCAGGGACTATTAGAGGAGCTTGGAAAAGACTACGTTGACGCCGGTGAACTCGACGCCGACACGGCCCCAGCAGCGCTTAGAAGACGAGTAAGGTACTGGGACGAGAATATGTGCCGGACACGGCCACACGCATTCGATTTTATCATCGCCTTAGGCGGTGATGGCACAGTCCTTTACGCCAGCTGGCTGTTCCAACGGATCGTTCCCCCGGTCCTCAGTTTCGCATTAGGTAGCTTGGGATTTCTCACCAAGTTTGACTTCAATGATTATGCGGAAATCCTGGGGACTGCTTTCAATGACGGAGTTACCGTCAGCTTGCGATTGCGTTTCGAAGGCACCGTAATGAGAAGTCAGAGGAAGAAGCAGCGGCTGCTGGCTGCCGGAGACGAGGTAGACGAAGAAGAATTTCAGCGAAGTCGAGATCTCATCGAGGAGCTGATAGGAGAGGAAAAGGAAGACGAACACACTCACAGGCCTGACGGAACCTATGAAATTCTCAACGAGATTGTGGTTGACCGTGGGCCCAATCCAAGTAAGTTGCGTCGCATCTTATTAGACGATAACTCCCACTGACCAAATAACGACAGCCATGTCATACACGGAGATATTTGGTGACGACGAGCATTTTACCACAGTTCTAGCCGATGGCGTGTGCGTATCCACGCCAACGGGCTCAACAGCGTACAACCTCGCAGCAGGGGGTTCACTATGCCACCCGGAAAACCCCGTGATGCTCGTAACGTCCATCTGCCCACATACGCTTTCCTTCCGGCCTATCATCCTGCCCGATACCATCGTGCTGCGCATAGGAGCCCCGTACAACGCACGGACGAGCTCGTGGGCGAGTTTCGACGGGCGGGAGCGCATCGAGCTCCTGCCCGGAGACTATGTCACCATTAGTGCCAGCCGCTTCCCGTTTGCGTCGGTAACGCCGCCAGGGCGGCGGAGCGAGGATTGGGTTAATAGCATTAGTGGAAAGTTGGGCTGGAATACGCGGCAAAAACAAAAGAATGATGGGTATAAGCAATGGAACTGACAATGGAAGCATTTGGGATGGCGCAAGTACCGGTCCGGATAATAGATGATGGGGTTGTCCGGAGTCGAGAGGGGGGTTACAGGTCTTGTTAGAAACCCCCCCTCCTTGTTGTAGAATGGTACTAGAAACGGAACTTGAGCGCACTTCCTGCATTAAAGAGTGAATGATTCGACTTCAATAGTATCGAAGAGTAAATAGTCGAGCGATATTGAGTTCTCGGCGAGACTCGGCGAGTCCTGTTTATGAGATGAAGCAAATACGTCTCTTGGAGATGGCTGCACCGTGCAAAGAAACCAGCTGCATGTGTCCCTGTATGAACCCCTTTCCAAGGACCTGGTTCACGGCTCCAATTAAGGACAGAAGAAACAACCGCAACCTTATATCCCGCATTTATACAAGGAATTCCCTATGACAAAAACAGAACATTTCAACTCGCACTCGGGAGCGAGTCGACCATGAGGTCAACGGTCGACCGACTTGCAAACCGTGTGTGAGACTGACTACCTACCTCGAAGCCAAAGAACGGAGGCAAGGGAAGGCACGTCGACTCGGCAGTGCAACTGTGTTATTCAGGTTAGACATCCTTGGATTTTATGGCTTCTCGCTCGCCATGGAAGACCCTGAAGTCGTGCGAGGATAGCGCTAGGTTGACCTTGGGCCGGAACAAACCCCAGTCCTGGGACACACAAACACAGGGGGGAAACAAAACAAACATACAGGCTCTATCATAGGTCACCGTTTACCGTACGTTGTACATGAGCATACATAACTCCAGTACGTAAACGTACACAAGGTCCGCAATGCACCTCGGCAGCCTCGAACACTTATCTGATTGATGTCCCTCAACTAAAGTTCTTGGCTTGTCGCAGCGACACGGCGGCATCTGCGAGGCTTGGGTTGAAACGCATGGTCTCCTCAAAAGGGAAGTTGAACCCCGTTCGCTTCATGCTTTGGGAGTGGCCTGTTGATCGATCAAGCGAAGTGCATGAGAGTCTCCTTTTTTTTTCTCTTTTCTAGCGTAGCTGCAGGTACGGAGAGTGAGGCCAAGTCCGAGTCCACGTCTAAGCGTGAGCCTAGGCATGAGTCTATTCGTCAATTCTGGATAAGTTTTTCAGGCGGGAATTGACTTTGTCAACGCCCAAGGTCGAGTCTGATCTGACTCTTGGCTGCAGATGTGTGGGTGTTGGGATGAAGCTGTTACACCGAGCGCAGGAATCCGCATTGTCATTTTCAAAGCACTGGGTCGGTAAGTCATGTTGGTGCATTCTGCGTTGATTTCGAATCATAAGGTAATATTGGCAACAAGTTGGGGGATATCGAGACGAGTAGTTAGTCCAAAACCAAAAATAGCTGGTTGTTTCAAGTTGTTTATAATGACTCGGGAATAGTTGCCCTCCACAAAACCGAAGAGCGCCGTATTCAGTGCAGACTTGCCATCGCTGAGGAATTCTCGCATGTCGGACCAAGACAGGAACGCGCCAAGAAAATACAAACAGTAGTTTTGTTCGTAGCCAGGGTCAAGTCGCACAATTGGCCCCTGTTAGAAGATGCAACCGCATTCCCCCAGCCTGCCTACTCAATCGGTCCGCCCGCCGTGATATGATACCATTGTTTGTCATTGTACAAAGTAGTTAAGGTCTAGATGAGCATTGACCGCTGGTCGTCGGGATGATAGTAGAATCATTAATCGGGTAAATCCTTTACTCTTCGTCATCCGAGGTCTCGACGAACGTCATCGTGATGCCTTGCGGGTCCTCGACATTCAGGTTAATGGCGTCTATGGTGTCGGTTCGCTTCTCCTCGGACGACGTCTCAACTCGCTTGGCCTTGGGCAGGGCGGCGATAGGTAGCGTGTCAACATCACGCCTCTCCAATTCAGTTGGTGTCTGCATGCCTTTCAAGAGGCCCCAGTTAGCCGGCTGCGTACTTGTTTGGAGTAATTACTCGGGCTTCGCTTACCAGCGGGAATTCCACGACGGATAAACATGGTAGTGACCTTTGTTCGGCGGCGCGGTTGAGAGGCCTCGGACTCATCACGCTTGTTCTTGGCAGCAGCGGCAGGCGCTTCGACGGCCTCAGCGGCGGCGGTAGGTCTGTTATCGACGATGATACCAACACCGGCGCCACCCTCACCAGTGCCGAGCTGAATAATAGGACCCTTGGTTAAGGCGACCTCAGCATACTGCAGAGCTCGATCGAACCCGGCCAAGTCACGCTTGGCCTTGGGTGCCTCGGTGTCGGCGGCGTCCCGGGGTGCGATCTCCTTGCCCATTCCTTGCAGTGTCGATATATCGGCAGCTGAAATGCGAGTCAGTACGTTGGAGACGACCAGGCATCTCTGGGAAATATCTTACCTTGCTCTGTTAAGCTTGAGTCGGCGGCGGAGGTATCGGCAGCAGTTGTATCGGCGGCAGTAGTCTGATCCTCTTCGGCGGCGGAGGTATCAGCTTTAGGGGCAGGGGACGAAACGGCAGCTGGAGTGGCGGCGGCGACGGCAGGTGCTGCGACTTCAGCGGCGGCGCCTGACCCTGCCGCGGCGCTGACTGCGGCGCCCTCGAGAGCGTTCATCAGACTTGTTACATCTTGGTTTCCTCCGAAAGATATTTCACCATCACCTACTACCCTTTTGTGGTGTCAGTCTCCGGTCCGTAGCAAAGTTGCTGTCCAGTAGTCAGTTGCGTGACTTACAAGGCAGGTGAGTAGGCTCCGAGGTTGATGTTCAAAGGTAGAGAGCACACAGTGGCCACAAGGGCGGCGGCAACGAGGTGATATCTGACCATCTTTAATTGTTTTGGAAGACCGACTTTGTTTGGTTTGGTTCGGTTTGTTGTAGAGACGAAAGTAACTAATTGTTTAGTACAGTATAAACAAAAACGACCAGCGGCGACCAGCGAGGAGAATAGAATTAGTGAGGAACCGAAACGAAAGAGTTAGATTCAGGACTTGAGCGCAGCTGAGTGAAGAAAAGAAAAAGGTTAGAGACGATACGATGAGCTTCATATATGTCAGTGTATCTGGGCCACGAGCAAGGACTTTGAGCCTCTGGGCAGCACCCTCCACGACATGGTCCACATAGAAGCCTCAAATCCTGGCTTGCCAAGCGTTTCTGTATCTTAACAGTAAAAACAACCCATGAGCACTGGTCAGAATACCACAGCACGACCGGGATGTGATATCTTCACTCTATCCCTGCTGGCAAACAATGCCAGAACCTCTTGAAACGAGTCGGAACAGAGTAAAGCATCGTCGAGAGAGCGGATCAGCGTAGCTGCCGTAATGATGAGGCTCTTGGCTGGAGTTGCCAAGTATGGTGAACCATCAATGCGGCGAGTCGAACACTGGTAGGCACGGTGAGACGAGTATTGTTGAGCGAGTGGGTCAGTCAGTCTTGAGACCTGCCAAGGCCATCATCAAGCGCCCAAGTACCGCAGTACGTTGCGCCCACGCCCAGTGCGCCAAGAGATTAACAAGCTCTTTTAGCATCCAGCGACATGGAGACCCATGTTTTGTGCTGGTCTTTGACCACCTTTTGGCCATATGCGTTGCTAGGCCTGGACCTGGGTAGATTGGTATTCTGGGGTGCTAGGGTTGAAGCGTGGATGCAGCCAAGACAAGAGGACGCAATCGTCAAGTGCCGCTCGATGTTTTAGATCCAAACTGCCCCAAGGCGACTTTCTCTACAATAGGTCTAGTCAGCAAGAAACACTTGGTTTTATCTACCTACTGGGTTACTTGCGTAGCTGGGAACCAGGGTTCAAATGCCGACGAGAACTGAGAGCGTTGCAGGAGCTGTAGGCTCGACCAGTGCAGATCTTCATCACGATGGCGCATGCTTTTTGCAGGCAACCTCTAACTTCCAAGACTTTACTTTTGTAACCAGCGTAAGGATATAACTGATATTATGACATCTGCAGCCGATGCGGGAAGTAAAGGTTTCTGCGGGCGATCATACAGCCAACCCAAGTCTGGACGAAGAGATCAGAGATGGACTAAGACGTGACAGACAGGCTGTCCGTGATCTGTAGCCGAAGTTTGAGTGTACGTCAACCAACTTTGGCATGGGCAAACCTGTGGCCTGCACTCCGAACCTGAACTATTCTGGGACTAGAAGCTGGTTTGGTCATGCTTCGTCCTGACATTGGATGAAAGGACAATGAGAGAAGTACGAGGCATTACCAAGACGAAGCGGGGACACGATCGATCGTCAACTTGGCCAAGACGGAGCTCTGGTAATGAATTCGGGGGTTTCTGATTCACGCCTCCTATCGACGAAACCGAAGCACAGCCAAGAGACGGATGGGCCAGTAAGGAAGTTGGAACAGTCTCCAGGTCGGATGTGAGGTTAGGATGGACAATCGGCGATGCAACTTGACAGCTGTCGGACAATAGTCAAGGGGTCCCGTCGCGGGTGGACATCGAGCTTACGAAGTGGGCAGGGGCATGGGAAAGAATCAATGGACGCTTCAGACGCAAATTGAAAGCCTCAAAACAAAGTCCTAGTGATTTCAAGTTGAAGAAAAATTTGGAACCTCTGTGAAGTTGTCGTGCTCCGCTTGGCGTTCCGCTTGGCGGTTCTCGCTGACGACCACCCTGGAACCTGGGAAGCTGGGGGCTCCTTTTTAGCGCGAAACGAGCCTATCTTGGCAGCCCGAGCGTCGCCTATCTTCAGCAGTTCAACCCTGTCTTGTTTTCCTCTGTCGCGAGTTTCCAAGGAACGAACAATGAAGCACGCAGGCGGGAAGACCCCTCCATTTTTAGAATAGAGCGAAATACCAATTCTTCGTCGCTGTGTGCCAAACACCCGCAAAGTTCGAGGCTGCAGACATTCCTACAGAAATAACTGGCGATGTTTGTCAGCCCGTTGTTCGATACCTTCCTGCAACCTCTAAGTGCTTGAGTCAACGCCATTGGTCGAAACCGAATGATGCTCCCTGTCGATTGCGCATAGCTACGTAACCACGACAGCTGAAATGTGTAGACCAGGCGCAGAGTCCTACGCTCGACCTTCGCCTCCTTTGAACAATCTCGAGTCAGATATGTTCTTCTCTGCTCTGCTTCATCTTCCATCTACTTCAGTCAGTTAAGCGCGAAGTGACGTCTCCATTAATGAATCATGGCGCCTAGTGAGAAAGACAGGCAATGCACCCCGACCGTTCGACCGGCGCCCAGAAATCGAATCTGGGGTTGCCGCCCATCGACCCTCCTACTTTCCCTGGCTTTCGTTTGGATCGTACGATATTCCGTCACCATCAATTGGCATGCCTTGCGCTCAACGGGAGATCTCCCTGCCCATGTTCCTGATGATGGAGGCATCCACTGGGATAAAGTAAGCTTTCCCAAGAAAGGTCGATTTTCTGGCAAAACTGCAGCCAAGGACTGAGTTGTCACTTATTGTGTAGATTGAGCCACATGAGAAACTTCAGTGGCACCCGTGCTTCTCTGCTGCTGCATACCTTTTGAGGTGTGCCCGACTTACTGTCCCTATGGACTACCACCGACCGCTCAATGAGTCGGCCGACCACCCCAAGGTTTACATTGCCCTTGTGTTGGCTCCGGGGCAAGGGCGCACCGATGACCCAGCGTCCTATGCGGAATCGCCGCTGCTCGTCAATCCCGGGGGGCCCGGTGGAAGTGGAACAATGTTCGTCGCCGCCGCCGCTCCGATGCTCGCCGGAATCGTCGGCAGAAACCACGATATAATCGGCTTCGATCCCCGTGGCGTTGGAGCGACATTGCCCAAGGCTGACTGTTTCGAAGTGTCCGAGAATTGGTCGGGCGTTGATGACCGTAATACTGCCCTCATGAACAGGCTTGCCTGGTCCTTATCAGGGCATGACGTTGGTCTCGTCAACTCGAGCAACGTCGCAATTGGAAAGATCGATGTTCGATCCAGGGCCGCGGCGCAACAGTGCAAAAACGTTTCCGACCGCTACGGCAATAATAGCATATTTCAGTATGCTAATACTGCCAATGGTGCTAGAGACATGCTTTCCATCGTCCATGCTTGGGATGAGTGGAGATCGACGGGGCATGATGCCAAACCCGCCAAGCCTACTAAGCCTACCAAGCCTACAGAGTCTGCGCGCCATGCGGAAGTCAAGATGCCGTCCCATCTACAAGAGATGAACTCCGCATCGGAATCGACGTCTGCTGTGACCACCCAAGGAAAGCTTGTTTATTGGGGTTTTAGTTATGGCACTCTTCTCGGAGCAACGTTCGCTGCCATGTTTCCCGACAAGTATGTAACTTTGGAAGTTATTGTTGCCCCTTTCTCGTCTGTCTCCAAAACCACAGGTGCATGCATAATCGAGCTGTCGCAGTGTTTTTTTGCTCTTCGGACACGAGTTAGGACTTCCAAAATGTCCCTCATATCCTCGCAAGGTGATAAAAATTACTGACTCCCGTTGTTGCAGAGTCGGACGAGTCATCTTGGATGGCGTCGTCGATGCTGACCACTACGTAGAGCCTGTCTGGATGGACAGCCTCCTCGATGCCGACAAGATATGGGATAGTTTCTTCAGTTACTGCCACGAGGCCGGCCCGAGATGTGCTCTTTATCGCCTTGGTGATTCTTCAACGGACATTAAGAATCGCCACAGCGAGATCATGGCATCTTTGGATAAAGAGCCGAGAATTGTGCTACATCCGCAAGTCAACCTCCCGGTCATCTTGACCGCGAGCGACATAAAAATGGTCCTTTTCCAATCCCTCTACTCCCCTATCGTTTCGTACCCTGCGATAGCAGACCTGTTGAATATGATTTTAAAAAATCGCGATCTGCACCGTTTTACCATGCCGCCAACATTACCCGCCTACTGCCGCAATATATCGTTGCCTATCTGGCCGGACGATGCCCAAAGAGCAGTTATGTGCGGTGACAAGCGATATACGGTGAGCCATCACGGATTAACATCTTTCAGTACCGTCGATAATAATCATCCGGGTAGATGAACGAAACATTGCCCGAACTCCAAAAACGTTTCGAGGACTTGGCCTCGTATTCTTCTTTTGCTGACGTCTGGATGAGCCTCATGATGGGCTGCAACAGTTGGGACATAGAAGCAAAAGACCCACCGATGCGCTGGGATGACCACCCGGCCCATAGACCCGCACCGATCGAGACTGACTTCCCTTTGCTCTTCCTGTCTAGCCATCTCGATCCCGTGACACCCCTACACGCCGCTCTGAAAATGACCCGCAAGTTCGTTAATGCGAGCATCGTCGAGCAACAATCATCGGGGCATTGCTCCGTCTCGTGTACCTCGATCTGCACCATCAAGCACATCCGCGCCTACCTGAATCAAGGCAAACTGCCTCCCGCACCGGATTTCACCGGCCCGGATGAGGGGACCTGGACCACGTGCGACTGTGATGAGAAGCCCTGGAAACAGATCCGGCCTCAGTACCACCGCGGACATTCTACTGCAGACGAAAAGCTGGACTGGCTTGATAATGGAGACGAGTTGAAGGTAGAAGAACTACTTCGGGAGCATTCTGAGGATGAGGTCGAGTGGTTGCAGAACTGGAGCAGCTTCCGTGCTCTGATGTTCGGGAAGTTCTCGAATGAGCAGCTTGATGGCTATCAAGCGTTTAGGAATATTTTGCTTCAGGCGCCATTTAGGGATCTTAGACATCGTGATACCGATACTGGGACGGATGGTGAGTGTGAGTGCAAGGCAGACGGGACAGAGCCTCGTTTGGAGTGAAAGCTGTGGTTAGATTCTACACTGCAAGGCATATTAATCCTAATGCGGGCAGCTGCAAGTCGTCATGCACGTCTGTCCAATGACAGTCATGCTTAATAGCATTTAATCGATTTCAGACATGATGCGTGAGGAACTAGCATCAGTTGGAAATGCGTTGCGTTCAACACCGTCCAGACAAGCCAGGCAGCCAGGTAGCCAGTCATCCGTCGTAATAAACTTCTCACAGTCGAGTCACAAGACGGCTGAGAAGCATATGAGTCGTAATGATGTGATTTTTTCATGTTGCTATAAATACGGACCTTTTATTTTACAGAATTTCCCATTTGAATTGTATCGTTCTTTGGCGTCGTATACTATACTGCTTGTTCCTGCTCCGAACGAGACCGCACTGCGACCACGCCTAAAAGAAGATCCGAATCCCGTACAAAAGCTACCCCAAAGGCCTCATTGACCTACTCTAAGACAGATCGAATAAAACGTATTCGAATTCGGCTCGAGAATACTACAGAGCGTCTGCAAAATACTATTACCGCTATTAGGGCCTTCGTTAGTCCTGAAGGAGTTCACCGAACGTCCTGTTTAAGAAAGTAGTTGGGCTATAGCTAGCCCGAAGCGGAAAGGAAAGACCGGATTTGCCCCTAAAACCTAAAGTCTAGGAGTGATTATACTATATGAAGGGGTCGAATATCCTGGTAAAGTAAGATAGAGGACTTCCGTAGAGGACAAAGAGGACAAAGAAATGAAGGAAACCAAACAAATCAACTCCTAGTATTAAGTGTTCCGAAGAAAGGGAAGAACCCGATCCAAGTAGCTCAAGTAGCTACGAGGAAATAATCGTTAGGAGTACGAAGGATAATAAAAAGGCACACTCTAAAGTAGAATATACAGGACTACACGCAGGATAAGCCTGTCACAAGCTAGAATTCGAATGGGCTAGAAGGTCGCGATCGGGCCCGATGGCGTTTCAACAAAACCTTCTAGGACACTCAAATAGTGCTCGAAGCACCAAGGACTCTTCCAGGGGCAAGTTTCTTTCTTTGTACCTAATTGATACTGGCGTTAGGAATTGACGATTATGCCTGGCCTCTACTCACACCTCACTTATTGTTACAATTAAGAAACCTCCACATAGGCTACCCACAATTATGTCGAATCCTAGGGCCGGGAAGACAGCTCATAGAGAGGACGCAGGAACATCCTCTTCGGAACCTACTACCCCACCTCCAGAAACGTCGCCAAACCTTGAAGTTACCGACGCCGACTTAGCGGCGAAACGTGCGCGTGTCTAACGATTTGAAGAATGGAAGGAATTAGCGGACCGAGAAGATAAGATAGCGGCGGAACTAATCGGAGGACAACGTATCGGACGGCGCCGTCGGTCGTCGAGATCTAGGTCTCATGAGGGTAAAAGGAAGACAAAGGATATCGACCTATTAAACGATATACCAATCTTCGAACAAAGATTCACGATTCGTGAGCGAAACGCCTGGCTCCTTAAGCTAGATCGATGCTTCTTATCTGCCCCGGGACTATACGATGACAACCCGGCACAGATGATTCGCACCGCCTTATCCAAGATGGAGCTAGTTTGTCAAGAGAATTGGGAAGGGGAATTGGGAAGGGGAATGCCAAGCTGCAGCCCTCGAAGGAGCAGCTGCACTCCATGCTAAACGGTCGGACTGGGATCGATTCAAGGAATGGACAGCACAGTGGTTAGACCGATCCGGAAACGCAGAAGCCAATATTGCGGATACGCTTGAAGAAGCAAAACACCGACCGGATCAACATCCCCAAGACTTCGACATCTATCTCTCCTCATGGGAGATTAAAAGACCTCCGCGACCCGAACCCGATCGTGCCCTTTATTTCTACGGGAAATTACAGGAAGATCTTAGGTTGAAAATCAGGGAAGCGGCCAAGGGGACATTACCTCAAAACCGGCAGGAAATGGTGCCCCTTGCGACCCTCTACTGGGACCAGATACAGTCCCTAAAGCGAAAACATGACGAAGCGATTGCTCCCGAAGGTGCAAACAAGAAGCCCAAGACGGAGTCGACAGCGACCCCGTGGGGTCGTGGGGGATACCGAGGAAGAAATCGCGGGAACCGCCGTGGGGGAACCCAAGTGGAACGACAAGGCGTAACACAAGCGAAACCCGAAAAGGTCACACGAGGAGAGGACGTGAAAGCCCGTGACTCCGACGGAAAGGTTCTCATCTGTTATTGCTGTGGGAGTTGGAATCATTTCGTCCCTGAGTGCCCCGAAAAGGCACCCGCGAAGGTAGAAGAACTTCAAGGGGGAAACGAAAGCGGGTCGTAGGCGACCCTACCGTCACGACCAAACCAAATCGCTTCTCGTTAGGGACACATGCTTGTTTTTTGGTACCCTGTCAGATCCAATCACCAAGATATAGTTCCCGAGAAACAAAGACTATGGTGGGATTGGATACACATTCTATGGTTGACTGCGTGAGTGTGGAATTCGCAAAGCAAATGGGCCTTGCACAGGCACCTGTCGAATCAATAGCGATACAATCGGCAGGCGATTTGTTCCCAAAGACGTATGGAGTCTATTGGGTTAACGCTACTATGCGCGACTGTCGAAATGGGGTTCGACGCTTCCGACGCCCCTGCATAGCGATCGATCGTGACCCTAGAGTCAACGGGAGCCCCCTTCTGTTTGGACAACCTACATTACATTCGCTGGATATCTTTCTACACTCGCGCTCAAACCGCTTCTGGTTCGGCATCAACTCTACACAGATGGAGCTGATTTCCGCTGCGAAATTTAAGAGGGCGTGCAAGCATCGAGCAATTGTCCATGCCGTACTCTCGATTCCAGAAGGAACCCCTCTCGAAGACGACGAACTATCAGAACCTCTATTTCGAGACGACCAGATCCCGTCAGAACTGCACGAGTTCACGGAATTCTTAAATACTAGCAAGGCCACTACCTTACCCCCGAGGCGAGGTGTTGACCACGCTATTGACCTTCTTCCGGATACCGAACCACCTCACTTTCCTATCTACCCGATGGCGCGAGACGACCTCGAAATCTTAAAAAACTACATCAAATCGATGGAACGACAAGGTCGAATCCGAAAGTCATCTAGCCCAGCGGGCGCCCCTGTCTTTTTAATCCCGAAAAAGGATGGTAGCTTGCGATTATGCGTCGACTACCGAGGACTAAACCAGATTACTACTAAAAATCGCTACACCTTACCCCTCATCTCCGAACTACTAGATAGAGTTGCTAACGCGAAGGTGTTTTCGAAAATCGACTTAAAAGAAGTTTATCACCGTATCCGTATCCGGGAAGGGGACGAGTGGAAGACGGCCTTTCGTACGCGTTACGGTCACTACGAGTACCTCGTAATCCCCTTCGGCCTCTGTAACGCTCCAGCTACGTTCCAATCTTACATTAACTCCGTCCTCCAGGAAGAATTGGACATTTGTTGTGTGACTTACCTCGACGAAATACTAATCTTCTCTCCAGATAAGGACACACATACGGAGCACTTGCGGAAAGTGGTCGAAAAACTGTTGAAAGCTGAGCTATACGCTAATACCGCAAAATGCGAATTCTTTAAGGGCGAAGTGGAATTCCTGGGATATGTCATTTCTGACAAAAGAATCTCCATGGACCCGGCTCGCGTTGACACAACCACGCAGTGGCCTCGTCCTGATACTTATCACGACGTGCAGTCCTTTTTGGGCTTCTGTAACTTCTACCGTCGGTTTATCTTGGGGTACCCCAAAATCGCGGCCCCGTGACTTCATTGCTCAAGGGTAGCGTACAAGGAAAGAAACCGGGCAAAGTGGAGTGGACTCTCGACGCGGAACAGGCATTTCGCCAACTCCGCGACGCCTTTTCGCAGACGCCTTTGCTTCGGCATTTCGACCCTGAGAGACCGATTCGTTTAGAAACAGATGCATCCAAAGACGCCTGCTCCGGTGTGTTGTCGCAACCGGATGATTAAGGGCGGTACCACCCGGTGGCCTTCTATTCCAGAAAATGGAAAGGGGCCGAGCTCAACTGGGGGGTGCCCGATCAAGAAATGGGGGCGATTGTACAAGCCTTCAAACACTGGAGACATTACCTACAAGGGTCATGCTTCCCAGTCGAAGTTTTGTCGGATCACCAGAATCTCACTTCTGGGCACCCCATATCTGATCGACAACACGTAGTATACTTCGACCGACTGGTAAATCATGGCTGCATATCCTCTTTCGAGTCGGCATCGCGGACAACATCAGGCGTGTCCTCGACTTCCCACTCATGGAAACATAGTTGTCCCATGGACTGGGGATTTTCAGGTCAGGATAAAGTAGCGACTGATCACCAACTGCACAATAGGTACATGCATATATAAGTCCATCGCATACCGATCTACCGCTCTCTTACAGATTTCAATAAGTTTGTGCCAGAGAGGTGGCTTGTCGACCGAATATGCAACAAGCGTAATGCCCACCAGCCCTTCTCAATAGGGAAAACTACTCAGGCTAGTATATGACTTAGCACGAGATGAGGCTTCTACTCACAAATCTCATCTTCAATTTCAACTCGGAGCCCTGCGACAAGAGTAAGAACTAGCTGGATCAGAAGGCGTTTGCATTTCGGGAGAGGATGCCATTGATTTGTCGACTGAAAGCGGTCTCTGCTTGACTTGGACGCTGGACGATAGGTTGTTCTCTAAGTTGTGGGCCATCTTTGAGTGCCTGTTAACGACTGGTTCAACTCGTATGCTATATTGATACCTCAGTAGGGTTGGTTCTAATGGAAAGTTGGGAGCATTCGAACTGGGTGAGAAACTTTATTGTTACTGTTATGAATGTGATATATGGTCGATAATCTGTTATACTGATGGGAAGTTACAGAATCACAATACTTAATGGCGCTTTATTCATCTGTTTCCATCTCATTTGACGGGTTCAAGCGACCAAGAGCTTCAGCACTACTCCGAGTCTCCTGGTATTACCTCTAAATGGACACATGCTGCAGACGAGGGCTGTTATGATGACCATATACTTATTGCCACTTTTTACTTGACGCTGATCCTCGTAGATAAATAACATGAGCGGTGTCCAACCGCTCTTGGCTAGTCGTATGAGGGTTAGGGTTAGATGATGTTGGAGCTCAACCTACCGATATCTTACTCGCCTGTGCAATAATCTTTGGTGCACGGCTTCCCCGAGCTGTTCAAACCGAGTGGTTTGGGAATTCTTGTAGATAAAAATCCCAACTGCATCACAAGAGGTTTAAGCTCCAATAGGCAATGAATGGAAGGTTTCTTGGCATTGATAAAAGGATAGGCCCCACTTGGACGGCCCAAGCTCGTCACCGCCCAAATTTTCTTTCTGCCCGGAGCTTTGGAGCTTTCCAATTGCGACCCTGCAGAAATATTTCGAGCAGTAGTCCAGCAGAGGTTTCCGGTTCAATCAATCTACCCTGCAAACAACCATAACCATGGTGACTAAAAGCAAGCTGAAGACAGCTTTGGCTGCAGAGAGGGGAGTCGACTTCCATAAGCTCGCCCTGAAAAAGAAGGAGAAGGCAGCACGTAAAAAGAAGGAAACTGGCAAGGGCGGGGCAAAGCCGGTGAAGGAAGACGACGCTGAGGACGGCGATTCCAATCTCGAAGAAGACGAGTCAGACGACGAGGATGCGAGCGACGAAGAGACATTTGATATCGCACAATTAGACGAGTCAGACAGCGACTCTGAGGTGGAAATGGAGGAGAAGATCCAACGGAAACCTAAGCCGACGCAAAAAGCTATCAAAGCTGCCAAAGATGCCAAAGCCGCCAAATTAATCGCAGAAGCAGAAGATGACGACGATGAGGAAGAGGAGGAGGACGAGGAAGACATTCCCGTAAGCGACTTGGAGGATCTGTCCCCCGAAGACAAGGAGGATCTGATCCCCTTCACTCGCCTCACAATCAATAACACAACCGCTCTGCTGGCCTCCCTGAATCGCATTCGTCTGCCGACCGATAAATCCGTTCCATTCGCAACACATCAAACCATTGTGGGTGTAGAACCGACAGCGGACGCCATTGAGGACGTTCAGGATGACTTGAAGGTAGGAGCAAGATCGATTGATGCACCGCACTACTCCGTATGCTAATATCCTACTTCAACAGCGTGAACTCACCTTCTATTCCCAGGCCTTAGATGCAGCCAAGCGCGCGCGCAAACTCCTCAAGGCTGAGGGCGTACCCTTTGAACGGCCAAACGATTACTTCGCGGAGATGGTTAAGGATGACGGGCAAATGGAGAAGGTGAAAGCCAAGCTGATCGAGACGGCAAGCGCCAAGAAGGCATCGGCGGAGGCGCGCAAGCAAAGAGACTTGAAGAAGTTTGGCAAGCAGGTGCAAGTTGCCAAGTTGCAGGAGAGACACAAGGCCAAGCGGGAGACGCTGGACAAGATAAACCTGCTGAAGAGAAGTACGTTGGCCATGGACCAATACATCCTCACATATATGCTAACCCACTTACAGAGCGCTCAGAAAACTCCGGTGACGTGGGAGCGACCGAGGCGGACATCTTCGATGTGGGTGTTGAACAGGAGATCGGAAAGTACAGCGCCGGCAAGGGCCGTGGTGGCGACAAGGGCGGCCCCAACCCCAAGCGCCAAAAAAAGAACGAGAAGTACGGCCACGGCGGCAAGAAGAAGTACGCCAAGTCTGGCGACGCCGCGAGCTCGGGAGACATGAGCGGGTTCAGTGCCAAGCGGATGAAGACAGGCACGAAAGGCAAGACTGTCAAGACGGCCAGGTTAGGGAAGAGCCGGCGGACTGCTGGGAAGCGGTGATAGACTAAAGGCTGCGCATGGAGTGAGTGCAGGGCGGTGCGTGGAGCTGCAACTGATGCAGACGACGCCCTGTCGAGAACAAACTTGTAGATACCACCAGAGTGTTCCGCATATTAGTCGGGGAACCAGCAGGCACTATTGAGAATTGCAACTTGACTTGGTTACTATATTATGCGATCCTTTCTCCATGTTGGGTCTACGCGCTGGGGCATCCTGAGGTTCAAGAATGCTGCTCTAGATGGACATAACATCTACGAGCTCGCACATCAACTGTATTATATGCTTGCCAGGGACTTTCTAACAACCTCTTACCGGCCTGACTCGATCGTTGCGTTTTACTTACAAAGTAATCATCTTTCTCATAACACTTCAAACCTTCCGTAATGAACCATGATTCCAACTTTGTACTACGTTTGAATCTCCCTTCAGGGGTGGAAGTCGGTCGCTTTGCTTGCTTCAATGTCGTTCGCCATTGGGCTTCGCAGAAAGCGCCTGGGTTTACTAGTCAATTTTTGCATGCCCGGCAGCTACCGTACATCTCAATTCTGTGAGTAAAGTGGACCATAATCATTGATACAACTTCTTTCGCAGTGTAGACAGAGTTGCGGCAATATTCAACATGTCTGTATAATCTAGCCAACTTATACAACTAAACGAGACTATAGTGGGTATTGAGGGCTACAATGCAAAATCAAACTCCTGCTGACTCCAAATCAGCCCAAATGCTGAACCCAAAGCTCTAAGCAACGCTGGTATTGGTACGCAATTCATCAATCATCTTCAAAATCGCCGTCCCAGGCTTCGCCCACATTGGCCCATCCACATCCCCATCGCCTGCCACCTGTCTCACCACCGATTCTCAGGTCTCTTGCCTGGTCCCGGCCCTCACTCCAGCAACGGACTAAGTAATCATCGCCGACCGTGACCAATTTGCCGCGATCCGTCCAGGCTAACGCGCCAACCTCGCGATCATGGCCTCGGACGAGCGGTGTTCCAGTTCGTACAATCGGTATATCGTCTTTGTTCATGTATGACGCGGTGTTGGTCCGCTGTAATTGGAAAAGTGGTCTGCGGACACCCGAGCCTCTTTCGGACGGGAAGCCAGATTTGGGTGGCGCCGCCGAAATAGGGGTTGCTGAGCGCGAAGTTGCGATGGTAGAGTTCTCTAGACTCATCGAAGACATGGCGCCGGACAAGTCATCACGGAAATACCGCTCCGCCGTGGGAAACACTACCGCACACCCGTCGCTACTTCCTACGGCAAGCAACTCGCTGCGTCCATCGCGTGCAGGCCGTACCGCGCACTTGACATAGAAACTCGTGGCGTGGAAGGAGGGGTGGCGGAAGCCGTACATGGGCCCCAGACCCTGATATGTTGTATTACCGTATCTTCTCCGTGCCGGCTCACGCAATGCAAGATCAGGTGCTTGGCCTAGTATGAGGTGCGGTGTCGAGTATGCATACACGGTGTTGTCCTTACAAAGGGCATACAAGCGTGATTTGTCGCTGCTGAGGGCCAGAGATGAGATGCCGAAGGGACGCCAGTGCGAATGGGAGGTTGGCGGAGCGGTGATGGACACTGGTGTGTTCTTGCCTCGCGACGTTGTTCGAATATCCCAAAGTTTGATAGAGGCGTCTGCTTCGCATGCTGTCAGGAGAAGGTGCTCCTGTCCCTCGGGGAGGAAGTGAAGAGCTGTGACGGATACGTCCCCAATGCGGCCTGGAATTTCGCCTCTGGAAGGTGTATCTCCGGGTCCGCCGGCTGTGGCTTGCCGGGGCTGTCCAGAAATTATGGCATGTGCATTCTTCAAACTGTTCACGACGCAACCTGCTTTTGGTGAAGGCAAACGGAAGCCTATGCCAGCCTCACGGTCAGGAAGAGGTGGAATGTCTTGTACTGGACCCTTACACCGGAGATCCCATATCTGAACACTGCCGTCACGCGAAGATGTAGCTAGAACAGAGCCGTTCGCCTTTCCAGGTTGAAACCGCACTTGCTTTAGGGAGGCCGTATGATGATGAAGAAACGCAATGGGTGTTTGAGTCATCATATCTATAACCCGGCCAGTCTGGTCACCGGATGCTGTGGCCAGAAGGTAGTCGTCGGACGAAAAGGCCAGGTCTATTATGGCATTGCTGTGTGCCTGGAAGGACAGGTGGGTTTTGCTGAAAGATTGCGAGTCGTCGCCCGAGGACTCAAGAAGGCGGACTCGCCCCTCTTCGTCGCCGACAGCTACGAGGCTATTTGCTATCGAGTTGTTAGTTGAGGTACACACGTAGGATATGAGGCATTGACTAGGCCATACTATGACACGTTGCTGTACAGAAGGGTATACAGCGACCTGAGCCATCATAACTTGTACAATGGTAAGCATCATCAGGCCGAGTGTAGAAGTCGGCGGTTTCTGTCCTCCAATCTGATGGCATGTCAGTCTCTCTGCATAGCCAGAGTAACAATTGGAAGGCTCTACGAACCAGACACCGGGCATGCCATATATGATCTTCCAGCCCTGGGGATACCACCTAGTTGCCGTTGCAAAAGATGACCAGTGAGGCCACGGCTTGTCAACGGTGCGAGGCGGCTGGTCGGCCTATGATCACCCATATTGCTCTCATCATACTCGCTATCGTCCGTGTCCATACTCTCCTGACATGACCGCATTGATCCAATGGGACTCAGGAGTGCTGGATTGGTCCGTCCGGGGGATTCTGCGCTGATGAGGCTCGGTTCGAGGTATCGTGGACGAATTGGTGATAATTCGGGCGTGTGCTCTAATCTGCGCCGTTTAGCCCGAGTATTGTAGGCATCATGACCCTCATCCTGATAGT
Source organism: Pseudomassariella vexata (assembly GCF_002105095.1). Lineage (NCBI taxonomy): Eukaryota > Fungi > Ascomycota > Sordariomycetes > Amphisphaeriales > Pseudomassariaceae > Pseudomassariella > Pseudomassariella vexata. Next base: position 3,407,478 of record NW_024467956.1, on the reverse strand, counting down.
ATTCGTCTCTCATGGGAGCCTTTAAGGGACTCGAGGGAGCCGGTGTCTGATAGCTAGAGCGGTTGATACGGGGAGCGGCCAGCTCGCGCAAGGCCTCACGAGCCGGACTTATATGACCCGATGCGTGATGAGACGGTACACGCGGTCTCGGAGTGAAGAAGCGTCGAAACTTCCTAGGTGTGATGGACGGATTTCTTCTCTCTTTGGCATTGGCTCGTCTCGGCGGGGAGGAGTGTATCCTGGAGCTGTCTCTTCGAGGCGGAGAGCTAGATATGGGATCCGCCATGGTGACGGTCTTGCCTGCCATAACGAGCTTTTGGATCGTCCAAAGTGGATGAGACTGGTGGCCAACTTCCCAAAAAACAAAAGAGAAATGCTATAAAACTAAGTAGGTCATGATCAATGATACGTACGAGGAAATGTACTGTCAGACTCTGGACCTCCTACGTACACTTGAGCAGGAAGGTGCCGGTGCAGTGGGGGAGGTGGTATCTTGTTCCTTTTAAGTGGCACCGCGTAAAAACACGCCTAGACGACGCGAACTCGACTTACACGAGATTCGTGACGTTGGGGGCGCACTGTGCCGCCAGCCAATTGAGAGCACCGCACCCGACGTGGGGACCTGCTCATTACCACATGCGACAATGCCACCACGCCTCGCAGGGCTTCCCTATACTAGCTCCGGATAATCCCTCCCCCGTACTCTGTACACTTCTCTAGCTACCCTTCGCTAGTCCTTACCCTTCACCACGGCCAAGCGAATGCACCGCACCGGCATGGTGAACTCATCGGCGAATACACTACCGAATATCCCGGCATGCATTTATCAGGGCTTGTACCAGAATCTACGCAGTACTAGGGCATTAGGCAAGTAAAGTGTGGCAAGCACGGCTGTTAGTGTAGAGTAAAAGTGGCTGGTGAACACCTGTAGACAGACCCATTTCAATGCGTTAGCTCAGAAGGAAAGCGTTGGCGGGGCGCTATACCCGCTAGCTGATAAGCTCTTATCGCAGGACTTGGGACTTGCAAATCTCAAAATTTCTGGCGGGTCGGTTTTGTAGAACGAGCGAGCAGTTTGGTTCAAGTCAGCCAACTCGCATCCCGACCACACCCCTCCTCGCAATGGCGATCCAGAAGAAGAACGGCAAAGGCCGTCTTGATAAATGGTACAAGCTCGCGAAAGAGAAGGGTTACCGAGCCAGAGCTGCCTTCAAGCTGATTCAGCTGAACAAAAAATATGGCTTCTTGGAGAAAAGCAAGGTCCTGCTGGATCTTTGCGCCGCTCCTGGCGTAAGTTGCATCAAGCCTGCAAACAAATAACTCGTCTAATCGTTGGCGTTGGCAGTCATGGTGTCAAGTAGCAGCCGAGACGATGCCCCAGGGCAGTCTTATTGTGGGAGTTGATCTCTCCCCGATCAAACCAATCCCGAGAGTCATCACCTTCCAGAGCGACATTACAACCGACCAGTGCAGAGCAACCATCCGTCAGCACTTCAAGACATGGAAAGCCGACACCGTCCTCCACGATGGTGCTCCCAACGTCGGTACAGCATGGGTCCAGGATTCCTTCAATCAAGCCGAACTTGCGCTCCAGTCTATGAAGCTCGCTACTGAATTCCTGGCTGAGGGCGGCACCTTCGTCACCAAGGTCTTTCGATCCAAGGATTACAATTCCTTGCTCTGGGTCTTCAAACAGCTCTTCGCCAAGGTCGAAGCTACTAAGCCTCCCTCGTCTCGAAATGTATCTGCTGAAATCTTCGTTGTATGCCGTGGCTTCAAGGCTCCCAAGAAAATCGACCCCCGATTCCTCGATCCCAGATCGGTGTTCGCCGAGTTGAAAGACCCAGCTCCCAATAATGAGGTCAAGGTGTTCAATCCCGAAGTCAAGCGCCGCCAGAGAGGAGGTTACGAGGAGGATGAGTACTTGCAGTTTAAGGAAATCTCTGCTAGCGAGTTCATTCAGACCCTCGACCCCATTGCTGTGTTGGGTGGCTACAATAAACTCAACTTCAAGCAGCCCCCAAACGGTGATGTAGCATTGGCAGCTTTGGACAAAATGCCAGAAACTACGGATGAGATTCGTACATGTTGCGCCGATCTAAAAGTGCTCGGAAGGAAAGAGTTCAAGCTGCTTCTCCGCTGGAGGTTGAAGGTCCGCGAAAAGTTCGGGTTTCCCACCAAGAAAACAACACAGGACAAGGAGAAGTCTGCTCTACCCGAGGAGACCAGTGAAGTTGCCGACGTTGAGTCCATGGACGAGGAACTGAAACTCCAGGAGGAATTGCAAGCCATGAAGGACAGAGACAGCAATAAGCGGAAGCGCGAAAGGAGGAGAGAGAACGAGAAGAAGCAAAAGGAAATTGTACGCATGCAGTTGCACATGGTTGCTCCCATGGATATCGGCATAGAGCAGACAGGCCCACAAGGGAGTGATGCCATGTTTGCACTCAAGCCAATCGACAAGAAGGCTGCGATCAGCAAGATCGCAAAAGGCAGAATGGCAGTTTTGAGCGAAGCGGAAGCCAAGAAGGATCGGGACAGCGGAATCGGCTCATCCGGGGAGACTGACGACGAGTCTGATGAGGAAGAGGATCGTCTTGAACGAGAACTCGACGGCATGTACAACCAATACACGGAACGAAAGGCCGAAGCAGACGCCAAATACCGTGCGAAGAAAGCCAGGCGAGAACACAAGGATGACGATTGGGAAGGTGTCTCGGCTGATGAGCAGCAATCCGATGAAGATGATGACAAGCTCGAAATGGACAGTAGCGATGATTCGGACGAAGAAGACATGGGACCTTCAAAACCTCTAGTGACGGATTTGGATAATACACCTGAAGAATCAGGTGGACTTTCCAAACGAGCCAAGAGCTTCTTTGACCAGGACATATTTAAGGACATACCTGGAATTCTTGACGAACCTGAGGAAGACGCTGCGGAAGCTGTCGGTGTGGAAATGGGGGAAACGTCCGAAGATGAAGACATACCCCCACCGAAGCGGCAAAAAGCTCAATCAAAAGCAGCCAAGAAGCAGAAGAGGGCTGTCGAAACCGAAGATCCGTCTGACTCTGAAGATGATGATAGACGTCCTTTTGAGGTTGTGAAAAGGAATGATCAAGATGATGACTGGGAAGACAAAGACAAGCGGAAGCCAGACGGACGACTCGGTGAGCTTACCCCGTGTCCTTTCACTTCTTCCCCTACTAAACTAGCACTCAGACATCGACATCATCACGGCCGAAGCCATGACCCTCGCGCATCAACTGGCGACTGGACAGAAGTCGACTTACGACGTAATCGACGATGGCTTCAACAAGCATGCCTTGCGGGACCGCGACGGGCTGCCCGACTGGTTCGTAGACGACGAGGGCCAACACGACAAGCCGCACAAGCCCATCACCAAGGCGGCCGCGTTGGCCATCAAGGAGAAACTGCGAGCGTACAATGCTCGCCCCATCAAGAAGGTGCGCGAGGCCAAGGCACGGAAGAAGTTCAAGACGGCGCAGCGCTTCGAGAAGCTTAAGAAAAAGAGCGACCTGCTCGCCAACGAGGAGGGCATGACGGAGAAAGAGAAGGCAGACTCCATCTCGAAGTTGCTGGCCAAGGCCGGGCGCAAAAAGCCTCGCGAGCAGGTCCGTGTCGTCGTCGCCAAGGGTACCAACAAGGGTGTGCAAGGACGGCCCAGAGGTGTCAAGGGCCGTTACAAGATTGTGGTGAGTATCTTATTCTCGGTGTCATGTCGTCGTTGTGATTCAAGCCGTGTACTAACCCAAATAGGATGCTCGCATGAAGAAGGAGATGAGGGCATTGAAGAGGGTGGCCAAGAGGAAGTAGACGAGCAGTGTATGTAATCTGCAGGAAATTGAGGACAGGCGTTGTCTTCGGTACACCAAGTAAAAGATGACCTCATGCTTGGCATATTTCGAAAGGCGAACCAGCTTTCTGTAAAACCTTCATGTGAAAGTAAGATTGTAACTTGGTGTACAATTCTATTGTGAACAACTGCTTCAGAGCAGGAATGAATAATACTGTATAGGGAACAAGGTTGGTCTGCGTGTCTATCGGGCGGGTATCGTAACTCTGCGTCTACCACTCAACTCAGCTTAACTTAAGCCCTCCTACTCATGCTTGGAACATGATTGCTTTCCCTTGGTCGCGTCAAACGCTCAAAGTGGACATGTTCGCGGGCAAATTTATCCTCCAGCTCATCACTTCCTTCGTCGGCAGAACGACGCGGCAATGGCAACGGTACAATCTCGTCGCTGTTACCACTGTCACTCCCATTCTCACCGTCACTCCCGCTCCCTTCATCATGCGAGTTAACCAAGCGCCTCCAATCCCTCCTCTCCTTCGCCACAACCACACTATCCCTCGTCCTCAGTCCCAACAATCTTCCAACCCGCCCTATAAGGCCCCCAGCGGGTTGTTCCGCAATATCCTCCCGGTCAGTGCCACAGACCGCGTCCAATTCCCCTACAGCCTCGATCATAAACTCAAAAATACGGTGGGCCTCCTCCACAATATCTCGCCGTTCCTGTGGCGTAAGCAGCCGCGCCGACGACTCGGCCAGATGTTTCTTGAACGACTGTTTCAAGTCGTCGCCATCGTGCGGGGTGTCGAAGGTGAAGAACTTAAGTGGCAGGTTGGAATCGTCGTCTTCCGACGAGTCAGAGGACGATGACCTGCCCATGATGGAGGCAGGAGGGGATAGCGAGATGGAGTACCAGAAGGACGCGTCTATGCGCGACAGGGTTGCTCTGATAAAACGCCCGCCGCTGAAGAGTGCCATGTAGAGGACCCAGGCGTACGCGAGGAGGACGTGGGGCCGAGCTTGGACTTCTCGCCGGATGTGGGTTACGAAGTGCGAGAGAATGGTCTTCTCGGAGGCTAGATTGAGCTGTTCCTCGATCACGGAGCTTGGCCAGCCGGTGATGGAAAAGATGTCTTCCTTGAGGGCTTGCGTCCGTGTCAGGCCGGGTGTGTGTAAGTGTGCTAGGAGAGAGTGGATCCTCGTGCAGACGGTAGGTTGATGTGGCGCATCTAGGACGTTGTGGGTGTGGTGAATGGTAGCAGATGGTTTGCAGACTTGGCATGAGTGCTCATCTACTGAGATGATGTTGCATGCCGGAAGAGGCTGGTCCAGAATGTCCTGCCATAGCGATTCGAACGTGCTGTATATAGGAGTAATATGCAAAAGTCCGGAGACATATTTGGTAGGGTCATCGGTCCGAAGTGGGATAGCTAGTGGGAGCCTGTAGATGACGAGTTTGTTGAGCTTGGTGTGGACTGATCTGGTGGCGGCGTTGATCGAGTCTGAGAGAGGGCGGACCTGGTCCGCAGTTTTGGATGACATTATATCACAGCGGGGTGACGAGCAACAAACCTAGGAGAAAATGTAGGGGATAACCAGAATCACGACATGTTGAGAGGTGGTTGTAGGGGTTTGATATAGGTAAAATGAACGGGCTGTGGACTCGGACAGTAACCCAACCCACGAGTGAATATGTTCTCGGCCAGGAGGTCACAATGCCCGCTCAGAGGAAACCATGTTATGCTGTCAGAAAGTCGCAGGTGCTCCGAGTTGGTCTTGTCTTGGAAGAAACAGGAAAGCAACCAACAGCCCAACTGACGGAAAGAGATGTGCACCAACCAGCCGCTAGAAGTCAAGCACCCCTACCACTCAACTGATCATAGGGCTGACGAACACAGGTCGCCTGATAACGACTTCCTACCCGACGAAAAAGGGGAGCGAGTGAATCCAAGCAAGTTTCATCAGATTCTGAGTCAGTGTTCGCGGAAGGAAAGCGTCATGCGGGACGGGATAAAGTGCAGCTCCTTCTGTATGCTTGCATAAGGTAATCAACGAAGGCAAAAAGCAGTCGTGCTTGCGGAAGGTAATCACCTGAAATCGAGAGTGAAGGATAAACGAACACACGACATCAATTTATGCGTGGTGCTTGTTCACAAGATCAAAAATGAGTCAGGCCAAGATACGGCTGGCTCTTCACTTGCAGTTGTCGTCGACGGTCTCCAAGTTCTGCGACTCGACTTCGTAAGGTATTGTGACGTCGGGTCATGATATACTGGACCATGAAGCGGGATGAAGTGTGCCTCCGCCAAGCCCGCATGTGGGACCGGTTCATTGATCGGGAATTTCGAATTCGCCATCCGCCAACAAGAAATACGGTGGACCTTTTCTCTTATTTGGCGGGGAAATCATCCAGGAATGCGTAGATCGGCATAGATCAAATGTGGAAAGTGGTACCGGTTACTCGGAGAATACTGCCGCGCGGGTTTTAGAGTTCGTAGGACGTCACAAGGGCACGGATGCTGTTAAGGGTCGATCTTCGACAGCAACCGCGATCCTGGATTAGCTGGGAGCTGACTTCAGCTGAGAATTTGGCATGCTGACGCAGAGTAAGCAGCGGTACAGACGAGGGCTTGGTGGACAGCCATTGTGTAGTCTGGGTCATTCAGCATGATTTGATTCCGGTTGCGGGCGGCTGCAGCGAATCGACCAAGAGAGAGATGACAAACTCGAGAAATTGGGGCACTACGACCTGCTGTAGCATACAACATTAATAATCCACGCGTCATAACAGCGCAGCCGTTTGTGCGTGACGATCTGATCTATCCGACCATACGGAACTTGATCTCCGCAAGGTTTATGCATTCTCCGTGTTCGGTGGTGTATTTAAGTTCATTCGCAGATGGCTTAGATCCGCCCGGACGCAATGACTACACATACTTCTCGGAGGCGTGAATGGCTTCAGTTCTGGAACATGTCGTTAATACCAACTTCTATACCAGTTATTGACGCATCCAAAGCTCGCTCGGAATGTGCCAATATACTCTATGAAAATGCAATTACCGCCCACAACGCCATGCCCGGCCCCAAGCTAATGTATTTTTCTATGCATTCAACGGCCTCGAACTGGTATCAAGGACCGTCTTGCCTTCATCTACCTGTTCCTGGCTTTCGTGATTGATAAATAAGAATGACAGTAGCACAATGCCTGCCCCAACCCAGTACAAGAAACTAGAGAATTGCTGATACTGAATCATCTCGCCAACGAGGGAAAGCGGGATGGTAAGAGACAGCCCGACGGTCACGATGAGGGGCGTGGTAAGCAGCATGGCGTAGGCCCATGACATATCGCTGATGAAGGAGGATATCGAGTTGAGCAGGATAATAGCCCAGACTTGGCCGGTGGGAGGCATGGCGAACTGCAGAATCTTTGTTAGCCACCGAATATACACCGTTTCTATTCCTTCGTTGGGGAGGGAGAGCTTACAGGTTCGATTCCACTAAAATGCAATATAAAGAAAACAGGCCACAAAAAGATTACATTAAACACTCCCACAAGCCCAAAGAACAGAGGCATGCTAACTCTCTCCTCATTGCCTACGCGCTGTTTCATGACCGTGATGTACAGCCCATAAACCACGGCACTAAACAACGCCATCGCATCCCCAATCGCGATCTGCTGCTGGCTCTTGTGCGGGAAATTGCCCCTGTTCTCATCATTATCCTCACCGGACAAATCCACAGTGCTAATAAGCACAATCCCCGCGAGCGATGCGAGAACTCCAACCAGCTTGCGCACCGAGAACCCCTCGACCTTCATGACGGCGCAGAAGACGAGCGTCCACACGCTGCTCGTGGACGTGAGGATCGTTACGGAGCCCACGCTCGTGTACTCGAGACACGCGGATGCGAAATAGTTGGCGAAGAACCAGAGCATGCAGAACTCGAGGCTCAGCCAGGCCGTTTCACGGAGGGTCAGCTTGTCAACACGGCGTGGATTGATGCCTTCCAGCGCTTCCAGGGTAGCTGCCTCTTCGTCGTCATCATCATCGGAGCCCATGAGTAAGCGCTCGCCCGCCGTCGTATCCTCATCTTCCGGATGGCTCTGCATCTTGATACGCTCTGCGGCTCCATCCAATGGCGCCAACGACCGTTCTCGCCATGCTTGCAGCGCTATGCACTTCACTTGGCTGAGGCTGCCGTTTTTGTGTAGGTGTTGGAGGGAGATGGGAATCATGGATAGGGCAAACATGGAGGTGTTTATGTACACGACGAAGAAGGGTTTATCGTAGGTGTGATCTGAAAAAATGTACTATTGTTTTCGTGCGGGTTAGCTAGCTGTTCGAAACCTCTTTCCTTCTATTTACATGACTGCTAAAGGTTGTTTAGGGCCGGGGGCGACTCACGCTTGCTAAGAAATTCGACGTCGTCCACAAGCAGACCGTCACGAGTAAACACGCGAGCCCCAGTGTTCTCCTTGCCATATTGAAAAACCTCCCTTTCCGCTTGGAGCTCGCTGCGCTCCGCCTCGACATGAACGAGGCCGAGAGGTCTTCCATCGGGGTCATCGGTTCCGACATAATCCTCTGCTGCATTCCTGTTCCCGGCGCCAGTTCGGACGGAATTAAAGGCTCTGACGGCGCCATGCCGGAGGGATAGAAGGGTCGAGTTTTCGATCTAACGTGCGTTGTGCGTATAGTGAGTGTAGTTCCAACTTCTTTCGTCTTAGGTGTTGTCCAATTTCGCAGTACGGGTCGGCACCTTCAGAACGAGTCGCAATCGCAGACGCAGTGGTAAAGAATGAGTCCTCATAGGGTAGATAGGGCGGCCGGCGATTAAAAGAGAGAAGGATTTCTTGAGGAGTGAGTGACGTTGTTGAGATTTGCTCAAACGAAGTAGATGAACGGTTTCAGGGCCGAGGTGGGTAGGATGACACGAGCGGTCGGTGCAAGACATTTCTCCCGCGTCGCGGACCCCTGAAAATCGGTCGCTAATGAGACTCGAACAAGCCGGGTAACGAGTTGGGCTGAGCCGTCAGCCCGACGCCACCACCACCACCAATGAGTCATTCTACAAGTTTCTGGAGATCAAATCAGATGACTGGTCATATGCGCAGTAGGTTTATGAAGTCGAGACACGTGCTATGCAAATTAAACTCCGAGGTTGAACGTGTGTATCATTGCCGCGGATTTCCGACCTCGTTATCCGTATATAAGTAAACAGAAACACAAACCTTTGCTGTGTATCAACTACTCGCTGCAACTGCCGCGTGTTCATAGACCATCCTTGAACAACCTTGACAAAAACTCCCAGAATCTTGAGACCAATTTGGTCCAATGAATCTTAATTAAGTACAATTCGGATGCACCGCATATATGCTACTAGCACTCGACTCAAACGAAACCCTCAAGCTGGCGTGTACTGGGCCAGTCCTTCCGCCGGAACGACATCGTGGCTCGGAAGCAGCTTTGTCCTCAACACGCATTACCCCAGAGAGAAAACCAGATTAGCAGGCGCATCCATCACGGTCGTTCTCGATGTGGATGTTGATGGGATCCTGTCCGAAGTCGCCGCTAAACTCCTCTGACTCTTCCTGCGCAAGAGCGTTTCGCGCAATCACTATCACATGGATGTCAGACATTGTCTTCAAGTTTCCCCAGTACTGAACTTACCCTCGAAGGCCTGCTCGACATTGATGGCCTCCTTGGCAGAAGTCTCAAAGTAGGGAATGTCACCCTTGGAGTGGCAAAAGGTCGCTGCTCTCTTACTTGAGATCTAGACGGTATTAGTTAAGATTTGACGAGTACAATATGCGACCAAACGTACAACTCTCTTGCTCTCCTCGACATCAATCTTGTTACCTAGAACGACCTGTATGATAATTAGTAATGCCCACTTACGGGACCGGATTTTTCATACAAAGGGGAAGTTTTCAGGGTCTCTTGGTGACGCTTGGATCAGGAATTCATCTCTCCAACTGTCGAGTGCATCGAAGCTCTTTGAATTGTTGACGTCGAATACCAAGACGCAGCAGTCGGCACCGCGGTAAAATGCAACGCCTAAGGACTGGAAGCGCTCCTGGCCAGCCGTATCCCAGAGCTGTCTTATATCAGTACTCCATTGCCAATAAAACCATGGCTTTCGAGCGAGCCTGCGTACCTGCATAGTCACCTGCCTATCGTCAACCAGAACCTCTCGAGTTAGGAAGTCGGCGCCGATGGTGGCCTTGTAGCTTGCGCTAAACTTCTTGTTGACCTATCATCGCCGCATCAGTCCAATATTTCCATTTGATTTTGCATGATAATCCTGTCTATCGATCTCGATAGTTAAGTCGGAGGAACGCACATATTGGTTCATCAAACTCGTCTTTCCTACACCGCTATCGCCGAGGATGATAACCTATTATAGAGTATTGTCAGTACTTGGACCCTGTTCGGTATCATACTCCAATATGAACAGTACCTTCAGGAGGACCTTCTTCCTAGAAGCCATGATGGAGATCAAGTTCAACGGCTCTGTCACTCGTGCAACGGCGTCCGACTGTGTATTGACTGAAAGAAGCTCGGTCGGGTGTCCAAAATGATTGATTCAATGTGGGAAGCATATGCGCCCGGCACAGTGTCGATTGCTTGGTCGAACAAAGTCGAGTGCTGGAGTTGGTTGCTAGTTGACGAGCTATGTCAATGTTGTTGACGGGAGCAGCAGTGGCAAATGAGCTCCAAATCGTCGGGGGAGCACAAGACCTGCGGCAGTCATTGCTCCTAGGCACCGTCATTTACAAGGCAACTGGAAGGCCCGAGCGTATCAAACTATCAAACAAGCCACTTTATTCCCAGCGGGCTGGAGCCCCCACACACTTTGAAGCCACATGATATCAACCCCCAGCCAGAGCCCCAGCAACTACAATGAACAATGGGACTTGTGTCAATGATTCAATGGACCTATCACCCAACCTTGAAAGTCTCCAGATGCCAAAGATAACAAAGGAACTCGTAACCTGGAGTAATTACAGTCCTCTATCTAGTCACGTAGGCTATTTTACTTAGCATTGCAAAATTGTTTGCTTTTGATGACAATGTGAGGTTGAGGTACCTGGTAGTTTGGTGCTGTAGTCCAAGTTGACAATAGGTGTACTTCGTACTTCATAGTGAATGCCTGGTAATAATCCACGGGGAAACCACGCTTGGGGAGAAACCGGAGCAACCCATCCTTTCAATTGTCCTGTTGGAAGGAGCTGCGCTTTCTCGACCCCGTACCAAGGCTGATGAGTAAACCTTGCACTTGCAGTCCGGCGCGCCCTCAACCTCGCAATGACATCACTCTTTTGGGGAAATCAATGATAGTCATGCTTATCATCGCTCTGGTGAAACCAAGGGTCTCTCGTTTATAAAGTCATCAGCTCACCAAATTGAAGGGCTCTTTTTCTGCAATACCAGATTAATCGTCATTGGAGTATTCAAAAACATCATTCACCATGGTCGCCATTCGCATCACAAACATACTGTTTGGTAGCATGCACGCCACCCGGTACAGAGCCCCTCGGACCTATCGCCGCTTCGTTACAACTCCCGGCTTGCTTGCCCAAGGATATGGCGATAGCAACGGAGGAGGCCCAATCTCAGAGAATCCCCAGAAGCAACCCCCGTCAAACAAGGCTCAGGAATCATCAGAACACCCTGGTCCTGCCCCCCCGGATATCGGTAAGGGCACCGGAGGCGCTACTAAAGCTGCTTTTTCCGAGAGTATGACCAATGCTATCTCAGCTAAATCTCCAGCGGAAGCAAGTGCCCAATCCGGTGGCTCTCGATCCAAACAGGCAAAGGAAACAGGTTCAAGCCCCACCGGCGGCGAAATTGGCGAAGGTGACAGCGGTTCTAGTGCGGATAAGGCAAGTCGGGAGGGGGGTGAGGCGCTCAAGGGTCCGCGAGGCAAAGGTACGCCGTCGCCGAAGATTCACAACCAGGCCATACCGGGCACGAAGGAGGGATTGAGCCAGGAGCAAAAGAACGAGGTCGAGCTACATAACAAAGATTTTAACAAAAGACATGATCGGGCTCAACCCGCGAGCGATGACAAGGTGGACAAGAAGTTCTGGAAGGGAACGTAAGGGATAAGATTTCATGAATTCGAGAGAGCATGGGCTGATATTTCATGTTATAGGGCTGGACGTCAAGGTACCGAGAACGACTGGAATGCTTAGCAGGCTACAGCTGTCGAGGTTGAGCAACAATGGGAAGACAATTCGGGATATTGTGGTTGGGGGCTTCGTTGCCGGTCATGTTTATACCAATATTGCATGCACACTTGAACTCGACGGACAAGTTGAAGCGAGCCAAGCGTGATAATTATACACAATAGTCAAGTAATGGATAGTGCGCCAAGCCGGAAATCGGGCACTATCTTTATGAAGGTTTTCGGAACTTGAAGCTAATGTCAGATCGGAGATATTATCCCATATCCCGATTTGGCCAGTGCGCGACACATGCCAACCTTCATCCTCTTCGTCAACACCATGTACATCATATTTCACACCAACTTATCATCGTGACCCATGGAACCAAGTAAATCCCCCTCAGACCCTTAATGGCTGAACCAGGCCTCCTCTCCAGGGTCCACAGCCTGGGTGACCTCGACCTCGCCGCCCTCCTTTGCTTATTAAGCCGCGAGCACTGCATCATCAGCACTGAGCCCGAGTATGTCGACGATCTGCTCGAGGAGCTGCACCTTGTCGCCTCGCAGACCTTCAACCTCAAGCCCACGACCCTAAAATGCACCCCACATACCACCCTCGACGACTTTGCCGCCTCCATTCTCCTCACTGGCCCCAACACGACGCCCACCCCGCGCTCTAGCTCGCCGCTGCTTACACGCAATAACCCCAACCCGGTGACGGACTCGTATTTCCACAACCCGCCTGCATCATATCATACTCATACCGCCTCTCATCAAACCTTACGCGCCCTCTCTCCCCACTCGCAACTCTCAGTTGGCAGCTACACAACCCTTCAACACCCCCACAACAACAACAACAACAACAACAACTCCCCGCAAATTGCCAACGTGGTACTCGCACGAGACCTGGACCGCGCCCCCAAAGCAGTGCAGATACAAGCGCTAGAGCTTCTGCGGACCCGGCGCATCTTCACACGCACTAGCGTCCAGGCGGCACCGAAGCAATTCCTGTTCATTGCGGTGCTGGGGGCAACGGGGATGGGAAGGGATGAGCCGAGACTCACGGAGCATCTGAATGATTTCTTTTATATTGCGCATTGGCATGATCCACTGGATGGGTTTGCGCACCTTGAGGAGCTGGAGGAGCAGGATGGGGATGAGGAGGCGAGTATTGCGAGTGGGGAGAGTGTTGTGAGGAGGAGTTTGGGTGGGACGTTGAGGACCGGAGCGGATGGGTTTGGCAATGGTTATGGAAGTGGTGGCAAGGAGACAGGAATGGGCGATGGGCAAACCCTGAGGCTGTTGCACGAGCACGACATCTCGGCGCTGGTTGAGGCTAGTCGGCTGGTCAATGTCGATATTGAGATTCTGAGGTATCAGATGAACATCATCTCGTTCCTACGGATGCACCGCGCCGTGGCCGGGGGGGTATCACCCGTCGCGACAAAACACTTCGATCAGCTACTCAAATGCCTGGCTGCGCTACATGGACTGGACTATGCAACGCCAGGTCTCGTTGCGCTGGCGGCGAAGAAGATATACATGCACCGCGTTCGTATAGTGGCGCCGGAGAAGGAGCGGAGTATGCAATGGGGCAGCGAGTTAGCCATTGTTGAACAGAATCTCGAGGGTGTAGGACCCGAGGACGTGATTGAGGATGTCCTGGGCATGGTCGCAGTCCCTTTATGATACCCCATAGAACGATGCTCAAACAATGCTATCGATGCATAAACTGCGCTTCGAATGTCACGAATGACTGCTTTCCTGTACGGTTCGTCTGCCTACTCCAAACCGGGGGGCACGTCATGAACCATATATACACATACAACCAAACGCCAGCCTTTTGGGGGCCCCTTGCCAATGTCCCTCAGTCATTATATATATCTGTAAATGCTTACGCCGCCTTGGAATTCAATGCTTTCAATGAATCTCAGTCACCTTGCAGGTCCAGCCGGAGCCCTTCGCTAAAAGAGGCAAACTGCGATATCATTAGTAATTCGTTTGAGAATGCGTAGGTTTTCCAGAATATTGCTTACCTAGCTCCCAAACACCAACCCAACTCGTTGTCCTTGATCTTCTTCGCAATACGAACCTCCCGATCAATGGGCATTTCGTACCCAGTGTGCAGAAGACCAATCATGAAATTCAGGTCCAGGCAATACTCGCCGCGGTCACGTAGCTCGTCAAGAGCGCCGTTGATGCTGCTGAAGACACCCCAGGCCTCTTCGCCGCCGCAGACGGTGTTGGTCAGGTCGTGGAGCTCGCGCAGGGTGAAGGAATCCGGCATGCCGAGGGGCTTGAGACGGTCGTAGAAGAACGAGAAGACGTAGACATCCTCCTTGGCGAAGGTCTTGGCCAGTGAGGGCTGGTGCACGCCGTTGAAGGAGCAAGGCGAGAGTTTGCAGCTGGCGTCCTTCTTCAGGATCCTCTCAGCCATGTTGCGGCACTGTGCGGGGGCAGGGTTGGAGGGGCCAACCATGGTCAGCTCGACCTTTCCTGAGGCCAGGTCATGGTCGCTGCCAAAATCAACGGTGATGGTGTCGTTCTGTCCAGCGTTGATGCAGGGATTGATGATGGGTTTTTTCAGCCACTCCTTACCCTTCTTTGACTCGGCTAGATCATTGACCAAGTTGAGGTGAATGGAGTTTCGTGCAGCCATCAGACCGTACCCAAGGTGAGAGTGTTGGTAGAGCTCAAAGTCACGCCCGCCAAAAGCCAGGCTGTACTTGTGGTCGCCCTCCGCCAGCTTCTCGGGCATACCTCCATCAGGCGCTCCCTTGAAAGTTGGCTCAAAGACGATCTGCGTAGAGCCGCCGCCAAGGTCAAAGATGGCTGCAGTCGGGCTTTGGTCAGGTCCGCCAATCTTGCCCAAAAGGTAGTTGGTCGTGATCCAGGCATAGACTCCCTCGTCAGATCCGTCCATGATGGCAACGCCATTGTCCTCGCGAGAAACAACTGGGAATGGGTAGTCCTGCTCCAGATGATTTCTGACAGCCTCGAGAATCTTGTCACTAGCTTCGGCGCCAATCATTCGGAGGCCAGCCGTCGCCTTGACGGCAACAGGGCTGCAACCCTTCAGCTTGTCGGGAACCGTCGTCATGGCCACGGCCATAAGAGCATCCAAGGTCTTTGCGGCGGCAAGAGGATCGTCCTTATACTTGCTCAAGCCACCCACGCTCTTCTCGGTCATCTTGAACTCCTCCTTCTCTAACTCGGGGGTGGGCCCGCAGTTGTTGAACTTGTACACGTGGATACGAGATCCAGTGCTGCCGGCATCGATCATGAGGACATATTGGACGATTGGTTTGTCCTTGGAATACGACCTGGTGCACGTCTCGGTACCGTATGTCGAGTCGGAGGGGACTTGGCCTCCTTTCGATACTGCAATTCCATACGTCAGCCATTCTGGCCTCATCTTACAGGTGTCCCACGCAATTCAGTTTAACTTACCACCTTGGTAGATATCCACACCCTTCGGCGACAAATAGTAGAAGAGGAAGACCAAAAACACTACTATTGCAGTGGTCTTCAACCACCGCGTCTTCTGTGCCTGATTCATCCAGCCGGCTTGTAGCTTGTCTAATATGCGGTTCTCTCTTTGTGCGTGATTGTTTCCGTATCGCGCGGGTTTCTCGTGAGGATCGCGAGCGACGTGCTTCGTGGGCAACGATACTGATGTTCTCCTCATAGACGCATCTGTTTTTCCCCCAGAGGAGAAATAAGGAAGGGGAAGAGAGTGAAAAGAACAAGGAGAAGTACGCAGAATCCCGAAAGCTCACACGTCAGTGACAAACGACCGCGATTAAAACCTTACGGGACAACTGATAGGACGTGCATCGACAACTCTAACAGGATGCCTTAGAATGGATGTGTAAGGAGAGAATCGTGGGTCTGCGTAAGATCAGTTCGATTGAGGAGCAATCTTGAAATCCAATTTCGGTAAATTTCAACCCATTAATCCATGGGCAATTGAGGGTCCTACGTTGCAATACCGCGACTTGGCCTTTCCAGGATCCCCACGCCCTTTGGCCCCTTTCTTGGTGGCGTTGCAGGTACATATCCCTGTCCTGCCTGCTATTCTTGGTTTTGCTTTAGCCACCGATAGGTGCTTGGCAGAAAGGAAGTCACTAGCCACACTCTAACTAGCCAGTTGTCGATGCGCTTCGACGAGTCTAATGCTGACGTACAAAGGTTGCCTGAGATCCATCTTGACTGTGTCCTATGAAGGTCAAGATTATTTAGTTGCTCAATTAATACCGTCCCAGTGAAGTCTACCCTCCTCACCTCTTTCTCTCCGTTTTCCCGTTTCCTCATCTCAAGGTCTTCATATCGTTCTACGGGAATTTCATTGCTTGAACAGTAGTCCCGGGTCGGCGTATTATAAGTACTGCACAAGGAGATTTGAGGACCTAACCTAGAGCAAAATGGACGTTCATCTTCTCGTCTACGATTTATCAGGAGGGCTTGCAAAACAACTATCTATGAATCTGCTCGGATTCCAGCTTGATGCCATCTATCACACGTCAATCGAACTAGACAACGTCGAGTATGTCTACGATGGCGGCATCAACACGATTCATCCCGGAAGCTCGCATCTTGGCCAACCCCTTGAAAGACTGCACCTAGGGAAAACCCAACTCCCGTTAGAAATCATCGTGGAATATGTTGACTCGCTCAGGGACATATTCACGGCAGAGGTAAATTTCTAATGTTGACATTTGGTCGCATAACGACGGCTAATCAATCCCTAGGCCTACGATCTGTTTCGACACAATTGTAACAACTTCTCCAATGATCTTGCCACATTTCTGCTAGGCCATGGCATTCCGGAACACATCAGAAGTATGCCACAAGCAGTACTCGATTCTCCATTCGGAAGAATGATGCAGCCCCAGTTAACGCAGATGGTCCAAGCCAAGAAGGCTCAGCAGGGCGGTCTTCTCGGCATCCAGAGTGATCTACGCAGCAACCCCAATGCAGCAGCATCTGGAAACCATTTGACGGTGCAGACGAATGGACATGTTGCACCTGGGACTGTGAAAGTTGCACATAACCTTCAAGAACTAGACGCGCTACTTGAAGGTGCCAAAAAGTCTTGCGCCATCATCTTCTTCACAATGGCGTCTTGCGGGCCCTGCAAAATGCTATACCCATCATACGATCAATTGGCTGCGGAACCTGACGGAAAGGCCACGCTGATCAAAGTCGACATATCCGAGGCTTTCGACGTGGGCCAGCGTTATGGCGTCCGAGCAACCCCAACTTTCGTGACTTTCTTGCATGGTAAGGAGCAAGAACGCTGGACAGGAGCGGACGGAGCCCGTTTAAGGAGCACCGCGAATATGCTTGTCCAGTTGGCTTTCCCAGTTCATCTACATCAATCCCTAAACCTGCCACACTTTGCGAGCCCGGAGGTCAAACCGGTACTTTATGCCAAGGTTCCTCCGCTTGATAAGTTGATTTCCAAAATGGGTGGTACGGCGGCTGGCGATCCCGCGGTACAAGAAATCAAACACTTTATTGAGATCAGGGCGAAGGCGGGTCCAGCACAAGCGACGCTTCCAGACTTGGAACGCTTCTCTGAATTCCTACGAAGTGCTGTGAAAGACTTACCTGTGGAGGTCATGTTCACAGTCGTTGATCTCTTCCGGTGCGCCCTTGTGGACGCAAGATTCAGCGGATATTTCGCGGAAGAAGCTGGTCATAAAACAGTCGTTACTGTGCTTGATTACGTCAATGGTCAGGCACAATGTCCATATGCGCTGCGTCTGGTCACACTGCAGATGACTTGCAACCTGTTCTCTAGTCCACTTTATCCGCATCAGGTTTTGGCACAACCTCAACTGAGAAACCCGATTACGCAGTTCTTGTCCACGAGTTTCTTAGATTATTGTCACCACAATGTCCGGGTTGCTGCTTCATCCTTGTTATACAACATCGCATCCTCAAATAGCAGTAAGAGGAGGGAGGCATCTGGAGAGATTCTCCCTGAAGCCGACCAGGTTGAGCTTGCGGCATCGGTTCTAGAAGCGATATCGCAGGAAGAATCATCAAAAGAGGCGCTACATGGCATGCTGTTGGCATTGGGTTACCTGGCTTACAGCGTGCCATTGGAGAGTGAATTGGTCGATCTGCTGAAAACCATGGATGCGCAGGGCACCATTCTGGCGAAGAAGAAACAGTTTCCAGAGGAAGAGCTGGTTGACGAGATTGGTAATGAGTTGTTTGGCAAGGGATTGAAGAAGACATAGGGATACAGCAGATCATTAGGGGTAAACTGTTCGACTGCGAGCTCAAACTCACTCACCTAGTCTTTCAAAGGTGGTGCCAAATTATGCAGGCGGTGCAGTGGTTGGTGTTACAAGAAAACAAACTTCCCGCATAAGAGCAAAACTTCACTACCGACATCAACACACAATCTTCAAATTTTCATCAGTCTGCACTTCAGTGTAAATTACATGGCGAGATTTTCCAAAATCAGACAACATTCATTGCCAGCTTACACGACAATCTTTGGAGCTGGATACCCCCCATCGTGCTTCTCATTCAAGGCGGGGCAATTGTACTACACCCGCCACATCAGAGCAGCAACACGTTCCCCACTAGCAGCTGCCCTAGCAACAATCGGAGCGGTAAGTAAACAAATCCAGTCGCCTCCAGCCGCCGAAAGAAGCCGATGTATGGCCCATACGGCACACTCCACACCCCACGCTTTCGAGACATCATCGACGCCATCTGTGAAACACTGACTGCGATCAACGAGCTGCCGATGGAGACGCTACATTCAGACACGATGAGGACGGTGCGTTCGTCTGCGTCGACGCCATCGCTGCGTTCGCGTGATGGCACTGTACCGTCGCACATGACGAAGATGGACGGAGGCAATGTGAGGGTCGTGGTGCGTGTGCGAGCTTTCTTGCCTAGAGGTATGTGGTTCCTCGTTTGAGTCGTCGGGGGATTCTTTATGTGTTGTGTTTTGTTGAGCGCGAGGAACTGACATTTGCGAATTGTACAGAGATCCAGCGCGGCGCAGAGTGCCTCATCAGCATGGACCCCGTAACGCAGTTGACAACGCTACATGTCCCCAACGACTCGGACCCCGCGAATTCGCGGGCAACGACGCGCAAGGTTCTTGACGAGAAGTCGTTCACGTTTGACAACTCGTTCTGGAGTCACGACATCGAGGATAAGCACTATGCGCATCAGGAAGACGTGTACAACAGCCTGGGCGAGGAGTTTTTGGACCACAACTTCGAGGGCTACCACACTTGCATATTTGCCTACGGCCAGACTGGTTCTGGAAAGTCTTACACAATGATGGGGACGCCCGATAAGCCGGGCCTCATCCCCCGAACATGCGAGGACCTCTTTGAGCGTATCGAAGCAGCGCAGAACGAAACGCCCAACATATCTTACCACGTGCGCGCGTCTTACTTTGAGGTCTACAACGAGCATGTGCGCGATCTGTTGGTCCCAGTGGTTCCGAACCAAGCGCCATACTACCTGAAAATCCGCGAGTCTCCAACAGAAGGCCCCTACGTCAAAGACCTGACTGAGGTGCCGGTTAGGAACATCAACGAGATCCTGCGATACATGATGAAGGGAGATGCGTCGCGGACGACGGCCAGCACCAAGATGAACGACACGAGTAGCCGAAGCCATGCCGTATTCACCATCATGTTGAAGCAGATTCATCATGACATGGAGACGGACGAGACAACAGAACGCAGTTCAAGAATTCGGCTTGTGGACTTGGCCGGAAGCGAGAGGGCAAAATCGACTGAAGCTACAGGACAGAGACTCAGGGAGGGAAGCAACATCAACAAGTCGCTTACAACATTGGGGAGAGTCATTGCCGCCTTGGCGGATCCCAAGCCACGTCGAGCAAGCGGCAAACGTAGCAAAGACGTCGTTCCATACCGAGACTCTATCTTAACCTGGCTTCTCAAAGACTCACTGGGTGGCAACAGCAAAACCGCCATGATTGCATGTATAGCGCCATCCGACTACGAGGAGACCCTTTCGACCCTTCGATACGCGGACCAGGCCAAGCGGATTCGCACACGCGCCGTGGTCAACCAGGACCAGATCTCGACAGCAGAGCGAGATGCGCAGATCGCCGCCATGGCCGAGGAAATCCGCGTGCTTCAACTGTCGGTTGCCGACACGCGGCGACGGGAAAGAGACCAGAAAGAAAGCGAGGAGCGGCTCGAGGAGTACCAGAACAGCGTTGTGGCCATGCAGCGGCTGATGGAGGAGCGCAGTATGGTGTCCGAAGGCAAGATTCGTAGCTTGCAGACTGAGAATGAAGCGCTGCGGCTACATCTGAAGCTCGCGCTTGAGAGCCTCAAGAATCCGATTCCCGAGGTGGTTGTTAACACTAAGCCGGCAAGAGAAGGGGACGAGACGGATAAGGAGAATATGAACCCTGACGGAGGGAAGGATGGGGAGTTGGTCGACGAGGCCTACTTTGATGAGGATGGCGAATATTCGTCTGAGGTGTATGAGGAGAAGGCGAATGATATGCAGGACTACATGTATGATTTGCTGAAGGACCTGTCATTGTTTAGACGGAAGATTAGTGATGACAAGGACCGGTTTCTGGAAGAGAACTCGAGGAACCCGCTGGGTGTTCGAGTCAACGTCTAACGGTAGGAGCCTTGGATACGAGATAGTGTTAGAATGTTTTGTCGCGTTTGGTATTGGAAAGGCAAGGTGTTTGGAGTATAGATAGCGATGGAAGCAGGGATAGGCGCCTGAGCTTCATACCCGGGTGCATACATGATGCTGTGCTGTTGCATGACTATCTATTACTAGTTGCTTAAGAATGAACTTACAGTCATGTTCACATCTGGCCGCACTTATCTTGTGGAGCTTCGTGCATGTGGCCCCTGATTTATTTACTCTACCTACTGTTGGCCAAGTTGATGTTTCGAACGAAAGAAGTCAAGGGATAAAGCGGTCCGCTAAACTCCATGTCGTACCTTTACTCGAAGTTCAGTCCTGTTGACGTAAATCCTTGAAGGTGCGGTCTAGGCTTACCAATAGTTTACGGCTACACATAGCCCGTCTTCGGAACAAGACTGCGACACTTTGTGATACCTAGCATCTCATTCAGTATCCAACATTGCTCCCTCCGAGTATGTAAAGTAAAGGGTGCGACTTACCACATGGCTGGCAGGTAAAGCATATCCCCAGGATTCAGCGTGAGTCTAACCGGGCGTGCTAGACTCGAGTACCTAGTTGTTTTCTCCGCTGGCTCATCCGGATCCCATGTAGCAAAGGGGACATTGTCTCCCTCCTCTAGCTGCAAGGTCAGACCGTTTCCGTCCCGCACATAGGTCGCGGGGCGCAGCTCTTGCTCGTTGATGCACGGCTGGCATAGCGCCGGGAGGAGGACGAAGTGTTTCTGTCCCGCTATTTGGACGTAGATGTTCTCATAGTTGTCCCGGTGCAGCGCCGTCACGGATTTGGAGTTGCCAATCCACATGTTGATGGCATCCGGCTCCTTTTGCAGTGCTATACGAGCGAAGGGCACAGACTTCTCGACTTCAGAGAAAAGCGACACGTATTCATGCCGAAGGTTGTCGTTCTGTGTTTGTGCATACCTAACCTCGGTGTGCTCTGCAGTAGGTGCCAATTCCTGGCTGGTCAGGTACTCGAGGAACTCCTCGAACGGCTGGTCTTCCTCCTGCGGTTTTGCGAATACGGTGTGCCCTTGTTCATTGGTGGTCGAGGCGTCGGCGTTCCTGTACTTAAGGGCTCAGCTTTCATCGTCGTGACTCCCGAGTTTCAGACCGTTGACCAACCCGAATGGAGTTACTGCCACGTTGACATGATGGCCGTACAAAGCCTTCAAGAGATATCCCGAAGACCACGCTTTCGTAGCTGTCCAGTCTTTGGCGCCTTGGCGAACGACGAACGGTGTGTTGCGGGCCACAAACCGCATGAACTCGAGCGGGCTTGGTTCCTCGTCTAATTCGTCGACAATAGACGGGTTCAGTTCGTTGAAGCTCGTGATAAGCTCCGCTACAGGGTCCATCTCATCAATGATGACGGTAGCCTGCAGTAGTGATCCAATTTCTGAACTTGATTTATTGAACATTCGCAGCTCACGAAAAATTAGAAGCAAGATCCTTGTGTCCGAAGTTGCTTCTCCACCCACAACATCGTGGACAAACTCAATAGAAATTGCCGTTCGTCCTTGATCAGCCCTATGAGACTATCCCCCATCACACAAATGATGGATCTCGTGAGGCTGTCAGCCTGTCCTGCAAGCTTCCGAGCAGATGGATCGGCAGCGTGATATTGTCGATGAGTAGACCCCGGCGTTGTTTCCGGATCGCAATAAACCGGCGTATCATTGGAGTTCCACGGAAAAGCTGGGGTCTCCAAGGTCTCGTTCAATGGTGCCTCACAATCCGTTTTGCCCTGTCCAATCGCGGCTTTCCGTGTCATCAGAATGGTCTGACATTTGCTCCGGGAACACGCGATTTTTGATGGTTTTTTTATTGTCTCTTATTGGGTTAGCGGCAGAAACCCAGCATGGTCGACACATATAAGTCTCGTGAATCTCCCCGTCAGCTGCCTTTAGTTACAAGAAACCTGTTTCCACCAACTGACTTCTTGCGTCTGTCCCTCCAAATCCCACGAGCTGTTGCGCTTTGCGCTAGAACCTGCGCCCACATTCAATGCCGCCAAACTCTTGAATTTGGATTGGAAGTGGGTGTGCACCTCACATCTGGCGTTTCCAGTTCAAGTGCAATGGCTTCGGATATGTTTCCACCAGAGGCCAACATACTAAAACTCTGGACATTTGGTAAGTGATGCACCCAGGAGTTCTTACCAGCGGCTGGAAGGTGCGATGGACGAAGACGGCAGGTGCCACCTGCAGAATTCGAGTCTCTAGCAGCTAGCAAGCCCTACATACATACCTACTTTGAGGTGCGAAGTTCTTCGTACGTCAGTCGGCTTGCCGGGGGCTTGCCGGGTGTCTTCCTAAGGAGGATGCCGTGAGCAGCACAGAGGCCGATTCAAATGGAGCCTCAGGGACATGCCGAGCATTAATTTGTGGCAGCCCATTATTAACCCACCCATCCAATTGGATGCGTTCCAAGGCGCCTGACCTCGTGGGACCGCGGGGAATCGGGCAGCAATGAGTGTGACCGAAATTGTCGAGAGAACCTCGAGAATGAGTTTGAAGAACTCTAAATCTTTGATATTAACCAAATTTGTTGCTTGTTTCTCGCTCTCACAGAAGCTGGGATGGGCCTACTTCACGGAGTGTGAGCTACAAGCATTATGGATTAGTGTTTAGGGAGGGTCAACCACGCACAGTTTAGCGTCCAAGCTCCGACCGAGGGTCCTCGATTTTTGCCTTTCGACCGTGGCGTCGTTCTCGCTAAAACACATTTGCAGCGGTGCGGGCTACTGTCCTTTAGCTCGATACTTGATAGGTCTCCTACAACTCGTTCAATCGATTCGCCGAATTTCACTCGATCCATCGATCTCAGCTAGAAAAATCCCGTACTGTACTTCGTGAGATTTTACCTTCAATTGATTCTCACCCCTCTCCCCGCGTCTATTTTGTTGGTCTCTTTTCTAACATTGTCAAGCTTCGGCCTAGTCGTACTCCGGCTCGAATCCAGTATCCTATGATGCGCTGCCGGCACTTGTCGCAACGAAAGGCCATCTCTGGCAGCTCACATGTATCTCGAACCAACTTTCACTGCCTCTTGAATCGCTGAGCCACTACGAACCGATTGACAGTTAGATATATGCCTGGAGGATGATTTGGTACCTTTTGTATCCTTTTAGAGGGTAGGTAGTTGCTGCTTCGTAGAGACTTGCCTAGTTAACACGAGTTTCAAGAACCACCGAAGCTCCCGTCCTAGCTCCAAACCATCCCTTGCGGAGTGCCTTCGCGCGATATGGGCGGTATGCCGCCCGCCACGTTGTCACCACGCTTCTGATATCCGTGTCAGTTGCATCGCTACTTGTATACCCCTTCCCGTTCCTCTATACAACCGACTTCTCGAATGGCGCCTCCAACCTTCCGCACCACGTGTGGACCGAGGCCCAACCCCTCGAGGAGAAGAGTGGCGTTGAGCCCGATGTTATCATGCGAACCGTATGGGTGCATGGGAATTACATGGAAGCGCTGAGCCGCGAGGTTCTGCTGGGTGCCCTCGAACTACAGGATGAGCTTCTTGGGCCCACTGAGAACTTCAATCCCCGCCAGGCACCAAATGCCACACCGATGCCACATGGGCCCGCATTCGAACTGAGTACAGAACAACGGGATGCCTACCACGTCGTCAATGGACTCACAGAGGAGTCTTGGTTCTTCCACTCACCGCTACAGTACTGGTCATGCTCCGCCGATCAAGTCATTGCAGATGAAGACATTTTGACGACCGTCAACGAGAGGAAGACGCAGTCTACATCAGTCAATGTCACATTGAGGCATTCAATTGTTTTTAGCGGGAAGCGCTTCGAGGATCGCCGATTGCTTGCGGCTGACGCCCTTGTCATTACTCTCATACACATGCGGGACTCCCCCGTTGGCCGCATTTGGCAGGCAAAGACTCAAGCACTCGCTAACAAGTTGAGCGACAAGTGGGATGTATACGGTCAACAGAGCGCCAACGTCCCGAGTCAGCTGTACGAGTTTCAGTTTCTGCCCATGTCATACCAGGATACTTTGGCTCTCGGCATCGCATATTCGCTTACTTTGGTTTATTTCATAATCAGCCTCTCCAAGTTGCGTGCAGTCAAGTCCAAGGTGGGGTTGGTCACCACGGTCATGGTTCAGCTGATTGTGTCAGTCATTTCGAGCTTCACCATATGTGCCCTTCTCAAGATTGATCTCTCCAAGATACCTAGGTTCGCCTATCCCGTCGTCATATTTTCAATGAGTCTCGAAAACATCTTCAGGCTCATCAATGCTGTCATTCTCACATCGTCCGATGACAACACGAGTAACAGGATAGGTCACGCATTCGGCGAAACAAGTCACGTGGCCCTCGCCAGTGTCGCGCAGAATCTGCTAATACTCTGGGGCTTGTCTAATATCGTATCCCCCGGGGTATCGGCATTCTGCACCTTTGCAGCGATAGCGATTATATTCGATTTCTTCTACCTGTCGACGTTCTTTCTATCTGTTCTCAGCGTCGACGTTCGCCGAACTGAACTCGGTGACGCCCTTGCCAAGGCATCTATTCGCAACCAGAAGGGTGCAGCCGAACCGCTGGGACGGCAGTCATGGGTGGATGCGATGCTGCAAGGCAAGATTGCCATGTCAACGCGTATAGCTGGTACTACCGTCATGGTTGGGTTCGTCTTGATTGCACAGTGGCACTTTTTCGAGAACGAAAGCGTCCTTAGAACCCTGGGGCGCATCTTCTACATTTCGAGGAAGTACAAACCTTTTGGGTCGTATCGATCATCTCTACTTGTAGATATTCACCAAGCCAGGAGTCCTAAATCGTGGCTCCGTCTTCAGGATCACGAGACAGCCCAGGAAGTCATTCATGTCGTCAAACCTGACGCTCACAGCTACATCGCCCGGGTATTCGAACCTCTCGTCTTCGTGCTCAAGGGAGCCGACCGCAAGCAAGACATGAAGGAACGCCTTTTCCTTCCTGCCGTTTATGATTTCGCACGC
The DNA here is from genome assembly GCF_002105095.1 of Pseudomassariella vexata. NCBI lineage: Eukaryota > Fungi > Ascomycota > Sordariomycetes > Amphisphaeriales > Pseudomassariaceae > Pseudomassariella > Pseudomassariella vexata. Next base: position 3,381,829 of record NW_024467956.1, on the reverse strand, counting down.
CATCAATCGACTCCGTTCATTGTCACTGTGCTTGTGGTAGCAGCTGCTATACGACTACTTATGAACTACCTTCTCTGGGACGAGCTAGGAGAGACATCAATGGCTGATAATCAAGAAGAGGAGCCTTTGCTCGCCGTCAAGACTCTGGGTAGCGGCCACTCTCTTGATGTGGCCATGCTCTCTGCGTCCTCGGATGGGCATATCGTATCTGTTGGCTTGGACAGACAAGTTCGTGTCTGGGACGTCAAGACCGGAGGAAAGAGCTATGTCCTGCCCGACAACGACGGGGTGGACATCACTTTTCCGATATTGGCCATCTGCATCAATGATGACTCGCACTGGTTGGCTCTACTCACCATCGACACGGTGATGCTATGGAATCTGCTTGATGAGCGTTGGGGACCATCTGTACGTGTGGACCGTGCCAAGCACAAACCGGAGGGCTTCTTCTTCACTGTCGCCGAATCACAAGATAGCCAGATCGTGCTCATTGTTCGTCGCGATGGGACTATGACAGAGGTGCGGCCTGAGAAGCAAGAGTCTAGGAGCTACGTGATTTCCGACGAGAGCGTGGTCGTTTCCGTTGGCTCTCTTGTTGAAAAATGTAAGTGATGCAGATTCTACTTGCCCACGTAATCTCGGTGCCTTCAGAGCTAATCATAACTGCAAAAACTGTAACAGCTGTCACAAAAGTAATGACATCTTCCCGCGAAGGTCAAGTCTACTGTCTTAGCCAAGACCCAACCGGCTGGAACAGCTACCCCGTCAATATACCACGTCCCCAAGAACGAGAGTTTATGTCAATCGTGGCCTTGCCCGAACTCGGATTTTTGCTCGTCGTTCGAACCAATTCCGTCGACCTTGTGGATGCCCACGACTACCTGACATTGCACTCCTTCCGAACAGATCCAATTCAGCCAAAGTCGTTGAAGTGCTTCCACTCGAAGAGACGACAAATGAATTGCGGCTCGGTAGGCCTGAAATTTTTGACCTTTGCGTATCTCAATGCTTTCACAAGAGACTTAGTCGTCCAAACATACCGTCCGCAACATGATGGGGAATCGATCTGTTTCCGCGTCCCGGGCCAGCCCGTGAGCAAGACCTGCTGTCGATGGCCACAAACCAAGGAGGCCCGTCGCGTCATCCAAGATCCTGGGGTGTGGGAAGCGCTCCCCACAGGTTTCATTATAGGAACAAGAAAGAAGACCAACCCTACACCGCAACGGCAGAGTGTTCAACCTCAGCCCATCCCCACCGGCCTTCGCCGCCGCCGTCTTAGTCACAGTTCAGATTCGTCAGCGAACTCTCAGCAGAATCGAGACGACTGGGAAGTGTGGATGTTGTCACAGCTTGGCAGAGTTGAGACATGGGAGACCACCTCCTTATGTCCCGACGTCGAAGAGGATGAGCATCTCTTTGCTACGAACCTCGGGCCTATGGTACGTGTGGGGCGAGGAAGCGTCGCTGTGGGTCTGAGCAATGTGATCAAAGTCCTCATAATTGGGCACGAGAGATTTGATGTTGGAGCCGATGGCTCGCTTTTGGAAAACGGGCTGCGTGCTGTGGCAAGTCGCAGGCGCAACAGGCCCTCGACTGTTCGCATCAACCGGCCTAGTATTTCCACCCTCTGAGAAGCTATCTCAGATTGGCATTGGGCGTTTCATCAATGTTGATAAAATTTAGAGGGGCAGTGAGCCTTCGGGGTTGAGATATATTGGCGTGATCTATATGGTGGTTGGGCTAGATATGCATGATATCCTTTGCTTATTGCCATCGGCGCTTCGGTCGTTTACACGGAGGGATGCTGGGACCGGAACACATGACGGGATGATGAGTGCGCAGCAGTACTTGGTCAATATTGTTAGCCACATATTTTGATATGAGAAGTCTCGGTAAGAGGCTACAGCGGCACCGTTTACATACATGGAATACTGTCCGTAATATACAATGCTTGAATGACATTATACGTCATCAAGGGATACTTGAACTTGGGAGGTTTTCTCTCGTGACTTGATGAGGTCGCCTTCATTGGACGCCGTATGAATGTGGCCCAGGGGTCTGTTGCAATTACCAACCGTATTGGCCACCATTTTGAACGCACCCTGGTTTCTCATGGGATCGTCGCGAATCTGACCTCACTTGTTTCTCAACCTTTACTTGTAAAACACACTGAATTGAGAGGCTGATTGATTCTATAGCTTCCTACGAGCTCTCTTTTAAGAGGCAAGTTTTGCTTCGAGGAGTACTTCGATATCAAGCTGCTCTTCGTTATGCATAGGCCGTATTCGCCTATCACGCCTTTCCTAAGCTGATTGAATCACTATTAAGTTGAGTCAGCGAATACCCTGATTCAAAATGGGCTCTACTAGTTAACGTGCGTTGGACGCTACCTTCTTTAGTTCCTTCCTTCACTAATAGGGTTTAACATTATTTTTAGCTATAATTCCGTTACGAGTAGAAAATGTTTAACACGCGTTACCTACAAGCGATTTACAATTACTGTATCATTCTGTCCTTTTATTAGTATTATGTAATTCTACTCGGGGATCCTTAAGCCTGGAAACTATTGCACTTAAATCCTCGTACCGGTAAATATATATATATGTAGGTATCTTTGTATTTATAGCTAATATATTTAATACAGGAATACTGCATTAAAGCGTTCGACCTTACTACGTGTATACGGCAGTCTACGGATATCCTAACGACTATATATTACTTATCTCTATCTTATTAGATCCTAGTTCTATCTATATGATACGCGCTATAAGTGTAGGATATAAATCTGTAAGCTTCTTTAACTCGCGGGGTTAAATACGCGATTAGTCTACTTGGTTGTGACAGGCTGTGCCTGATATGGGATCCGGAGCTGCGAGGACCGTGCGTCCGGATCCACCAAAGGAACCATCGAGGGCACACAAAACATAGTCCGTGTTCCCGGGACAACTCGCATATTTTACTTTCCTCCTCAGTTAGATAATTAACAGTATTTGGCCATGTTGAGCTGTATAGTTTCGCAGTGAGCCCGTCACATTGGTGACCAGTTTTACTGTTGTTAGGCCAGTAAGAGAGCATGAAAGGATGTGCGTTAGACTAAATAACCACAGAGGCTTGAGTTTAGAAACAATTTCTAGCTCGATCAACACACTGCTTGAAACTATTGAAATTATATTCCAAGTATCAGACATATTATATATATACGGTTGTGAACTTTTCGCGTCTTCGTTTTGTCGAAATTGCAATGATAATTGGGTTGCGTTCAAAATGGTGGTCAAGGCGGGTTATGTATTAATAAAAAGTTTCACCGAAAGTGTGCAATTTTCCGGCATTGAACAATTGCGGATGAGACTAGGTGTAACATCGGCCGCACCCACCTGGGCTCTGTATCTGCAAGGGCAATAGGTCATTTCAAGACTCTTGGATGCCTGGTGCCCAATTATGTGCGGCGAAACGAGCATCTAGCAGAAAGCTGGATGCACACTTAGCCCAGTTACAACTTTCTGCGATGCTCTGACCTTATAAACAAATCCCATAGGCTTGCTTGCCAGGCACGATCGCGGTCTATAGGGCTGCAGCTCATGATCTTAAATCCACTTAGTCCAGTATAGAACAATGGTATTGCACGAGTCGAGTCAGACAGATGGAGATTGCCTTACGTAAGTGAGGACGAAAATGGCCGCTAGAGTGTTCTAGAACGCTAACTAGATGAGATTCACAAAGGGCATCGGCAGCATTTTCTTGTGCGTAGGAGAGCAGTATAGGACGGGAGTAGGATTCCAGAACCCGGCTGTTTGCCGATTGCAGATGCTGCGACACTAGTATATGTTTCGAGCCTTTTGCGAGTTGCATATTGTTACTACTGCTTCACCGCCAGTTACGGGCGGTGGAGCCGGGATTTTGATTCTGGATCTGGGCGTTGAGGTTGAAGCAGATTAGTAGTAGATAGTGATGGATGGATGGAGGGGGTAGCCGCATATTGTAAGACCTGAAAGTTGTTGTCGAGGAAAACGCATCATGGCCAACTCAAGTCGGGGGGCGATTTCCTGATCGGCATTCATTCGGTGGCGGCTCCTTCGTAATAAGTCCTGTGAGGTGAAGTCATCAGGGCTGAAGTGGTGCGCTGGCACTACGTACTGGTTCCCAACCCGAGGTCTGGAAAATGCAGGTGGTTGGGGATTTCGATTTCTGGGTAAGGGAGGAGCCGCATGTAGTCAATGACTTCGTCGACGTTACATGAAGTAGGACCCATCTTTGCCGCCGACGCCGCAGCCACACATCAAACCACCACCAGAACTCCGAAACCCTTCTTTGGAGAGGGGTTGGGATTAAGTGGGCGGCAGCATCGAGAGACTGAATTCGTTTACTCCGGTGAATATACCACGCGCTTGAGTGGGAGGTGACGGGTAAAGGATCAAGCCGTCTCGGATCGTAGATGCAGAGACACACCACAATGTAATAATAAGGCGCTTCTGCCCGTGTGAGACAAAGTATTCCGTGCTCCAATAGAAACAAGCCGCAAGGACTCAAAGTCATTATCTTTGTCCAAAATGATCAAGTCTAACCTAGCCCCGAGTGTTGTGCAACGCTGCAAGCGCGCGAGAGCGCGCCCACCCACGCGGCAGGGGCGTACACGAACGTGTGTCATGGAGGATTTTCGAATGTGATGTCTTCGTGTCTCAGACAGAAGCTTGGCTGGTCCCCAACCATCGGAAAAGAACAGCAGCATCGTGGACCTGTCAAATTGGAGCATGTGACCGACCTCAAGTGTGGTCTGAGGGAATGGCAGTTGTTGAAGATGAAAGGGCTTCGGTTCGGCAAGCCATGTTCATATGAGCTATTATGCGCTGACCGTCTGCCAGGAATCCCATGCCTCTTTTGGTGTGCTAAACGTCGTCGTGAGAAGTTGAGGCTGGTCCGAGCGCGCATCCGAGCATTATTAACAGGAAATCTTCCTTGAACCCTGTCTGTCCATGTCCACCAAACCGCCCGCGGCTGGCAAGCTGGCAGCGCCATACAAGTTGCTTAGAGCTCTCGAGGGTAAGCTCCGTGGTCCACTTTTGTACTTGCCTCGGGTATGGTGCTCTAGAGCTTGTTTGCTTGCAAGTCGCCTACTGCTGCTGGCCTGGGGCTTGCCATCTGACGGAAATCTCCAACCCGCTGATAGCACTCCCACGGGCATCTTTTTTTTTTTTTCTATTTTTTTTTTTTTTTTTTTCCTTCTTTGACAACTCATCTTGCATCTACGAATCTGCACCATCAACGGCTTCCATTCGCTTGCCGCTGAGTAGTACCACGTAGTCTTAGCATTGATCCCGACGTGCCCGCGTTGTGTCTCTCCTTTTAGCCAACTCAATTGCGCTTCTTCTCTCCCCTCGCACTCTTTTGATGCCGCGTTTCTATCTGCACCAAGCTCCACAATAGTTCATGCAAAGACAGCAGCTTGCATCTCTCCTTAAATGCTACTGCTGCTGGCCTGGTCATGCATACATATTTAATAGCCCAGGCATGTCCAGCTAAAGATTTCTTGGGAGTTTCGACTTTACTGTCGTTTATACCTGCCACTTGCCGCCCGAAGACTCCAGTTGAGTTTCGAGTGAGCAATTAGTTCGCGACACCGTCCTCTCAGACGCTCGAATCGTTCGGCCACTTCGAAGCTTGCCTGCCTCGAACCAAACGGCTACTCCACCATAGCCGCAACTCGAAAGCCCGAAAGCCTGAAAGGCCTCAAGCTTTGCGGCTCGTCGTTCACACCGCCATTGGCAATTGGCCTCGCAATTAGTACCAGGTCCAAGGGTCCAGTCCGGCACCTGCCCAGGGCCCCGCCACGCGGCGATCCTATATATACCCGCCGATTACCTACGATAGCGTTGGAAACCGGGAGGCCCTCGACGTCGAAATGCTTTACAGTCGACGCCGTCTCACCACACCCGCCGCCCCATTTCAGCCTCCCACGGGCCCTACGACTTGGTGCTGATCTCTCCTGGAACCGCCCATTTGATTTCTCGAGTTAGGCAATCACTTGATCCTGCCGGCTTTGTATTTATTTCGCTGTATCATATTGGTCAGTGCTCCTCCAATGGTTGTGCTTCGGGCCGACGTCGTGGCCTTCGTCAATAATCGGCAGCCCAGCTAATGTTGTGACGCCAGTCCGTTGTAATTTCGAATTTTTGAATAATTCTATTTTGGGCTTCATTTTGGCCAGACCTGGGAGGCTTTCCAGAAATCTGTCGTCTAAAGTTGCTCTGCCGGTTTACTCTTATTTCGAGTCATCTGCGTCGACGTTCACTTGCTCCAATTCTTCAGCAACGGTTGTGTCTCATGTTGAGATTTAGATACGCCGGTAGTCGCTCGTTTGGTCTCTCGAAATCAGTGCAAGCTGTCTTGTCTAGATATCGCACCTCAAATTCCCATTATCAGCAACATCCCAGCTGACATTCACCTCGAAATATTCACTCTGGTCCCCGGTACGTCCTGCGACGAAGTGGCCACTCAACAGTTCACTGTTCTACTACCACTTACACCAATTCTATCCGGGACATCGATTGTGAGCCCTGGGCTGCATCCCCAATTTTACCGCGACCCAGGGACTATTTCATCGTAAACTCTTTTAGGTAAGTACGACCTTTCTGAAACCATCGTGATTCGAGTCTGAAGTGTCGGCTGCGAATATGTAATACCTACGTCTTCTTTCTCTGCAACGTGAGATTGAGTGGTGACACGAGCTCTCGTGGCTTTGTGCTACGCTTGCGATCAGAACATACTTTTGCAAAACATTCTTACACTCGCGATAGCTTTGGCACATGGCTGACTTCATAACAAGGTGATCTCACTTACGACTCTGGTCGGTCTCAATGGCTTCATCCGAGGTCGACCAGAAGTTTCTCGGCAAGCTTGCCAAAGATGTCGAACCGAACAACGCCTTACTATCTTCGATACTGTTCAAGATCCTCGGGCTCTCGATAAATCTTGCACAGCATTTGGTCAAAGCCCGCAAGCAACGTCGATTGGATACTACGAGGATGACCAATTCCCTCGAGCTCTATTTCCACATCATTTGGCTTTCACGAGAAGGCCTGGTCATGTTGGAGCAATACGTTCTACCCATGGTAGGGGATCACGACGTGCTGAAGGTGCTGGCTTATAAACTCCGGGCTTCATTTTACCACATCTTCGCCCTCTTTCACAACAACCCGCCTGTTTCGACCATGGGCCTGGGGGCAACTGAAGCCATCATGGCTGCGGCCACGACAGGATCTGCTCAGTCGCGGCTGGACAAAGGGAAGGGGATCGCCCGGGACGACGGCATGCCTGCAACAGCTCATTCCTCGCTACAGTCTACTCATCCTTTGGAAGGTGGCCCTGTAGGGGCACCGCCCGGCTTCGAGCCCCAAAATCCAGAAGCAGCCGCCGCTTTTCTGTTGCCATCGGTGGACTTCTTACCCAGAGCTCATCAGTATTTCAAAGAAGCCGTCTCACTTGCTGACAGTCTGCTTTGGGGGTCTCACTCTCTCCGGCTTTCTGTGAGAACAGAATATGTTGCATTCCTCTACGAATGTGTTCACGACACCGAGGGCAGTCGAAAACTGGCAAAAGACACGATAAACGAGGTGTACAACGCAACTGAAGGTATGGACGACGATATGTTCAATGACGCCTGTGAGCTGGTCACGGTTCTAGGGAAGATGACGAGACGAGGACTTGGTGCTAGCGGCAGTAACCCGTCACGAAGCCGCGGTGCGAGCCCGGTAACCCTGGCGATTTCCCAGGGAGATACGTCGAACCTCAGCGTGGCGACCGCGATCCCTCCTACCGGCATGGAGAATCCGATTTAACCGAGGGTGCATGTGCATGGCACCCGTATTTCAGAAGTTCACCGTGGTCGATCGGCCCGTCCAGGAGTTATCTGGGAACTTTGAGGGCCAGACAGACTCGAATGTGCGATATGCAAGCGGTTGCAAGGCGAATGGTTCGACCAGACGCTTCTTTGGACAGAAGTGGTGCCCTCGGCTCGTTCAGCCATCTTCCATGGTTTATCAAACAACCACGGCCACAGCTTAGCATGCACTGCCCTGGCCCCGGAGACATCGAGCTGGTGGCAATCACACGAAGAGCTGGTCAGGTTAGATCATTCGAGGGAAGGCAAGCATATCATTCTCTTCTAATGGAAACATCATAGGAAATACCGTATTGACCCTGCTACATTTAATTGCCCCTCCGATTCAGCATACTTGGATGGGGTTGAAGATCAGATTAAAGATGCATTTGGCCGCAAGAGCTCGACCTTTACGAGCCCTACTTTATTTAGATAGGAGCACGCTAATTGCGTTGCGGTTTGCAGTTTGTAGTTTGTAGCTTGCTTGTTTGATGATACCCAGATCATCCCTTACTTTTGGGGCATAAAGGTGCATTGGGATGCCTTCGTCTATTGTTTTTACCATAGCAGCAGGGTTATCTGGTTGAACTAAACAACACGGATGAGATGGGCAATCATAACTTTTACAACTTTGTTCATATTCCGTGAGAGAGGGTGTGAAACAGACTATCTACCGGGCTTGAGTCTCCAGGGCTATGTCAGGTACGTGATGTTCGTGTGCAGAGGCCTCTCAAGCGAGGGTCCTCGTGGACGGCACCAATAACCTGCTCCTCCCTTGATCGCAATACCTTGCCTTATGGCTGAGCACTCTTATAAGACTACCAAGAACCACTCAGCTCAAAATCAAATCCTTTTCCATATACCCTCTCCGAAAGACCAAGTACTCTCACACGCATCATCAACACGTCCCCTTTCATGTGATTGACAGGTTGATCGCATCCATGAACCATCAGTCCATGATACTGCACCAGTCCTTCACTCGTCCTCCTCATCATCAGCAATGCCCAACTTGTGCTTCATCAAGAATATGGGCACCAAGCGTCCCGTGGCGTTGCAGAAGTCGGCCTGGATGTACTTCCACTTGAGGGCATTGAATTTCGCCTCGCAGATGGCCAGGACCCGGCAGTCGTCGGGCGACCAGAACTCGTCGGGCTCCACGTGCCGCTGGTTCGGGTACGCGTTGTTATACACTTCGTGGTAGATGAAGTGCTTTTGGGCCTTGCGCTCTTGCTCGAATTCGTCCTCTTCATCTTCTTCATCATCGTCATCGTCATCGTCATCGTCGTCGTCGTCGTTGTCGTCGTTGGCATTCTCGGCGTTGCCTCCTCCTTCGTTGTCGACGTTGCCTTGTTCCTCGTCCTTGTCGTCGTCCTCCGAGGAGGAAGAGGAGTCGGCAGCTTTTTTGGACTTGGACTTGCTGCCCTTGGCCTTGGACTTGGACGTGGCTTTCGCCTTGCCCTTGCCCTTGCCCTTGGCCTTGGAGTCCTCGGAGGAGTCAGAGTAGGTATGAGAGGATTCAGAAGATTCCTGGTTAGTGGTAGTGTCGTCCTTCTTGGCCTTGCCCTTTCCCTTGCCGGAAGCCTTTTTCTTCTTCTTGGTATCGACACCCTTGTTGCCCTTCGCTTTCTTCTTCTTCTTCTCATCAGCGTCCTCACTAGCATCCTCATCATCAGTCGTAGTAGGAGTGCTCGCTCCAACAACCAAGGGAATCTCTCTTCCCCGACTCAACTCGTACGCGGCCCAAGTCTCGCCGACATCATCTGCCGACTTTCCACTGCGCATCTTGAACTCGGAGTCCAGGTACGCGTGGCGCTTGCAACACTCGTTCTTGGTCTTGCCGCTGCCGAGGGCCTGCGCGATGGCGCCGAAGGAGTGCCCGTCGGCGCGGAGCTTGCATAGCGCGCCATTTTCCCAGGGCTTCCATTGGGTGTTGTCGCGTGCCATGATGGATGAGTCTGAGTCTTGTGCTTGCTGTTCTTCGGTGATGGTGGTCGTGGTGGGAGTTGGTTGGGGATTGTGGTGGAAAGAGGCTGGAAGGGGGGGATCTGGGAAGGGATCGATGTAAAGACTGTCGCTGAGGAGATTGTTGCAGAGGTCACTGCTCACAGGACCCTTCAGGCGATTAATGTTGATACCGGGGATGGGAGTCTCGGTTGAATTGATTGAGTTGGTTGCAGCGGTCACGTCAGGTGCGTTGGCTGAAGTGGTTGTGATGGTGTCGGTCGGGGAAGGGGTGTTGAGGTTGATGGCCTCAGTTTGGGATGCGAGCGTGTCTACTTCCACGTTTGCAGATTCAGAGTTGTTATGCCTATCGGTGGAATTTTGCATAACCTGAGATGTGGTAGACTTTTCAGGTTGGGTAGAGGTTTCTGGATCAACTTGCCAGAGAATTGCGAGCAATGCAGGTGTCGCAGAAGTGCCAACCGTGTTCAAGGTCTCCGCTTCTGAGTTCTCGGCACTGGTTTCCGGGGGCGACACAAAGGCAACCTTTTTCTTGGAGCTCGGCCGTGTCTTGTCCTTGATTGCACTAGAATGAGGGGCGTCCTTGGTCTCAATCGTGACAGAGGTGTCCTTGGAGGATCCGCTGTTGTTATTGCCGTTATTCGACTTGCCCGACTTGTCGTCTACCTTGAGCTTGCCTTTGCCTTCAGTCTTGCCCTTGGTTGCTTTCAACTGAGCAGCCTCGGTCTCAATGGTGCCAGAAGTGTCCTCAGAGGATCCAGCGTTCTTTTCAACAACTTCCGACTTGCCAGACTTGGCCTTGGCCTTGGCCTGGCCCTCGCCTGGGTTGGCTTTAGCAGTCTTGCTGTTCTCAACCGTGGTATCACCGTCATCGGAGGATCCGTTCTTGTCATCACGCTTGCTCGACTGGCCATGCTCTTTACTTGCCTTCCCCTTGCCCTTAATGGGAGCAGGTACGGGGGCACCATTCTCGTCACCCGAAGTCTGGACCTCGGTACTTGTATTGTCATGCTCACAATCCGTGTCGTAGCCCGAAGGCTCCTCGTCTCGAACTTCTAGGCCACTATTGGTCAAAGCGGTCTTCGCAATCTTCTTCTGCTCCCGCAGCCACTTCTTCTCCACAATATCCATCTTACCCGTCTTCGGGTCCTCAATGACTGTCAGATTATTGCGCTTTCCCGGCAGCTTTGGGCCGAAAAGGAGGCTCAGCATGTCGGGGTACTTCTGTGTTTTGTCCGGCATGATGGAATGGTCGAAGTTGGAAAGTCAGGGAAAGGGGGATAGGGTTGACAATAGCGGATTGAATGATCAGCTGCCTGTTTGTGAGAAGATGACGGGTACTGCAAATTGTGTGTTTAACTGGGAACATTGTTGGGCACAAAAACAAAGGTCACCTCTTGAGTGGTCCAGGGATGATGTTTTTCCGTCCGTACCTACTCCTTGACTTGGAACAGGAGGCCCAGAGACACGACGCGTCGTGGTTGCTACCTGTGCATACAGAATAAGAGAGGGTATGACTCGACTGATCACGTGAATTCAACTACTGATCCTCTAGGACGGCAAGCTTCTACGTATCTACTCTGCTCCTTTGGTTCATGCTGTATTTGCCTTGTGCAGAAGCACATATCCACCCCCTTTATCTTCTTTGGGGCCACGGGGTGAGTGCAGGTGAAGTCTATACGGCACAACCATCATCATCTGTTGGAGACAATACATAACACAATGTCTGTGAAGTATAGCTTACACTAAGTGATGTTAGGCCTGTATCTACCCTATCAGTCGCCTGATCCTTTGACAAGCGGTGATTCCTATTCTCCCCCGGAGAGTCTCTTTCACTTCTACAATGCTTTCTTCTCCCCTGGGATACCACCATATCGATTCGTGGTGTTGCCATATCAACTGAAATAAAAATGGTTCAGGGAGTGGGCGAATTCTGAAGATATTCACCAGCCATACGAAACAACATCCATATTGAATGGAACTTAGGCGTAGTTCTGTCAATCTCATCCCTGTGGTTCGCTGAAAGTGGTATGGCATAGCATTGTACTAGTACTATCTGTGTTGGTAGGGGTTATTGGAATCTCGACTAGGCGGTAAGAGCAACGGGTTAATGCTAGGAAATACAATAGAGGACAAAGAGAAAATTAAGATGGCCTATTGGTACATCTACGGTTCCAGGAGGGAAGCAGAGGTCAAAAGCTGTACATATGGTACACTGTGTCTACTCTCATTATTTATTTTACTCACACACATTGTGTTCTGGGCGGTCATATCAGCGGCAGTTGCTGGTGGGTTGTCAAGAGTAGTTTGTCTCGTATACTGCTGTTTGTAGAATTGTACTTGGTCACACGGTCGAAAAGAATCGGACTCTGTCATTTCGAATCATCCTAGGGTATAACACCGTAGCCAGCAGCACTTCCAACTTGCCCAATTTATTCTCCAGTTCAAAATGGCTATGTTATGGCGACAAGGCCATGCAATTGCTAAACCCAATCTCCATCTCCGCAAAACGCTGTCAACCTAGGAGCAGCTCAAATTCCCCAACACTACTACAACAGCACATGGACGTTGGTGAAGTGTGTGCAATGAAAAGTGCCCCAACTGAATATCCAGGGTTGATAAAGGATAGTGGAACAGATAGACCCGTACATGTGCGAGGAAGAAAAACAAGCTTGCGTAGCATAGCCAAGGGCCTAAGGCGGGTCGCAGACCGAGCGAACAACCAAACTCTTTCACCTTGACTTTTTCGTTTGAGATTTCATCGACAGACTCCGGAGCTATCCCTGAAAGACTCCCGTAGACGTATTACTTTTATTTATCTGGCGAGCCTTTTGTACGAGATTTGACAAACGCTCTCGCCAGGTGCCTGTTGCTTCCGCTTTCGACGGCGGTATCGTCCGGCTCTTATCAAGCTGCAACTCTCTCCGCCCTGGTTTTGAGCCCGTCTCTTGCGCACACCCCCTCACCAAGGATTTGCTCGTGGTAGTCAACACCCTCATCCTCGTGGGGAATGCCCTCCGCAGTGCCGCCACACACTCTTTGAGATCGGATCCAGTCGCAATACCCACCCGGGCTCGATCTAGAGCCTTGCGCATCACGTAGTCGGAGCAGTTGAACTTGGCTGCTGGTCCCCGACTTAAGAGATCCATGGCTTGGATCACTTCTGATGGGGTCAGAGATCGGAGTCCTGCGTCTCTGAATTGCCAGTGGAAGCGGTTAATCCAACTTGTGGCGGAATCGCTCCCGTTGAAGGTATCCAGGTCATTCAGATCTAGGCGTTGGACTGGTTTACGGGGTCGAGTCGTGCCTTTATTGTATCGAAATATGGTCTTGAATTGGTCTGTATGAGGGTTCGTATGTTGATTAACTATGATGGGCAGAGGAACTCGAAACGGAGGAGTAGCACCTGGGTGTGCTGCGACTTTGACTCCCCGTCGAGAACGTGATTTCTGTATTGCATTCTCGTCGGGTGATTGGTTTCCATTGCGTTTCGTCTCCTGATTTCTCCTCGTCTTTGCTGCGAACCTGGCAATGGAGCGATACGTATCAAAGGGGGAAGCTGGCTCTGTCCGTATAAACGATCGATATTCTTCTCTGTCTTTTTCTTTCGAAACCCGGGCTAGCTCTTGGTATGCTGTGAAAGGGGCAGATGGCTTCCTGTTTAGAGGGTTTTCATCTTGTTGGTCCTCGAATCCGGAATCTGAAAATGAATATCGCACCAAAACAACCTCCTCCGCTGCATAAACCGAACCAGTATCAGAACTCAAACTCGACCCTGAGTACCGAGACGAGCTCGAGCTCCTGAGATGTGCTGTCGAGGTGCTTCTGCACACTTGAAGTCCTTTCTCCACTTTGGGCGACTCAGGAGATTCTATAGTGTCATCCATATGGGCAAAATAGAAGTAACGAAAAACTATATAGCATGAAATCACACCCAACGTGGCTTCGCAAATTCAAGCATGGGGGTTGCGATGATATTTTATATGAGACGACCAAAGACGAGCTGGCTCAATTTCTTGGACGGAATCATACATTCACATTCATGGAGGATTCCAGTGGTTCATCCAACCTAATACCTACAGAACATGAGACGGAACACACCTTGCGGGGCGAAGTATCTCAGAGAATTCCTCCCGATTATATCATGTATCTGAGTTCTCATGAGACCTGTGTGGTTCAAAAAGGCAAACTTTGGTTCTGAAGACACCAACGTTTCTTGAGATGCAGGCGGAGCTCCGTGTTGCAACCGGGTCACAATTTAACTCAGTGGTGGGACCAAAGCATAACACAGAGTACTTAGGTAAATGTTTGTAGGGAACTGTCTAAGCGTTGGTATGGATCAGTTCAACGTGCCATCTAGATCTGATTGACATATCGAGAAATGAAGTTGTGAGATACTTGGTCGAGCCGGGTGTTAAGTATGGACTCAAAGTGATCTCCGTCCCACACCTAACCCGGAGTCTGCACCTAGTTAATTGAAATGACTACACACTAGTTTAGTGTCTTCGGATATGATAATAACAAAAATGACATTTCTTCGTCCTCATATCTTGCATCGCGGCTTAGAAATAACACCTTCAGCACCCACACAACCAATGACCCACATACAAAGGTGCCCGGCTTAGGCGCGTCTCAAGACACTCTCATCCAACTCGTGGCATGGTTCAAGAGCCTCCAAACGGCATCTGACCAACACCAAAAGGAGTTGGCCGCACAGCAACCAGATATCACCGCCCTGAAAGTTGAGAGCGCAGAACTGCGGAAAACAACCGAGACCTGCGGAGGATCAACGAGATGAAGAGATAATGGACGAGATCAAGGTTCGAGGGATTATGGATACGATCGAGATGCAACGGATCAAGGAGATCGAGGTCAAGACTGAACAGTAGGCGTGGCTACTACTCCTTATGCCATCACCTTGTTTCATAATTCTGGATCTCGTGGCCCACAGCGGAACTGGTCGACTTGGATCATAGATGAATTAACATGCTAGATAAATACTAGCTACGAAGCCATGTCCGAGAAAAGAAAGTGAGCTTGGTGTTTCGCTTTCTCCTGCTTCCCACTTCTCTGTTAACACAATCCTCTAGAGCTTCGGGCGAAACACAACCTGTGTATCACACGGGTGTCGATGGTATGTAGATACGACGATGAACTATCGCAACTTAAGGATGAGGTAGCTAACTCTTTCAGGCGCAACAATGAATTGGCAGACCTCAAGGCGAAAGTGGACGGCCTGCTGCGTACAGATACCACGGAAAATCGGTAGAGGCAAGAAAAAGACTAGTGTGGATCGGAGAAAAGTCTCAGGCGGCAAGTCAAAGGGGTGAGATGCATGCAACTACATTGTGGGAATATTTTCATCGATCTTTGCAGATGTTCAAGGGAATCGGCGAAAAGGAGGGATGACCAAACTCAATCTCTCCGCTGATGTTATAGTGGGACTGGGTGCTCTGAGGACTTCAGACATAAATCAGACGGAATACTAGGCAGGGATCTCCAACAGAGTAGATCAAGCCTATAGCGCCTGAGTCCCGCAATACCAAACTGTTCCTTTGCGAAACCCCACGGAGTCTAATTTCCCAACTCGTGTGTGTCTATGCATCCAATCCATCCAGCTCTATAAGCTTAGCCACCAATTTTATAACCTCGCTCTCGTGAACGTCCATCTGCGGGTTATTAACCTTCAGCGCAATGATGTTGTCTACCATACCCCTGAGCCGGGAAACCAGGACACCGATGCGAGCCCAGCCGCGCAACCTATTGAGATATGTAAGTCGTGGATTTTGTATAGTTATAAGTATACAGGAAGACGCGGTACGTACCTCAACCATCCATCGACGACCAATCCTCTGCCTAAGGTGTCGAGTTCGATAGTACCCGAGAAGAGCAGCAGTGTGAACGCGTTGAACGCTGTCGTGGTCGATTAGCTCAGGTCTCTCAACAACTCTTGCTCACCAACATAATGGGTGGGAAAACTCACGTGTAAGATCCCGAATAAAAATCTTGCTCGTGGCCATCATGGTAAAGTATGATACAAACGCCGCATTTCCCGAGAAGCCCTGACTGCCGAACAAAGTGCTACTTGGGTGTATGAAAACCCTTCCATTCTCCTGCGTAAAGTATTTAATCAACTTCGCCTCTGGGTCGAGCTCCACCGCTCCCCCCATCGACGCCGCGAACTTCTTATCCGGGAACTGAATCCGCGCAATCTGCGGCGCAAAAGCAGATGCCGTCAAGGCGCGAACGAGGGGCAAGGACGTGTTATGGTTCGGACCCTTACTTTCCCCAGCAGCGGACCGGGACACGATGCCGATTTCCATCAGGGAAGTATAGTACTGCGACCGCGTGGCGGCAATATCGGAAAGCGTGTTGTATGACAAAAAGTTATTGTCGCAGTACTGCCTCACCTGGCGCTGCGGCACCCGGTCGTCCATCATGGCACTCCATTGTTGGAAGGCACGGAGGTCGGTCAGCAGATCGCCGTCGCCGCGGGAGTAATTCATGCGCGCTTCTTTCGCTTGGTCGCGCCGGTCGGGGGGGCTGAGGAAGGGACTCCGGGTGCTAAGGATAGAAGCGATGATGACGCTCTCGTCGAGGCAGCCAAAGATAGAACCATAGACCATGAGTTTGCCGCAGCGGAGATCAGCGGGGATCAGAGCTAGTTGCTCGCCTAGGGCTGTTAACTCGTCGCCGTCGAGAGCACCCATTCTTTGGAGGAGTTTCACGGCCCCCTCCACAGCTGAAGTTGCGGGAGGCGTTGGTGTTCTGGCTAGGAATCCGGCTACGTCCTTGGTGCCCATTGCTCTGACAGATAGGCATAGTTGCTCCAGGGGCACACGGCGAATTTCAGGCTCTGGACGTTCCGCCATCTGTTGCTCCATACCCTGAGTGTAGAGCTTGTAGCAGATTCCGGCTTGCACTCTGCCCGCACGACCACGGCGCTGTTTGCATGCTGCGCGAGAAGCCCATGTCTCTTCGAGTTTGCGCATGTTATTGGCTGGGTCGAAACTGGTCTCCTTCACTCTTCCTGTATCAATGACCGCAACGATGTCATCGATGGTAATTGACGTTTCGGCCACGTTTGTGGCAACCACAATCTTTCGCTTGCCTGCAGGGGCAGGAGCAAACACTCTTCGCTGCTCTCGGGTATCCAATGAGGCGTGAAGAGGAAGCACGTGTAGCGATGATACAGCCCGAAGCTCATTGACAGTCCGGTTGATCTCGACTACTCCAGGGAGGAAGATCAAAATACCGCCTTTCTTGTTAGTCTCGTAGAGTTCTACGTCAATAGCTTTGGTCGTCTCCAAGAGCAACGAGTAATTGATGCGAGACCCCAACCTCTGGATCGTTTTGTTGACTGGGTCTTGTGCCGGCTTGCCAGCATCAGCAATACCTTCATCTCGGAACCTGTCTCGGAATCGATCATTGCTGATGGTGAAATCCGTCATTCGGATAATATCGTCGAGGTAGAAGTCTTCGACCGGATATGTCCGGCCGGCGATCTCCACCAGGCCGACCTTCAGCCCCTCGGAAGTAAAGTAATCCTTGAAAGTCGCTGCATCGAGCGTGGCACTCATCAGGACCAATTTCAAGTCCTTCCTCCTCCGAAGAACATCACGAATGATACTCAGAAGGAAATCCGTGTCGAGACTTCGTTCGTGGACCTCGTCAATCACCACGTGGCTGACATCTGCGAGAGAGGCTGCCACGTCTTCGGTTCGGCCTCCGGATGTCTGCAAGCGCCTCAGCAACACACCAGTGGTGACGAAAGTGATTTTGGTCTGGTCGCTTCTCTTGTTCTCTCC
The DNA here is from genome assembly GCF_002105095.1 of Pseudomassariella vexata. Classification (NCBI taxonomy): domain Eukaryota; kingdom Fungi; phylum Ascomycota; class Sordariomycetes; order Amphisphaeriales; family Pseudomassariaceae; genus Pseudomassariella; species Pseudomassariella vexata. Next base: position 3,364,186 of record NW_024467956.1, on the reverse strand, counting down.
TCGTATGGTGTATCCTACTTCTTGCCCGAGCGGGGAGCAACGCTCTTCGCTCACACGGTCCGCCAAACCAAGTGCCGAAATTCGACGAGGCTGCGTGCATATAATATTGGTGGCATTGCCCAAACCCTGGCTGTAGAGATCATCGAGGATGAACTGGACAGACTGAGTCGACTTGCCAGATCCTGTTTCACCAGCGATGATGGTGACTTGGTTTTCGCAGACAGTATCCACAACCAAATCTTTCACTAGCCAAGCTGGCAACTTTTGTCGTTGAGCTATCATATGTTTCAGTGAGGGGCTCTCTTGCCTCGCTTGCCACTCCTCTTTGCTTCTCTGGTCAGGCTTCTTAATGAGAGGTTTAGGATGCCTGACATTCTTATGCCTTCTCGCCACGGCGTGACGGACTTCAGAAGCAGTTGAGACGACGCCTGAGATATCCCGGAGTTTTCCTGGACGTTCTATTATGCCGTTGATGTTTTGTTGAACCCAGTCAACAATGAAGTAGATTTTCATCGGTTCCCCTCCTAGAGACTCTCGCACATATGAAAGAGTCCTCTTCACAATACTCAATTTGATATACGAAGGAAGGTCTGATATGACGGAAACGGTGACTTCTGCTGGGTAATGAGGTGATCTCCGGAACTGCACAAAGGTTTCGATGTTCTTCTTCGCACCGTTGGTGACAGACTGTATGCCGATCTGGCACACCGTGTCCGACAATCGCTTATAGTGCTCGCTGTAGACAGACTCCAGGCTTTCCATTTCTTCGGTCCAGCACTCTTCGGGTGTGTCAAGGATGAAGGGCTCCTCCGCGGGAGAGCTTAGCTCGCCAGAGTCGCTGCCGCTAGACAGAAGTATCTGTTGCAGTGCTTCTGCAGTTTGCCCTTCATCGTTGCCATGTTCGCTGTACACTTTCCTGCAAAGTTCGACCGAGTAGCCAGACTGTGAGAGTCGTTTTATGGCCGCTTCCCTTTTTAGGTCGGATGTATCAGCAACCGACACACCAGCACTGTAGCTCTCTGGCAACGCCCATCTAGGAAGGTCGTCCTCGGGAACGTGGATTAGGAGCCATTCAAGGGTCTCCTCTCGATCCTTGCATTCCTCAAGAGCCTCATCAACGTGACTTTTTCTGAAACCCGATCCCGTAAACTCTCTCCCAATCGCGTCTTTCTGAAGTGCAGTCATCTTAACGCCATGTGGATTCCAGATGACCTCTCTCCGAAGCAGATCTTCCAGCTGTGACCGAGTCTTCTTCCCCATCTCGATCTTGGGTACCGTCTTCCAGCCTTTCATTGGATCTGAGCCGCCGCCGCCGGAACTGGCCGCATTGCTTCGTAGAACTAAGCCAGAAGCGCCAGGCATATTCTTAGCCTTCTCCTTAACGGCTTCTTGCTCCTTCCGTCTCTTCTCAGCAGCGACTTTGGACTTCTCCCGTTCCTGAAGCGTAGCAAATGGATCGGCATCATAGAACCACCCATTTCCTAGCTTGACGTCTTCTTTCTTCAGTGCCTCAAACTCCTTCCACAGCGTCCTGTGATCAGGAGGCAGGGTTGTGTGAATGTTCTTCATGCTGCACACCCGGAACAGTGCATAGGTAGCTGCGGCATGCCGTGCCTCCAGGGCAGTGGGTCTGCTAACGAGATGCTTGTGAGATGGAGGCAACTTGAAGGGGGCAAGTCTCTGCATCTCATGCGTTTTGGGATGTTTGGCGCTCAGGGTGACGAAGCAGGAGTAACCATCATCAATCTTCATCATCTGAGAAACTAATTAACTAGGTACATCTTATGCGCTCCAGCTTGGGCCCTTACATTATCGTAGCTGGGCTTCTCCCATTTTTGCCTTTGGCAGTGCTCTGAAAGCAGGTTCATAGGCAACTTGCCGGTCCAGCTCGCGCCTCCCACAATCTGTTTTGCCGTTGGCTTCGGTGGCCCATCTGTAGCCGGCTCGGAGGGCCCAGGTTTGGCTGCATCAGATGCTTTCTTGGGTTTTATTTCCTTTGTGGAGTTGGTGAAGACTATGAAATCATCCTCTCTGGCCGGCGCAGCCGTCTTTGGTGGCTTCTTAGCACCTTTCGAGCTCTTGGAAGAAGATGCTGCAGCTGTGGCAGGAGGAGGCGCAGTGGCCTTCTCTTTACCCTTCTTGACCATCTTCTCTTCTTAGGTATCCATTTGCTACTTGCCAGACGGGGCGAGGAGAGCTGCTGGTTGCAATGTTTCTTTAGTTCGCCTGTGCGTCGATAGGAGAGGTCGTCGTGATGAAACTTATTCAGTTCAGCTACGAAAGAAGAAAAGTTGGGTGAAGGTATTTGGCACTGTGCATGAAGCCTGACTTACTCATTACAGCGCGCTCCTGGAGGCCATGCACAGTGCGCCTTCCCCCAAGTCCGAGGGCACTAAAAGTGGATCGACGCGAGGAGATCGTAGTGGGGCAGCTTTGGCGTCCAATCCACTATCGCAACATCATCCAACATCAACTCTCTCACTTTCATAATGTCTACGACAGATTTGGATCCGGAAGATGCGATCACGAAGGAGGAGATATCTGGGACCGCTCCTGCGCCGTCAGAAAACGCTGGAGTCGGCAATAGCAAACCGCAGCGCAATGCCTGTAAGTCCCGCGATTGCAAAGAAGGACAGCCATGCTCATACTGGACTTGGCAGAGTCAATGATGAATATTTACTATGTAGAAGTGAATTGCGCATACTAATTCAAGCAAGTCACAGAGCTGATGGCCCCAAAGCCTAAAGCGGCTGCGCCGCCAAAGCAAGACTCTTCGAAACCGAGATCGTTTAGGGATCGAGATGGTCTAGGTGCCTATACCGCCAACCCGACAAATTACCCATCAAACCGGGTCATTTACCACAACGATGATTTCGTCGCCATAAATGATCTGTATCCCAAATCCACCGTACACACTCTGCTACTCCCGCGATCAGATCGTAGTCGTCTGCACCCGGTCGAAGCCCTTGAAGACCCTCAATTCCTCGCCTCAGTCCAAGCCGAAACTCTCAAGTTGAAGAAGTTAGTGGCAAAAGAGCTGCAACGACGTTATGGCAAGTTCAGTGAGGCAGATAAGCAGCGGGAAGCCGTTCTGAACGGCGAGGCAGAATGGGATAGTCCCGAGCTCCCCAATGGACGTGACTGGGAGGCCGAGGTCCTGGTGGGTATTCATGCGCATCCTTCCATGAACGACTTGCATGTCCATGTGCTGTCGAGAGACATGATTTCGGAGTGCATGAGACACAGGAAGCACTTCAACTCATTCAATTCACCCTTCCTAGTCGATGTTGCGGACTTCCCCCTGGCTAAGCATGATCCGAGAAGACATCCTGGCCGCGAGGGTTACTTGGATAGGGACTTGTTATGCTGGCGCTGTGGAGAGAACTTTGGGAACAGGTTCAAGAGGCTCAAAGAGCACCTGGATATAGAGTTTGAGGCTTGGAAGAAGCAGTAGATCGGTGCACACCGCAGGTGCAGATGTAAGCGATATAATCATAGACGTGTATACTAGTGTGACCCCTTGCGGCACAGAGTTTCAAGATGGTACAGACCTCGGGGTGGTGTCGATTGTGTTTTGTTTCGTTTTGCAGTGACCAAGTAAGCGTAAGTACTTTCGAGCGAACCTTTGCTTCTGTTTCTCAATCTCCGATTCTCATCCTAGTATGATCCCACATGCCTCTGGACAGTTGAACAGAGATCCACAAAACATGAGAACGTGGTAAACAATAACGTGTGTATATACGGAAGTGGACTGCATCCTTTTTTTCCTTTGGTTTCCCGTAACTGGAATTCGTGTACACCCCTGGCTCCTCTAGAGTTGTTCCTTCTTGGCCAAGTTTATTATTAAACAGCAATAGGCAAAAGTCCGATGACATTACGAACGCGCACGCCACGAAATACACTTCACTTTAATAGTGAGGGCTCGCCTAGTTACATCAGTGTGAATAGGTCTATTTCCCTACGAATACTAGGCATGAATACGCATGTGGCCACCCAGTGTGGCCAATTTATCTATAACTAACATAAACATTCCGTCGAAGTTGAGCTGTGCCATATGCTCCTGCCATGGAAAAATCAAGCTCTTAATCTTGATGCCATCATGGCGCAAAGGCTTCTGTCGTTTTTCTGTTGTTTTTCTGTCCCTTTTATGCCCTTTTTTGTTCGGTTTTCTTTCGTTTTCTTTTCTCTCTTTTCCGCAAGCAAACACCCTCGAAAAGCAATGCTTCTGTTTTATTTCCGCTCCACGCAGGATTCTGCTTGCGGCGTAAACTCGTCAATCAAGCTGCATACTTGCAATGCCCGTTGTTGAGAAGTTTCATTCGTGAATTCCCATACAGGGTTTCTCTCATGTGTACGTATATGTTTCTCAAAAGCGACGTTGCTAAGCAGAAGAACGCTAGGTAGTCTTCGGGGAGTAGACTCCCGTGTCCCACCATCGACGCCAACGCTCACCGTCCGCATCAGAAACCTCTGGGATCCTCTGTTCTATGGTTAAGATGACTTGAAAGGCTCCTCGGCCGACTTGCGGGCCATACTCCAGGCGGCCATAGATTCCCAAACTGTCAAGCAAATACTGACGGGCTTTGCTGCTCTCTGGCGACGCATTGAACTCGTTGATTACGTTGGCAACTAGCATCGCATGGCATCCAGGAGCTCTGATATGACGAAGTAGCGCGAGCACGGGAAATAAGAAGTCGAGTTCTTCAGCACCGTAGTTGAGACGAGGGATTTGGGCCACCCAGGGATCGCAGGCCCTCTTGAAGTTCTCGAGCAAGGTCCAGGCTTGTTGGTGCATCTTCAGGTAGGAAAAACATGCCTCGATCTTCTCAAAGTACAGGGTCCTCTCGAGCATTTCGAGGAGGGTTGTGAGGGGCAACGGCTCAGCCTTTTCCTTGTTTCGCTTTTGGCGCTTGATGAGTTTCTGCTTCTCCCGAAACGTCGCTGCACTCATCCTGCAAACCATGCCGGGGATTTCCTGTGAAGCCGTCCTCTTGGCATTGATACCAAGGTCCTTGGGGGCAGTCCAGTGGTCGTGGTCTATCACAGTCTTGATGTATTCGGCCGTCCATCTGGGCTGGTCGTTGCGAGTGTATCTGTTGCGGAAGACTTGGTGGATAGGAGCAACTGGATGCCACCTGCGAGTACCTTTGCTCGACAACTCCATGTCTTCAAATTTACGGGCTCCGCGGGAAAACTCAGAAGCAGATACGCCCACCTGCAGGAGGAGTCTCTGAAAATACGTGTTCGGATCCTTCGGCGGTTCTCCTCCAACAAACAAGCTGGGATATTGCAGCAGGTTTATGCACGTGTCGAGATCAACCCATGGCGCTTTCAGCAATCCCTCCTGACGGACTGCGTTGTAGAGGTGGACGGCTAGGGTCACCATACCCCCTAACTCCGCTATGTGAAACCCAATCTGGTGCATGAGCACGTGGGCAGTGGACGATAATAAACCGCAGAGAACCGGCGAACTTCGCAACAAGAGATGAAATCCAGGGGTAGAGGCATTTGAGACTGGGTTCGGGTTTGGGGTTTCGTCGGAGCCCATCGAAGCTAGTTCTTGTAAGTCTTTCCTCAATTTGTGAAGAGAGGCTTCGGCCTGGTTGCTGAGGCCAGCCCAAGGTCGAGACTGTTGAAACTCGAGATATTGCTCAATGGTATCGCGAATAACGCCCGTCTCTCGAATCATGTTGTCGAAGGGCACGCTGAACTTTGAACCCATCGTTCGATTGATGTCGATGAAGAGTTGTGTTGCCAGCAGAGAGAAGAACGGTATCTCCCTTGTACGGAAGATCTCTACCAGCCCCCGAACGAACTCATCAATCACCAAGGGCCACTTTCGACCGTTCAAGGCGATACGTTTCAAGCCCAGCATGAAAGAGCCGACAAGATCGTAAGCTACCTCGAAATCCTCAGCCCCCGTTTGCCACTCGGGGTGCTCCAACACGTTGTTGTTTATAATATAAACGTCCTTCCTGGCAAAACCATTGCGGTGAGCTTTCAGAATATCCCACGCAAGTATCAATGTGCGTTCGCATTCGGGAAAACACAAGATGATTCCACGGTTTTCTCTTCCAGCGAAAGGGGAGAAAGAGTCATCCTGCAGACTCTGACGCGATTCACACACGTACAGCTCTTTCAGAAGCTCCAGCCACCCGCCGTGTTCTTCCAAAAGGGGATCGATTTCTTCCACAAGGTGTCTTGCTATGCCGATTGCGGTGTCAGTCATGATTGATGCTACTGAAATAGACTGGGAAGTGGGAGATTGCGAAGAGGCTATCTTGGTCCATTCGAATAGAACGAACCGCCTGATTTCATCGACATCCGCCATTACCGTCTGCAAGGCGAAAAGCGCTTCATCTCGGGTTGACTGTAACTTCGCCTCATACTTGGAGCCGTTCTCGTGCACAATCTCAGGGTGGACAAAATCGGGCGCATCAAGAAACTCCTGAGAAGGCTCGTCGACAGACAAATGCACAAACCCTTCGATTGGGTTTCCGCCTGCTTGATTGGTGTCGGAGGAAGTGTTGACCTTGGCTTGTTGTCGAGAAGCCACTTTGAGCCGCAGAATGCGGAGGACATCCTCGAGAATAGTCACAAAGTGAGCGTGTCTGCGATCTGAGTCTTCATCCAGTTTATATCCACGTTCCCTCAGTTGGCTGCCGAAGTCTTTGCGGACTTTGATGACTCGCCTGGTAACTATAACAATAGTTTCCGGGACTGAGACGGCGGGCTTCGTATTGATGGCAACAACGTATTCTGCGAGGGGCACAAAATCCTTGACATCAATGATGTGCTCCTTGGATGGTGCTTGGGTTTCCTCAGCCATGTTTACTTCTGGCAATGCCCTGCCTTTGGAGCGACCCTTGCGCTTTTTGTGCTTTTTGTGCTTTTTGTGATTCTTGTTCACATGGGGCTTGCTGCTTTGAGACTTCCGGCCGTACCCATGCGCACGAGCGGTTGAAGCCAGCCATCCTGCAAGATAGTTGGTATCGGCTTTGTACTGTTTGTAAACAGTACCAAGCTCGTCAGGCTGCATGTTGGTGCGATGCGTCAAGGTAAGCAATGGGTGGAAAGAGTGAGCGGCAAGAGTCGGCGTCGGTACAGGTGAGCGGCAGCTTGAATGAGCGGCGATTCGAGTCTCACTGGCCAGTGCTTATGATTGCTGTGGAATGGCCGTCATGCGTGAGCTGTTGTAGCGATGTTCGTCACCAGTTTCATCAAGTCGATGAGGGGACGGCCGTTATGAGCGGCAGTAGGTGGTTGTAGATGCTGTATCAGAAGTATTGTCTCACAGGATAGAACTCCCTGGGACGGAGAATAGAATGGGGACAGGCAATGTGATGGAAAGAAAGAGAGGTTTATGGCAAGAGAGGAAAAAATCGTTCCACGATGTATGTTCCGTGGCAGTAACATGCGAAGGAGGGCCAACTACCAAGACCGATTCTTCCAGATCCTCGTTACTTGCGTGAATCCACGTCCACCCATTTTAGACAAGACACCATGCGAGGAACAATCTTTCAAGCAAGTGTGCCATAGCAACAAAACGTAAAAGGTAACCAACAAGACTGGGTCTCCCAGGTCCTGATCGCATACACACGCATGTTGACGAAACCACGGAGAATAGACATGACAGCTTGCAAGGACTACAGGCAAGAAACAACACTCTGAGGTAGTGTGCTGCAGAAACAATACAGAAATGGAAACTACCCAGATGGTTCTCACAGGTCATCATGGATGTATAACCACGCAAGTTGACAAAATCCCAAAACTCAAAACAAAACGGCATGCAAACAATAAACCTTTGAAGTAGCTCTCTTCTCATACAATGTAGATACCGAAATGCGATAGCATCCAAGGACATATTATACATCTATCAAGCCCACTTGGTCGAGGCAGTGATTGTCCTGGCTCTGCATCATATGGCATGGTAGTGCACTGTTAACCACCCTGAACGCCACTGATCTCCGCCAAGAGCTGACTAGCATTCCTGTTAAGGAGGCCGGTTTGGGGCCATCCTAATTTTCCTATTGAGGACAACTGGTCAGAGTCATGTGGTAAAAACCTCGGAACAAGTGGTTTGCTCTTACCTCAGGATCAATATCTCCCACAACGGGCATCTCCTCATCGCCTGGTGCAGCACCCACCTCAATATCAGCTTCGGCACCGAGTTTGGAGTCACTATCTAGAAGGGTGAGTTTGACATGGCCTTGCCTGGCGACAAGTTGCATTAATCGCGGACATAGTGCTACGCGGTGAGAACTTACCACTATTGGCATCGTCAGCTTCAGCATCAGCCACAATTTCCGGGACCTCTACCTCTTCCTCTTCGGGCCCTGACGCATCGCTCTTCTCAGTAACCTGGCTCTTTCGCGGCCGTCCTCGGGGCTTGCCAGTGCTGGACTTATTGGCAGATGCAGTCTTCTTGGGAGTGGCAGCGGCCTTCTTGGGTGTCGCGGCAGCAGTAGAAGCGTCGCTCTTGCGAGGACGACCACGACCGCGTCCAGGAACCTTGGTAGCGGCGGCTTTGGCTTTGGTTGCGGCGGCCTTCGCGGCGGTAGCAGCCTTCTCGGCCGGGTCCTTCGGAGGACGACCACGGCCGCGGCCGGTAGAAGGCTTCACGACCTTGCTGACGCCGTTCTTGGGGGGTCTCCCGCGACCTCGTTTGGGGGTAGTGCCGGTTCCAGACTCTGCAGCGGTGATGGGCGCATCCTTTTTCGCAGCTGCGGCAGTCGCAGCTTTTCTAGGTTCGCGACCTGTCGGGCGGCCGCGCGTCTGGGTAGGCGCCATAGTGAGGGTTGGATAGAGAAGGTGAGGCGTAGAACGAATTGACCCGAACTACAATGAACGGGAATATTCGTGGATGGGGTTTTTGGGGGCGCGATCAGGTCAGTTATTGTACAGCTAGGAGTCGCAATACAAGCACGCGTCTCAAAGAGAAAGCGCGTCGAGCTCTGAGAGTAGGGTCCGATGGCCCGTGCGAGCACTGCTGAGGCATCCGGAACATGGTAACTTTTCTCAGCAGTTCGTCTATCCGTCCTCCAACAACGATGGTGGCACGACCATTGGGAGCTATGGCCGAGCATAATATATATCGCACATAAGCAATATACCAAACGTCACTGCTAAACTGTTGGCTCATGGGATCTCAAACTCGCAAATCGACGTACCCCTAGGGCGAACTCTACTTCCTAACCAGTATGGCAGCAATACCTCGCCGAAGTCTCACATTGTTGGCCGTTGCTGACCTTTCATTATCTTCTCCTACATTAAGTTATCTAATGAAGAAGGTGAACAGTATTCAGCGGCAGAATCCACAGCCTACTGAAAACCAAAACCAAAACCATCTTCATTGGCCCGTAACGTCTTTTGTCCAAAATCCTGTGCCTCCGGCATCATCAGGGCTATCGATGCAGGCATCAAATCATTATGGGGTCCCCCAACCTCTTGTAAAATGAACACGCTAGCATTCGAAAATAATGCTCGGGTAGGCCTCGCTTTCTTGGCTTTTCCAGGGTATGTTGCCCTGCCACCGCGGTGGTCGTGGTCGTCATCGTCATCGTCATCACCATCTCCACGCTGACGAGCTCGTTTCCAGTTAGGCGTGCTCGGACCTTGCCGTTCCTCTGCAAGTCGCCTATAGCTATTTCCAGTACTATTAGCCGCGGAAGACCCGGGTTGCGAGCCTCCGCCAGTAGCACCTTGCACTGACGCATGAAAACGGCGGGGAAGATGTTATTTATGAATCTAGTGTTTCCATGATCACAATGATCACAGGATTCTCTGTCTCATGGTGGCTCTGATGGCAATGCCATCACCTACACCGTATGCCGAGCCCGAGGATAGATGAGACCAACGTCCTGATATTGGAGTTGGCGGGTTTTGTAGGTTGGCCACCAATCCTCAGCTCGTCATGATCGCTGGGGTTTTCAGAAACATCGGTTGCAACGGGCAGGTTATATTGCTGAGAAAGATAGCTAAGGCCACCGAGCTCATCGCAAGATATCTCCTAAAGGCCGTCGTTAATTTCTACCTTTCTGTTGCTATCTTGTTCGGGAATGCGAGCCACCTTCCAAGGTGATTTCAGGTTGTCCATTAGAGTAATGTGTGAGAACCTCAGGCTCTGTTGGTAAACCTCCCGCTGGAAGCAGCAGCACATCTAAGTGTGCCGCTGGGTGATGCTTGAGGAGACGCTTTTGTCTCACGCATCCCTTCGCTCCCACTCTACCGCAGCCTAACACGCTACATGGAAACGCGATCTCGTTATGAATCCCTCTCAGGTGTTTTGTTGGATCGGACACTTTCTTAAGGGCTTGCATTCGGTCTATGTGGCTAGGGTAAGGTCGTGAAATGCTTCATGTGGGCAGGCTCGTACCGTAGCAGCGCCGCCAAAGTTGCCGATGAAGAGACTGGAGCCGTCAATGATTCAAAGATATCAGCCATCATGCTTAGATATTACAAAGTATTATGTATTATCCCTCGGAAGCTAGAGTACTTAGCATTTATTCTTCTTAATCGTCTTTCCCCATGATGGGATGGCCCGCCTGATCTAGAATCATGTCATCCATTTGACTTGCATCGTTAGGAAGCACCAGGTTCAAAACGACCCCAACGACTGCGGCAATAATGAAAGGAGTCTCGACTATGAGGTTGATGCCTTGCTCGAAACCAGAAAGGGCGACATTATTTCCAGAGTAGGTCAACATCTGGTCAAACCAAGTAGGCTGTACGATGTCGACGAAGCCGATACCCAGTGCAACGGTTAGTATGAACCGATTCCGCCTGGTATATCTCACCAACGAGAGGACCCTGAGGCCGGCCACTGCAATGGTTGAGTAGAGAAAGACCTGCATTCCACCAAGTACAGATGGGGGCATCGAGCCAAAAACAGCCCCGAATTTCCCAAAGACTCCCATGAGAACCAGGAAAGCTGCGGCGCACCAGCCTGCTCGTCGAGAAGCGCAGCCAGTGAGACTTATCACTCCATTATTCCCAGCTTGGCTACATGCGAAATCAGATCAGCTTTCAGTTCCAAGGTCCTGGTGAAGTGTTGCTTACCTGACCATTGGCGGACCTGTTCCAAGGGCACTTATAAAACTACCAATTCCATCACACAGGATCCCACCTTGGACTCGCGAGTTGAACTCGGTCCCCTCAATATCCACGTTGCTGATCTCGGCTGTGGCGAGGATATCAGGCATGCAAGACACCGCCTCACAGACGAACATGATCAACAATGGCAAGATCAAGGCACCATCCACAGATAGGTGAAATGTGTTCACCCATAAGAATGTCACAGCGGGGGCTGCCTGGATGTTCGACATGGACCAGTACCCCGTCAAGCCGCTCACTAAACAGCCCACGAAGAGACCGATGATGACGCTGGCCGATTTCATCAAGGGCGCCCCGAACTGCTCCACCAAGACGATGGATACGAACACGGTGAACCCCAGGCCGATCAACTTTGGGTGACCCCTATCATGACGATTAGTCTGCGAGCTCTGGGCCTATTTGGTTTGAGACCTGCTGGATGTGAAGACTTACCAAGGCAATGGTCTAGGAGCCGCTGTGTCGGGGCAGAGCGCGTAGAAGCCTTCGCCGTCATGACAGTTGCTGCTCCCTCCCCAGTTTTCCATACCATTGCTCACAAGATACACGCCCACAAGCAAGAGCAAACTACCCGTGACAACCTTCGGAAACACTTTGTTCAGCGTCTTGGGTGGTACAAAGCTCATGGCAATTTGCACCCAGACGGTACAAAGAATACTACCAAGTATTGCGCCCCATGCATCTGGACAAGGCAACTGAGTCCCATCTTCAGCTGTCGGGCAAGTACCGTTGGCATACCGCATGCTGGTGTAGTTGAAGGCGATGGGTAAAATATCGAAAGTCGGTCCAACCACAGACAGAAGGCCGGTACCGATGAAGAACGGCGTCTTCATCAAGTGGACCCTCGTTACTTGTAAAGCAGTCGCTATGCCAGTCGTGATGAAGGCTGCCGAGACCAGGTATTGTGTCGTCGCTGAATCGAAGTAAAAGGCGCCGCCCGCAATCGCTAGTGGGGGAGATACTATAGAACCAATCATACACAGCGCATGCTGGAGTCCGAGGATAATGGTAAGGAGAATCGGTACGTCATCGTTGAGGCCGTAGAAAGGGGCCTTGTATCCCTTGTATTTCCGGTTCAGCGGCCATACGTTTGGGGTGACGAGGTACAGGTAGTCCTTTTGTCGTGTTAGTTCTCACGCCAAACTTGCTCAAAAAATCGGTCGACTTACATAGTCGCCAAGCCAACCTTCTCTGCTGGTGAAATACCATTTCAGATAGGTCCAGTTCGTCTTCATTCCTCTTCGCGAAATCTCATGTTCCGACGTGAAACCTTCAGAGACGGGCCCAGCAGGTTCCGGCTCCGCCATCGTCTTGGAGTCCTTCTCCATAGACGTACCTGACGATGTCATCGTGGCGCGAGATTAGCAAACCTCGTTCGCCGGCTTTCAAACTAACAAGAGCCGAACACAACGTATGCAATCAAACTAAAGGGTCTCAGCACCATATTATACTGGAGCAGTCCCCGCGAGACCGCTTGCCGCCAACAATGTCGGGCACAACGACCGGCAAACCTAACATGCTTGCACATGGTTATCGAACTTATCGTAATTACCATTGCCTATCCTTCGTTGTCACATTAAAGCGAAGAGTGGGCCCCGATAGGCCTAATGGCCTCGATGCAACCCTGTCTATCAAAGGCGGAGCTGGCCGATGGGGATATGATCCCCACATCCGCTTGGATGGATATGGGGTTGGTCCAATCGTTTAGGGTATATTGCTCATGCAGGGGCCGTTACGTGCGTTGCCGTGTACGGGGGTTGTTCTTTTTGTGGGCAACACAGGCAAGCGATCTGTTTTGGTGATGATGATGATGATGTTGATGAGACTATTGAGCCCTAGAGATCTGCAGGTACGGAAGGGCTACCTATGGGTAGTTGGCCCCTGCGCTACACCCAGCATACAGCCGGTGTGCCTGGGCCAACGGAACATTTTTTCGTCTTTCTTCTCAGCAAAAAACTTGTCAGTGAGGCTACAGCCTGGGTTGCCAAGATACAGTCATTGCTGGCCGATCAAGATAACAGCAGGCGCGGCCTCGACACTGTCTCTGCTCGCTCTCCTGTCCTGTGAGAATGTTGAGGTGAGCATGCCGACCTTCACGCTCAGAAAGTCGAAGTCGCATACGGCAATGGCATTTTCCTAGCATACGGCTCTGTACAGTGCCTTCAACTCTCCATTCAGCCCCCCGAATAGGTTTACCATAAGGTGTTACCGTCTGTTACTTTGAGTACTTACATATAGGAGCGCGATTTTCCATCTCGTAGGAATGATTTGGGACTTGATGCGAAGTTTACCAGAGTTCTCAGGCATAGAATGTAACCTTTTAACCTTATAACTTGGTATTGTCAACTACTCATATGTCCATCCAGCCTTCCTGCTCGCCTTGACTCCGCTACGTCGCTGGATCCCCTTTACAGCTTGCCTGGCCGCCTGCATAATATTCTCCTCATCTGCACATAACAGTTTTCCGTCCTCGACCAAAATCTGCCCATCAACCATGACATACGTCACATCTCTGCCGGTACAACTCCCAATAACAAGGCTCACCGGATCCATACCACCCTCCGCAACATATCCCGGATCCCACGGAGCCGCCCAGCTACCCCTTGCACTCAAAACCACCAAATCCGCCTTCTTCCCAACCTCAATACTCCCCACCTCTTTCTCTAACCCCAACGCCTTCGCCCCCTTAATCGTGGCCATCTCAAGCGCCTCGTGCGCCCCAATGGAACTGGCTTCCAAATTATTCCCCTTATGCAGTACCGAAGCCAAATGCATCTCCCTTAGCATATCGTACCCATTATTACACGGCGCCCCATCCGTTCCCATGGCCACATTCACACCAGCCTTAACCATCTCCTCCACCCTCGCAATCCCCGACGCCAATTTCAGATTACTTGTAGGGTTATGCGCCACCGTTGTCGTTTCCGCCTCCCTCAGAATTCGTAAATCCGTTTCTAAATCCAGATGACACATATGCGCCAACACGGTCCGCGAAGGGCCGGAAAGCAGCTCGGCGTCCCGGCAGAACTGCATGGGGGACTTGTCGTAGAGTTCGTGGAAGATGGGCAGGTCGCGCGGCGCTTCTGCGCAATGCATCGTTAGGCCTATGGCGTGGGATTTACAGGCTTTGCCTACTTCGGCGAAGGAGGAGAGGGGGGCGCCGCGTGGCGTGCCGGCCGCGGCCCAGACGTGGAGGCGGTTGTTGGATGTGCCGTGGAAGGAGGCGTGGGCCGAGAGGAGGGAAGGGATGCTCATATGGGAGAGGTCTTTGTCGCGGGCGTCGGAGATATTGAGCGCTGGGTTGGTTTCGGTGAACTTGACGAGTTTGCCCTGTGGTGTTGTTAGAATCTTCTTGTCATTCTCATTTTTATTCTTGTTGCTGGGTGGTACAAGCGAGGCAGATACTTACGAGACACGCACGTATGCCCATCTCCGAGACGGCGCGGGCAACATTTGGGAATCCGGAGCCGTGGGTGAGCATGGCTTCCAGGAAACAGGTCGTGCCACTGAGCAGCATCTCCGCGATTGTGAGACGAGCAGCAATGTAACCATCTGATGAGTCTCCCTCGCCTGTGTATGCAGCTTCTAGGGGCCATATCCTGTCGCAGAGCCAGGAGTGTAACGGGAGGTCTTCTGCCAGTCCTCTGAGCAAGGATTGGGAGAGGTGTGCATGAGTGTTAATGAGGCCCGGTATGACTATTCGACCGGGAAGTGATAATATTCGAGTGTTCTCTGGCATCTGGTCTGGTGCCTTTGAAGACACATGAGTGAAACGTCCGTCCTGGATGAGAATGCAGCCATTGAGGATGATTCTTCTGGTGGCATCAACAGTTATGATGGTCACGTCCTTGAGCAGAACACTTCCGCTTGGTGGTGACATGCTTTTTTTTTGTTGGGTGGCTTTGCGCAGTGACTTGTGCTTTGGATGGCAATGTCATCGGTTTTTGATGTTGAAGGTTACGCTAGGCTTGATGCAGGCCTTACGTTATGTCAACCGATGTTGTATCAGGAGATGACCGAATTGTGAAGTCCTGGATCTGAGTATCGGAAAGCGATTAGCACCAAAAATAGTAATGTTTGGATCTAGTACATACATAGTAGTAGGAGTAGCATTGATTCCGTCAAGCAAGATCGCGTTTCTCGGAATATAGCAGATACTCGGCCTAAGCGGTCGCCTCCGCTACCGATAAGCACCTCACTCTCCCCACACCAGATGCGAGATGATGCTGGGCGCTAGCTAAACGCTCTGGTTGCAACGCAGATATGCAGCTTGCTGATTTCTAGTGTAGCTGACTGGACTGTTCTCCACCACGGGGTTGCCCGGTGATATTCATATCTTACCTATCGATAATGTCGTGAGCGCGGAGGCTTTCCCCATCAGCTGAGAGAATCGGCCAGTTATACAAGAGCAGCAGAAAGTGCAACTCCGAGGCGAAGCTTTGGGCCTGCGTTGCCGTTGACCTTCAAACAGATGAGATCCCGTCTGCTGCGTTGAGGTGAATCCGCCAGCATAAGAACAGCTTCCAAACACTACCATTTGAGTTTGCGGTATTCAGCACCACGACGCTCGTCAGCTTCGTCGCATCACGTCCAAACCTTACAATGGCGACTAAATACTCAGACCGCAGCATTCCCAAAATCTCCTTACACGACTACGAGACCCGGATTGACGAAATCACCCGGGAGCTCGTCGCCGCCGCTGAAACAGACGGCTTCTTTGCGCTGGTGAACCATGGCATCTCCTTCGAGGAGATCGAGGAACAATTCGAAGCCGCCGCACGCTTCTTTTCCCTACCAGACGAAGTCAAGGCCACAGTTCCCTTCAGCCACAAAAACACGGGCTGGGAGAAGGGAGCACAGATTCGGCCCAGCACAGGCAAACCCGACCAGAAGGAGAGCTATCAAATGCAATTTGGCGAGGCGATGGACGGCATGTGGCTTTCAGAGGAGGCCCTGCCTGGTTTCAAGAAGCAGAGCCTGGGCTTCATGATGAAGGTGCAGAAGGTTTCGGAGAAGCTCATGGTCTGCTTTGCCAGGGGGTTGGGGTTTCCTGACGACTACTTTGTCAAGTACCACGATGTGACGAAGCCTACTATCCAGACGGTGTTGCGCGCGCTGCACTACTTTCCTCTTGATCCAACGGTGCCTACTCCAGAGGGATACTTTCGCGCAGGAGCGCACGCGGATTGGGATCTCCTCACATTGTTATTTCAACGACCTGGCCAAAGCGGTCTGGAGATATGTCCCGGCCGAGAGGTCTTCACAGCATTCGGGGCGGGAGATACGTGGACCAAAGTCGAACCTGCTGCCGGTGAGATTGTCTGCAATATGTAAGTTTTCCTCTCGCTGGTCGGAATGATGTTCGAGCTAACATGAATTCTCAGTGGCGATCTCTTGATGTCCTGGAGCGACGACCGGTTCAAGTCAACTTTCCACCGCGTCAAGACGCCTACCGACCCCGCCGTCGACTACTTTGGGCCGCGATACAGTCTGGCGTATTTCAACCAGCCGAACACAGACTGTATAATCCAGGGCCCCTTGAAGAAATACCCAGTGATTCAAGGATGGGAGTTCACCGCGGCGGCGATGAAGCGAAACTTCGCCGCCCTCGAGGCAAGGAAGGCCAGCAACAAGCTGGAGGAGAGTAAAGTCGGATTGGTAGCAACTGCCTTCTGATGAAAGGCGATTTGGGTGGTCTAAGCTTTATGTCGTTTGGCATAAGTCCTTGATACGTACTTGTGAGTGACGAATTAGTATGCAAATGCTTTAAGCATAAGAGTCGCTAGCTTTCGGGTCGAATCCTTCCGTATCTCGCCACAAGTGCTTGGAATCCGTTGTGATAAGCCTTACATCGTGCCAGCAAATTTAGGATTGCTAGCCACTACCAGGTAAGGCGCTCCGCGCCGAACGGGTAGTGGTGTATTTAGCGCGAGACGCCAACGGACTCGAGTAGGAAGCCTGGCACACGGGAGACGAGATCGTCACCCTGAAGACTTGACTTCGAGCTGCATGAACATTCTCAGGCATAATTGAGGGTAGCAGATCTGAAAGTTGTGCCAGGACAGGCCACGTTTGTTTGTCAACCGTGTCGAGTTCCAGTCCTCCAATTGTGCGAACGACACAGAGCCCTGTAAACTCAACACGCCAACAACGTCTGCCCAGCCAGAGGCCAGAACAGGAGAAATTGCCGCTTGTGACCATCGACGCCGAACAAGTGTCGGTCCTACTTCATGATGACATACAGCAAGATGACTTTACTGCGGCTCTGACGAAAACAAAAATATAAAGGAGGCGGCCTCCTGAGCCCCAACCTTGCCAACCGTCTCATCCCTACGAGGATATTATCCCGCTTTATTTAGAAACCGGCGGTTGTGAGATTTTGAGGCGCGCCGCTAAGAGTGCTAGTGTCTGAGCCCGCTCTGACAAGGTGTCCGAAAGTCTCTTCTCCAAACCCGCAGCTAAGATTAGCAGAACATGAACTCGGACACCTCACTAGTGTGTCCACAGTTACTCCAAATCGTCGCACAGCCTACCAATCCTTAGAAGCCAACTCAAACCACAATACGTGCGATGCCCTAACCAAGATTTCGAGATGGTCGTTATGGACAGAAACAAGGCCGGCAGCTTGGCTTTTCGCACAGGCGTTTGGCGTCTGTTGTTTTTGGTCCTATGGATCTTAAACCCATGGTAGTCCCCAGTTTTAATCGTCGTATCGGTCTCCTGAAAAGCCATACCTCGTATTGTGTCACTCCTATATGACTTATTGCATTTTGAAATTCTTGGAATTCTATCATTCTGGCCGTTGTGTACGTGGTAATGTGTAATGCGGTGTGTAATGGTCTCTAATACCCACCGCCGCACGTAACACTACACAACAGCAACGGCAATACACAATGAGGACCCCTCTCCTACTACCGGCATC
Organism: Pseudomassariella vexata; assembly: GCF_002105095.1. Taxonomy (NCBI): domain Eukaryota; kingdom Fungi; phylum Ascomycota; class Sordariomycetes; order Amphisphaeriales; family Pseudomassariaceae; genus Pseudomassariella; species Pseudomassariella vexata. Next base: position 3,346,155 of record NW_024467956.1, on the reverse strand, counting down.
CTTATGTCTGCTAATCCGCACCTCTCTCGCTGTGACGAACGACTTCTCGGCCTACCCGAGCGAATCTCAGGACTGCCTCTACAGCTCTGCCTCTACAGCTGGCTGCACCGAGGGTGACACAGGAGCCACGTTGAACTCATGTCTCTGCTCGAACAGGGGCAACTTCGTTTACAACACGGCGAAATGTGTCGCCAAGGAAAGCCCGAGCGATTTGGAGACGGTATACGCGACGCTGGAAAATAATTGTGCTGGGACTGGGAATACAATTGCGGTCTCACACGATGCCTTCATGGCGCAAGCCGCTGCGGCAACTGCGTCGACTTCGACCACAGCAACGAGGACGGGGAGCGCATCAGCCACATCCTCCACCACGAACCCTACGAATACTGCGGATGGCTTGTCTACAGGGGCAAAGATCGGAATCGGAGCAGGGATTGGATTCGGTGCGATAGCAGCAATCCTCGCTGGTGTCTTCCTCTGGATCTACCGACGCCGGACGAATCAAAACAAGAAATACGAACAAGCCCAAGATCAAACACCACCGACCGAGTACGCCAGCACCTGCGGGCAACCAGCCCAACTTGAAGGTACGGAGCTCAGCAAAATACAACAGCAGCCGCCGCCCTCGCCAGCCGCAGATGGGGGCTACTATGCAGACCCCAAGAAGAACTCGGTCCAGGCCGGGCAGCCACTGCTGGCAGAGCTGGGAAACACGGGAGTTCAGGCGCCAGTGGAATTGTCAGCGGAGGAACATCCACGTGCACAATATGGACAACAACAAAACTTGAGTCCGAATCCCGTCGGGTTGCCTTCGGAATACGACTCGCAATATTCCCCTTCCCAGTATACTCCACAGACAGGAAACCCTTCGCCTACCTCGCACTTTGGGCGCAGTCCTATCTGAGCACTGCTATTCTGTAGGAGGCAATAATGAGTACACGCGACCAGCGCAGGGACCGGCTTTGAGGTATGCTACTAATTTGTTACCGAGCCAAACTACTCTCTGATTCATCAAGGTAGAATATTCCACTGAGAGTGCGAGTTGCGCTTGCAGAATAGATCTTTAGGAAATAGTTGCAGCCTTGCGCTGCGCAGAGGGCTGGGAACGGTGAGTAGGACAAAGAGAATCGTGGATCCTAGCTACAGGGATCAAGGCCGGGGCCAGGAGGAGATTCGGAAAGTGTTGTGTATAACGGAGTGCAACGTTGAAGTAGGTGTCAATCTGCAAGAAGAACGGTTAATATTTAATCCACGTCGACTGATGGGTTAAGAATCGTAATGTAGCATGAGGGCCAATCTGGTCAGGTCGGCAGAGTAAACATGATTACCAAGGTGGATACGGAAAACGGAGTTGAGTGGATGCTTTGCCACGGGTTAGCTTGTTGATACAATATTCATAAATGACATAGCATGGCCCCTGAGGTTTCCGGCCGAAATGCCTTTTCCCGCCGTCAATTGCCGACATTATGAATCGACTATTTGCTCCTTTTTCTCAGGGCGGCCCCGTTTGCCTCGTTTTGGACGAGTAGTGCTCTTGCTAGTTTGCGAAGGCGAAGTATCGGACTGTCTGTTCTACTCAACAATCTTCTTCGACTTGGCGCTAGCGCCACTCTTGACACGCTTGGCGGTCGGGCGGTTGATGTGATCCATGGGAATCCAGCTCTCATCGTAGCCCTTGTCAGCACCGGTAGCTGAGCCCTCACCTCCCGACAGGGGCTCCTTCTCGACGGTCTTGACCTTCTTGACAGTCTTAGGCTTCTTGGCCTGGGGGAAGAAGGCCTCGATGTAGGTCTTGTATACAAAGTAACAGGTGGCGGCAAAGACGGTAGAGAGGAAGAGGTACAGGAAGATGCTGACAATACAAGGTTAGCAGAAGAACTTGGAGATACTGCATAGGTTGTCGGATTTGCTTACATCTGGGGGTCAAAGACGCTGGTAGGAGCCTCAACAACGCTGACAGTCTGGTTGGAAACCTGGATCTGGAATATCTGGTTGGCGCCGTTGGTGATGACGGCAATCATCTGTAGACGGAGGTCTTGGGGCTGCATGTCGAGTACGAAGGAGTAAGGAAGCGACTGCTTCTCTCCAGCGGGAATTGTGGCCTCGTAACGGATGGTGCTCAGGTTTCGGACAATGGCGCTCGAAGGGTGAGCGCTCTCAGGGATGTCCTGCAGAGTGTACAGCGATCCGCCCATAAATTCAACCTGGATCGGGTCCGCCTCATGGTTCGTGATATCCACAACTGCCTTCGTAGGGCGACCGTTGACCAACTTGACACCGAAAATGTCTGCATCAGGGAAGGTAGCAACGACTTCGGCCATCAATTCGGCGGCTGGGGGGCTGCCAGCATCATCGTCGAGGGGCTACATGAGGCCAATTCAGTCAGCTATGACACGGTCACAGAAGCTTGATGGAGCTTTGGGATGAAACCCAATTGACTTACAGATTCGCCCTGGGCGAAGACAGAGACGACGCGGAGCGCTAGGATAGCAAGCACAGAGTACTGGAAGGCAACCATGGTGGACAGCAGACAAAAGATCGAGCTGAGAGGCAATGGGCGGATGAGAAGGAAGTAGAATGTGGAGAGGTTAAGCTCCGAAAATTATTGTGTGAGCTGCAAGCCGCGTCCGACAAAAGGTAGAACGTGTCAATTCACTGTGCCTGGACCAGCCCGGACCTGCTTCAGCCAATGACGTGACGATGCGTCGGGGCCCACTCTCCTTGTTCGGCCACTCCTTCCCCGGTGGCGAGAATGCCTAAAGTCGCATTGCAGGATCCAGTAGTCCTGTCCCAGTCCCAGAGTCCTTACACATGGGACAAGAAGCCTTCTGGGAAGAGGTATCCTGCGCCCAATGCTGAAGGATTTTTAGTATTTGGCAATAGCCAATAGTATTAAGTCCGTTCCCTAGCGCAGTCATTGGTTCCAGCCCAGTATTTGGAAACATTGATCAATATTGATACGTATATGGTTTATGAAGGGCGACTATCAATTGAAGACGCCTCTCCCACGAGCCACGTTCATAACTAAACCCCTTGGCCATGTCCTCGAGACAAATACCAAGGCGCAAAGTTATAAAGCCAGGGAACACCTTGTATGCGTCAATTCCCTTACATTATGTATTTCAAGTCAATCTGCCGCACACATAAGAGCAGTGACAGCATCCACCCTTCCAACCAGCGTGGCTTTTCGGAAGGTACGAGAGATATTGGAGCCTCGCAGCTGGGAAACACTCGATGATCAACTCTGAGAAAGTATATGACAGCGCACAGGTTGCCGATCGCTAACGGCATCTCTGTTCACAAACTCCATTTAAACGGAACCTGAAGGAAATATTTGTCCTGGTGCTAAAACTCTGAATGGATATCTAAGCATATGCAGAGGAAGGCGATAGCTTGGAAGAGTTGGAAGACGCGCTGCCACCAAATATAGAAACATGGCGTGTCCACAATATAGCCAGAGATTATGTGGTATGCAGCTTGATCCCGAAGCATAGTAGAGCAAATGAGGATTCACACCAGGCTCGTGTAGTATAAACAGCAGCAAGATCAATACCATGGCAGCAAAAAGTAAATAATGTTAAAAAGGCTGCTTAAAAGTAAGATAACGTTCATATATACATCGAAGCTGGCAACAGTGAAAACAATAAAAAGATCCAAAGGATATTGCCGGGTTTTATCGCGAGGATCTCAATCTGTGACTTCCTCCGGAACGAGGCCATCATGAGGGTTTCGCGAATCAGGCTAGGTTTCGTAAAACATAAAATCCACGCAGAAAACCTGCTTGATAGGGTTCCTTAGCTCAATTGTCCAATAAGAGCCCTCACTACACACCAAAAGCAAACGCAGTACCACAGCCTGGATGCCTTACCAGTGATCCCCATCCATACCACTTGGTGCCATCTACAGTTTACTCCTCGGCTTAGGCCTCCATTGTGCATACGGATGTTCTTCGCCATTGGGCACGAGGTGGTCCACCGCACCTGTTTGTAATAGCCCTGGGTGCACTTGATCGAGGCTCGTGATACCGCACATCCGCATCGTCGTCTCGAGCTCGTCATTGAGAGCTACTCAATTCATTCATGTCAGCAAATTCAAGTTCTTATTCATTTCAACACGGCTCAACTTACTCTCAACGAGATGCTCAACACCCGCCTTCCCATAATTCAATGCATACACGCATCCGCGTCCAATCCCCACAGCCTTCGCTCCCAAACACAACGCCTTAAATATATCCGTCCCTCTCGTAATCCCACCATCCACATAAACCTCCATCCTGTCAAAAACCTCAGGACAGCACTTCTGCAACTCAAGAAGCACCAGTATTGTCGCTGGCGCCGTGTCCAAACTCCGTCCACCATGGTTCGAAACCAGAATCCCGTCAACCCCTGCCTCCATCGCCATGACCGCATCCATAGCAGTCTGTACCCCTTTCAGCACGATTGGCAAACCCGGTGCGCAAATCCTAATCCATGAAATATCTTCCCATGTCGTCGACGCATCGATAAAGCTGCCCATGATCCTTCCCAGTGCGCCCCCCTTCTTGTCGTTTTTGGCTTGGACTCCAGACATGGGTGTGCTGACGCTCTCGTCCGCCTTAATGCGCTCATCCGCCTCCCGTTTTCCGGTAATGGGGGCATCGACCGTCAGGAAAATTGCCTTAACGCCGCGATCTTTCACGTGCTTCAGTAACTTTTCCGACTTGGATCTGTTTTTGTCCATGTACAGCTGGAAGAACACCGGCATCTCGCTTCCACCCGTTTTATCTTCTTCGATAGCATTCATGACTTCGGCTAAGGAATATGAGGAACTAGTTGAGACGATCTGGGGTATCCCGAGATCTCTGCATGCCCTTCCAAGCTCCCTCTCGCCTTCTGGGTGAATCAATTTCCCCATCGATGTAGGTGAGCAGAAAATAGGGGCTCGTATTTTGTGGCCTAGCATGGATGTGCTGGTGGTCACCTCGCTGACATTCCTCAGTACTCGCGGGCGAAGACTGATCTGGGAGTACATCGAACTGTTCCTGTCCTTTGTATAGCAATCTGTCGCTGCTGAGGAAACAAATGCCCATGCCTTCGGCGCGAAACTCTTCGACGCTGCAAGTTCGAAGTCGTGTGCGCAGATCAAGGTATCCAAGGGCGGTTTTGATAGGACGTTTTGCTTCGGAAACGTCGGTATAGGCGGTGTGGCCCATTCCTCGCTGACACTGTTCGCATCCAAAATACCGATATGACTGGTTGATGGCAGAGTAGTTTTGATGAGGGATAAAGCATGGACTTCCGAGTATGCTGCAGTTGCATCCCGGCCCGCATACTGTAGAAGCACGCGAAGCCCACCGGGATGCTCCGGGGCAAACGCGGTGATGTCGTACACTGCACCGTCAACTACTATCCAAAGGTCTCGAGGTATGTTGTGTTTGGATATTTCTGCGACGGAAATGAGTCGTTGGCCCATTCTAGGGCAAGTAAGCAGAACCCTCCCAGTTTGGGGTTGGACACATATATTCGACACTGCTATTCGGGAATTTCGTAGTAACGTCGATGGAAAGTCCTCATCTGCATACTTGGTAGCATTGTACGGCCAAGTTCTGGACCTGCGTTGCTCGCCGCAAGCTTATAGTGAGCGGGTTACCTCTTCTCGGTAGAGTGATTGCCGAGATGGGGTGAGGGGTTCTACGAGACATTTGAATCATAGTAGTCATTCCCGGCCCGTCATCGAATTCCATGACTTCATCATTCGGACTACCCTTCCGTAGTTTCGGAGTTGACCCCGAGAATAATGCCGGATGGCCCGTATCAATGCAAGTTCGATATTTCATCCTAGTGAGCCGAACAAGAGTCCGCGTCGCACCTAATCATCATCAACCCTCTAACGCCTTCCCAACCAACATTCTCGCCCTGTCACTCAAATTCAGACCCAAAGCCAACTTCCTTCCCTCCACACTTATCTTACCCCAAGTTTTTCTCAAAATCCCCACCACTTTTTCCTCGTCAAGCTCGCTGCTCTTCTCAAAATCATCAAATTGGTCATCCAGAAACACCAAACACGCCACATCCTCCAGGACCTGCGTCCCCTCATCCCCCTTCAAGTTCTCCTTTCGAATCAGTGCCGCCACCCTCTCGATATCCTCCTTTGGCAAGGGCGGGTCAATTGAGGACGAAGCTAGGAGCTCCGTTACTTGCGTGGCGGCTTGCGCTTTCAGTTTTGTGCGCCAGGTTAGGTAGCCTGGGCGCGTCATGGGATAGGAGGAGCGCGGGATCTCCCATCTGGATATAGTGTATTAGCTTATAGTTGCGCATATTGCATTTTTTGTGTGTTGATATCATGTGATCAAGGTATAGACGAACCAACAGACCTTCTGAAATGCTGGGCCCGACACGCGATCTGTAACGTCGGCGCGGCATCCGGACATCTCATGCCCAACCACCGGGTCATCTTCTGTGCATAGTCTAATTCGTGAGGTGCCCCGCCGGAAGTCTTTTTAGGGTCCAGCGCATGCACCTCGTCAATCAACTTCAGCCCGGTGGCGTAGTTAGCCGGTAATGCTTGAAGAGAACCCATGACGGCGAATTTGTACGGATATCTCAAGATTGTGAGGGCCGGCTATGAGGTAGACTTGAGCTTCAAACTTGAAGAGTGCTGCGACTCGCGCTATTCACTGAAATGTGGGGGCTGACAAACTAGAGGTTGTGATTGGGCAGCTCCATCAGCTCAGGAAACCAGCTCTAGGCCCCCTCTTTGCGAGTGAAACAGTCACCATGAGGGGCAAGTATAGCGTCTCTTATGGTGATGCAGACACGTCAGATATATATGCACGGGCGAGGTTTCCCAAAGCCAAACTTAATAATGGTCAACAGAACACTATCAATACAGTATGTAAGGAAGCAGTACATATAAATAAATCATAACCATAATTCAGATGATTCCCGAAGGATAGAAACTGTAGCTTCGTTGTTTCATCCCAGAGCCTCGCAACCGGCTCTGATTTCATAGGTACTTCTCCTCGATGGGTCAATAACAATGCAACCCAAAGGGTACAGCGACAAACCAACACACGCGACACTAGTTAAAACCTCCTAAGCATCAGTCTCAAGCCAGCTCCGATAACTCCCCATCCGATCGCTCAGTCGGCAATTCCGACACCTGCCCTTGCTGCGGGCTGTAAGGCTGATACTGCTGATCAGAGGCTGACTATGAGCCGTGTAGGGCTGCGGCTGCCCGTCTCCAAAAGGAGGCGTCGTGCCCTCATAACTTACCCCGGGGCTCTGAGGCGGTGAGCTCGCGGATGGACTCGTTGGCCCGGTTATCGACGGCTGCAAAGCCAGCAGGGGATAGCCTTCCTTGCCCCGGGGGCGGGGGCGGGGACGGAGCTCCGTATATTGATGGTTCTGGGCCCGGACCGGGATAGTAGACACTAGCGGCTGCCATCTTTGTTCTTCCTCGAGTAGCGCATTAGGAGGAAAACAAGGCCTGCAATGAGGGCAATTCCACTGACGCCGCCCACCACTCTGTCAACAATGGGGCCAACGGGTGTTGACTCGGATTGAGAAGTGGGTTGTGGAGTCGGCGATGGTATGCCCGTAGTCGAAGAAGTTGTGTCATCATTTGTAGAGCTGGACGAGGAGCTGGAAGACGAGGTCGTCGAATTTTTCAACTGCAAATTTCGAGACGGCGTGATAGCTTCTCATGGTTCTAGTCCACGGTGGCGCTGTCAAACCCAAGGCGCCGTGGCAGACCAGCCTCGATGCGGGAATGTATCTTTGCGGTCTTGGCGTCGATTCTTTTTGCAACAGGGCCAATTCACCGCCGGGCGGGCTGAGTCACCTTCCACTAGCTGGCATCGGGCATTGTCTCAATGAAGTCGAAGCTCATGAAAATCCCGCCTTGGACAGTTGGGCTTCGACGTTGGCACTGGGTGTGGTTCTTGTCTGATGTGACAGCGATTTTCGATACCGCGCCTTCAATTGCGACCGAGAGCTCTGAAGCTATCCCAATCATATCATTGTCGGCAGTTTATTGTCTCGTCTTCACAGAGTAAAACCGCATTCTGAGGTTGAAATCTGTTTCGAAGTTGACTGGGTGGACATTGGGTAAAAGCAGGTCTCGTCGTACGGTGGTAGAGAAATTGGTGGGGAGTCTAGGTAAGCTGGTGCCCTAAATGGTTTTCTAGGCTCATGCCTTGTGTAACCTATGACTACTTGATGGCCTCCTATCTATATTCATACATCGCTCGGCGTATACTACATCGATGATCTGCCTACATCTGTTAAGAATCGCTATCCTTTGAAACGGTGCTGTTTGAACACTATGAATGCCGCTATTGCGAAATTTGAGGTGATACTTAAAGATCGTCTTTATCACCAAGATGCTGGAATATGAAAAACCCCTTTCTTGACGATTGTAAGGAAGTAACTGCGATCGATTATTGATACGATAATCTCCTGGTAATCATGTGTTTTGGTTGTGACTGTTGGCAAGATCGGCAGCTAAAGCACAATGGAGCTTGCCGAATTCCATCAAAGTGCTTCCTCCTGCACCGTTATCTTACCCATCATCCAAAGTCTGCACGAGTATGGATGCGTTTACAGTGCTTTCACCCAGTTCCAATACGCAAATGCGTCTCCAATCAAGCAGTGATTACCAGCCCAGCCCTACCATGTTTCAATTTATACACTGTCTGCTAGCAGATATGTCAGGGCCTTACAATATTGCGCCACGCAAAGTCAAACATACATACGTAAGAAGTGAGGCTTGCACCTCCGGTATCCGACTTCTTCCCAGTGACACCTCCACACCCACATTGAGTAACGCAAGGACGCCATATCGCATGGAGAACCATGTCGTGTGACACAAACTAAGTCCCAGGAGCCCGGTCTCTGGCGACCGCCACCACCTTGAGCGGTCATGAACGGAGATGCGCGTTGATTCTGCTGACCGCAGGGATCTCTATCCGCTTAAGTTTCGGACGTGGGTAGATAATCGTGTAGTTAATTGCTCACACTACCCTGCACGATCATCGGAGGATATGTATATGATACAGATCTTTGAGCCCCCCGGAGATTTGGTCTTGTCACCATCAACACACACGCACACACACATATTCATTCATTGTGGCGTCAGGGGACAGTTCAGCATTGAGATCGTCGCTTGTATCCAATAGCTGTATAGTTGACGCACATATGAAGAGAGAGCGCCGTAATCATATATGTGTGCAGGGCTGGGAAGAACTACGTCAGTTGGCATCGAGAATTCCACTTCTGGTTCGGCGATTAGCCTGTGTCATGTAACGTGTAAGACCATTGACTACTTTGAGCTCATAAACTAACAACACTGTGCAGAGAAATCATCAAGCTTGATGACCCCTGACTAAATCAACAACTCCACAAGCAGATCTGCAACGGTCTCCGGCTGACTAAGATACGGCGAGTGGCTTGAATCGAGAGTCTCCGTGTCGATTTCCAGGCCATGCTTCTGCCTCAAAGTCTTGATCATCGCCCTTTGTATTTCAATGGGAAGAGCTCGGTCTTGCTGACAGAAGAAGTAGCTCAGGGGGTGATCCAGGTATCCAGCTTTAGTCAACGGTGTCAGGGGACAGAGCATGGAGCTGGTCCGGAGCTCTGACGTCCATAGCTTCTGGTCCTTCTCGGGCATGTCGTGATAGAGTCCTGCTGCGCCGTTCATCATCGACATTCTTCCATGCTCCTGTCACAAGGTCTGTGTCAAATTGCGACTCTCCCGAAAAAAGACCGCTCATAAACTATCAGCTAGAGACGGGGAACGTACGTCTACGGGAAACAAAGGAGGCAGTTTGCCTCCATAGGCATCTGCTAGTGTGGCGCCAACGGGAGACACGAAAGCGGCGATGAACACAATTCGCACGAGACCACCACTGAGACTAGCGGCCTCTCGCACTCTCTTCGCGAAGTTGGCATCTGCGGCCTCGCTTGCGACATGACCACCATAGGAGTGGCCGACAAGGAGAACATCCCTCTCTTCAACCTCGATCAACCGCTTGAGCGTCTCCCCGATAAGCTCGGCATCATCAGCAGGGCTTATTGGTGGGCAAGCGTCTATCGTTCTCAACAAAGGACAGTAGCTGTGGACGCCCTTGGATTCGAGGATGGCTCGTATAGGTTCAAAGTGCTTCGGCGTATGCCACGAACCGTGGACGAACAAGATGCATGGTTTCGAGGCGGGTGTCATCCTTGTCTAAGAGGTTACCGGTATTCAATTAGGATAGTGAGGGTGTGGGAGCTACTGAGTTCGCAATGCTCCGTTCTGCGAGATGTTTCTAACTTAAGAATATGTCTCTTGCCTTACCTTCTACTGTTGTTACTGCCGGGATTGTGCTTTCAGGACACCACCAGGTAAAGGATGTGCTTGCATGGCACGATCCCGCCCTGTAGAAAGAACCGAACACCTCCTTCATTTGTCCCTAGTCGCTCCTTCAACCCAAGTTGGGAATGACATCTGCAGCATTCGCTTCGGTCACCATTGTCCCCTGACTGATCACGACCAAGCATCACGCATAGTATTCCATTCTTGGTCAAAACTAGGGGGAAAGAGCGTGTGATTTCTGCACCGCCAGCGCTTATGCGAGTATATCCTGGATGGGGCTCGGCTCTATCGACTTGTGTGCACAAGCGATGTATTGCTCGTGGCTACCCCTGGGGCTGAACCAATGCTCAAGCACGGTAGATAAAATCGGGCGGACTGTGCTTCGTATGGCTTGTCCTGAGAAAGCGTTTGAGACCACAGAACATGAAGTCCTCCGAAGACGGGCACTCGAAAGCCGATTGAGTATTACCGTTGGTATCCGGAACATTGCTTGAAGCATGATGGATACAAAGCACCACATGCACGTAGGTGCAGAGCCTCAGCTTTGCAACATGTGGCGACGATTGAAGCCATCGAGAAAATTAAGGGCGAAAGCTCGTTGCCCCTTCCATGTGTCGGGAAATACTATTTCGCACGGTGTGCCTTGCGATATGGAAGATCCCATGTGAACTAGTAGGAAGCGCTATCCACGAATCCAACCTATTATAGTCCTAGTCACGTCCCGAGATTCTGGGACGTCCGAGCGGAACAAGCATAGTTCCACAACCGACAGATAACGCTGTGATCTCACTTCCATCATCCCCATGCACCTCGAACTGAGAAACGCAATTTGTTGGTACGGCATTGGAAATAGCCGGAAATCCCATGAATAGAAATTTGGACAAAAGTGAGGCGTCATTCTCACCGCCTCGATCCCGGTGAACCTCGCAACGTAACTGTGGATCGTCTCAATGCGTAGTGTCGCACGTGGACTGCAGAGTGTCGTTACCCGTCGACCCGTTGCCGTGGATAGCGGGCAGAACCGATATGATATTAATAAATAATAATATTAAATACGCCGTAGGTGTTAACCCTCGGTACCTCTATAAGTACTCCCTTAAGGGGCTATAGATGATATAGCGGGCCCTTAAGCCGCGTCGGGCGGTTATACAGGTAAACTTGTAGCCAAACGACTACTAAACCTCCTGTCCCTCCCTAAGTCTGTGCTACAACCCCTGCCTGAACTACTGATAAGTGTGGTAATGTGGCACTTAAATTCGTCCTCAGGGGTGGGATGCTGCTGATGTGCAGAAGATGCTCGACTATTTTTTGTCGCGACAAGTCGTAGTATCTGCTAATTGGGGTTCTCGTCGAGCGTATACATCTCAACCATACGCTCAAGTGGATAGACCGTAATGTGGTCTAGACGCTCGCAAGAATCGCGGCGAGAGGGGGTCCGATAAGGGGTCGGATTAACGATTCGAATTCTGGACCGGCTGTCGAGTTATATTCCGCCGACGTAGTGCTTGACGGTCGACTGGCTAGGATGCTCGTGATCCTAAACTGCACCAATCTCCCTATTATCGCTAGGTAGGCGAAGTCAACAAGGTGGGCAGCGCGCCGTAAGGGTTGACTAAACCCCCTTGTGTGTCAGCTGCGGGATTCGAACCCGCGACTCGTCACCGACCCAAGTGGGCGAGGCTCAAATCGGGACTTATCTACCAGCGAAGTGACCAACTACACCAGCCGACGATATAATATTACGCACGAGGCCATTCTGCTGCGGTATGGCCAAGTCGTATAATGGTTGAACGTGGGTCATAGGCGATGGGTCTTGGCACAGGCAGTATCTCTAGTTCGTGATGCGAATCTCACAAATGTCGCGATACCTTGGCATGAAGCTGCAGTCTGTTGAAAACCTGGTGCTTCCGGATTATTTATTTGATGATCCACATAATCAGGCTTGACGTGCCAAAAATACTCGCTGCCAGTCGCACCGACATATAGCTCTTCGGTCGTATGTAACGAAGGAGGGCACAAACGGTTTCTGCGGCTACTAAAGACACCGTCGTGTAACCCAAATTGAGACGAAACTCACGCACATGTCGTTAAATGCATGTCTTGCAAATTTATACAAGTAGTCGTATTGACGGCTTGATGGCCGCCAATGAATCAGATGCCACGAATCGGGTTTCCGTAGTTCACGTGTGTTGTGATCTGTCTAGGGCCGTTGTGCAACGTCGCTGACTGCGCAATGTATATTAATGGCTGATCCAGATGATAGTGCTTCCAAGAGGCGGGGGTGATGATTGCCCCAAGCCAAGAAGATGAAGCGGACTCCTATTAGGAAATAGTTCAACGTCACCTCTCCAAATATACGTGTTCTTATGCGATACCTTGGGGGCGACTAAGAATATTCTTAAAAACAAACGCTTCGATCCTTTCCAGTTAGAGGTATCTAGTCAAGTCCTCGTATTCAATTGGGGTTCTCTTCAATTAGGGTTCTCTTATTGTATTACGTGGTGAAAGCTGATGTTTGGCCTCCGTGTAGTAATTTTGTCGGGGAGTTTTCTCATCACCGGGTCATGTACGAATTTATTCGTCGGGAACTTAGATGACCTTAGTGCCAGACCTTCTGGGAATATAATGGTGCTGAGTGGGGCTTGAGAAGAGTGGAACGGGGAGGGATAGGACTTGGCATCGTTGTAATCCGCCAGTGTATACGTAGACCTCTGTTGTCGGCCGTGACGCCATCGGGAATCGGTGAGCACAACAACATGTGTTTCAGCTCCCGACATAAGGGTGGCTAGCATTGGCCGATTCAAATCGCTCGCAAACCTCGCTGATGGACCTGTATCTGTTTCATGAGCAATAGCTCTAAGAGTGGTAATTGAGAGCAAGTCCACTTGCATCACAGTTCCCGGATAATCCGAGGATTGTGCTGAGGTCGTATATCCGTCCTATAGAGGAGGGGCACTAAATTTCGTGGCAGTTCGTAAGCTTGACACATCTCGGGTTACCTCGTTGAGTCGGTGGGTTTTTTTGTGGTTGGATTGAAGCCATCACCATATCATGTCCCACCCTGACTAACGCAAGCATTCGATCCTTCCGCTTGTCAGCATCGAGAAAATACCCCTGGGATATTGAAGTCGCCGATATGTCCGCCACTCTGGGAACCGGCGTTGGAAGTACCATGTATAAGTCGGGTTTTCGTGTTTTACTCGCCTTCATGAGGAATTGGCGTGACTCGGAACGATAAAGGATGCTGTACTCGTCATCTATAAACCACAAGGATCGTTATGAGTTGGGTACACCAACAGACACCGAGTCCATGTCTTTGGTCTCTAGTAACACAAGATTCTTCTTGCAGCGTCAGGCTCGCAGGGGCAGTCGGTCATTCTGCTGCGGTTCTCAATTGGTTCGTGTGACCTTCTCGAATTGTCCATATCCTGGAGAATATATGCGGTTTGCATCTGCAACATTCTCCTAGACATCCAGATAACATTCGATGCTGCCGACCATATCGTGTTTGGCCTATCCGACTGTCCTGCCGTGATAATAGGATAGTCGGAGAAAAGGCCGGCCAAAAACACACCAACTAGTGAAAACAGTAGCGTTCAGTGGTGTACATTATCTGGTCGATCTGCAATTAGTTGCTGGGCATCTGCCAGCCGGTCGCCGCCAAGACCAAATCAAATAGTCGAGGGAGGGGCAAAAAGTGCGAGGATTGACTGGCAGAAGATCTTTGTGACTCGCTTAAGGCATGTAAGAGAAAGCGCCGAGAGCGCGTATGGGCATAACGGAACGCCCGAAAGCCGGCAAGACGGTTAGGTACGCGCAGGACGGTAACGTCGCGGCAGCGTCAATGGGGAATGGGGGGGGGGGGGGTGGGGGGAGCCGTCTCGAGGGGTCAGATTGCATTCGGAAAGCTCGTTGTGGCTGGCAAAATAGTTTCGCAATACCGCAGTCCAATGAGAGGAAACTCGCGTCGGACATGGCGATGGCACATGTTTGAGTAACAGCCGGGGGTCTCAGCGGGTGGCCAGGGGTGCTGCCGTCAACCCCGTCAACCGACACAGATTCACGGGAGGCGAGACTGTTGAGCAGATCAGGACGTCAAACGGGCTTGACGGGCATGATGATGCAGCCCTGGGGGAAAAGCAAAAACGTTGTAAAGGGCCAAGACATCGTGGGAGGCCTGTTGGCTTGCAAGTTGCAACGTAGCTCGAAGGCGGGCCGCGTTGCCAGGTTTTTACATCTGATGAGGTTGAGTGCCACCACGTCGTCGTGGCCACATTCGGCGTAGACCGTTGGGAGACCTCAAAATAAATAAGAATATGTCCTGAAAACAATTTGGGAGATGTGGCGACTGGATTCCAGCTTTATCGTCGTGAATGATCCGAAGTTGATTATGTGTGAAGGACGGTGGGATGTAACCATCCAAGAAAGATTGGCAGGTGAGGCAATCGCGGCGATATGACTTCGTCCAATAGCCGGCGCTCGCCTCTGCTTGGTATTTCGATCTAGGCTAGCGGGGGAAACATCGAACGCTCTAAAAACCCGAAGAGCTAGCGTCATTGATCACAGAATGGCGTCTGAATTGCGATTTCCTCCCCACTCCAGGCTGGTTCTCCGCCGCGCCGGCCCCGTCCCACTTTCTAAAAGTGGATAAAGTACAAAGTATCAACTTTCAAGCCGTCCACCCAAATCACTCAATGCCAGTTCTCGTCTCACAAAATCTCCTACAATTTTATGCCTGTGCAACCCGTAGACATTGCAGATCTTGAACTCTATCGATGCATACTTACGTCGAACCGGTGTTCTCAGCGCTTTGCATCTGTCATTATGATTCGAGTTTCATTTTCTCGGCCACACCCGTGCCGATGCGCAGAGGATCGCAAGGCCAATCTGTGTCGTTAATTCGCCATAGCTCCAGGGCTTTCGTCCAAGGGCCAATTTATGATCTAGAGCTCTTACCTTAATCCGACCCTAGCACTCACTTGATGATGGCAAGGCGAATGAGTCCGACTGGGCTTTTGGGCTGAGATGCTCGGAGAATAAGCAAAGCTCGCCATCTCAGGCACAACTCATTCTGATGGATTACACAGACAAGGGATATCTCAATGACGAAGCCACCAACCACCTTGGTTTAAAATATTTCCAAAAATTTCTTTCTCATGTTGTACGTTGTCGTCTATCTTGTTCGACAGCCTAGCCCCAGCCCAGGTGCGATCGGCCCCCCACAATGGCCGCCGTCGTCACAATGGTGAACGGGAGTCCCCTACTGGCGGACCCTGAAGTGTTGGCCCTATGGGTTCAGCTGTCTAGGTTCGGCTTCACTTTGTGCACTCTGTGACTCGGTTAAGTATGCTTCTTTGATGATTACTTATTTATTCAGGTACATGTTCCCGTCTCCTTGCAGCATAAACCACGTGGTGCAAAGACGTGACAAGCTCCTCCCACCTGCATACTACTAAGGCTATTAAAGGCTTACTCTGCCCCTCCGCTCCCCATCCCAGCTCCACTATATTACCATCTTGCTCGTCGACCTGATTTGATGAACCGTATTTCTGTTCAATGCGGCTCTGGGCAACACTATAGACTGGTATACCGGTTTCTACCAAGTGCCTGATTTACGTTCCATTTCAACCGCTATCGTCCCGGCACTACCTAGCCGAAAGGTCAAAGGGCAACCCTGAGGTGTTACTAGACACTAGGGGGTTTCCACGTTTGGTGCTTATCTTTAAGTACCCCAAGTGTATTGCCGTCGAAACGTGTCGCCGAACACCTGGCAGTTCTTGGCCTTAGTGTAAACAGGAATACTCGAAGGTCATGGCATTCCCTCCTCCCCATGGGGGACCATCGTCTTTCAACTTCTCTATGGCTTTCCAACCATCGCAGTCCCACCCAGCACGCCACACTTCTTCATCAAGTGCTGCGGCCGGCGCCCGAGGGTCTGTACCGGATGCCCCTATATCGAATTCGTTCTTGCCTGTGCAAGAAGATCAATTCGACATCTTCGAGTGGTATCCACACTTCCAGTCTTGTCTGCGCTACTTCCTCGACCATGCGCAATATTCAATGCCAGTCCAGGCTCTGGCTGCCTTTATGAATATACAGCTCCCAGTTCAAAGATCGCAGCATCCCGTCTTTGGGGCGAAAGCGTGCGGCTCGCCTTCAGCGGGCCCGTCATCATCATCCCGCACGGCAGGGAAACTTCCTATGCCGAACCCGCCTCCGAGTCCCATTTCTTTAAATCCTTACATACGACGGCTAGTAGCGACTGGCTTCGACGTACCCGCGGTACTGCATGGATTCTTTGGGGACAATTGGGCGAAGGGTATCGGTCACATTCACGAAGTCGAGCGAAGGAACTACTTATTTGCTGCCAAGAGCGCGAGCTGGGTGGATGTCAAGTCACACTACGATATGGACGACGAACAGAGTGTTCCGTTCCTCCGGCCGTTACAGAACGTCTCGGAGACCGAGATCGTGAGCGCAGAAAAAAATTGGAGCGAATGGCTTGCGATGCAGGATTGGATGTTAGGACCCCGGTCTCTCGAGAGTATCCATGGGCCACTTGGTGAAAAGTCGGAAGATTTCTGAGGGGTGCCACATTAGATCTGCTATCATGACTGGTGGCGAAAGACAGACGAGATATCCGTCTTGGTGGTGAAAAACGAGGCTTGGCGACCCAGTACGGTGTGGTATTCAGGTCTGTCAGTCTCGCCAACTCTGCCGCAAACATTCAAGAGTTGCACGAAGCAGGAGCGTTCCTCCACTATCAAGACAAGACGCCAGTGTTGGCCGTGTTGATCATAGCTCCAATCAATCATAGATCTACCGATTTTGATGTACAAAGTGGACTTAACAAAGTTTGGGGGCGCATAAGCACGTGTCACTTGCCGCATCAAATACTTCTCTAATACCCTCAGGTGGCTCATGCAACTGCACTGTTCAATTTCACCGAGCCTACTTCGTTGCTGACCCATCGCGTCGTCGATTGGCAGTTTCCAAATCGTTGTTGTCCTTCGTGACCAAGACCCCGGAGCGCCACAAGAAGCCTCGAAGCTTGGCCAGCTGCGAGGCCACAGCACTGCAGCTTTCAGGTGGTGGAGGCCCATGGGCCCAAGCGTCAGTTCCTCCCGCTGGCGCTAGAAAGCTAAGTCGCTACAATTGTACAGGGGCTAAGCCAGCCACAAGGATCTACAGTGCTTTGCACTTTAGACCGTGACACCTCAAAGCTTGCAGGCTTGGGTGGACCTTATGCGACAGCCAAGGCAAAAGCGGTCGCGTTCCCCTTCGACAGTCGCATCGCGTTGCGAATTGATTGGCCTGATAATAGTTGTGTTCGCAACGAACAATGGCCTAACGACGACTGTTTATTCGAATGATGAGTTGATAGTAGTGGAAACTCGATGGCGACAAGGAACCTTTCGTCTTTTTTCCCAGCCGCACCTGTACCCAGTACAACCATATCTTGAAGCACATCATGATGGAGTTGGCCCTCGAGATGGACGTCGACAGTGGCGTCGATATGAGAATGGGAATGAAAGCGACTACTTCAGGAACGGCAGCCAAGGAGTGGTCCAGTTTCCTGGCTTTATGTATAGCTAAGCGCCTCGACTTCGACAACTTCGCGTCCTACGTATCCATCCTGTCCTCGAGACATCCAGTGACCCCCGCCGTTGTCGCCGACGTCTTCCTGAAACCACACCCTGCCAACCACGAGAGCCTCGATCCACGCGTGCCACGATATGTCCAGATCCTCACCGACCAGAAGCTGATCAACACCCCGTCGATCCTAAAAGCGCTCTACAAGTACTCCACGTCACACTCCCACCAGGCTAATGCCGTTGAAAATGCGCAACAGCAGCAAACGGAGAACACCGTTCCCTGGTGGAAGAGCTCATATGGAGCCGAAGAGACGATATTCTACCGGCTCACCAAGGCCGTTGCGATGGGAACTGGGATCAAATCGGCTAGCGATGCTATCGAAGTGTGCAAGGTCATGGCCAGGTGGATGACGCTGTTCACCACGGCCTCGGCGGCGTTCGCGCAGGACGTCATAGGGCAGCTGCACAGCATGCAGTCCAAAGAGGATATGGAGGCATCACGAGCGGCCTTCGTTATGCTACTCTTAGGCATCTTTGAAAACCAGGTCGTACTCAAGGCCCTCAGCCGGCCGTTTGCTAAAGAGGCACGCAAGGCAATGTCGGAGAGCTTGAGTAACTTCGTGCCGTCCATTATGCAGAGCCCTGGCGCATCGCAAGTAGCCAGCCGGTTGGAGTTCTTTCGAACGGATACCCTTGCCGCATTCGAGCCCGTTGACAAGAAGAAAGAGGCTGCGAAGGCTGAAATTGACGATCTGTTGGACTCGACTATGGGGTTGGATAACTTTGTTATCCCTGAGTTGCCAGTTACGAATGCTCGAGCTGGTTTATATATCTACCTGAACGCCCTAGTAAGATCCTCGAGCCCAGCTCCTGAATCCCCTGGCTAACTGCATGTAGCTGGTTGGGCGTCCCCTGATAGACGATGCTGCATTCTACAGTTACCTGCACAATCGGTACAATGTAAGTAAGAGCCACTTCAGAAACTTGAGGATCCGTGTTTTGACATGAAAAGGGTGAAATCCAAACTACTGCGATTGACCTCATTCTGGCATCTTTTGATGTCCTCGCAAATGCCTTTTTTAGGAACGAAGGCCAGAAGTCGGCAAACCTCTTACGATGTTACCTGATCAACAAGCTTCCCCTATTACTTTCGACATTGGCAACATCAATGTTTCCTCCACTCACACCGCAGTATTGCATCACTGAAGCCTTGAGCCAAGTTGACACGAACGCCTTCCCTACCCTCTCATCCATGTTCGACGAATCAAACAGTAACAACACATTTACGGATAGCGTCCGGCAAGACTTTTGCTTTGCCTGTTGCTTGCATGGACTTATTCCCGAGCCCGCCATTGAAGGCCTGCTTGGCGATATGACCTATCAGACCTTGCCAGCAGGCGGGCGCTACGTCAAGGAGACACTAGTCGGACAGTGTATGACAGACCCCGAAAGGATACAGAGTCTGATTGGTGAGCTAGACAACATGGATGGCAACGTAGGTGCTGTGTGCCAGGCTATAACGGAGGTTTGTTTCTGTCTGATCCCACTTTTTGTGTATAGGCCTCTAACATTGGGAAAGGTGATTGGCCGCCTTTGCAACAACAAGGAGACCATGTCCTTGAAACTACTCTGCAGTCAGCTTGCAAAGAAGCCCCTATCTCTGGACGTCATGTTGCTCTTTGAGAAGCCGGTTTCCATCTTACACCCACTCTGTGAGCTGCTTGATAATTGGCACTACGATGAAGACCAGGGCGAATACCAACCAGTCTACGAGGAGTTTGGCTCCATCTTGCTGCTTGTGCTGGCATTTGTTCATCGCTATAGCCTCACGGTTGCCGACCTGGGCATCCGGTCATCGCACTCTTTCATTGCAAGACTGTTGCAGAGTGGCCATCTCGCGAAATCATTAGAGGACCTGTCAGAGCAGGAACAGGGCCATATTGGTGGCTGGGTCCATGGCCTCTTTGACAGTGAGAGCGGTGGGTTGAGCGACGAGCTGATGTCTTCTTGTCCACCTCAGGACTTTTACCTGCTTGTTTCTACACTGTTCTACCAGACCGTCTTGGCGTTCAGCACCGATCGTCTCAGTGAGGAGGGGTTGAACAGTGGCGTCGAATGTAAGTGCAGTTTTCTAATTCAATCCAGACGTAGGGACTAACGTAACCCCAGATCTCGTCGATACATTCCTTCTACCATCGCTTGTCATGGCCATTACCTACCTGTCAAATCACCTCAGGATAGACAATCAGAAGGAGCAGAAGGCGGTGATCAAGATACTGCAACTCATCCTGCTCACAAAACAAGGCTCTAACGAAGCCCAGACTATGTTGTCGGGGGTTTTAAATATAGTGGCAAAGCCTCTAGAGCACGCACTAAGGACATATCAACGTCAAGATCCCAAGAGTCAAGACATTGAGCCTTTGCTTAAAGCCATCAAGGACAATATTCGAGTATCTCGACGGACAGGGGGGGCCGAGCACAATGAACTCGAGCAGTGGACCGGCCAACAGAGTGGGGGACTTGTCGCATCCGTTCGACATACTCTGCAGGGGTTCGTACAGTGGAGTCTGCACCCGAGTATTAACATCATGCCCACGTCTTACTCGCATCGTCAAATACTGGCTGCGATCAAGCTTCTAGGACCCAAGAGGCTGTTGCGTCTTATCCTGGAAGAAGTCAGACAACAAACCGATGCGGGCAGCGGAAGTGTCGCTTACGACGTTGCGACGGCCCTAATATGTGCACCAGACGTAACCAACGTCACGCCCCCGCCACCGCCGACACTTCTCAGTGATCCAAACCAACACCCATCTCCAGTGCAGAGCCGTGTCACGTTGAGGACTGCCCTGAGGTGGGAGGTGGAGGACTTCAAGAAGATACAAAAGTCGGACCCAGCGATGGCCGAGACTGTCGTGCGGCTGTATAGAAGAGTGGAAGCACAGTTGCTAATGCCACAGCCAGCTGAGATGCTGCAGAATGATTTGGGCCTTGGGCTTGACCAGGGGGCTGCGGCCTCGCTTGGTGAAGCACTTGCTGCTGCTCAAGGTGATGGATTAGTTACGGATGACACCAATGTCAATCTGGACCTGGGTGATGGGACGGCCGATATCAAGTTTGATATGGGATCCGGGAACAGTACGGGGGGTCTCGACCTAGGCACAGACGATGACATATTCGGCGTTGGGAATGGTGCTGACTTGTTGGAGGGCTGGGACGGCATGGATCTATCTTGACCTAGGTAGTGGCTTTAGTCAGAAAAGGAGTAAAATACGTCTCAACGCCGGGCTCAATATTTTAGCCTATTACCAGAAAAGGATGTACCCTGAACACTACCACCAGCCATATCTTACATTACAACCTCGTCATTCATACTTTAAGCTTCACCCCAAGAGCCTAACGTGAACTGCGAGTTACACATATTGGTCAACTCCCAATCCTCAGCCCCCATCTCGCTCACCATTCCCTCATCTTTTTTCCCCCCACACAGCCCCGCCACAAACATGGGCGCCATGAAATGGTCATCCGTCCCATGCGCATCACGATACCTCGGATGCTTCATCAAACTCGTCACCTTACGCCTCAACACCGCCCCTCCCAGTCCCCTCGTCCCTTTAATCCTCTTTCCCCCAACCTCCTGCATCGGCACTACCTCCTCATGGCCCGGACAAAACGCACTTATAACCTCGTGCCTAAAGTCCAATGCCCACACCTCCGGCGGCGTAGGCTGCGCGAAGTTATCCCGGTGCAGAAGCATAGGGCCCCAGATGTTGCGGTACAGGTTGTGCACGCTCCCGCCGGATCCAATAAACAGAGTCTTGTACTTCTTCACCTCGCGCAACGGTCGCAGGGCGAGCCCGATGGAGAGATGGAAGTGTGGGTCGTAGGAGTGGTTCATAGACAGAAGGGTGGTAGGAGGGCAGCCACGGGGGAACATGCGCAGCAGGATGAGGTAGGTGTCGTGGATCCAGTCGAAGGTTGGGTCTGGGTGCGAGGGGATGTCGGAGGCCGAGAGGAAGCTTTGGATGGTAGGGATGAAGGAAAGGTCCGGGATGAGGGGGTAGGAGGCGTATTTGCTGGGGTGGACGAAGGCTACGGGAGATTTGCTGGGGTGCGGGTTCGCGGAGATGAGGATGCCGGGGAGGGAAGTGGCCCAATGGGCGCCCTGGGGTGGATGTTATTTGGGTATTTGAGTATAGGGGGGTTCGATATAGCGGGTCTGAAGTTGGGAGGTATGAAGGTGCGAGGGGGATATAAATGGAAGGATTAGAAGTATTTATGACAATTGGGTGTAAGTCGAGCACTTGAAGGAAAGAGAAGAAAGCAATACATACCATCATGACCACATGCTCTATCCCGTTCGCCAATGCCTCGTCGCCACATTTCTCCCAGTACTTGGCCGAGGCCGACTCTTCGCCCAGCATCATCGTCGTTCCATGCGAGAAGAGGTGGACGGGAGCCATTGTCCCTTCTTCTCCTTTTTCGATAGCCATGCTCCTTGTAATTCTGAGGATTCTGTACTTTGGGTGTTCTCTCTCAGGTTGACCCCCAGTAACTTTGAATGTAAGAGAACCGAAACGGAGTTTCAACACCGGGTTGAGGCTCAATGGGTTATTAGATCTGATGACGTGCCGGCATGACGATATATAAATATCACTCAATTGGTATCAGAAGTCGTCCGTCCAGTCGAAATTCAAGAAAATCACAGTATGGGTCACTGGTGCTCACTTAGGTTTCACACCCGCATGTGCCGTTGAAGTGCGAGAGGTGAGACAGCCGGAAGAGTGGGCGGTGCTTGTGATTCCGTTACCCCACCGTTCCGATCCCCGGCCGGGACTCAATTCCGGCTATCACCGGTAGTTTTGGATGCCGGGGCAGTCGCATGGGGACATGTCCAGCCTAAACCAGGCCCTTATTTCGGCATACGTTTTAAATTATTTGTTTCATAATTTCCGTGTTACAGACTTATTTGGCTTGCATTATGTCTGTCTTGCTTGCACTTACAGTCACTATCAGGGAGTATGAGGATTTCTAGAAATTTTGAACGACTGGATCAAGCAACCGGGCAACCGACGATACAATTGTAAAGATTTAAGTCTGAACTCCTCCAGGATAATATCCCTTTATTAATCACACAAGTGTCCCTGGAAAACTGATCCCAGATCCTAATTCCTCCACCTCGATGCTATCGCAACTCCCTTCCTAGCCGCGATCCATGTCCCAAACCCAACTATCGGTAAAATGATAGCCAGCACAATACTACCCATAGTAACAAGACCCGCCTCAAAAAAACCAAGATGGTCATTTGCAGGCTGTCCCGTGGGTTTCAGGGGCACAATCGCAAGCGCCCTTATTTTCGACGTGCTAGTCTTCTTCGACCCATCAAGTAACTCCTTGGCCATTGCAAAAGCTTCAGCGGGCGGCTCAACGTACTGTGGCCGTGCAACTGATAACATATCCTTGCTATAGCGGTAGCTGAAATCAGCATCGTGGGCCATCGGTGCGGCAGGACCGACGAGGAGATGGATGGGAATCTGGTTAATACAGGAGATGTGGCATAGGAGATGTTGTGCTAGATATTTGGCGGATTTTGGATCGGCGAAGAAATATCCTGCTAGTAGGGGGTTTCTGTGTTTGATTAGGCCATGATATCCAAAGGCTGGTGGTTTTGCCTACTCGAATTGCTGGTTGAAGATGGCGTCAATGAGCCCCGAGCAGGTCGCAATCGGCAGATAACGGCCGCTAATTTTCATCTTCATGAGCGAGGTCGACCTTGTATACAGTTAGCATGACATCACGTTCTGTATCATGTTCTGTATTTCATTCGGGATGCTTTACTTGTCCAAAATTTGCACGAGTTTGAAGTCGTTAGACCCGAAGCTCGCGACCTGCCTCCTCTCTTCCGCCTTTGCAACCGCTTTCCTCGAATCCTCGCTCCGGTTTCCGTTGACCTTCTTCACTGCGGAGTCTTTCGCAAACGCCAGCGTTGCGTATTTCGAACAAGCCTCAAAGAATTCTTCCTTAACGAATTCGTTCACTAATACCAGATCTGGGGCGTATGGCGATGTGCCACCGAAGCTGAATCGGGCCTGGGTGATGGCCTTCGCTGCGACTTGTAAGTCCGCTGTACGGTCCACAATAGCCACTGTCCGGGTTATTGACGAGGAGCATAGTTGAGCAGTGAGACTTCTTGATGATGCGGTGCTGGTTTGGTCAACCAAAACTGCGATTTCCAGGATCGACGAATCGCGTATTGTCTTACTGAGACAAAACGAATTGATATCCAGCGCTGCAGGGAGGATTTTCCGGAGGACTGCGTCCACTTGCAAGAGATTGTCTTCAAGCTAACTACATCGTCAACTTGCAAGTGACCTAAATATGTAAGGAGAAATTACCTCAAGAACAATGCAGTTTCCAGCAGAAATCGCGGCAGCCAATGGCGTAATTATCGAGTAGAATCTTGTATGGCTGGTCGGACGAATCACAACCAACCCCACACCCAATCTCCTGCTGGTATTGTCCTTGCCATTGGTGATCGAATACTTCTTCATGTACTCTTCCTCAAAGTTCAGAGAGTCGTAGAAATGCCTGACTGCTTCCATAGCCAGGTAGTACTCAGTTTCAACCTCGGCATTTGACGTCTGACTGTCTTTGGCCAATGCACTGCACATACTTGCAGCTTCATTTCGCAAAGCCGAGTGAAGATTCCGCAGTTGGGTCTGTCGATAGCGAATGTTTTCGGTACGGCCATCGATGACGGCCATTTGAAGCCTCTCTATGGCGGCCTCTTGGGACGCCATGTCCAAGGCAGTCAACAAACTAGATCACTGATCGTACGAAGTTGCTGCGAGGAATTAAACAGGCTCATGAAAAAGATACATTTTTTGGATATTCAATATGAGCAATAGATGTAACTGATGATATGTTTCCGCATGAATATTGGGGATGTTACAGTTTGGGTTATGCGGAGTTCGGAAAGTGGGGGAGGACCACCGGCCTCTCTCATCCCGTCTTTCAACGTCAGAAACTCACATCCTTGACCCCGAGGAACCCGAATTACGTATCACCATCTGGCTTGCCTTCGTATTTCCTGGGCTGGTCGGTCGGTCGAGTATTCTGTATTAAGCCACTTACCCATCGATCGACTCCGTGTAACCGAGTTCGCCTTCTATTTTGGCTTCACGTCTTCAGCTTTGTCAGTCTCAGTTCATCGTGGCACTTTCGAACAATCTCACCAGATACAAAATATGACATGTCTGTTACAACATTAGACAGACTCATCACATCAACCCTCAGTGAATCACTGCAGGACTACGAGATCCAACTCACTGGGGCCCAAGACTTACCGCAACACCGCTGGGTGCCATTGTCAGACCACGAGGTGCCGGCGTTAGAGAACCCGCCAAATTGGGACGCTGAGCATCGTGGGGTTCCCAATTATCGTCCGGTGAACACCCAATTGGATCGATCACAGCGGCCTTGGGGGTCGAATGCGATAGAGACCGGGTTTGTTTTCTCGATGTTGCATGGTGTTTGGCTGACTTCTGTAAGATTTGGAAGAATTTGGGAAACACTCTAGGAAGAATAAAAGCTGACTGATTTTGAAAGATGGTATCGTGGACTTGGAGGCAGACAGGCGGGCGGTTCAATGACACGTATTGGAGGTGGAAGGTCGGCGGGGAATTCTAGGCGTTGTAACTCAATAACACTCAACATGGATCTTGTTCTAAGTAGCCAAAAGCAGTCCAGGGCGTAACCCGGGAATCTTTAACACCGTCTTGAAAGCTGGTGCTAATTTGGGGTGGCGAAGGATGCTCCTTGTGACGGTTGTCACGTGATTGACCCACACTGGTCTGAACAGATTGATAAGTGGTTGCAGATACCAAAGTCAGGGACTTTTGTATTGGTCTCTTTTGGTGAAGACACCTGGTACGGTGGCATAGTGGCAAGGATTGCAACCCCTGGCACGGCGTGACAGGCCTGATTAGGAGCACAGAGAAACCCTTCTAATAATAATATACTTTTCTAACGAAAAAGAGAGTTGAACTGTAACGAGGATACCACACGTCTCACAATATAATAGTCAGGTAGTGCAAAGGGTAGCTAGAAGTAGGCCAGTGTATGGGTGCGTATATTGCAAGACTGATTCTTGAAGAATCTAAACTAGGTGCCAGCGTCTCGAGTTCTCCTCTTAAGCTGGGCGGTTCCGGGGTTCTACCGGATCGGGGGCGAATCCCTCCCGACTCAGCTTGTCAGCTGAGACCGGCCCGCCACAACGGCTCTTTCCTTACATGAACTATCTTTTAGTACGTCGAACCGGGATTTGTAGAGGTGATGCGAGTGCATATGGGGTGTGAATTGTTGTATTGGAAAAGGATGGCTAGGTCAGCTATTCTGGCCTGGCAGAGCTCTTTTATAGCTCTTATCTTATATTATCTGTCTTATCTGTAGCTACAGGGTAACCCCCCATGGGGTCACGTATCAAGAGGCTTATAAGACCTCTAGCTATTCTTCCTTCTTGTAACTTCGTTATACGAACTTTACCCTTATCTATTAGTCCTTAAAGAGCCTATTGTAATTATATAGTTTTATTTTTCTAGGAATAATGATAGCTTTAATAAAATTAGATAAGAGGTAAAGGAAAGGTCTAAATACATGTTTAGCTATAAAACGTTAACAAAAACCTTCCGTAAAATAGCTTTTACCGTAAAGTCGATTCGTTACGCTAGAGTTATTTATATACAATTCTTTTATACATGTCCATGTTGTTTTGGATACGTTCATTAGGGGCCAAGCTCAGGCTAAGCTCCGGCAAGGCTCAGGCTTAAAGCGGCACGGCTCAGGTCCCGATGTGGCACCCAGACCCCCATGAACATTCTACTTACGAGGTAGTACGGTTTCCATCTTGGAGAAATTTTCCATCGCACTGAACGTCATACATAAGTGCTTCAGTATAAGTTCCAGTTATTAGGGGCGATTCATTTCAGCAAGGAGTAAGGATAGGTGTCGAGATGTTCTGGTCGACTTGATAACCTCAATGACCAACATTCCACCGCCTCTACTCGGTGATTCACAAATCTACGCTTCATATCTCAAAATGCGAGCTTGGTGTTGAATTCTGCCTCCGTGCTCAATATGATCTGAAACGCAGTCGTCGGCCACTCGGCTTGTGCCACGGCCGTGATCCCCGGGGCTAAAGCATGCGTCTCCAAAGTTCCGCTCCCCCACCCCCTCCGGGAGTTTAATGGGGAAGCCGCAGTGTACCAAGCTCACTTCGGACTTAACTTCAGGGCATTTAGCTCTTTATCATTTCAGTCAGCATCCTCTATGATCATTTCGATTCAACCGACCTATTCGATTGAAGTTACCAATCTCCAGCAAAAATGGAAGTCCAAACGCCCCCCATCCGCGACATATCCTCCACCGTCGACGACCATGAGAACAACCTTAAATTCATGAAGAATGTCTCCATTCCCTTGAAATCGTCCCATCTTCCCGTTCGCGCCAACATCTACCTCCCCCTATCTCCCGACCCCAACGCCCGATATCCCGTGTTAGTCACTTACGGCCCCTACGGCAAGGACATTCCCTACGCAACCTTCCACAAGGGGTCCTTCGACGAGGTGAACCCTGAACACCGGTCCAAGTACTCATGTTGGGAGACGCCGGACCCAGTGTACTGGACCCAACACGGGTATGCCATCGTGCGGGCTGATGAGAGGGGGCTGGCTCAGAGTCCCGGGTTCTTGGACACCATGAGCAAAGGCACGAGCGAGTGTTTCTTCGATGTGGTGGAGTGGGCGGCGGAGCAGCCGTGGTCGAGTGGGAAGGTGGGGTTGTTGGGGATTTCGTACTACGCGGGGACGCAGTGGCGGGTTGCTGCGAGGCGGCCGAAGGGGTTGGCGGCCATCATTCCTTGGTTGGTTTTACTTACAGGCCGAGTGACAGCTCAGAGGCTATGGAAAGCTGACGACTCTGTAGGGAGGGGATGTCGGACTATTACCGCGATAGGTGCCAGCATGGCGGTATCCTTTCGAATAAGTTCATTAGTTTCTGGTGGAACAGACAAGTTCTTGTCAACCAGTATGGTAAGGCAGGAAGGTCGAAACTCACATTCCCCCCTGACGGACCTGGTGCTCGTGGCCAGGAAGATACCATGGAGGGCGACCTCGCAGAAGATGTTTTGGTTGCAAACAGACAAGACCAAACGATCGACAACGCAAAGTACAAGTTCCGAGACCAGGACTACTACGCAAGCAAGGAATTCCGCCTGGAAGATATCGAAGTGCCCCTCCTCAGTGTTGCCAATTGGGGCGGTATCCTGCTACATCTCCGCGGCAACGTCGAAGGGTATACTTGGGCAGGTTCCAAATTCAAATACCTCCGCTTCATTACCGGCCGCCACGACTTGCCCTTCTACTACCACGATGAAGTCGAGATTCAGAAGAGTTTCCTGGACGCCTTCCTGAAAGGAGAAGATCGAGTCGGCTGGAGCGTGCCGGGTAAAGTGGCACCCGTGACCGTGACCCTCCGCAAGGGCGACGTGGGTTTCAATGACGCAGAGAAGGAAAAGGTATATGCCAAGAGGGAAGAGGAAGCTTGGCCCATCCCCAGGACGCAGTACACCAGGTTCTACCTGACACCCGACAAGGATTTGTCGCTAGAAAAGCCAGCTTCGGAGCCGAAGAGGGTGGTATCATACCAAGCTCTTGGATCTCTGGAGAAACCGCAGCTAGTGCAGTTCACCACAGCGCCCTTCGAGGAAGAAACCGAAATCACAGGGCACATCACGGCACACCTAAATGTATCCATGACCCCAACCCCTGAAGAATCCGCTGGAGAGAAAGATATCGACCTCTTCGTGACACTCCGCCACTACGACGCCACGGGTAAGGAAATCTACTACACGGGCACAGCAGGCGATCCGGTGCCGCTTTGCAAGGGCTGGCTTCGCGTCAGTATGCGGAAGACCCATGATGAGAACCCCAAAAACCGGTCTTACTTACCGTACCGGGAGTACTTCTCGACGGACGTGCTGTCGGTCAAGGCCAATGAAGTATATGGGGTTGATGTAGAGGTTTGGCCTACTAATGTGGTGGTGGAAAAGGGGAATAGGCTGGTTTTTGAGGTTGGGAGTGGGGACACGCAGGGTTCGGGGATTTTCCAGCATTGTGATGAAGGCGATAGGTATGTTTTATGTTGTTCACTCGTCGGAAAAATCAAGGGAATGCTAATCTTGATACAGGTCCACGGCCAGGTTTGCTGGGCAGAATCACATTCACTTTGGGGGACGGCTGGAGAATTACGTTACGCTGCCGGTTATTCCGCCGAAATAGACAGTCCAGTCTGTGGAAGAGATGTTTCTGAAATCCAAGCCAGCATATTCGAGTGCGATGCTATGAAGGTAGATACCTTCTTGTCATATTGTTATATCATTATGGTGCTTGTGAAAGAAAACCTGGGATGTTGATCACCTACCATTTGAGAACTGGGCATTGCTTTATTAATAAACTAGACTATTGCTGTCAAATGGGATACGCGGAGCACTTCAGCATCCCAAACTTTCCCCACGGGATTGCCAGCATAACCTCAGGAGATGGCGCCCACCGCAAGAAAGCAGTAGTTCCTTGATTACATAATTCTGTCATATTCCTCGCCGACTTGGACCTCGAAGTTATGGAAGAAGCCAAACCAGCCCTTTCCAAGGCATGTTCCCATTAAAACCAATTCAACATCTCAGAATTACTAGCTGACCTAAAAACTGCCAACCCTCCACTCTCCCTTCCACCACCTCGGCTCCCTCCTCCAGAGAACTCTCGAAGACGCCCGTGTCCTCTCCAAATACAGCTATCCCCTCAGCCAAATCACCATGCGCCCCCTCCCCCTATCCATAAAGGGCCCACCGACTTCCCCTGCGCCAAGGATCACCTCCCTAACGCCGGCGAGGCAGTGTTGGGTAAGCGCGAGATGCCGCCCGCAGCGCTGAGGTTCCTGATTGGGTATCCGGGGACACCGTAGAGTATTGCTGTCTCGGTAATGCCGATGCGCAGGCCGAGGGCGGCTAATAGAGTAGATGGGGAGGAGGGGTCGAGTTTGGTACTTCGAGGGCGCTGGATTATGAGTTAAAGGTTGCGGCTGTGGTGGGGAGCCGAGCGAGCTGGGAGAGAGCGTGCCATTGGAGGAGGCGGAGAGGTGTGTTTTGGTTGGTTTTGCTCAATAACTGGATTGGCGAGTTTCTTCCTCAAAGACTTTTGGTTGCCAGGTTTGATGAGTATTGACCTGAACCAAGCAACTTGGAATATTCAGGGGCTGGAGATGATGCCCCGCGGTCCCATGAACGGAAGAACTTGGCACATTCATCTCGCCGTGGGTGGTGACGCTGGAAGCCCTGGAACCCTTCACAATGGCAGCGCCACCCAAAGAATTTCCTCCGCCCCCGTTCCTGGACTACAAGACGGAGAAGTCTACCTACGCCATCAAGCCAGAGCAGAGATCTTGACCAACGGCGGATGTGTCGTGGATATACTGGAAATTCCGAGATCTCTTACTACAACAAACTTTGATTGGATGTAATCTCAACACGGGAGATGCACTTGCTAGTGGGACGGTGGGAGATGCTGGGGATGATGCAGATTAGCAAGGTTGCGTTTACCTTGTCGGATGGTGAGAAGAGGCCTTGGTCTACCTTCAGGACGGTGATGGTGTTAGATTGACGGTATATTGCAGGAATGGGGTTGGGTTTGGCGAGTATACGGGGTTCATTACCCCAGCAAGGGCGGCTTGAGTTGGATTACTGTGAAGTTCATGTTTCAGTTGGCATTCGCAAAATTCCATGGTACAAGTTTAAGTTGTATGACGGAAGAATCATGCAATAAGACGCAACGTGCAACTTGCTGCAGTGATTGATTCCAGTGGGAGGACAGGACCCAGACTTATGATTGAGCAGTTCCCAGTGCGTCTGTCTCTATTTTATGGCAAAATACTTCATCCTGAACCCAACTTGCATCTCTCATAAATCTCCTCAAGCCGTCCCCTTTCCAGCACTCCCCTCTGCAGCCCTCTCCTCGAACCACCCCTTCAACTTCGGGAAAAACACCGCACTGTTCTTAGAATCCACAAACTCCAACATCCGCACCACCTTATCCCCCGCCTCGTTAAAGTAAAACGCAAGCATATACTCATTCGCATATGGGCCAATAACCGAATCCGCCGTGCTCTCGGCCCAGACAACGACCTTATTTTCCTTCTCATCCTCGAACACATCCTGGACCACGACCTTGAAGCTCTTGAAGGCCGGTATCATGGACGAGAAGTAGGCCTCGTACTTTTTGTTGTCCATGAGTGGTTGGTTAAGAGATTCTGGGCGGTTATATTAGTTAGGGTTCAGACTGGGGAAAGGAGAACACGGCGGCGAAGAGGCCGAGGAAGTGTACGTGCTGGGGAGAATCTCGTGGGTGCAGCTCGGGTCGCGGAAGGCCATGATGGCGGATATTGACCATTGATTATATGAATCAATGGCGGCTAGCGCTGTCTGACGGCGTTGTGACATGTTGAAGGCGGGCTGGTTGTATTTTGCTCAGTTCAGGGAATGCTAGTTTCTTTTCAACTTGTTTGAGGTCAGATATTGAATGGACGAGATAAACGCTCGGATTTCTGATTCGTGGTGTAAGCTAATGCAGCAGTGGGGGCCATAATAAACGTCTGCCCCATATGGGGTGAGACTACAGTTAAGGTGACCATAGACCCCCCCAGTTGAGCCGACCATGACCTCACGTGATGTTAAAACACTGGGTACAGGTGACCATAGTGGGGTAGATAATCCCTCTATTTTGGGTCTAGCTGACCATAGAATTGAATTTGAATTCCGATTTCGATTCGATTCTGCTTTCCCTAGTAATAACCCGTTATCCGCTACTTCTTCCTCGTAATTCAGCTAATCGTTCTACGTAACGATACCGTCATACAAGGATATAGTAAGTATATTTCTAAATTAACTTCGAATCGATTTTAATTTCATTCTTTTTCAGCCCTAATATTACTTCTATAAGGATAGTATTACTTACGTCGACGGCACACACTACTGGCTACTTAGTATACTACTATTCGAGTTTAACGACGTAAGTACTATATAATCTAGGAAGATAAAGTCGTACTAGCTATTAGTAAACTCTATTACCGTATACCTACTACTTCTGGTAGTATATATATAACTATAAGTACGTACCTCTAAATGTAGAGCGGGTATTTTAGATAATAGGGAAGATATCTGTAGTAGCTATAGTAAAGATAATATAGTAGAATCGATTGAGAATCGATTTAGAACTAATTATAGAATAATTTCGTTATAGTTATTTGGACTAGAGTTACTAGGAAAAATCTCTACGGATTTAAAAAGAAAAGTGGGGGTTGGTCGGCTGAACTAGGGGGGTCTATGGTCACCTTAACTACAACCACTGTCACGACCTGGGTTGCATCGCATTGGTATAGACCTCGATTAGGTGCTATCGACGAAGATTCTACTCTAAGGAGCGAAGGAAAGAAGATGACAACTTAGGTTTGAGGGAGCGCGACTAAGTCATCCACGCTTGGCGGGGCTCCTACAAGGGTTATGATTGGCTTCCCATCCGACACTGCCACGGCAGGTGTTCCAGCTGTAAGTCACCTGGTTGTAGTGAGTCTGCGAGGGTTGACCGTCACAACCACTATGGGGTAAGCTAGCAAGAGTGGATAGAAAAATCAGTGTCACAAAGTCTGGCGCACGTCGACCCTAACATTCAACACCATAGTTACTCGCTCAATTACGCACCCTTTTCTGAGCCAAATTGAATAATAACACATGCATTTCAATACCCTGCTTTCCCTCCTCCTCAATAATGTGCATACAGACCACGTACGCGATGTGGCTCATACACATGGTTAGGCACTAAATCGATCAGCCGGTTAACAAGTGCCCGTGGGACTGCCCACCACTCCTCCCGGATTCTGACCCTCATCGTCTCTCCATTAGACTTTTTTTCCTTAAAAAGGTGTACATAAGGATTTTTTCTTACAGATATAAGCTTTCATATGGCGCCATGCATGCTCAATTAGCAACCAACCAGGACTACAAGCGGGCTAGTCGAAAACCCGATGCTATACTCTTCCAGCTACTCTTTAGTAGTATGAGGCATACATACTCTATTTCATGTGTATATCTCCTCGGCAATCTAAAAATGGTAATACGTAGTCCGTAAAACTGACGACTCTAGGCGTTATGATACGAAAAGGTGGGGGGACCCACTGGTTAGGTGAATCCCTTCAATTAGATACTATAACGTTGCGCACTACTGCATTATAGCATCCTCCCCCCTAGGTGCACGCATCACGTTAG
Organism: Pseudomassariella vexata; assembly: GCF_002105095.1. Classification (NCBI taxonomy): domain Eukaryota; kingdom Fungi; phylum Ascomycota; class Sordariomycetes; order Amphisphaeriales; family Pseudomassariaceae; genus Pseudomassariella; species Pseudomassariella vexata. The sequence goes on along the minus strand of NW_024467956.1, from coordinate 3,312,858 downwards.
CTAGATTCGCCTTGGTGACTCCTTGATACGTGACCCCATGGGGGGTTACCTTATAGCTATAGATAAGATAGATTAGAGCTATAAAAGAGCTCTGCCAGGCCAGAATAGCTGACCTGGCCATCCTTTCCCAATACAACAATTCACACCCCATATGCACTCGCATCACTTCTAGTAACTTGGGGTTTATAACTTAAAGGCGGCCTTCCTAGTATTCCGGCATCATATAACCGACTTAATCGCGGACCTTTTATAAGAGTGCGGCCTACCTAATTCTAGGTGTTTTCCTCACAATTCGGATAATATACAGGGCCTGCCGTATAGTTAAGGCTTTGGGGCGGCCGCTACGGTGTCGTGGTACGAATGATCGGGTGTTCTCTATACGGTTGGTGTTACATTTAACTACCGGCGGTCAGCATTCGAATCGGCTAGCAACTCCTCTGATACTTAAGCCGCCTACGCGCCAGGCCGCTATGGTGCCGTGCGCCGGTATGGAGTATTCATGGCCTTTCTGGTGACCGGTAATTAAGACGCGAGTAGGAGCCTTTCTTGGCGTGTCCTCTATGTATGGATGCTGATTGAAACTTAGGTGTGGTTGGGCGAGGATTTCAGTTCGAAGCGCCATGTAGAGTATGGCCAGAGTGGACGCCAACCTGTTTGACAATAATTATAGGAAGGCTTGAACATGATGCTTGTGTTACAAACCTTTGAGTCTCGGGATTGTGCAATCAGGTAGACGGGTTGAGAGACTGTGACTCTAATAACGCGATACTTCCAAGACTCCCTAAGAGCTAATCGTACACTACCTCATCCATTGCAAGGACTTGGCATACCCCTCTGCCAGCGCCTCAAAATCCACGACACCAGGCCCCCGCTTCTCCATGATGGGTTCTTCGTATGTGTAATCGTACACAAGCATGCCTCCATCTCTGTAAGGTATCATTTCCTCAAAGCACATCTCATCATCCCTTTTCGAACAGTTGACATCCTTGACGTCCAGTTCTTCCGTCCTCATGTTCGTTCGCTTCTCTTCCTCATCACCGTCGGAGCTCTCCCACCTGACCCAAGCCCTCATCTCTCCGCCAACTATATCTTGCCTGAATCCTTCATCCTCATCCTCGTCGCCCCAACCGAACAGCCCCTTGGCCCCCTCAGGCCCTCTTACAATGGCCACGGTTCCCCTTTCACGCCTTCCCGTGCTATTTCCGCTCGTCTCCAATAAAATTCTCTTCACCCCAATTTCAAAATACCCAATCTCAGCCGCAAACCCACCCCTCGCCCAGCCAAGCCACCGAGTCAACGCAGGTCTCACGCTATACTCAACGCCCCCCGGCTTCCGGAACTCGATCCCCAAAATACAGGACATCAGCACGCTCGTTGGTCCGGCGGCCCATCCGTGTGCATGACTGTTTCGACTCGGCACAGGATAGGCGGGATAATGAACATGGCCGTCTACTCGGAACCCCTCTGCCAGGGTGGAGTTGGTGAAGCCAGGCCCCGAAAGCAGGTATCCCCACATGAGAAGCATGAGCTCGACTGCAGCATCGTGATTACCGGCCTCGCAATGGGCTTGGAGCTCGAACGAGGATGCAAATGGGGACATGACGTTGGGAAACTCTGGCGCAGGGGCGCCGAAAGCATTCCAACGTGCGCGGAGCTGTTGAGACACAGACAATGGTATCTGGGAGGACCGGTTGTGCATGCCTGCAATCAGAGCCCAGGAGTTCCCATCTTGAGGATCGACGTGATCGGGACCAAAACAGTGCCGTTCACCCAAGTTGTCCGAGTACAGGCCGGTTTCATAACAGTACAGGGACTTGATGCCGTTTTCTATGCGCTGGCGTAGATTGAACCACAATGCAACATCAGGCGCCTCAATCGCGCCGGATGAGTCAGGGGTAGTGTCGTCATTTAAGAAACCGAACAGGTCAATGGAGCGCTTTAGAACCAAATGTAGAATCGCAGTTGCTTCAATGTTATGGCCGCCCATGCCGTGCCGATTCCAATCATACGTCGAAGTGACATGCATGAGATCCTTTGAGTCAACCTTTAACGTGCTGACTCGCAGAGCGCGTATGTACGCAGGCCACTTTTGACGAAGCCAGGCGATATCGCCCGAGTAGAGCACATAGTCATACGTTCCTAGGAGAGCGTGTAGATGGTAAGTATCGCTGAACTCGTCGTGGTAGCTTAGCGGAGGACCTGCATATGGGAGACGCCCATCTGCGTACTGGCGTTCGTAGATGACGTCCAATGCATTGCGAACTGCCAACATGTCGTAGGTCGATACTGCGATGCCGGGGATGGCTATGTACATATCTCCCGGCCACACCAGACGATCGCGTTTGGCACCGTCGGTCGTCACGGCTGTGCCTTGCGAGACTGTAAAATTTGAATACCATGACCCTGGCGGTGAGGTATTGTGGTCAAGATAACGGTTGGCGGAAATCAAGGCCGAGCCTTCTTTCGGGTTGATTGTCGACAATTGCAAAGTATAGGCGCCGGCGTACCAGATCCGGTTCAGCAGTGTGCTTGAACTGTAGAAATAACCCGAGTAGGCCCGTCCGTTCGACTGCGAAGGAAACGAAGTGCAGTTGACCCAGATTTGTCTGATCCCCACAGACGGCTTTGAGTGCGGCCATTTATCATCCAAGGCAGACATCTGATCACCAACGCCGAGTACCTTCTGAGCAGCGCTCGTAAGGGCGGCTACAATATACTCCCGTCTTGAAGCGTTGGGCTTCCTGTGTACTGGAATGACGTCAACATACACCGTCAAATACTTGAAGCCGCCCCTTATGAATTCCGGATCAACGCAAACAAAACCTGTGCGATTCCCCACATGCAAATCAAGTGGTAGATCCCACTTCTCGTCGTTGGTAGCATCAGTCTGCTCACCAACGAAAAGTGAAGACTCAGAGTATGCGAGGTGCAAGACTGGCTCATCGGTGACGGATTCAACGTCGAAACAAACCCTGGGACCAGGACGTAAGTTGAGATGCTTAATCTGGCAAGGCATAGGGTTTAGTTGTCAGGGAGTCACTGACCGTCCCGAGATGTTTTCGTCAAACTCGACAGTGATCAATCCCCCCTCTCCAATCAAAATGCTGCCATCTTCCATGGAGTTGCCATTCTGTAGAGCCAGGTCGTTGTAACCCGTGGTCGTGACATTGCCCTCGATTTGCCATATCCTTGCAGGGGTAATAAAAGACTTGTTGACAGGAGCTTTAATGTAGTCATCCCAGGGACCAGGAAACACTGGTTCCACTGGGAGTTTGTGTGGATCAACGAATGCGGCGTTGAACGTAGCTGCGAGTGGGATGAACAAAATAGCCACGAGGGACTTCAAGGGAGTGAAGAGCCACATTCTGCCTATGGATTCGGCAACGTGGTCACCGACAACGCAGTTGGAACAGCAATACTTGGATTTCAGGAGGCTAAGGATGCGAGAGAAATGTCTCAGCTCGAAGGCTTGCTTCGAGACAAACCTCCCACACACCTTCCCAGGCACTGATGCCACGGCTTTGCGGATGCCTATGTACTTTCCCCATCTCTTGCTGAATCGGGTCGTTGAAGCACCGATTTTGCGGGGCACTCACTGTCTCGGCAATAACAGCTACGGCGCCGTCAGCCATCAACTTTAAACAGTGGAATATTTGGTGGTCCAGCCGCCCCAGAAAACAGCCAAGTCTTGATGTCTGGTGCCGCCGTGACTTTAACTATCCTGGAGGGTTGTACAACTGACTCATGTGGGGTAACGCCCGCTTGCCGCGAGCCCTCGCAGTCCTTTTACTTCAGCATTTCGTACCTTATTCCAAATGACGTCGACGTTCTAGGAGTTCTCTTACCTACTCAACTACTCAGGAAAATAAGCATCTTCATGTACGAGAACTGCTTGAAGAAGCGTGTCGGCTGTATAATGTGACCCATATTCGTAGTGTCTTGTACTGCTTTCGGTAGCCCACGTCATGACACAGGGTATATGTATCAAGCACCATGCAAATCTGAAACCATGATGTCTGGGGGCAGCCAAAACCAACGAGAGTTACAGGTGGGAAGGTACGGCCAAGTACAGGGCTACAAAACCCCGCCCCAAAACCAGAAGTAACCATCATAGATAAAGAAAAAAAAACATATTTTTTTGGCCTTCATATAAATCTGGTGTTACCATGTCACAACGACTCCGCGGAGCATGGAAGTATGGCTCTGACGGACAGTCGGCAGGATTGCTGTTGCTCCATAGTAGACCCTCCATTTGATTTTTCAGTTAAGGAGCGCCCCCGATACCCCAGTTACAAACGTACTCGATTGAAGCTGTACCACGCATACGTTTCACCCAATGCTAAATGTCACGCATGCTACATATCACATGAAGACACGACAAGTCAGATAAGACTTAGGGAGGAAGGTCGTCAACATTTCGGTGCTAAGCCTACCGGATATCTGAAAGCTACGTACCATCGTAGATAGTCTAACCACTTGGCCAAGACAGATGTACCAGCTTGCTCTGCCACAGTGCCACTGTTCTACCACTAAGTGAACATTGCGGACCACCATAATTGCAAATTAACCATGAGCTCTACGTCCATTCGCTATTTGACACCAGGCTGGAGCTTTAAAGCTACCAAAGGACCTTAATCTTTTCATACACAAACCACGCACATCCTTCGGCGCGGCATAGGCAGGGGTAGGGGGAAGGGGTTGGGGCAAGGGGTGTTAGCTGTACTGTGTGTGACGTGATTGCTTGCTTGCGGGACAGTTGCGTGATCCATCCGGAATGACCGACTGCTCCTTCGAAATAGCCGCTTACTTCGTGTGGACTAACTCCGCGATCCCCCACGTGAAGTCGCTCGAATGGAGGCGGCCAGTTGTGATATGGTCTCCAGAAGACCAGGATTTGTATTGGCTAGGACAATGTCGAATCCATCAATCCTCACCACATTTCATCAAACACTTTTACATGTCCATGGTATCTCCACCGTTGGCAAAGTTGAATCCGCCCTGAGCGCCATTGGTGCCAAATCCGAAGGTACCGTTAGCGCCTTGAGCTTGAGGTGCCATGCCTTCGTCTGCGTTCTCGTCCTCATCTGAGAAGTACTTCTCAATGATGTTGTAAGACTTCATGTAAATTTCCTCGTTGGCGTTGGTCTGGCAATCGTGTATCTTTTCCATGCCTCCGCACTCTTCAATGAAAAGCGCGTATCGGTTGATCGAGTCGGGGGCATCGCCAGCAGCTTGTTTGTCCAAGTCACCGACCTTCAGGATGTTCTCGAGACCGTCGAGGGCCACCTGGATGATCTTATTGTCTGGGCAGGCCAGCAGATCGCACAAGGGTCGAATGCAGTTCTGGGAAACCAAGTAGCGGATCTGCTCCGGCTTTTGAAGTCCTCCACTGGTGGCATTGCTGATTGCCCAGCATGCCTCTTTCCTCGTCTTCAAGTCGCCGTTGGAAAGCAAGTGGATCAGGGGTGGAATGATGTTGGCATCGATGACCGACTGAATCTGCTGGCTGTTACCCGCAGTGATGTTCGAAATGGTCCAGCACGCCTCCTTGCGAATCCCATCCTTACCAGAGCTAAGGAGCGACAAGAGACAAGACAAGGCCCCGCAGTTGATAATGACCTGTGTCTGCACATCGTCGCCAGTCACGATGTTGCCGACCGAACGCAGGGCGGGGGTCTGCACTGATGTGGATGCATGCATCAAGAGCTCTACCAAGCGGCGAGGAATGCCGGCTTCTATGACGGCTTGAATCTTGTCGTTGGAGCCGTCGCTCAGATAAGAAATAGCCCAGCACGCATCAATCAGAACCTCATCGTCCAACGAGTAAACGAGCTTGGCAAGGACTGGCAGCGCAGGGGCGATCTAGAATGATGAAGAATAAGTCTCTGATTCAGAACTGGTGACGTTATGTCGACTTACAGTGTTCCAATCCGGCTGGGGTGTCTTGCCCCTGCAGAAGTTACTAAGGGTCCAGGTGGCGTTGCGAAGCATGCTAAGCTTGCGGCTGTCACCAAGGAGGTTCAACAGCGGCTTGAGAGCACCACAGCTCAGGACGTAGTCGCGACATGAAGGACTGTCACCGGCGATATTGCCCAATGCCCAGACGGCCTGCTCCCGAACATCAGGTTCAGGGCTTGCCAAAAGTTCAACAAAGATGGGAACAGCACCGGCTTCAATGACAACTTGGGTTTGAGTGGCGCTGCCTGACGCAATGTTGGTGAGTGCCCAAGCGGCCTCGAATTGAACCAGAGTATGTGGGGATCGAAGGAATTCGACAAATCGTGTGACAACACCGGTCTTGATGACTTCTTCAATCGGAGGGTTGCGCTCCTTGGAAAGCAGCTTCCTGAACTTGGTGGTCGCCTGAATCTGGAGGTCGATTTGCTCTGAGAAGACACCCTGAACCATCTGAGGAAGGTCCTCGTTCAGCTACATTACGCACTAAGTTAGCCATGCAAACTGAAAAAGTCGTCACGTTGAGAGTTGGAAACAAAGTCAAGATCGCTCCAGTTGTGCAACTCATCCACTGCCAAATGTGCTTTGGCGTTGCCGTAAATAGTGGGAAATTCGAGTCGCATCTCAAATTGTACAAGCCCGCAAATGGAGCATGCAGCATGCGGCATGCTGGACCGTTTTTGCGGCGAGAATCGGACAAATGGTAGACTGATTAAACGCCAAAGAAGGCTTCAAATGGGAATAAAAACATACCTGGCTCTCAGTAGGGGCGGTGTCATCGTCGCTATCTGGGGCGGCACCCAGAGAGGCACCTGGGCGCTGGTCGCCGGTTCCGATACCTCGTCGTTTGGCCAGGTTCTCCTCTCGCTTCGCCTTGCGAATCTCGACCTGCTGCTCCTCACGACGGCGTCGGAGCTCATCGGGCTTGAAGGTGTTCTTCGCCTTGAACTGAGTTCTACGATGCTCGGGGATGTACCGGTCAGCCATGGTTGCGATGGCGGTTGCGCTCAAGGCTTGCGATCGGATGGTGGTTGTTTTGTTTTGCTTCCAGGGATCCTTCCAGCGCAAAGGCGGGGTGGGATCCGACGTTGGTAATGGACGGACGGACAATGGAGAGATAACCTCACGAGTCGAGCAATCAACTTCCAATGAAAATCGGAAGTAGTTGCAGAGTTTGCCCGAATGCGACGGGTACAAGATATGAGCAGATGCAGAGAGAATTCTACGTTGCAGTAGAGTTCGGTGGAAGGAGAGTCAAGTCTTCCTCCTTCTCTTAGCTCTTGCCACCAATGACTTTGATTTCTTTCATTTAAGTGGGGCTTTCTGCCTCAGGCCACAAAATTTCCAGAAGCCCCGATCGTCACGTAAGTGAGCTGGTCTTCTGCACACAATGGAAGCTGCGTTGCAAGCTTTAGAACCGTTGATCTGTCGAATCTATATCCTCTATAAACGGGTGATGCAGAATCCAGAGACATTCCTCTACGAAGTAGATACAGACTCAGCGGCGTGTATCTGACACCGCTCGAAACCATCTAACCACGAGGATTCTACTGCACACCTGACTAATCATTCTAATGTCTTTGCTGTTTTGTTCCCCAACCAACCAAAGGAGATTCACCTCATTGCATGAGCTTTATGATGTTACTTCGTTCTTTTCTCGAATGCATCCAAAACTGAGGGGCATAGTGGATAACAGGGTATCTAGGTCGTGGATGGCAAAATACGCAACATGCCAAAAGATGAAATAGTATGGGTAAACTCGTAGTCTAGTTTGGTATAAAACAGTCATAATCTGATGATTCTTCCTAGTTGCGTCAATTTTTGTCCTTTTTTCTCTTGCTAGGCAGGTAGAAAGGCTTCCTCTCATGAGATCCTCCTTAGGGTTGCCTATCTCCTTCTACCGGTAGGCATGTGGCAACCCCGCCAAGTACTTTTACTCAAATGCGGGCCATCTTAAGACTAATAAAGCCTGCACGTGATCAGGCGCAATCCTTCGACTTCCAGACGCGTATCGCAGACGCGATTGAGTTCCAAGAGAGCGCTCTAAACGCGACTCTTCACCCCCATAGGCAAATCCAACTTGATCGCCCTTACTGGGTCGACTACAGCTCGGCATTTCCAAATATGTCTTGGCAATCTCCAAACACCGCCGTTCGAGCGCAAAATGAGAGGCCGCAGCTTCCACCCGGCTATGTGACGGTTCAAGATATCCTCGCTGGACGCGTTGGGCAAAATCGCATGACCAATGTTGCGGGCCTGGTCAAAGACTTTCGGGCACCCTTTCTGACCAGAAAAGTTAAGTACTTTTTGGCTTGATCAGATTCTAATTTTCTAACACAGTTTTCAGATTGGAAATGTACATTGACTATCTACGATAAGTCTACTGAGGACGATGGATCGGGACTCTCTGTCATGATTTTCAAACCCAACGAAGAAGACATGCCACAGCCAAGCGCGGGTGATGTTGTCCTTCTAAATCAAATCAAGGTCCAGGGTTTTCGAAACGAACTGTCTCTTCTTACCAGCTTCAACAGCGTGATCCATGTGTATACAGCATCAAAGATTCCGAAACCGCCCAGAGGAGCAGTCGTAGCTCTGCAAGAGCCCCTCAGACCTCCTCGGCGTGCTCCAAGCGACAAGGAGCACGAGTATGTGTCTCACCTGTATCACAGTATTGATAAGGGTGCAATACCTGAAGCTGAAGAATTCTCACGTTTGACTGAACTATCACGCAACGTCAAGGGGAAGTTCAGCCTCTTGAAAGATGTTCACGAGGACAGATTTTGCGATATCATCGCTCAGGTAGTCAAAGACCCCTTCGACCTGATGGATAAGACAACCCTGTGGGTCTCTGATTACACAGAAAACAGCAAGTTTTATAAGTACTCGTGGGACGGCTCGGACATGCCTGCTGGACGTGAGGGCGACCCTTATGGATATACCACCACTAAACTCTCCACCAGCTCGAGCTGGTCCGGCCCATTTGGCAAAAGGTCTATGCAAATTACTTGCTTCGAGCCACATTCCACTTATGTCCAGAGTGACGTCAAAGCCAATCATTGGGTCAAAATTCGCAACTTGCAGATCAAATACGGGCACAATGCAAACAATCTCGAGGGCTTTATAAGAGAAGACCGGGCTGCATTTTCCTCGGCCTCGGAACGTCGAATCGACATACTGGATACCACGGACGCGGAAAACATCGATGACCGGTTGAAGGATGCAATTCGGCGAAAGAGAGATTACGACAAAACGGTGAAAGAGCAGAAGAAGAAGTTCGCAGCCAACGAAGGAGGAGCGGCAGCAGGGACCAAAAGGAAGGCTGACCAAACTGCACCTGGAAAGAAGAATCGAAAGCAACGGCGCGCAGAGGGACTACTTGCCGCACAAAAGAAAGTCGAAGAACACGAGATCAAACAGGAGGAAAATTTGGGGCTCAATAAACTGATCAAATGCGAAAGCCTTGACCAACCCATCTTTACCCTGGCTTCAATCCTCGAGCCTGTCCCATACACCATGACGATAGATGGTAAAGAAATCCAAACAACACTCCCTTTCACCAACGCCAAGTATCGTGCCAACGTTCGAGTCGTTGACTTCCGGCCGCGCAAGCTGGAGGACTTTGCCGCGTGGCGTAAGAACAATGAATATGACATCTTGTCTGACTACAGTGGCGGCTCCGACTCAGACTCGGATGACGACCCGGGCACTTTGGACAGGTATACCGGCGACAAGATCTGGGAATGGCGATTTTCGCTGCAGCTCGAGGAAGCTGGGAAGCTAGCAAAGGGTAGCAAGCCGGAACGCTTATGGGCTGTGGTGAACAACATTGAGGGTCAGCAGTTGCTGAACCTCGATGCAAACGAGTAAGATATGCTAGCCCCTATCTTCGCGTTCACGAGACTAATATGCTCTCCAGTCTCCGCGCCAATCCGACCGACTTGACCAGTCTCCGCAAAACGCTTTTCGAGCTCTGGGGTAACCTTGAAGAAGTGAAAGCAAAGGAGTACGGGCTCGAGCTCAATTCACGCAGACGTCTTGCGGGCAACCTCCCGCCGCCAGACAGTTCGGATGATGAAGACACACGTGCCGGCAAAGATGCGACCTTGAATCCGCCTGTCGAAAAGGTGTCGAACAATGCATTTACTTGCTGTCTGAAACAGTACGGAGCCAAGATGAAGGAGCGTAACCCGAAGAAAATGAACGCAGGCGAGGGCTATCGCTGGGAGAGGACGTTTGGCTTGTTTGGAACTGCCATCAAGTTGGCTTAAGGGGTGGTAATTGCGTTTGGAGTATGTGCAGATATTAAGTGCCGGATGTGATGCTGTGTTACAGTCTGGATTACTTTGTATGATTAAAGGCAATGGCTTGATGAATAATAATAGTTAACGTTAGATTCTGAAGACTGGGCGCCGTATTGGTACTATGAAAGTGCGTGGGGGACCAATCCCATATTGGCCCTCGGGGCCCTAAATACTACAATCCGTGCCTGCCTTGCACCTCTCCATGCCTGAGGCCGCACCCGCCCACAGTTAACTTTTATTGTTATGGTCAATCCATCATCCTCCACATTAGCATTTGTTAGCTATAACTAATTACTAGTAATGTCATCGTGTCATAATAGTTAATGGTGAGTCACCCCCCTATAACTTTTAACCCCTTTGCGATATAAGACATTAGTAATCATCTGGAATCTCCTTAGATAACAATAAAGCGCGCGACTCAGATCATGTGAATGCTATCCGGTTATCTCGCGGTAAGCACCTAACGCTCCCCCAGTCCAAACCTTACCTTCTGCCTTTTACTAATACAGGCATGTGAATCCTCCCCTCAGTCGCAACAAGGAAACTGCCAACCAACTGATCCACCGCAGCTTGAACCAAATCCTCCATACTAACACCCTGAAAGGGTGCCCCCCTCCCCCGCAAGAAACATACCCAACTCCCGTATAGGAACGACGCGCTCGCCACTCTAGTGTCGATACGCGACCCCTTTACGGCCACCGCTGCCAACAACAACATATCCCATTCCCATACTCTGCACCACATCCGCCACAATTTGGCCCGAAATGGTCTCAATGTCAATAAAACCAAAAGCTCCCGTCGAAAGTGACAGATCTGGCACAGCTCCCAGCAGCCGCGAGTATCTCAGCGTAGCGTGCGTAATGTCACTTCCCGGGACGGCATTAGCCTCGTCACGACTCGAGATACTACTCGGCCTATGAATAAAGACGCTCCACTCCCCACCAGCCTCCTCAGAGACACGCTCCAGGAAGCGCTCGCTCGCCCACTTGGTGGCCATGTAGCCGTCGCTTCCGTCTCGAGGCGGCGGGTGCGTCGCCAAGGACGTCTCGGGCTATTCGGCGAGGCCCGAGAGATGTGCCACGCCGCCTTTGGAGATGAAATGAATTGGTATCGGTGTTTTATAACCGTTCTCGTTCTTGTTGTTGCCGAAAATCAAGGCCATGCGGACCAGCTCCTGCGTTGAGGCGACGTTGGGCCCGCGCAGGCTGCCGTAGTTTTGGAGGTGCGACACGGTGGCACCGTTGTGGATGATGATGTCGGTCTCGGCCAGCACGGCGGCGGCTTCGAGATTGGACATGTCTAGTAAGGAGAGGGACAGATCACCGGCGTGGGGGATGATGGTGGGAGGAGAGAGAGAGAGAGTGGCCGGTTGTTGCGAATGGCGACGCAGTGAATGCGTGAGACGTGGAGACTGGAGGCGAGGTGCCGGAGTATACCACTGCCTAGGAAGCCGGTTGCGCCTGTTAGTACGACGATGATGGAGCCTTTGGGTTTGGTGATGGTGGTGGCAGCGACTTTGGTTTGTTTGAGATCGTTCAGACGGGACAGTATGTCCTGGACAGGGCGTCTCTTCTTCCCAGTCGATGGCCTGCTTGTGCGTGTACTCGTGCTTGTTTTCTGTGGTAGAAGTAAGAGTGGGAGTAGTTTTATTGGAAATATGCGCAGCTAGATCTCCGAGAGTACTCGACTGGAATAATTGGATCACAGGTATGTTGGCACGAAAAACATTGCGAATTGCGGTACGCAGCTGCAATTTCGACACCAACATCGGAAAGCACAGTCTGCCACACTTCCTTGAGTTGGCGTTCCGTCTTGTTCAGAACCTCGTTTGCTCCCGTGTCGACAGCGCCTGAGATTTGGGGCAAGGCCAACGCCTGTAAGACCTTCGTATCGAGCTTTCCCCGTCCGGTGACTGGGAGGCTGACAATGGGCACAGCAAGCGCGGGTCGCATGTACATCGGCAATGGCAGTGCCTGTATCATCTGCCCAAGATAGTCCTGGACCTGGTGATCACCCCTTTCCTGTCCAAGTGACTTCTGCAGCGGATACCCACTAGCAAACACAACAAAGGCAACGAGGAACTGTCCCGGTCCTGTGCCCCTGACCACTACCGCGCTATCGACAATGGCACCGGCAGAAGCTTTGACCAGAGCACTGGAAGTTTCCGGTAGTTCGATGCGGATGCCGCGTATCTTGACCTGGTTGTCGCCGTCGGTGCAGCCCAGGATTTGAAAACTTCCATCTTGCATCATTCGTCCCTTGTCGCCCGTCAAATAGAGCCAACCCCATACGGACTTGTCCGAAGGTGGGGAAACAGTGTCGGAGATGAATTTGGCCTTCATGAGTTCCGGCTGGCGTAGATAGCCTGACGCTACGCTAGGCCCTGCGAGGGCTACCTGCCCGGGAAATCCAGGAGTGACAGCTTGATTCTTCTTGTCCACGATATACACTGCATAACCGGGTATTGCCTTTGAATCCAGTGTCAGCTCTTTCTACATCTCATTACTAGGACTTGTATGCAAGTGAAAGAAGAACGTACCTGTCCGACACTAATATTTCCACCCCCAGTCGCTGCTACACCCCGATAATCCACCTCGCCCACAGTTGCAATAATGGTCTCCTCAGTCGGGCCATACGGATTCAGAATCGTCAAGCTCTCCAGCCCCAATCCAGCAAACGGATCCTCCAACTGCAATGTAAATGCCTCGCCACCACACATGGCCAGCCACCAGGACGCACAACTCCTGATCGTGTCTCCACCATGTTGAATCAAGGCCCCCATTTCCGAAACCATGCAAAATGGTAACACCTGCCAAACAAGTCTGCGGCGTGCTAATGAACTTCGAGCCGTTATCTTCATACCTCACCCAAACTCGAACCCCCCCCCTAGCAATTGCTTATATACTAGTCGCTTGAGCCAACCTTTGCTCTCATAGTGACTCCAGAGCCAATATGAGGTACGTTTGTGTCGAACATGTTACCTAAACCCATTGGAAACCATTAGCTAGACCAGGATGCTGAGTACAAATCCGAAGCCACGAGTCGTGGGGTTCAGGGTAGGTGCATGGATGATGCCATAGTGTGATGTTGCGACCAGTTCTGTGACATGTATTTAGTACGTATTTAGTGCGTTTAGTGTAGTCGCAAGCCTGCAGGAAGGAAAATCGGACCGTTACCCTCATCCTGCAATGTGACACACCACGATGAATCCGGGGGCAGTCAGTTTACTGCCGGGCTTCGCAAACTCGAGTATTCAGATGTGCTGTAAAGAATTCTTTCAGCATCATGAACTGCCTCATAAAGATACGCTCGTGAAGATCGCCAGCGAGGTACGCCGCAACCACATCCACCTGCACTATATGCCATCCCCGAATTGCAGCTAATGCGAAGAGAACCCTCCACAACATAGCTCTAGAGGTTGACGCCACGGTCTCAGTGTAATCAATGCCCTCCTTTTGTGTGAACCCTTGGTCCACGATACGGGCCTTGAATTCAGTACCCATTTGGCGCCGACGATGTGCCTATAGCTTGCAATGTCCTTTGATACGAAGACGAAGGTACTGCGTTCAAGGTTCCGTAGGATCTCAATGAAAATAGCCTTGATCCATTCAGGGGCTTGAGGGCGCAGCTAGATAATCTTGCGGCAGCAAGTCGAGTGATCGGACGAGGTGTGTTCGTATGTATTGTCTAAGACCCCTTGGCGTTTCCTGGATCCAATTCTTGTAGGGTCCGTTTAATTAAGGGAACGTTACTGAGATTGTCCCACAATGCAGGCGGCGATTAGGTTGGGTGAACGAGCTTCAGTTTCTTCGACTTCTTCGACGCGTGCTGGTGGACATCGCTTGGCAGGGATAAGGGTTTCGTCGCTTGTCGACGCTTACGCGAGATCGGAGGCGATGGCGCTGGCATACAGGTGAGTGCGAGAGTGATACCTAGAGTATTATGAAGAATGGGTACAATTATATATTGATGTGGAGCTTGTATAGCCAGGAGCGGAAGAGCGCGCAATGTTGTTCCGGCGGACACAGAAGCCCCATCCTCGGAAACTCGACGACCTCTTGTGTTTGCACGATGAAGGGCAGGTTGGTTCTCGAGACGAGATAAAATTGTCTGGTCAGGAATGGATGGTGGTGTGGTACCCTTGGTGAAATGTGACGAGAAACCCCCTTTGTTAGTATTTGTCTCGGCCCGGCATCCGTGGCGACCACCAAGCAAGTTCCATCCCATGGTGGTTCATGCTTTCCCTTCGAAATCGACCGCGTTGACAATGTTGCCAGTATTGCCCTCCTCCTGCTCGTGGTCGACGATACTGGTCAACTGGCTAAGGGCCGCCACCAGGGATGGAACCAGAGACAGCGAAAGCAATGGTGGGCTCCAAGGCTTGTGCGTGACAGTTTTAAACAGAGTGAGCTGCCACCAGGATAGCGTATAGCTGGTAGTCCGAAAGGGCAAGCTTCAAACCAACGGACCTATATTCCTTGATAGCTTCGGGACATTGGAATATGCGTTACGTGCTCTTCTTCCAATCTATCGCAGAGATACTGCGATTGGCGGACTGTCTGCCGGCGTCTTCAACCAGCTCTCGGCGGTCCCCTTCACCGGCGTCGGCATCGTCGTCTTATTCAACACTTTTGGCACCGGCAACGTGAGGTAGAGGCGAAGGCGTATTACCGTCGTTACTGCACTGCCGAGCAGGTTTATGACGTCAATATGTTCTGCCCGCTTGCCGTTGGTGGCGGGCAACTTACCCAGGCTCGGTTCAGGCGGCCGTTGTCTTGCCGGTGTCGACTGGTGGCATGGAGAGTCTGAGAGGCAGGCGCACGGGATATGGGGTCGCTTCTAGGTTACGAGGACATGTGACCGAAAGTCCGTCCATCCCTCCAAGCCACGTCGGTACTAAGTTTCTCTTAGGACCCACTACACGTCTGTAATACATACCTGCCGACTTGGTCAATCGCACACCCAGCCCAACTACCAGCCCTTTACCTTCAGTGCTGCGGAGGCGTTCCGTCTCAGTCCATTCATATGCCTGGTTGACCGCGCTTGTACGTAGCAGATAGAGAACCTGCAGGTCAATGCACTGCTGACAGAACTCCCCAATGAGAGTTGTGATCCCGGCTGCACATTTTCTGTCTATTGGCTTTGTTCGCTCGGCACGATATGCTCGGAAAGCTCGGCTTCCTCCTGCTCCACAAACATGACTTCATTCTTGATGGGCAGATCAAGCTCGAGACATTCTCATTAGTGCTTCGCTGGAGGCCTGCCTGGCCGTGACGCAAGCCGGGTGGCTTCATTTGAAATCCAACGGCTTTAACAATCAAGCTTGGATCTATACGGCCCTAGTAACTCTGTTTTCATTAGTGCTTTTCCGAAAGTATGCCTTGCCATGGCATCCACCTCATGGATAGCTTCCGGGAAAGTCGTGCGTTCACTTCACAGGTCAGGCATCACTTACCCGGATTCTTGAGTCCCTGTCCGTTACTCACCCTCTGCCAAGATAACTTCCCAGGAAGTCATGAGGCTCAGCTTTAAGGGATAGTATTTACCTCGATACGCGTGAACGGATTTTTTGAAAGTCAGACGTTCATCTAACGATATCGTCGCTTGACAGAATCCTTATAGCCCCTGCCTGCTATACTCTCTTATGATAACTTCCTAGGAAGTCATCCTGCGCCTTCCTTGTGAGTCACTCTACCCTCGCGCCCCTGTTGGAAGAAAAGCCGGTGCAACGTTGCAGATAGAGGCTAGCCGCGCTAGTAGCGAAAGAGGCGGGGTTTCGCGGGGATCTATGATCTGATTGTAAGGAAAATCTGACCAAAAGAGACCGGCAGAAGAATCAACGCTAGCTTACCACGTATCTCATCCTGTTACCAGCTTACTCGCTCGCCGCAAGCTCCCTAGGTCTGAGCGGCTTGTTACTATACGGTAACGCTTCCATAAATATTCGTTGTGCAGACATACCTTAGTATATCGCAATCCGAGACGAAGTACAATCACCTAGTAGCTAAATAGCACAAAGCTCCTTCGCCTGGTGCATACCCGGCCGTCGTCCATAAGGTCGACGACATAGGGCCCTACTCTTCTAATAGCTAGGAGATTGTCCAGAGTCATTCTTTCGGCGGTCTTGATCTTCCGCTAGCTGGCCGGAGGAACAGGGTTTCGGCGGGAGGGTAGCTTAGATAAGATACTAATCTCCTACCAGCTGTCGTTAACTCGCTCGCTCGAGGTTCGGGTAAAGATGTAGATTAAGCTGTACGCAGGTTTATGTAGCGAATTGTCTGATTAATAGGTACGTGTTCTATAATAAATAACTGTCTACCCCGGCGCCGCGCTTCTACCTCCCGTCAATACCGGTCATAATGCGCGAATCTGTCAAGTAGTAGTAGTCACGTCTGAAGACGACGATTCTGAGTAGTCTTACTTGATTTAATGTGGTTGGCGTTGGTACGAGTATTATTTGAGGTGAAGGGTCTGGTGGGGTGTGTCGCTCACTATGCAAATAGGTAGTACTGTTAATAGCAAGAAGTATTTGAAACTGAGGCAGTATAGAAGTGATACAGTGCTGGTTAAGGCACTGAGGTCCAATTGACTAAAAGCTTGTGGATCCTGTAGGCTTAATGGCACTTTGTGATTGGCTGCCTAGGACTCACATGTAGACATATTAATATTCCTCCAGGATTCGCAGATAGATTCTCTCCTTCTGATGGACAACTAGGATTCCATCACACAACTGATTTGACCACTATTATTATGGTGGTTTGAGGCCCGTAAGGTTAATCAACCGACTTAGGACACATAAGCTTTCACCAACTTGTGAATTGGTTAGTTAGACTAAAAACAGAAATGGCATCTAAGGCAGGGCTGATGCGCAGCGCAATGGATTCGATTAACCAAATTCTCTATTTACCACCCAGCCCCCCTCCTCGCATTGTACTCCGCTATGTTGTCGTAAGCCTGTCGAATTTGCAGCGGTAACAATTCAACGAGTATTCGTACGTCGCTGGGCGCGAGATGGGTCGGATGCTTGATTGTTGGTTGTAGATGTTGTTGGAAAAGGATCTACCACATTATTGAGAGTCATCGCCGTTGGGTGAAAATTTGCCATACTGTTGGAAGTTGGTGCGGTTGAAGGAGGATTTGATGCATTGCCTGGCAAAGCAGAATGGATACCCGCTGTTGTCGGTGACGCGGGTGTTACAGTGGCAATGAGGGGAGCCAGCTGCTGTAACTGTATACCCTGGGCTGATGCCTTCTTTCGGGAGTGCCAGAACGGAATTGTCGGGATTCTAGAGTACCATGCTGATCGTGGTTATAGTCAGACGGAGCCCAGCCGGCTATGGATAATGGTACTCACATTTTGGTATTTTTTTTGTAATAATCTGTACAAAAGCAATGAAAACCGAGGTCCACAGAAAGAGCGACAACACTTGTCCGTATCCGACCGTTTCTTCCGTGTAGTAAGAGCCCATCGCTCGCTGTTGATAATATCGCCACTGAGCCAGACAAGCAAGCCCCAACCGCATATTGAGCCAACAAAAGAGACAAAAAATTGACCTGGCACAGAGTAGGATCGTTTCCTTAGTTCTGGCCATCCACGCAGTGCGGAAAACAATATGTCGTACCCATATAATCTTGGTAAGAAGGATGAAAAGCAAAATCCCTAAGCAGTATCCAAAAATCTCGACAAAAACGGTAGCAAAAAGATACTCATCACCAAAAAGCACAGGTTGTGTGTAAAACATGCCCCAGATCAAACAAGACGATACTGTAAAAGGCTGAGGAGGAATGCTGACACCAAATTCATTAAAGAATTCTGTGGCGCCTATAGAGTTGATAATCTGAACATACTTCAGTTCCACACCAAGGGTCCCGATACCGAATATGAGCTTGTCAGTCCTCTCATCTGAAAAAGCCCCAAGGTCAGTGTCATATTGGCCTACTTTACCGCTAACAAAAGTGAGCAGCAGAAGACAGATGATCAGGGTGACCCATAGAGTGGGTCTTTGATCAAACCCACGACGGGGAATTGCAGCAACGGCGAGAATTGCGCTGGCTGAAAAATAACAGGCTAGTTGCGTGATCAAGCCGTTATATACGATCGTTTCATGAGAGCCGACTGCCAAAAGCGCAACAGTGAGTGACAACAGAAATACGATTCCATTATCGAGGAACGTATCTGTTGCTTGAGCAAAATCTTCCCGCAGAGTATCGGCGCTTGCTGTGGTGTTCGAACCGAGTTTCCGATAACGCCAGTTATGCCAGCAAGTCTGAACGATTATAAATGAAGCGAGCAAAGCTTCGAGGATATAGGAGATAAACATCTGACAAATCTGTTAGTAAGCATATATTAGAAGATGGAGGAATGGGCAGTCTTACCCCAATACCAGCGATGTCTGGGTTTCCCGACGAATTCAGTGTTGCACAGACAGACTGATAGCAATCTTTTTTCTGTGTGTATATTTCCGCTGTCGTCGATACGTTCTGAGCTTTATACCATCCCCAGAAAGTCTGAATTGAGATATTATGGTACTGGGCTGGTAAGGAAGCATAAGCCGCCATAACATTCATTGTTTCATCAATGGATTCATGACCTGGATATGCCCAGTATTGAAGCTGAATATCGCAGTCCTGGTTGGTAGGTACCAGCTGTACATCGGCCGCAAGCTGATGCGAAAGGCAATAATACTCAATGACCGGTCGGGTTATGTTAAGCACGCCATTGGCCACGTTGTTCTCTAGGGTTGTCGAATTTGCCATGAGATTGTACAAACTTGCTATTTCGGAGTCGGTCACTTTTGTGACGAGCTCTGGCGCAGCCAGCCGCAGGAAATCGATGTTGATGGTTTCATTGCCGTACCCAAAGCTGGCATTCTCGTTTGATCCCAACTGGCTGTGGGCATACCAGGATGATGCCAAATTGCAGTCTTGAGTAAGATTTCCAGCCGAAAGAAGGAATTTGAGCAGTGCGTATCCATAGGGAAACGATGAGATTGTGAGATTCTCAGGGAAGGTATATTCGACAGGGAGAATGCCATAACGGAACTGATCGACGTAATATGGGTAAAACACGTTTGCGTTGTTGGAGTAATACAGGCTTGAAAGTATTGATGTATCCGCCATTTCGTAACAGTCGTTATTGGTGAGTATTTCTTTGTCTTTACCTTTGTCGCGAAAGCGTGTAAGTCACATTGAGCCACCAGGCTTCAAGTAGAGCTTCACTTTCAGTCCTCCTGGTGGGGGGCTAAAACGTGGTGCCTTTGAGATTTAACAAGAGGAGCAAAGAACAAAAAGCTTCTCCCGGAAATCCAAACCACAGGGCCATCAGGCGAGTTATACAGCCTTCAATCTCGTACTCGATGCCCCCTTGAATGTATGTACTTAGGTGCCCAGGCATAGGTGTGGCATTAAGTATGTAGAACGTTTGGTATGCGGTACGGAATTTGTCAACCTTGAACTCCCACATGCTGTAGCTTCTCCAAGATTGATAAGCCTCATTATTGAAAGCGCTGCATTAGCATAAGCGTATGCCATTTTCGATATAACCTAGAATAGGAAGGTGTTATCGAGAATGCCGTGTAAAACGGGCATTGATCCTACAGAGCCTCGGCGGCAATCCGCCTATCTAAATCTATAAATACGTATCATATTATCAGGCAGAAGTTTTGGGAGTGGGCCAACTCACGCAAGGGGAAGTGATAGACCTGTACAACTCACGATACATTTATGGCCCCCAGTCAACCACCGTACCCACTGTTAATAACAACCCATAACTACTAGCTCACAAAAGCTCCTGATGGACGGAGGTACCCAACAAAGCATGAGCGCACTGTTGGCTTGTGACGTGTGCAGCCAGCCACCTATGTTAGGAACTTAGAAAACTAACACCTTTCTCGATTGATCACGATCACTTCCAGCTGATATTTTAGGCTGATATGTAATACATATTGTATTATGATCTTCATGCACTCTAGATTCTACGCCCTGGCCCAGTATCCTAAAGTGCTTGAGTATTTCACCAATACTCAGTTACACTTGGAGCAAGTGGGTGCACGGTGAAAAGCACATTGCCCAGAGCCGCATTAAGTGTTTCTCAAGTGACATAAATACACTCATAGTAACTATGCGTTCGTGTTCAAGTGTTCTCGGGTTAAGTTCACAACCACTTCCGCACCAAGCAAATTCTGCCAATTTCAGACTGCTCTGGTCAACATGGGTTCGAATTCACTAGACTGTCTCGCTGGTTACCAGCCGTACCAGATATTCTCCCCAACTGCTTCCGATGTTTGGTTTCTCGGGGAAAATGTCACAATCGCCTGGTTTGGAGGAAAAACACCAGTAGACAACACCACAGAAGATAGTGTCGTCATTTTCATATTTGGCGTGGAAGATGGAGCGTCGAACGTTCCCTTATTGCGCAAGTGTATCTATACTTCAGTAAGCACCAAAGACAGACGCACGGAATATTGAAGCCGACAAATACTCCCAGAAGAATGGCATTTCCAGTACGGGCCCCCCCTGTGGGTGCCAATCGATTCATGCAACCATACCCAGGTGCAATTCAATTGGACTGTGCCACAGGACGTCAACTTCAACTCATCTTCGTTCACCTATTCTCTCGCCGTGACACGATCCCTCGACGCAAGCGACTCCGATTTGGGTGTTAGTCCCAAGTTTAGGATTAACAATGCAACCAACTTATCGAGTATCACGTGGCCTACGGCAACAACTTCTGCGCCGGGACCAAGCTCTACTAGTCTGTCAAGCGGTGCAGAGGTTGGCATCAACATTAGCGCTGCTATGGTCCTGGCTCTTGCGATGCTTGGATCTTGGTTCTGAGGACACATTCCTGACACGCTCGAGTGACCCCATAGGACTTATAGGTTCGAGCGGACTAGAAGGGTAGAGGGTAGGCCACCGTTGCCTCCTCTGTTGTGTCTTCTGGCAGTATAATAGGTGATCTACTTCCATAGCCTTCCCGCAGGAGCAGGTAAGAAGGGCTTCGGTGTGGTTGAACCGCTGGTGGTACTGTTCGAAGTCTCCGTTGTGACGAGGCAGAGGTACTGCAGGTACGAAGTAGAGTTCCGTTGTCAGTCTATCTCTGTTGTAAAATACTAAACTGAAGAAGAAAGAGAAGAGGTTCTAAGTACAAGTGCCCTGCTATCGTTGAAGCGATGAACGAGTGTATATTAGAGAATAAACTTTCCCCCTGGTTTCAGACTGGCCTCGTACTCGTGTCGGGGCCAAACATCAGCTGAAGGAATAACAGTACAGTGAACACCAAATAATTGCTGACATAATATATAACCACAGAGATTTAATATTAAAACATTTATTTATCGTATAAGAAACCGGGGCATATAGTCCCGACCAGACCCAACGGCCTTCTGTATATGGTTTTCATAAACTTCAAATCATCAACATGGCTGTGGATCCGAGTGTGGCTTGCCCTAAGCCCCACAGGTGTGGCCCTAGGCCCCACAAATGTGGAAATAAAGCCAACGCTGTTACCGCGTTACATAGAAACCTAGACTTATCATCAATCGATCCACGAATCAACAGATCTGACCACACAGCTGACTTGGCACGAATTCAATGAACTTGACATTCGTGCCATGAGTCCAGTGCGGTAGATCGACCAGGATACACATGGCAAGAGCAGTTCCAACAAAACTTATGTTTAAAAGTCGTCGTTGTTAAAGTAATAGCTCCTGTTGTGATGGGCCCACGTGTCTCACTTACAGCACTTTAAAGCCGTTGTCAGGCCTAGCGAGTATGTTGTGTAACACAAAATCGTCAGATCTTGAAAGCATATGCACATGTTACATCCAGCCTCGCCTGTAAGGATTTCCTGATGATACCCGTGTCTTCCCTCAGCCCGGTAAACGAGCATGCATGGGATTTTTGGTGACAAGTTGCAGCCTGCATGACAAGAATATGCCACTTGCATATCTCAATCAAATACTATGTCCATGTGATAGAGGAATTTTGGTGGCATGGTTGGGATTACGTGCCTGAGTATGATGGGACAAGGGGGAGCTTGCACATACATAATTACTGATATGACTCTCTCAGGCGGAATGTGTGACGTTCTTAGGCGATGCACCCAATCGGAGTAAGATACTTCAAATATCGACCTTTTTTGATTGGCCGCATCACTCTGACATACTTTTGACACGTACTCGCCGAGTGACCCCGGCGCAGTCCTGTACACCTTGGGTAAAATCATAGCTATGTATATCAAGGTTCCATCTGTAGTTATGCACCCTTCATAGTAGGAGCTGCGTAGGTCCTAGTGTGGATCTGAGTGTGGCTTGCCCTAAGCCCCACAGGTGTGGCCCTAGGCCCCACAAAAGTGGAAATAAAGCCAACGCTGTTACCGCGTTACATAGAAACCTAGACTTATCATCAATCAATCCACGAATCAACAGATCTGACCACACAGCTGACTTGGCACGAATTCAATGAACTTGACATTCGTGACATGAGTCCAGTGCGGTAGATCGACCAGGATACACACTAGAGGGTCTTGGACCTGTTACACTGCACACGACTTCCACTAGCATACAATAGTTCCCGTTACACTGCATACTTCCACTAGCGTACAAAAGTTCCCGTTATATTGCGATGATCTGGTTCACGATTTCGAGGCGCCGAACTGTAATTCTATTGTCAGTGAAACACAAAATCGGAGCTCTTCGCCTCCTACTTCGCCAACTCACTCGTCTGACTGTCACGGCTAATGAAGATACCTACTAACGAAACCCTATGCTAATAATAGAGTACCTATACACCCTATTTACCCTTCTTGGCGAACATCATGCCAGAAAAGCGCTCTTGCTTAGTCACATCCCAAGACTGGGAGCGACACCGGACACGCATCACAAGTCTTTACGCTCTGCATACGCTACCAGAGCTAATGCAGATTATGCGCGATGAACACCAGTTTGTGGCTAGGTCAGAGCACCGACATTTGCGCACTGTAACCCATCTCAACCGTCGCTCACCACAATTTATATAGTCTGATGATGTATAAGAAACATCTTCGCAAATGGGGCGTCCAAAAGAACCTACGGTCTGATCAAGTCATTGAAGCTCTTCGCAAGCCTCACAAACACCAACTCAGTGGCCTTTCGAGTCTTCACACTGGATTGGTCGATCAAGGAAGGATCCGAGTCTATCTCAGTCGTGTTTCTGAGTCGAGGCGCCACCAGATTATCATGGCCATTTATGATGGCTCCTTGAGGGAGCACTCTACGCCATCACCCAACTTGGTGATGATCAAACCCACAGCCACCGAACGATACTTCTACCATATACAGGACTATGTCACGGGAACATTCGGCTCTGGGGCGTGGTCGAAAATCTGGACTTCCGAGCCTAGCTTATACGGGAAAAACTTTGAGTCAATTGATCTAGCATTAACGGCGAAGAATGCCTTCGTCCAGGGTCACATGCGGGAAGCCTTCCGGATCATCGATTTCTCCTTCGAGCGGCTGAAGTACTGCATGGAACTGCAAACAGCGGACATTTTGACAGACTTCCACTGCTCGGCATTGATTTCTTACAGCTTCTGTCCAGAGCTTGCCCATAAATGGGCGATTTATATCGGAGACTTGTCCCGAATGATTTACGACTCGGATAGCCGCCCGCGGTATATAACGACTTGGATCGAGCAAATACGCAGATTGAGCCTGGAAGACTGGATCCACTTATCTCTCCGAGTCATCAATCTCTATATCAAGACTTTATCCGATCACATGGACACTGGCAGCACACTAAATTCGAATATTGTTCGGGCCGGAGCAATGCTATTGTCCCGATTCCGCGGTACGAAAGTCGCGGTTATCTCCCAAAATGAGCTTGCCAGCATGGGACGCTTGACGTTCGACGGTTTTGGTCGCACAAACCTGGCGGACCCCTTCGCAAAGTTCACGTTCGCCAGTGTCCTGTTCGACGAGAGAAAATACAACGAAGCACAACAGCTAGCTATGGAGATCTTGCAATCAAATCAAATCGAAAAGTACCGTGAAGTAACCGGATTTTGTTACAGGTTATTGTTTCTCATTGCGAAAAAAACCGGAAAACCGGAAGACGCAATGCTCGCGGCTCAGCAGTCCACCTCATTTTGCAGAGCTCATCTTGGTTTTGACAATGAGTTGACGACCGATGCTTTCAATGATATGCAAGAGGAGTTGTGCAGTAGAGGCGAGGCGATAGAAGCAGAAGACTGTCGACAGCTTGCCAGTGGCATATTGAATAGGATGTGCGACCGCCTAGACCGGCTAGCCCTTGCGATGAATCGCACCTCGGATACCAATGACGCACATGACACCTTGGGGCGCTCCTCTCAGATACTGGCCAGCAACATTCTAGAGACTTGGAGGCAGGGCATTAAATCTCTCTCCGTGAATCACGATTGATCCACTAGATGGATCCATCCTCCATTACACCAATTACATCGGTCCTCATATTTTGATCCACCAATCCATATGTATCCTTGGTGGATTCGCAGGTAGGGGTTGGCCCGATTAGGAAAAGGTGAGGCTGGAGTAGGATTTACTTTTGGTGTTTTAGATGAGGGGGACTCTTGGTGATCGACGGATACCAGGTACTTGGTAATATATAGGATTCCTTACCTGTAATTGGGACCTGGTATCTAGATATGACGGCCGGTGTCACCATGTCACGAAACCCACTGTAGACCCTTTGGAGCACTAGCTATCTGATGGCGGGAGTGAAGAACCTCAGATACGAGCTAGCCTATTTTAGTTTCTCTTTCCTTCCTTGTCGAGAATCGTTAAGTCAATACAGTGCATTAGAGTGTCTTGACTCTTTAATTGTGCCCACCGTGACACTAGACAGCATCCTTGTTTTCTTAGTGTTTTTTCTTAGCAAGCTAACCGACCATCATCAGATTTCTCACCCTTTTAAACCACCATATTACCATGTCGCCAAGATGCCAGAAACACCAAAAAATCGCCCAGTTGTTCGCCAGCTTGATTCCCAGCTGCCGCTGATAACTGATGAAGCTGCTGAAGCAATTTTATCCCGCCAATTCGGTGGTTTTATCTTCTCAGAAGCCAAGGGAAGTCATCGCCATTGGTGCTGGCAATATGGATACGATATCTCGAGTGGCACAGAGCGCCGTCTTTCTTGCAAGCAGTGTATCCTAACAAGGAAATCACGTATCGAGAGCTTTATTCACAGTGGTCTACAGAATGTGACAAAGCATATGTACGAAGACCACCATATTTCTGCACCAGAGGGTCAGCAGAAGTCCAAGGTGCAACTGGTTGGGGAAGCAAGGCAGCAGAATCGGCCATATAACCCACAACAGTCCATTTTGAAGCGCTTCTCACTGAACGCTGACGACCCTGCTGATCAAAGGCTCGCGAATAACCTCATCAAGAGCTTCGACAAAGCTCAATTTCACCGCCTTCTCATCGAATGGATCATCGAACATGCCCTTTGCAACCGCGAAGCAACAGAGGTTACGGGCTATTTTTGAGTATCTGAATCCATCAGTTAGGGTTCAAAAAGCTCGCCTCTCGCCCAGCACCGTGAGGAAGAAGATATTGGACCAATTCAAGCTTCACAGAGGCACCGTGATTAAGACCCTCGCTGCCGCCACCGGACTCATCCATATAGCCTTCGACGGCTGGACGGCGCCAAATCAACTCTCTTTATATGGCATAACTTGTTTTTTTTTCGAGGCGAGGAAAACAGGCCTTGCAAGATAACTCGTGGGATACCAGAAATCGGGCGCCATCTAAGCAAGGTCGTTGGTACTGAGGATAAGCTCGGCTATGTCGTGCTTGATAACGCTTCGAATAATGATACAGCTATGAAGACCCTCGGAGACCTCGTAGGGTTTGTTACGTCTCCCATTAGCGTGACTGCCTGGTAAGCGGGACAGACGACAATGCTCTGTGCCCTGGGACGCACCATTGTGAAAACGTCAGCGTAGATCTTAGATTCTAGATCTTCAGTCACTGCAGGGCTCTGCCATGCAGGTAGTTGAACCGAGATAACGCGGCCAGGACTGGGACAGTAGGGATAGCTAATAGCTTAGAGCCGCAGCTTACAAATATAACAACAACAACAACAACAAATAGATCTTCAGTCCCAAAATACCATGATGTCATAAGGTATACCAGAGCATTGTCTCAAGTGCCAAATGACAAACGTGACAGGGTTCTTTAGCCCTGATCGTCGTGGTCGCTGTATCGGCCACACGATAAACCTTGCAGCCAAGGCCTTGTTATTTGGCCACGAAGCTGATGCCTTTGAGCTCGGCAGATAGAAGTCTCTTGAACACCTCAGTTCTTGGAATTGAATTCCGTTGCACCCTAATCGTAGTCACCTTCCCTGGCACACAGCCTGCACCAACATTTTACATGTGCGCCGCTTTCTAACGCCTGCGCTTTCATCCCACCGTCCCAAAAATCACCTGACTTTATGCCTTGAGGAACGAGATTTATGTGAAGGTCAAAAAAAGATGTTTTTTTTTCTTTCTCTATGATGGTTACTTCTGGTTTGAGGCGGGATTTTGTAGCCCTGTAATTGGCCGTACCTTCCCACCTGAACGAAAGGTGTTATGCGCCGCTTTCTAACGCGCGCTTTTCACCCTACGATCCAAAAATCACGTGACCTTTTGCCTCTTTCGGCCACATCCCTCACATG
Source organism: Pseudomassariella vexata (assembly GCF_002105095.1). NCBI lineage: Eukaryota > Fungi > Ascomycota > Sordariomycetes > Amphisphaeriales > Pseudomassariaceae > Pseudomassariella > Pseudomassariella vexata. The sequence continues at coordinate 3,285,916 of NW_024467956.1, read as the reverse complement.
ACCTTCGCGCTTCTCGCGCCTCTCTGGCCAAGAATAGTATAGATTCCCTCCTAGGCACGGCCAAGGGAGCTCGTTTGTTTTGTCAATGGGCGGAGGAGACCAATTTCTTTACTGAGATCTGCCCATCGCACTGAACAGGAATGTTAGATGAAGACAGTCCCCTGTAACATAGATTCGACTAGCATAGACCATGCCGGCACTGCGCCCGGCACGTCTCACGTGATGAGACGTTAAATTTCAATCAATCAATCAATCTCGCGCCTCTCTCGCGTCGTCCTCCCTCAGACCTCGCGTCGTCCTCTCTGACTCAAGTCGTCCCATCTCAGAACTCGCGTCTTCTCTCACACCGAGTTGGTCTGGTGGTCTGACTTCAACTCCATCTTTGCCTGCACCTCGCTTTCCTCCCCGGGTTGTTCGTGTTTTCGTGCAAGGTTAACATCTGCCCGCGCCCACCAACTCCTGTGTGTACGATATCAGATGAGAGCGTTACCGCGCGGAGTCGCGCTGTTATGGAAGGCAGTGGTCGTGCTCGTCGTCTTCTGTCAGACCTCACATCGTTCTCAGGCCCTTGAGTGCCATTTTTCGAGTGAAATAACAATATCAGATTGAACCAACTGCTGTGTGTACATAGTCCGGCTTGGCGCTGATATTTGATCTAGTCTTATGAACTCCACCATCCCTACTTGCATACCCCTTGGCAACCCTGGATTCGAATCCAAACCTTCTCCGCCCTTCGGTCTTACCACGCCTATGATTTCGCGGCTTCCATAGTCAACTCGCTGAGCACCTCCAGCCTCTGTTCCGCCGCGACCATGCTCTCGGGGATCTTGTTGGCAACCAAGTCCCTCTCATGCACTTCTGACAGCAGCATGATGCCGTCTAGTGTCGCGCAGCTCCAGCCCGATCTGCGCCAGCGTCCTGCCTTGTACTTTGCAGTCCTTGCAGGCGAAGGCTGCCGCGCAAGGTAGTCCCTTGCGGACGACGTTCGACTGCTGCCACGGCCGCTTCTTGTGGCGCTCGATTTTAGTGCTGATAAGCGTTACAAGCACCGTGCCCGACGCCATGCCCACGAAGTCAAAGTCTTTCGTCGTCTCTGACTCGAGAATGATTCCCGCCGGCGGGCCGAAGTGCAATATGATGTCGATGTCGACGTGGTAGCCCGGGCGCGCCTTGTCGACGATTACGTCCACCGCCGTGTATCCGGCGCCATTCACCACTTTTAGGCCCTGGTAGTTGTTTTGATTCACGACAACGGGCATACCCGGCACGGAGATGAAGATGGCCGGGACCGGAATCGCACTGTCGTCTCCCTGACTGAGCATTAGCAACACCTCTTCCTCCGTCGGGTCACTATCTTTCCACCTGTGATCTGATGGAAAGATCTGCAACACGGCCCCGCGCTGTCTTTGGAATGACAACGCCGCCTCCATGTTTAGGTTCCAACGGTTCTTATTCAGAGGCGTCACTACAGTTATGCCGCTTTCCCAAGGAATCCGCCTCCCTGCCCGGTAGCACCTGTTGTTTAGCATGTCCAAGTCGGCCTGGTCTTGCACGCCCTGACGCACCTGCCTTAGCAACCGCTGCAGTTCTGGGTCGCCGGCTGCACGTACCTGCTCCTTGAGCAACACGACGGTATTGAACTTCTTCCACAGGCCGTGTGCCTTGTCGTGTTGTTATCTTTGTTCCATTCTGAATATGCCTTACATGAACTTGGCCCAGAATCAAAATGGCCGCCACAACCACGAACCAAGCGCTCGTGTGATTTCATGGCATTTGCAGGCAATTCCTTTTAGCGCCTGCATTCCCACACTTGCTCTCATTTCCGTAAACCTCTGTTCCTCATCTTTGATAGTCTATTCAAATACCATTTCTTTAAGGCATCACTCCGAATCCTCACCGTGACACCTGAATTACGCCTCAGACCTCACTCGTAACAAAAGACGACCACAAACCTTGTAACTACTTACTTAGTTGAGCTCCTGATCTCATCTCTAATGTAGTTCAGTTGACCTTCTTATCTGATCTCTAATATGTTCCTTTTGAATCAAAGCTCGAATTCGATCCTCAAACCTAGTGAACCACAATGAAATGCGGACGGCCTTCCCGGCGAAATACAACGAACCATTTGTGAACAACGTTGATCCGAAGTTCATTTGCGGCTCCAACCGCTAACAATCCAACATAACTCATCTCTCCAAACACCCAACCATCTCCCAGAAACAAAAGCCTAAATTCCGTCTCAAACTTCAATAACATACAAATACACACAAATTGTTTACTCATGATGTTCAAAAAACCAACCATTGAAGGGAATACATGGGCTTAACGAGGATATGCCAAAACGAAGAGCACCAAACCATGTACATTAGCAGCAGTGCCCTCTAGACTTAGCGTCTCGGGGCCGAATAAATATAGAACTTTAGATAGAATACCTGCAGGTCAATGCACTACTAGCAGAGCTCACTAATAAGAGATGTTGCTCTGGCCGGCCCCTTATGCAGAGCTGACTGGCTCACCCAGGGCACGAGCTGCACATTTTCTGTATATTGGCGGAGCGGAATGAAGGAAAATTAGGCCAATAGAAGGCAATCAAGTTGTTCTTTGGCTTAGAGACAACCCTCCAGAGCTATTGAAGCAAGTATGAAGGATGCAGTAGCATGAGCATACCGCAAACCTACGCTAGCTTGCTTCGCGTCCATTTCAGGAGTGGTCAGCAGAGCTGATTTTGAGTTCAGTCTACCCTCGACGTCTGAAAGCACCATTCTGGTGAAGCAGATTAATCCCATCCTATGGGATAAAATAGTCTGTCGCAGCGTCTATCCTCACCTTGTAATCCCCTCCGTTTCGTACAGCCTCACCCATAGTCCTATCCAAAATTCCCTCAATTTCACCCATCCTATCCCTAGCCTTCTGCGCCTTATCCGGATCCCATAGCTCTCTCCAAAATTCCGTCGCCTCTCTCAGTCCCTCTTTTTCCTTAAACAAATCGTTGAACAAATCCAACGATGCCTGCCCCTCAAAGCACACCCCGTACATCCGGCACAACTTCTTATACTCGACCGCACAATCCACCGCCACCTCCTTGAACAACCACGCCCACATGTGTTCCCACGTCCTCCCCGCAATATAGTCACTCCATTCCGTCTCAAGCAACCATTCCATGCTCCTCTTATACTGGTCCCGCGGCCTGCTCCGCACCGCTTCCCGACTCACCGCGAACTGACTACAGCACGGGCCGGCCAAAATTTCGGGAGTTTGCACCTCCCGCCCGAAGTTGGCCCGGAACGCCTCCCCCATCCACGGCTCCTCTTGCTTCTCGCTCTCCTCGGGCGTCTTGGTCGTGTTGATCCACGCCGGACATGCCTGGTACCAACTCGCGCGCAAGTTAACGTAGCCCAGCTTCTGCGCTTCCGTCAAATCGAGCCGAGACAGCGAAAAGACCATGGACGAGCGCAGTGCCGCGTCAACGTGCCAGGCTGTTTCGTGTGCGTGGACCAGGATCGAGACGTCGGGGAGGGAGTCGTAGAAATCGTAGAAGTAGGTATGGTACATGAGGGCCTCGCGGCCTTTGGCGGCGGGCGGGTGGTACGTTGCGGAGGGGTCGTCGCTGATGTAGCGGATGAGGTTTAGGTTGGGGATGTGTTGGTGCAGTTTAGAGGTCCAGGAGATATCGTCTTTGCTGACGGTGGCGAGGACGAGGTTGACGGAGATATTGCCGGTGTTTGGGTTGGGAGGGTACTCGGTGGTAAAGTCAAGACGAGAGGTCGACGAGGAGGACGAAGGGTGTTGCAAGATGTGCTTGCGGATGGCAGGGAGGATATGGTATAGGTACATGAAGATGGAGGGCGCGAGGAGGAGCGCGAGGATGAGCATCCTCTGGCGAGGAGCTCGCGATGGCGAGATCATGGTGCATAGTCGGTTGGTCGTCGCATCTTGGGGTTTTGGAGTGGACTGGACATAGTGGATATGAAGACCGACTCAAGGAGGAGCCGCATCTCCTAGCCAGAACTGGGATCATCCCATGTCGCCCCTAAAACAGCTAGACCCAGCTCACTGGAGCTCACCAGCAGGGGCCTAGCTTGCGCTAATTGCCCTGTTCGGTAGTATCGGCACCCTTTGCAGGGTTTAACCAGCGAACAATAATAATGGAAATTGACTGTTCAGTACGACCAATAGTTGATATAAAATCTAGTTTCATTTTCTATTTCTTTGTCCACTGCCAGTCTTTCAACACCTTGACAACCTTGACTCAGCATACCTCCTACCATGAGAGTACGTGATCTTAACAGTGGGGTCAGCACCTTTCTTGAGTAACCATCTAACGACAGGCGCCCCCTTGGGACAAGCAGCCGCATAACACAGTGGTTTCTCATTGTGTGTATTTGGCGGGTGGTGATAAACACTAGCATTCATGGCATTTATATCCAGCCCGCGCTCAACAACCAGGTAGCGCCTCATAATCCTGACTTCTCTTCTTTTCTACGTCAGGACCCTCCTGCACCATACCGTCGGGATCTGCGCCTGTCGAGGCTGTCGTGTGTCATTTGTACAGCGCGTTGCAGCATGTTGTGACTAGGTCTCGCGTCTCTCCTGATGGAATTTGAACATGGTGAGAACGCCAAACGCTGCGCACGTCTCCAGCAACGGCGGGGTGGTTGCACTCGCGTGTCGTTAGACTTATCAGCGGGGTTGACGGATTGTTCCCAGCCGCCGTCGTCCACCATTGCGCGCTTATCCTCGAACAGGCAGCATGCCAAGTCCTTGCCACTAAGGCATGTCCATCCCGGATGCCGCGCGCTTCCATTATCCAATTCGAGTCGAAGCCGCTGCTCGAGGAGCTTCTTAAGCGCGGGTGGCACGTCAACACGCAAAGCGGCAGTGCATTTAATGGGAGCATTTGCTAGACTACCTCGTGTGCGGGCGGTATGGTCGAGCATGTACCATAGTAGGCCCAACGAGGGACGGCTGAGGACGTTGCTGAATACCTCCCGGAACCGGATGTATTCATTGTCACATGTGGGGAGAAATTTCTATGCTAGAGCTAGAGATTCCTTGCATTCGGCAATCGAGTTGCTAATGACTGCGGAGTGGCTGGGTGTGTAGGCGTTGTTGTTGGCGGTCCAGACGAGTTGTGGCGATGATGGACATGGTCTTATTCTACATCCATCGCATGTAGGCTTTGCTGATTTGTGTGATCTACGTGATTTGACGACATGGCGACTAGGATACCCTCATGTGGTATTATTATTGCCGTGGCCTTTAACATATAAGTTCTGCCACTGTTTCATGTCGTCACCTGAATGCCTGGTTTGCCGTCCTTATTCGTCCACGTGTGATCCCAAGCCTAGCATGAAGATTAACCCTTATATATCAGTCAGCGTCGAACTGGAAGTGGGCGGTAGATGGTATTGATAGTCACACGGCGTGACAGCTGCGAATTTTTCGTCGCAATACGTTTTCAAAATGGAAGGGCCTACTGACAGCCAGCTTGCGCCAGGGGGTTCGCCAGAGATATCTGCCATAGAAAACTCGGCCCCATGCTAGATGGGCTCAGCGCAACAGAGCGATAGGACAAGATATTAATATCCACAAATCTCCATGCTACTCTGCCTGCAGTTGTAAAATTCGCCCTAATAAACAGATGGTTAATTTTTTTCAACAGCAAAGGTGCACCTCCATTCATACATGCGAATATTAGGTTATCGTAGCCCCATATCACAAGCTAAAGGTACCCATCGCACATGCCATGCGACCAACAGTAAGGTCTGGCTAATAACCGCTTGGCCAGAGTTCGTTCCCCTAAATTCCCATCCAACACCATCCAAAAGAGGGACCTCAAGACCCCCCTAGAGTCGAAGTTCCCCCCTCCCTATACAACATACACGATTCCGCTCCAGCAGACAACCGCAAAACACCCTTGGATTGCTCCAGCTAGTCTCCAAGCGGATTATCTTCCTCCATCGGCTCAGGCGGCCTCTCCTCGTCCTCATCATCCTCAATGGGATCATCGAGCAACTCCCTATTTCTCAAATCTTCCACCGTGCCTTCCTCAGGCGGGTCTTCTGCGAACGGATCGTCTTCCGAGTCCGAATCGATGACAAGTTCGGCGCTCTGGTGAGACTTTTTCGATGCTGCAGTTTCCTTGCCCTTGCCCTTCGATGCAATCTTCTTCTTCCCACCACCTCTCATTTCGCGCAGGTGGTCGTCGTCCAAGAACGCAACGACGTCTCTAAACGTCAATCCTAGCTTCGTTTTGTTGCGCATCAGGCGCTTGCGAAGCTTGCCGGCGTGGGGACCCGAGTGGTCGATGACCTTGCCAAGAATACCAATGATCAGCTTGCCCGTCAGTTCGCAGAGGATCTTTTCCGCCTTCAATTCGGCTGCAACGCGCTCTTGTTCCGTGAGTTCCTCATCTTCATCCTCCTCTGGCGGAAGCTCATCATCGAGCGGGTCTTCGTCATCTGCAGGCTCGTTCAGAGTCTTCTTCGCTTGCTTGGCATACTCGCGTTCTGCTGCATCGAAGATGGGTATAATTTCCTTCGTCATCAGTGCTGATGGCAATTCTTCGAGCAGAGGACGCAGCTTGCTGTATTTGTTGGCCTGCGGACCTGAAACAATCGGCCGCAGGAAGACGAACAACGCACAGCAATCACAAAGGCTGCCTGTGGCAAACAATCGCAGATCGTCATTGAAACCCCGAGACGAAAGAGTGTGGATCAGGTTGGTAACGAAGTCCTTCCGTAGAATAACCAAGTGGTCGACTTCGGCGTCAGACAAATCCTCACCATTTTGGATGGCGACTTGCAGCTGACGAATTTTCCACATGAAGTAAAATTGGCAGCCTTTGATGGCAAACGCAACAACTTCGTCTTCAGGGTCATCAAGGTCGTCATCTGATTCAGCCAAGAAACCACGATGTACGATTCCAGTCAATATCTTGACAACAGGGTCGTTGAAATCGCTGGCGGTTCCGGGGGCCTCCATGACATCCACACAGTCCGAAATTCTGGCCAACTTGCTAATCTTCTTCAAGACGTTCGCAAGCTCATTAAGTGATGCTCGTCCGAGGTTGCCACGGACACTGAGTTCGCAGGTTTTCTCGAAGTTTCGTAGCGAGTTCACAGTATTATCCCATAAGACTGTAAGCTTGCTGTCTGTCAGTTCTTCCAGCTCTTCGTATTGTCTGGCATGAATGAACGCCATAGCTGCTTCGTTGAGTACAGTCTCGTCCACATGGCGGCCAAACTGCCTCGTTATCTCGTCCAAGAGTTTGTCGTAGGTCGTGGCGTTCTGAAGAAGTTGTTGGAAGACTTCAAGATCCAGGTAGTGTTCCAGCCGCAGAATTATACCCGCTACGTGTGGGTCAGACCCAAACTTGTTCAGGAGTTGGGGTATAATCGCAGCCAATTGCACGCCGGCATCCTCTTGTGCGTCGAGATCGAGTCTACCTGGCCGTTTCTTGGTTTTATCGTGCTCGCCACCGGGAACGAGGCTTTCCTTCACGGCTGTGGACAGAACTTCCAGGAGAATAGCCTCCTCTTCCGAACTCGGAGCCACAGCCGCCCTTGTAGCGGCTTCTGTTGAGTTCGATTTCGATTTGGACTTTGAGCTTGTTGTGTGGTCAAATAATAAGTAGCCAGCAAGGATGTGCCAGTTACTGATTTCTGGCATCTTCTCGTAGAGGGCCTGGGTTGCCAGAGCAATGCGAGTTTCGGGAATGATTGCGCTGACAACATCGGCTGCAACGTCGAGGCCGTGTCTCATCTCGTCTTGCTCCTGATCGAGTGAAGAATTATAGGCGGCTAGATTCTCAGCGAGGGACTTGATGTGGATCCACTCCTTTCGAGGGGAATTGTAATCGTCCTCGTCATTCTCACCGAACAGATCATCCAAAGCTTCACTGCCTCCGATCTCATCAACTTTGTTGTCAACAAACTCTTGCACCAATTCGGCAAAGAATGGCACAACAGCCTTGCGAATTCTTGCCTCGGTGTCGAAAAGGAGCTTGCAGGTGGAGTCGACTTCCTCAGGCTCCAGCATGCCAGAAGACCGCAGAATATCAACGACGGCAATGGCGGCCACTCGAACAGAAATCTCTCGATCGCTGGTGGCCATTTCCACCAGGCGAGGTCGAAACCTGTCGATGAAATGAGCGAGCTTCTCAGCGTCACGCTTCAGAACCCTCCCCAGTTGCTTCAAAACTTCCTGACGTGCAGTGAAGGCTACGTCTGAGAGTAGCCATCCTAAGTATCTCAGATACTCGGGGGCCATGTAAACGGTGGGAAGGGTGCAAATCCACGTGCCGAGAGCCTCAATACACTCGGAGCGTATCTTGTCATCGATATCACGATACCGGTGAACGAAGACAATGTTAAAGAGATCCTTTACTTTCTCATCAATGAATTGACGATTCTGGCTGGCCCCATCAAGGGCCTTTTGAGTGTTGGCGACGAGATTTTTGTTCTTGCTTCGTCGGTTGGACTCTGCCTGGAGAGCCTGGCTTGACTTGGTGATGCGATCATCCAGCTGTTTCGTCACGGCAATCATAGCTGTAAGTAAAGATAAACCGACTGTGGTAGCGGTGTGTCTGAATGGGCGAAGCGCCGAAGAAGACATGATTCCGACCCATCTCTGAACATTGTCCAGCAGTGCCTCGTCGGTGTACAGGACGTCGGTCTGGTGAAGAAGGCTAATGAGAGACTCGAAGAAGCCCACGAGTTGTTCGCGGAAGTTCTTGCTGCTCTTGGCTTTGGAAATGAGAGGATAGTCTGAGATAGTCGTTTGCTCGTACGCCTCTTCGAGCTCTGACAGTCGGTTGGTCGAGTTTTCAGGGTCGCGGATATCGTCCTCGGTCAAATTTTGATCGCAGCCAGCGGCAAGAAGCACGCAGTTCACAAGATCCGTCAGGGCTTGCGCGTCGTTTGCTTGGTATCGCTGAAACCAGTTTGCGGCCACATCGTCAGGAGAATCGCCAGACCCGAAGATCTCAGCTGCCGTACGGTCAGTAAGCTGTGACAATAATGCTGAATTGAAAAACACGATAACCCACCATAAACGCCATCCCCATCGCGTCGCGCAATTGCGACTCGCACCGTCTTCTTAGGTCTGTTGGGTAACCTAACTGGTCCGTTGGAAGCGGATGCAGTCGCGTCACCAGTGGGCGCAGTTCCATTGACCTTGGCTCGTTTGGCAGCAGGCTTCTTCGTTCGCGATTTTCCCTTCTTGGGTCTTGGGGTAGGTTCCTCCACGGCACTTTCATCGTCATCGTCATCGTCATCGCCGTCGTCCAATTCGCTCAGCTCTGATGACAGATCGGCATCTGGCGCCTCATTCTCAGCATCCTCATCGTCATTTTCGGTGACTCGTTTACGCTTCGAGGTCGATTTTCCGTTCCGAGATGAAGTCACTTCGGGCGAAAACTTTTGGGGGGGCCTCACAACGCGTCCAGACGTGCGCCGGCGCGTTGCCTCCGCAGCGGATGGGGATGGACTCGCGTTGTTGTCTGAACTCTCCATAAGGGGCACTCTTGTTGATGGCATGAATTAAAATCCTAAGATTGCGAGATCATGACGGGGGGTGGTCAGTCACAGGTTCGTGAAGTGCGATGGTGGAGGAGCGCGTCAGGTCGTTTGACGGTGGGCAGCTAAACTGTTTGGTTCTCAAGATGGGTAGGATGGTGTGTGGGCGCAACGAAAGTGGGGGTATGCGCATAAGCCTCAATTGCAGGCATCGGTGCTAAACCTAGGCGCCTAATGTTTCCGAACCTTGCGGATCTACCATTGTTTCAACGCCTCTACTCACATACTTCTTAGGAACAAATTGAAGCGACTGCTTCTACAACTATCGCTCTAAAGTCCGCCCGAGGGATTTGCAGAAGAGGGGTGGCTTGGATTCCAATCGACTGGCTGCCACTAGGACGACATTGGATTTACACGTTTGGCTCAAGGCAGCATGGATTGGCATCTCATTTTGCCATCCGTATAATCGACTCCGGTTGCCAAAATGAATTCGCCGTTTCCCAAGTCGTCGTCTCAGCCGGGAGAAGGGCGCATTGTTGTTAAGCTTCTACCAAACGACATCCCAGCGCTTGAGAGCGTCTCGTACCAGTATCCCCTCAAGCTGATATCACCGTCAGTTAAGGCAGACAATAAGAGTGTGTTGGTATTCCTTTTATCTTATGGTGGGGGCCTGGTCGGTGGTGATCAAATTAATCTCTCAATCGATATGCGATCCGACTCCAGGTTGAGTATAGTCACTCAAGGACATACCAAAATCTTCAAGCCGCTCAAGCCAGACACTGTGACCAGCCAGACGCTGCAAGTTGATATCAATGATGGCGCTGCACTATGTCTTCTCCCAGACCCGGTTCAACCGTTTGAGGGCAGTATCTACGAGCAGACCCAGATCTTCAAGTTGAATAGCAGTGCATCGCTATATCTCTTGGACTGGGTTACACATGGACGAGCTGCCCGAGGAGAAAATTGGGATCTTGTCCGGTGGACTGGTCGCAACGAGATATGGCTATCTGGCCAGTCGTCGGGCGTGAAGGACAGGCTGCTGGTCAGAGATACCGTCATCCTCGACGGATCTCCCAAAGCAGCCCGTTCGAAGCACCTGCGAGACACAATGCATGGCCACGCTGTCTTCGGTACCCTGCTGCTTCGGGGTCCACTGACCAATTCACTGGGTAACTTCTTCCTGTCTGAATTTGCAGCGTTGCCGCGACTTGGTGCTAGAGATTTTCGCACTGCGAAAGAGAAGGAAGAAGCAGCCGAGCACTCTCCGCTCGAGAGATGGCGTGCTTTGAGGCTCAAGAAAGAGACCCAAGACCAGGTCCTCTGGTCAGCAGCCAATGTACGAGGATGCGTTGTTGTTAAATTTGGAGCTGCTACAGTGGAGGCCGGTAGAAACTGGATAGGGTCGATGCTTCTGTATGAGGGCAGTGTTTGTGATGACTTTGGAGACGATGCCCTCATGTGTGTGCGGTGAGAATCGATAGATTCTGGTAGGCCATATATCCAAGGTCGCCAGTCAAGCTCTTTTGGTGTTAACCAAAGTATTGGCAAGCAGTTTCGAGAAAGTCAAACAAGAACAAAACGGGGTCCAGTCACTGATACGAGTAGGGTCACTGGATATCTCATGCTCTCAGATGATACTATATTGAAATCTCGCCTACATGCATTGTGTAACTGTTGCGCCTGCCCGACTGAAGATTTTATATTGTTGCTTGGACCTGGCTGGTGCAGAGCCTTCTTGTGTTTTTCTGTCTTGTTTTCACCGTCTCAGTGTCGAAAATGTCTTTCCCAATGGCAAACTAGGTATATTTGTGGACATTGGGAGCAATACCAGCCAAGCACGCGGCACTATCTTGCTTGATTCCGTAAACTAGGAATATCAATGTGTTGGCCTGAACCCACTGGAATTTCTCCATATATATATTTAAGACAAGGGAGTCATCGACTGCCTTGACGCAAACGAAGGAAGTTCTGGACAAGTTGCTGATATTGAACAGCTTTACGCAAGGTAACCGCTGGTTTCGCATAGAAAGATAGGGTAGCATCGCAACAGCTATGAAGAAGGACAACTCACGAAGCCTTTAGTCGAGAACCGAGCTCAATATGTGGTTGAGCTCGGATCAAGGCAAAGCCTGCCTAACAATAATAATTCATCCTGGAAGAATACCCAAGGAAGGCAGAGGATCATCGGCTGAAGTATCCCTACTAGGGATAAGCAATCCCGCTACCTTGAGCTGCCTTGCTCTTGTATAATAGCTCAGGCTGGCCCACGGCCATGTCAGACTACGATCATCTCAGCTCAGCCAAATCCAAGACGAAATATAAAGCTCGGCACTTCCCTGTCACATATTTTAATATTATCAATATTGAAATTGCACCGCCCATGTCTCTTGAGAGCTATCACTGGCAGCAGCAATATGGCAAACAACGACAACCGCTCGAGCCAATTCGTGGGCTAGATCAAACAGCCCTCTAACAGAGACCCATGTTCCCAAGATGGGCTCCCAGCCATCTCAGGATGTCTTGCAACTTGAACCATTTCGCCCCTACGTTTGAGCCACGGTCATTCCAACGCACTACCCGCTCAGACCCATTTTGAGAAGGACAAGCATCAAGGTAGCCACGGCAGCCACTCCATCAACCGCTACCTCCTGAGTATTAAAGCAATGTGCAAGTCCAATTACCCGTCCGAAGACACCAGTGCATACCGAGATTGTGGTGCCAGCGTCAGCCACGAGTGCCACTCCCACCACACCATCTTTGGGTACATGGGTCAAAATAAGTAAAGCTAGAACTCGAATCCGTGGTTCATGTTCAAAGTCTCGCAGTTCTTCCTAGTTTGCTCGTCCCGTTCGTCTACATTGTCGATCATGATCTATGATGTGTATTGATCCACTCAATTCATTCGAATAAAGCCCCTAACAACCAATTATAATTACCTTTTAAAGATCGTGGTGATGATCAAAACTGGAGCTACATTACAGTGAAATACCTCAGAGATGGTGTCTTATGTCATTTTATCTACTCATCCAGACAGATTTGCTCGGCTCCTATGTTAATTATGATGACCCTTCATGGGCAATTCAATTGTATCTTGGAGTCGGGTAATGTAAGTGATTTCATCGAGAGATTCCCACTACAAGAATGTCAAGTATGACTAAGTTTCACTCTGAAGCTATCATGCTGTTCACATTAATATTGTCTGCATATGTTACATCTTACGCATATGGCTATATCTTGAAGCATACTGTTCGATTAATGTTGAACGCAAGTTTTTGCTGTTCATGATTTGACCGAGACACCTATACTAAGGTTAGACCCTTCACCATGTGGCTTGGGGACCTACAAAGTCCTTCTACCCCATTTAGCTTAAAGTCATGTTGATAAAGCTGTTAACGTGGCATTTGTCCCAGTTAACTTAATCGGGCAGGAGACATTCGTGCCCCACCAAGTTTTTGATCTCCAGCTTGCCCCGCGATGGAGCTTGAGCACCTAAAAGTTCGACGCTTCTCAGCTTGTGAAATTCCCAGCACAATGTGACAAATGGTTCGCTCGGTCAATGAAACCTCAATCAACTTTCTCGGCTTCAATGGTATGAAACATGGCTCCTAGAGGCTCGCGTGGAGGTACGAGAGGTGCAAGAGGCGCACGAGCGGGCCGAGGCGGTCACGGCGCATCTTCAGCAGCAGCAGCGTCAGTGAGTCAAGACGATGGCCCAGCACCAGTCGCGCCAGATGGCGACGTCGTCATTCAAGATGCGCCCGCTGCGCCTGCTGCGCCTGCTGCGCCGGTTGCGCCGGTTGCGAATATGAACGAGCCACAAGCCGATCGCCCTGCAACAATCGATTCGACACCATCTCGGACCGAGTCCGCAACTCCTGCTTCATCCGCAAGGGGCGTTGGGCGATTCAGACCAAAAAACGTCAGAAGAGATGCGTCGGAGCGACAAAGACTTGAGGAGGAGCGGAGGCGCGACCTGTCTATCAAGATCAAGGTCGAGGAGAAAGAGCAGCGCGATGCCGAGCGCAGAGCACGAAGAGGCAGAGGTAGAGGGGCAGGAGATTCGTCTCGTGGTGGCATGATCAGACGGACTGTGGTAGGCACTGGCCTGCTATCGGGGGTCCCAGCAGGTATGATGCTCAGACTTATGAAATGTGACTTCACATTGCTAACAAGGTCACAGAGAGTGTCAGACAGGGTGGCGGAAGCAGCGGCGTCAGTGGATGGCGTTCGTCTTACAAGTCGGGTGCGAAGTCAGAATACGGCCCCAGGTACCACGACAGAAAAGCCAACGAGAACCGAGTCAACATCGATGCAATCAGAGAGAACGCTGAACCTTCAGATGCGGGTTCTGGTAGTCGAAGGTCTCCTGGAAACCTGCCTGTGGGTATCCTTAGACATGAGTACAAAGAGGAGGATGTTAAGGTAGCTACCAGTGCTGAGCTCGAGGCCGAGGAGCAGGAAGACGACGACAATCTGTTTGTGGATAATCTGACTAGGAATCTGACTAGCATCGGCATGGCGGACGACAATGCCGTATGGCATGCCGCTCCAGCACATCTCAAGGAGCCAAATGTCAAGGAGCCTGCCATTAAACTTGAGCCTGGTATGGAGGGAGACGTTATGGACCTTGACGACAGTCCCGCCGTACCCAAAACACCCCTTTCTCCGGAGCTGAAGAAGCCTGAAATTGACGATGCCGACATGGATGGGGAGAATGAGGTGGACGCCAAAGAAAAAGCATTGGAGAAGAAGCGAGAAAGAGCTTTACAGGACCCCGAACTTCAAGCCATGGCAAACGACACGAGAGCACTGCTTGAAGAATTCGACCTCGACCAAAAGGACGGCCGGCTGTACCTGTTCCAGTTCCCACCTATTCTTCCACCTCTTCAGAACCTTGATAGCGAAGGCAACGTAGTGGACCTCGTGGACAATAACGCTGTTGTGGGGCCGAAGGTCAAGAGGGAACCCAATACCGCGGGTCCTCAGTTGACATCAGACGCAATGCCGGCTGCTGGTGGATTTATCGGTAAGCTGAACGTTCGCAAATCGGGTAAAGTCGAACTGGATTGGGGCGGTCGCATTCTAGACCTCGGCATAGCGACACCGACGGATTTCCTCACATCAACTGTCATCATTGATGAACAAGAGAACGATCTTGCTTCGGGAGTGGGCAAAGCTACAGGCATGGGCAATGTCTACAGCAAGTTCGTTTTGACACCTATCTTCAATGAGGAGGAAGACTGGGAACCAAATCTCGACGGACTCTACCTCGGACCTTAAGAGGTTAGACACTGCGAATCCTATCTACGACCATGACTAGAACGCCATAGATGCAACAATGTTGCGTCACTTTCCCGCTACCTACCACCCCATTATTATACATATGCAACTCAGGGTACAGCACCCGCAAGCAATGCGACAACGTCGGGTTTTATCGCTGTCCACGTGGAGTTGTACTAGATGATCCTCTGCAGTTGACGGCCATGATGGCCGTTGAGCCATCACCATTATACTACCGCATCTGAAACGGGTGACCCGATGGAAGTTGGATGGGACAGCTCCGCAATCGGCGTCTTCGCCATGCAATATAGATCAATCCACCGATACGGCAATGAAGCCACACCGGTAGGAGACACTATAGGACCATTACATAAAAACGAAGAATACGCCAATGCATAAACACCCCACAAACTCGTCTATGTGCAGATCTATCCCACATCGCATCTGCCCGATTATGGGGCCGTCAAAGTACGCATTTGGCTAACATGATTCAGTAGTCTCGGTCTATCGCATTCGAATGAGACCAGCGCAGTTACTAGACCGCATTTGTTCACTTTCATTTGCTTTCGATCTACACACACCTAGTGGATAGTATGTGGTCTAGTAAGCCCTTGCATGTGCATTGAACTTGGTATCCTCCCATAAGGAAAATCCATATAGCGCAGCCGCCAGCGCCTGCCGAAGTCTCGCGATGTAACCACCCCGAAAGCCGAGCCGGACCCAAGTGTCTGGATCCGGACATTTCCCCGCCACAGCTGCCTTCTTAGTACCCTCCCGACTTTCATAACGACCAGGTACAACAAAAACAAAAATCTCCGCTGACCGTGGTGGTTGCGCCACGACTGGAAAGGGCTGTTGACTATCGATCTAGAATACCATGGTTCGGTTCGATGCGAGGAGTTTTGATTGGATGTTATCGTTGCAGTAATAATAATAAATGGGTTGACGTGGTGGTCTGTCAGTCATACGTGAAGGCTTGGCGGTGCGGCGAATGTTGTTCGGGTCATTGAAGCAAGACGAGAGCACCCGAAAACACGAGACGAGAGCTATCCATCTGGGCGTCAGAAGATCCCAGTTGATCATAGAGGGGTAAAGAGGAACTAGGATATGAACTGACAGTGGTGCGGTGGAACTGGCTTGCATGTGAGCGCTGGTGGCACATCAGTTCATTTCGGAGTTGGTAACGACTTTCGACTTTAGTTAGACTCTAGACTCTGGTAGAACTCGGCACTAATGCGGTTTTTATCTGTCATTCTCGTTGGGATTTGCCAGTCGTGGATCCTCAGGCAGGATACTTTTTCCGTGGTTCGCACAACTCTACATCGCTCAATCTTTACGCGTAGTGGAATGAAAAGTTGTGCCTGTTCCACATGGATTGCGGCTGGGAGGGATATACGCCATTATTCCAATGCTAGCGCAACGATTGACTCGAGGTGCTGACCAGCAAGCGTCGGTCTGAATACAGTGCAAACGCCAACCATCGTATCCTGCTATGCAATGCGACTGCTGTGAGCCATGAAGTAGAGTGGCTGGTTGCGGTCCAACAGTCAACGTATTTCAAAACAACTGTCAGTACTCGAGCCAGCGAGAAGAAGTCAACTGGAGTCACGATAATCACTTTGTATAAGACGCCCTGTAGCGATAGATCCATTCATGTTGAGCCCCAAAAACAGAGTAAAAAGCAGTCCGTGGTATCTAGGTCCCCTTTTCCCGGCACGTAATCACGTGTCTGCGCCATTGACCCAAGTCCACTCTTCAAACGCCAAAGTCCATTTCTGGGAGGGTATATATAGTCGTAGGTCACTTGGAAAATACAAAGAAAAGCCACAGATAGATAAATCGTAATTGTCCACCGTGGAAACAATCTTCATGATACGGTCCATCGCGTGAACACGCAAAGTGGGTATCACCGCAGCTCGCGTGGTGATCCCAAACCAACCCGTCCGTCCGTCTGGCCATGCAGAGGCTCCATGTTATCGAGCTCGACCGAGGAATTGCTGGAAGAATCCGCCATCCAAGTTCTGCCTGGCAGGTTCGGCGACGGTTGCGCCCCTTCGATGTACAGCACGTTACTGCGGACCACATTCCTCCCCGCGTTGCTGTCGAGGTATTTCGACGGGTAGTCGAGCGGCTCGACCACGCCCCCGCTAACTTCGGGTATGCGGGACATGACCGAGATCCTCGGCCGGCCGCTTTCCCACGTCGACGTGCCGAAGTCTACTGGGGACAGCGAGTTTATACTTGTGGGTTTTGAATGGCCTAGCTCGATGTCTACCGTTGTTGTGTCTCGTGAGCCAAAGCCGGGCATGCCGTTCAATCGTTCCGTGCGCGAGACAAGTTGGCCGTTGCTGAGGGCTTCGGTGTGTTTGCTGTTTTCGGTCGATTGGAAGCCCTGAATTCTCCACGCGCGCAGGAGAGGACGAATGGTGACGAGACTCGAAGCAACAATTGCAACTCCGGGTTCGACCAACGTCCAAACCATGGCATCTGTTCCGGCGACTGATAGTCCAGGTGTCAGTAATGTACAGGTGGGTGTCATCAGCAGTTGTGACTTACAAAGGATATCATCAATGTCTATCAAATCGGACAAAAACTTTAGTCGGATCAAAGTTGCGACACTGGCGAAAATCCCCAAGCCCAGAATCACCATCACTGTCGCCTTTGCTTGTTTGGTCATCTTCACCTGCCACACCATCGGTATCGGTAACAGCGCATACAGCCAATCCGACAGGATAGTCATGACACTGAGAGCGTATGCAGCGTTGATGATCTCTTCTGCCGAGACACAGGAAGACTTGGGGTCTTCGTTAAGAATCCGATAGTCCCATTGCGCTTCGACCGGATGGCACTGGAAGATATTCCAGAAGAACAAAACCAGACTCCAAATCGCGATTATTACTATGCTCGCGTAGATGGTATACCGGTAGCGCTTTTGCGTCGCCAGGCGCAGCAGGAATATCCCAATACTGAACTTGATAAGCATCATGTTGAGCACGTAGGTTGCCGTCGCCAAAGCCTGATACTTGAGCGCCGTGATTTCGTCGTGTTGTTCCAGGGATCGGTTATGGCGTCCCAACCCATAGTGATATCCTCGTAGTATAAACGCGCATGATACTGTAAAAACCGCCTAATATTGTCAATGATTTATATATAGTCGACGTTCCTGCAAGAACTTACTTGCGATGCCAACATGAACCAGTCATCCGACATAAATCCTTTCAACATCACTGACCGCACATATGTTCTCAACAAGACCGAGACCCATGTGAGGAACAGGAAGGTAATAGACGTGATAAAGAGAGCGGCGCCATTGCTCTCCGTCGACGCATTGGGATCTTGGACTGGCATTTTCGGGAGAGGTGAACAAAGAGCGACACAACGGGAACCGCCAATTACGAGCCAAGAAGAGGAAAAGAGAGAATCATGATAATAAATGTATAGCGATTCAGAAGAAACAGCAGGATGGATGAAGACGAAGATCACCAGCCTAGTCAGAAGGAGTATCGGCCTGGAGCCATCTGAGACGAACATGTGTGGGCCACCCTTCCACTTGTTGACCGTCCCTTGCATGCCATCCAGGTATGGGGGAGGTGACCAAGCCTCCAGGGTGAATAATGTATTTTGCCTATTGAGCAGAATGGTACGGTACTTTTCGGGCTGGGGGTGTAAAGTACAACGTGCTCGAGGTTTCACTCTCGTTTTTTCAATACCCAAGCTCGGGTGCAGGGAGATAGGGCGACCACAAGCATTGCGTGCGAGCTTTGCGACTTCGAGCCCTCGTCGAGCTATGTAATGTCCCCTGGCGACCCAACATTATGGGGCAGGTACTGCGTACTCGGGCAGCATGCGGCACGCGCGGGAGGATGCTGGTGTGGATCAGACAGCCTGACGTCTTGCACGGGGATCATCTCGTCCTCAATGCTAGTGGTTTACTCACACATGCGCAGCCATCATGCGATCCGACCAGCGGCGCGGACAATTGTCGCACGACATGACCGGGGACAGATGGACGAGGGCGAACAAGACCCTTGCGACTTGCGAGCTACTGATTCAGTGGAGAAATGCTCGGGTTATATCTCAATAGAGTATAGAGAATTAGCTCGTCGAGCTCGAGCTCGTGGGGCTGTCCTGATCCTGGGCGGTAGAACCGCATGGCGAAATGGCCTCTCTGGGGCTTCAAGAGGGCGCGGCACAGCTAGCTGCAAGAGAACCGTTAATCTCTCGAACTCAGTCGTCTGCCTTAGAAAATTTGCTACGTAGACATGTCGCGCGATTTTTCGCGGGTTGTCATCTGGACTCCCATATGCACAAGTGTATGTGCTCAAGGTGTCCTGGTGGGTGAGGGTAATCTGATGTGATGGATAATCTGGAGGATTCTCAAACCAAATCCGGCCGAACTGGAGCTGCCAAACAAACTCTATTTATCATTTCCTCCACTGTGACTTCCCCAAAAGTTCTACTGTCACAACGTCGCTGCCCCGCTGCAAGTCCACAGCAATAAATTTTTAATTAATATTATAGCGCACTGGTTATTCCGCTATAGTGCCTACTGATGTTATTGCCGATCTTTCCTTTACTGCGTTTTCTTCGCATGTTCCTCAAATCTGAGAACCCGGCCAATGGATATCTGCTAGTGGCTCAACGTCTGAAGTACACTTCAATGCCCTGCGATCATGCTTAAAGGACACCCAAACCTATTGAGCAATGAGGCAGCCGTGGGTTGCTTGTCCGTGTGACGCGTACCTGCCGAGCAGCGCTATTACAGTCGTTATTACAGCTGAACGTCAACCAATGGAGGGGTTTCACGCTAACGTCGGGCTTGTCCGTCACCCCAGCAGCATGTCAATGGCCAACTCCAACATGTCAGAGAAGCTGCTATGCTACCTCGTCGTGCATAACAGACGGTACCGCTTGGCGAGAAAGGCCCTCAACACGGCATTGAGATCTGCCCAACGGGCGAGACGACCCAGCTTCTACCAATGGCTGGATATGCCGATTCCGAGACATTTCTTGCATGTTCCTATGCAGCCAGCTGCAGCATCGGGTATTACTACTATCGGTCCATGACAGCGAGAACGGACTAAAATTCTCTTCTATTCAGCCACCCGAATGTAACCACGCGTGATTGGGGCGGGCGGAGTGAGCAACGTAGCCCTAGGGTCACCTGCAGCCCTTTTCTTTCACCCCATGTCCGAATCCATGTCCGTCCGAATCCATGTCACTTTCCCCTGCGCCGGTTAATTGGCGAGATGCTCCGTACTCGGCATGAATGCTACCGTACCACCTCAACCACCTGGGTGAGAAACATCCCGAAGCCTTGTCTACCCTTTGAAACGCATATCGTGGTAAGCACTGGACGATGCGCATCTTGGTTTGGTCCATGTGAGAGGGGCGACTGAATCAGACAATCTTTTCGCAAGCATGAGAATGGAGGATGATCCTGAGTTAAAACTATGGTCAGCTGCTCGAGACATCTAGCATGGTGTAAAGAAGATGCGTTTCGCCGAACGAGTTCATTAGAATCCTCACATCACCCTTCCATGGCCCCTTCCCAGTGTTTCAACTTTTCTACCAATATTCCAGAGCGGCCGGGCTTTTTCAGTTCAGACACTATCAGCGAACCAGCAATCAATCAGGCCCAAACTGGATCTTGAGGTAGAGTCATGTGGGATAACATGATACAATAACTGCGCAAGTTTGCCCCCTCCCAACAGCACAGTTAGCAGTCAATTGGCTTACTTAGGTCCTACGTATCTAAAAATCGGGGGCTCTCGCGTGTCCGAGACTTGGGTCCTCCTTCCTTGCACGGACCAAAAGTGGAAGCGACTGACTCTTTTGTCGACATTTAGTTCTACGAGTTAGTTTTAGGAGTTTCCCAACTTTTAGGGCGTTTATCCGGATGCTGCTGACGAGGTCACTGCTCTAATAAAGGCTTGAGCTTCGTATTGCGCCCCAGTAATGATCAAGCCGGGAAAAACTATGGCAAAGCTGTCGAGGTGTGTCACACTTGACGACCGCAACCGATTGCGACAACTGCCCTTTTAAACCCGTCCCTAGTTGCCTCTGGACTAAAAGGAACGATGCCAACGCCAATAACCACAGATCCTGTCACAATCCAGACGATAAGTTCACTGGTCCTGCAGTGAGACAACCACTCGTAGGACTTTACAGTAACACCTGGGTTCATTGGTAATGTACGACTGGTACATGAATAAGTGTTTCCCCTCACATATTAACAGCAGTCGAATGTTCTGGTAAAGGGTTTGTTTTTGAGTTCTATCCACGCAGATGTCAATTCTGCATTGTAGCTGGCAAGCACTATATAAATATGTATGACAAGCTCCGTCTCAATCGACACATAGGTAATATTGCGCCCCATACTTGGTAAACCTACAAAGAGGCTTTTTCACCTCTGATCTCGGATCCGTCATTAACTGTTGGGGCATACAGAGAGACAGAAGTGTGATGTATTTAGGTGACAGGGGCTTTTGGCGTGTACTCGCCGCTATGCCGCTGTGGCGACGCCCCTGAGACGGCAGAGCACGTAATCCTCTTTTGCGGGCTGTTGGAAGGACCGAGGGAACGATTACGGGCCGCTATCGCACCACGGCCACTATACTCTCGCAGAGACCTCGCAACGGCAACAGGAGAACCAGTAGTTAGTGGGACCATTGTAAGGTGGCTGCTAGGGACGGGTCGGACAGCTTCAAGGCCCAGATAGCATCGATCTTCTCAGGGGGGACTTTGTTGGTAGGTTGAGAACCAACGTAGTATGGTAGTGAACGCAACGCAGTCGCCAATAGGGCGAACCGACGACGCAGCGTATGTATTTAGTCCAGCCATTAGGGCACGGTTTGACATACGGGAGTACTAGTAGAGGTACCGGGGGCTTCGAGCCTACGGCGTATTTAATAATAATAATAATAATGTATTTAGGTAAGCTAGGCTAGTGCTGGTGGGCTGGAGCCAAGTAGTAGTGGTGGATATGCACGGTCCACCTCTGACATTAACCCCTAGGAGCCAGTACCTTGACGCTATTCGAACTAACTCGAAGTCTGTTTGAATCCGCGATAAGAATCAGATTTATCCCTGTCTGAACATTATACAAATTGAACCCGCAGCCCTATGATCAACCAGGGTGTAGGTCATGTTATGTAACAACACTGCAAACCACTCCCCACCCTGCAAACTCCGAACCAGCCCCACTGCTTGTGCTGCTATCAGAAATACGCACTGGTTGATATCTTGTTGATTTTGATGTCGGATGCAGATCAAAGCAGCTTTTGTATTCGAGACCTTCCATATTTCCAGCTACCGGACCCAGCGTTTCCATCATGATATCTCACATATGCCGTTGAGCGTAGCTGTAGAGGAGGCGTCGAGTTTTCGCTTTGAAGCGGCCATTCCGTCTTCTTGGTCAAAGAAGAATATTCGGTGGGATAGAGGCAAGACTTCGTCGCGAATGCGACGGCAGGTTCGGAGAAGGAAAAGCGGTGAGTATCCCCAGTATCTCCCATTCCCTTTGTTCCTTCCCCAGCCGTGGTCTGAGCAACAAGAAGAAATAAATGGGAAGTGGCAGAGCCGTGTCTCGGGAGTTTGTTGCCATTCTGCTTGGTTTCATGGCTGCTTTCTCGACTACGTGCAAATGAGCATCGCTAGATCATAGGCGGGGGAGTGAAGATAATTAACCGGGACTGGGAGTCGGTGGGGTTGGGTAGGTGGAGGATCTGGCAACAGCCTTGCACGTGCTGCTCCTGTCCGTCGTCCCATCTCGAATGGTTCGTAGATGAATGCGGTTCTGGAGCAGCCCGGTACTTTATAAGATGAAGTCGTCTTGGTTATGATCTTCACGGTGAACGTACCACAACCATGTAGAACGATAATGAAATCCAGATAGTTATGACACGGAAATTCCCCAAACAAGTATACTCAACTAGGCCAATTGCCACCTCCTTGTGGAAATTCTGGGATCGAGGAGGCAGAATAGGAGTAGGAAAAATGCAGTATTGAGAATGAAATCAAGAACAAGACATGACTTCGAGGGGAAAGGATCATCACGCGACGTATAGAAACGACAGGATTGCCGACGACGAATTTCCGCGAAGCAGTAAGATGGCTTCAAGTTGGTGACGAAGCCGTTATATGTGTGTAAGTAGAAGCACCCATATTGTAGGCAGCAACGCCAAACCAACAAGGAGGTAGGTGCTATAGTACTTGGCAAGTGATCAAGTCCTCTAGAGCACCAACTTCTCCCGTTGGAATGCTATACTTCCTCCTTCTGGGCATATAATACATATGAGCATGCGCCCGGGATAACTGCTTGAGGCGCAAGGTTTGACAGACATAGACGAGCTGGGTAATTGGCGCTCTGAGCGGAACAGATTTCCGAGAGGGTACTTTGAAACATATTATTCTCACATACAAGGAGTGCGCCGCTTGAAGACTGCGGCGACAGGAATTGACCCTGTAGCTGCAATGGCTCTTCCTCCATTTTCCTGGATTTATGAGAGTGCTGACACAGGCCCAGGCTCTTCAACGCAAATGGCGCTACCATCTGTCCAGAACCCTCCCCCCGGGTACATGGAATTGTAGGTTGACTGATCGACATGAAGGCTTCATAATTAATATTATTGCAACGTCCTTGGTGAGATGCGCAGGTTCATCCGAGAATATGCCGACGATTATGTTCGTCCGGATACAGAGCATTGATCAACCACAGCCGAAGTTGAATGATTTTATCTTTCAAATTATTCCCCACAATCAGCATTTTCCAGCAATTGCACCATCGCCTATTGGAATTCATGGTAAGATTTCACTTCATGTAAAATTCTGGCCTATGAATTAGTCACGAGCAAGAGTCGTAATTGCTTCCGTCTCCAATTCCGTCCAATTCCGCTTATCCGCCATCCGTTATGAGGAATAAAGCGGAGCCTGTTCCGTGCCGGACGGCTGCCCCGCAATGCTCCGGAGCCGGCATTCTGTGGGTTGCTCCTATTTACATTTCATATTAGAACCTCCATTTCTTCAACCCTCGAGAGGCTGAATATCGCCTCATATCGTGGAGCCAACTCGCATCAGTAAGAAAAAATGGCATCCTCTCTTAAGCACGAAGTCTACCATTATGGCACGGACAGCATTCTCCAGAGATTGGGAATATGGCACCTGGACACCACAGTCAACCAAATCTCGATATCTAAGTACTGGGTGATGTACGCCCCGCCACACCCAAAAGATGTTGTTTTCCTCGCTCCAGTACTCACGGCTTTCATAGATACATCCACGGCGGTGTCTGGCGCGACCCCCTCATCAGTTATGATACCTTCATCCCCACCATCGACCGCCTTCTCTCCCCAGAAAAAGCCAGTTCATCACCATCGTCTGTTACTGCCTTCGCCTCCATCGACTACCGCCTCAGCCCGCATCCGGATTTCCCCCAGGACCCGTCCACCACGCCGCCCAAGGAGTACCGGAACGCCTTCCATCCGGACCACATCCACGACGTCTGGTCCGCGCTGCGCTTCCTCCAGACGCGATACGGGTTCGGCGGGAATTACGTCCTAGTGGGTCATTCGGCCGGCGCTGCGCTGGCTTTGCAGCTCCTGATGGGTTCCGTGGCTCTTAAGGGTGCTGCGGCGCCGACGGATGTCGAGTTGCCAGCGGCGATTGTGGGGATGGAGGGGGTGTATGATTTGAAAGGACTTATGGGGCGGTTTGGGCCGGGGTATGGGGATTTGTTCAGGGGCGCATTTGGTGGTGAGGAGAATTGGGACGAAGTGTCGCCGATGAAGTTTAAGGGGGGCTTCGGGTGTAAGTTGGTTGCACTGGGGTGGTCGACGGAAGACGAGTTAATTGACGAGGCGGAGATTGACGGGATGGCGAAGGTTCTCGAACGGGACGGAGTCAAGACGCTAGTTTTGAAGGACCTGAAGGGTACACATGACGGGACGTACAAAGATGGGAGGCCATTCGCGGATGTCATTTTGAGGACTTTGGAAGAACTTGGACACTGAGGAACCCGAGCAGACAGTCTACAAGGACGCGGAAGCAGGTCCGTCGTTCCACCTTTGCATCTCACTTAAGGATCTCTCCGGCAAGCCCGGAAAAAACATCTTACATCCATGTGCGAAATCGCCTTGAGAAGGCCCTCATGCCCTCCGAAAACAAGATCGTGCCACCAACTCTGTAAAGCCTTGGCCCCTTTCCGACGAATACCTCTCGATGCGCAAGCACAGGATATTTGCTCTTTACCAGCCCCAGTCATCCCGACCGTGTAATCCTCAGATTCAGAATATAGAAACATGTCCTCGGAGCATGATGTTGCCGCGGCCTAAGCAACTTGACCCTCTCCCGGCCCCGCTCATTACTCCTCACTCTTCCCTACTACACTACAAGACCAGATCACCCCACGTGGGAAGCCATCGGAGAAACACCTTCTTGGGAGAATCGGATCGGCCACTGGTTTCCGTCAGGTGGCGGTCATCGCTTAGGAGATTCACAAGTGCTTGGTCGAGGGTGTCGAGGGTAATTTCTGCTGGGGAAACACGACTGATCCGTTTCTGGTTCCGACCATGTCCTTCCCATCGATGTACCAATTCATATTCCAACCCTTTTCTCTATCCCTGTTCTTCCGTCATGTGTTCAACTGCGGGAAAATACCTCCATCTACATGTCACGTCAACGGAAGATGAACTAAATTTATCGACCCCTCTCCCGTAATCCCCCTCTGCAGGGCGCATTGTGACTCGTTGTAGGCGTCCTCAAGTGCCCAACTGGACTTCTCGACGACGGTGACTCTGGGGATGTACCATGCTGCATTCCTCGATGGAGTTGCGCGGTTTCCATGGTGTAATTTGGGAATTTATTGTAAGGCATAGTGAGGCGATGGCGTGAGGGGGTTAATGAGTCCATTCATTTGCCTGCCGTTAGAGTATTAGCTCTCGATTTGCTTACATACCTACGTGTGATAAGTAGGTAGGATTTGTCAGAGGCAACAGGTACTGTACTTCTATTGCCCTCTGAGTTTGCCGATGTACGAACACACAAGATAATTCTATTATTATTATTAAATACGCCGTAGGCTTGAAGCCCCGGTACCTCTACTAGTACTCCCGTATGTCAAACCGTGACCTAATGGCTGGACCAAATACATACGCTGCTTGGTCGGTTCGCCCTATTGGCGACTGTGTTGCGTTCGCTGCCATACTACGTTGGTTCGAAGCCTACCAACAAAGCTCCCCTGAGAAGATCGATGCTATCTGGGCCCTGGAGCTGTCCGAACCGGTGAATTTGATTATGATTCGAGATGATGATACGTGCTATGGCGCAGTTGGTGTTGTACTCAACACGGCAGATGGAGCGCGTCGTGTATCAGTTACTTAAGTATTTAATAGAGCGTGACGAGATACTTGGTCTAACTGGAGTTTTGTGAGATTATTAGCACAATATATCGCAGAATCAAACTGGAAAGGCTGCGTTGGATTTGAGAGAATTTACTGCGAGTGGTGTTAATTTAGATGCTATTGTCCGTGAGATCGTATCGTTCAAGACAGCATTCTTACCAAGGGCTATTATGTCCGTGCAAACAGACATACAGCTCGTAGCCAGTTCTTCTCCATGGTTGTTGACATTTGCAATGTAAGTCACGATTGAGAAGGAGATACAGGGGGGCGGAGGCTGTTTCTGTATTCTCTAGAAGGTATTGGACCCTGATCTAACACAGTGCAGAATATAACATCTGAGTTTAGTTTTTTTTCTGTAGAGTTGGATGATCCCTATTACACACGGGTAGGAGATGTAGTGGAGCGCTAATTCTTTGTCCTCCGAGGTTGTGCCTCCATGATGAGACACGACGCAAGCGGAATATACAGCTGGAGCTGAATATTTCTCGAGTAAGGATACTATGATGAGAGATGTCGGTTTGGGGGGCAAATTCTCCGCAGAAATATAGCCTACTCTTCCGCGCCTCCCACGGCAGGGCGGGTATGCACAGCCAGCAAAGTTGCATTCCTCATCTGCAAGCAGATAAACAACAAAGAACGTTCGCCTAGGTCCAAAGACGTCAATGAATTGGGCCTCCGTGTACCTTCTAGTTTCTTCTTCATATTGGAGTTGTGCCCCCCTACTCATAATTAATTGAATAAACTACCTGTGATTGTCCTATTCCACACACTATATGTGACGGTATCCAAGTTCTCAAGGTCTGGATGGCCCATCACTTTGCTGAATGCAGATAACCAAGGTGTCCCCCATAGTCCCAGGCATACTCCACGGCATTTACAAAATGTATCTGAACTGAGGGTGTCTGTATCCCAAACCGGCCTGCTCCTCTTCAGTAAGCCCCTCAAGTCGATAATCTCTCCCACCCCTTTCCCTGAGCCGATTCTCCCACATACAATAAAATATGCCGAAAAGCGTCAAAAACAGCGTAAGAATTTGACCCCCCAAGTTGATCGAGTTTCCAATAGGATAATCCGGCCCATCCCTCGCAAGGTAGGTCCAAGTAGCCAAAACACCTCCCAGCGTTCCGATCGTGACAATCCAACCTCCCGAAACAGCACGAACTGCCGGCCCCGAGGCATTGTTCAAGCCCCAGGATAGAAACCCGGGACCGCCCGGAAAGGCGCCGACAGTGCAGAAAAAAACCCCCATGTACTTTAACGAAGGGTTATGACTCCACCTCAGGATTGAAAACCCGGTAATAGCGATGAGCGTAAACAGCGCCAACCACAGCCCGCGCATGCGCGTCTTGTCACTCACAAACGCAATCCCAATGGCCACCACCGACGCCATGACATACGGCGGCACGCTATACAACTGTGCCTTGGTCGCTGTCCAGCCCAAATCTGCCAACACGGTTGGCATGAATACCGACAACCCCTGAACGGTGATATTGATCAGAAAAAACCCGCCGGCGCAGACGTAGTTGTTGATGTTCATGACGGCGCGCTTGACGTGGCGTAACTTGACCTGCTCGTCCGAGATCATCTTGTGCTCGAGGCGGAGGCGCTCGTCGGCGATCCATCTCTCCCGTTCGGTCAGGCGGGTTGAGACACCGGGACTTTGCGGAAGGAAGATGGGGGCCAGGAGGCCCGCGATCATGGTGATTATGCCTTCGAAGAAAAAGATGTTGCGCCAGGTGGTGACAGGGGCGGCGGCGATTCCCCAGGGGGGGATACGGGAGAGGCCGGTGGCTAGGAGGCCTGTGGTGGGATCAAAGAGTTAGCACTGATCTGGGACTTTTGACATCAGGGTTTCAAAAAGGAGAGACTAGTCCTCCTAAAAAAGACCAAGTCCTTGATGCGAACTCAAGGAGATGCCCCGCAAAATCAACTCTATAAGTCCTTCGTCACTCACCTCCAAAAGCCCCCGCCATGGACGCGGAAGCGACATAAATTCCCACACGGAAAAGCAGCTCCTCACGCTTGTAGAAGCTACTGAGGAAGAACGCAATACCGGGCATCGTTCCGCCTTCGAAAACACCGAGGAGGGCGCGCAAGCCGCAGAGCTGCTCGAACGTCTGGACGAAAGCCGTGCACATAGAAACGAAGCCAAACCCGACGACGAGCCCGGGGATGTAGAACCGGGGGCCCACGCGCTTGAGGATAATGTTGCTAGGCACTTCGATCATGACGTAGACGATGTAGAAGACCGACAGCGCCCAGTTGAAGCGATACCCGACCAGGTTGAGCTCGGTGCCCATGCCTTGGATGCGGGCGTTGCCGATGTTGGCTCTACATGCACATGGTCAGTATGTGTGCGTGAGCTCGGAGACCGATCTGTATACGGAAGTGAAGCTAGGTGGGTATTAGACAAGGGGCGACTGAGTGAACTGACCGGTCAAGAAAGCAAAGCATGTAGAGAACAGTCACCGTGGGCACGACCTGCCAATCCAGCTTCCTCCTCACGGCCGCTTCCTCTTCGACGGTCCATGGCGACATGTCGATGGAATCCTCGCTCCTGGAGAGGGCATCCACCTGGACGGGTATGGGCTTTTCTACCGACATTCTTTCGGCCGCTTCAGCAGAACCGTATTCAAGTGCCTAGAACGCAGCTCGGTAGCACATCACGAAAACAAGACCACAGGACTCAAGTCCGAGCATGCCGTGTCACTAGCTATATATTTCGTCTCATGCATCACCTACTTAGTACACTACAGCTACGAGCGATCACGGCAGGCAATCATGTCCCGATACTGATTGACCGGGAGCTAAAAAACTTAGACTCGAGCCCAGGCCCACTCCGACGAAGTTGCGTGTTCGGCAGATTCATTGCAGGAATTGGCATCGCTTCTGATTAGCTCAGGTGTATAGCACCCCGGCTCCGCCAAGCCAAATACTCAGAATAACCGGAGACTCCCATGTAGTTCATACAACCAACTGGCTTGGCTGTGCGGGGGGAGGGGGGACAAGGTTAGTGTCTTGTTGATAACTGATAGGAAAGGGTTTTTTTCCCTCCCATGCCTGTTCTCCTCCTGTTGCCCGCGAACTGTTGCGTGGCTCGCCGTGGGGGACAGAAATATGCCTGTGTTTCTTGGAACAGCTGCCGATTTCCAAATCTATTACCCGGAGAAAAGCGACGGGATGCGCAGAGTTGCATGATTAGCCATTCCAATCTCCCGGGATGAGACTAATGCCAGATCGGGTTGGATTTTCCTCGGGAAAGATGGGACGATGCAATGAACCGTTTGCGCGACGACCCTGGAAACGGAAGCTGTGAAGATGTTATACTGTTACGGCTTTTGTCTTGTGCTGTTTATTTTTATTTTCCGCTTCTGGAAGGTTTTCCATGCATGCACTTTCGGGTACGTTGACAGGCGGCAAGGCACATAACGTACCCGAATTTGTCAGCCAGAGAGGGTGGCACAGAAGGATGAGACGAAAACCCAGCAGGTCGCAGGAGTCTAAAAAGGCAGCCCTGCTCAAGTATTCAACTCGGCCCTGAGGCCAGAGCATGTGCCCGGCTCCCGGCAATTCTGCACCACTCACTCATCTGGTCGAATCGGATTGGCTGCGGGTGATGACCATTCGCGGCTAAGATTTCTTGCCATGTGGTTTGGGTTTGGCTGAACTCATGTGTTTTAGTCGAACGTGGCAGCCATGTGGTGAAATGTGCCACAGACGTCGAGCCGTTTCAAGTCCCAGAGGCAACATTGAAACGCCTTATCTTTCGGGAGAACCCAGGCCGTTGAGAGCTCGTAACGGGCGAGGCGGTTCCAACTTAGTTGCCCATGCCGTAGTTAGAATGCAACGTGCCGTCCGTCCTCACCAACATTACCATTGAGTATTTGCTTGCCTGTCCTGGCGAAGAGTACCTGCAAATCATTGTTATCAATATATAGTTGAATTGGTGCTTAGAGACTCGAGCCTTGGTTACATTGTATGATTAGGACGAGCCCACTGCACGACTCATGTTGTGTATCCCTGGCACTTCACGTCGTGAGACGCCGGGCTTGTTTTACGCTGGGAAGCTAGCGGCTTGTTACGCGAGGCTTTATCCCGGGAGAGCCAATGCAAGTCGGACAGCATCAGTACATATTCATTTGATTATATAATGTCGCATGCTTGCGCAAGCTTGTTTGGGGAGGGGAGGCGGGCTTTTTGGATCGTCTTCAATGTCCAGTCGCACCATCGAGTCCCTGATGGACGCACAATTCTGTACAAGGGCAACTGTTCAACCTGCACACGGCGAATATCATTTGTCTCAAGGACAACCGCCATATCCAAAGACGTGCATTGTGATCTATCTAGACTGGTGTGGCTTCTACTAACACCTGACATTGTACTTTTGTACTAACTCTATCTAACCTGTTAGCCCTTGTCCATTTTCCTTTCCCCTTCCAAGCTGCATTAGTGAACCAAAATCCCAGTTTCGCTTTCAATGACGCCGTGCGCCTTGGCATCCAACAGTTTTCCTACCAGTATCCCGTATTCCCGCTAACCTGCCCGAATAGGCAACGCAATGCATCCCAAACTATGCTCGAGTGCTTCCATATGAAAGCCAGGTCGCCAATGCTGCCATACGCGTCTCTAGAACCCCAAAGCGCGATACCTGCCTAGCCTTAAGCCAAAGCCCACATTCGCCCCTGAACCCACCATCTCGCTAGCCCCAACACAACCGCCGCCCCTACCTCCACACTCCCGCCCCAAACCTGCGCCCATTCGTACCTCCCGCCACTCCCATCTATGATCGCTCCCGCTGTCGGCGGCCCCGCCAGTGTCGCAAATGCCATGACGGTGCAGACCATGCCGAACCTGGAGCCCATCTTCCGGGGATCCTTGGTCAAGCTGGCCAGCGCACCCACAAAGGCACCCTGTGCCGCGCCGTTGGTGAGCCCGAACGCGGCGGCCCAGATATACATGTCCAGTTTGGTCCCGACGAAGGTCCAGGAGTAGAGCGTGAGGGCGAAGGAGGCGACAGCCAGGATGTAGGCGTTTAAGGGCCCGATGAGGAAGTCGGCGACGTAGCCGACGAAGACGCGAGCGGGGGTGGAGAGGGCGTTAGTGAGCAGGAGGAGGTTGACGGTTGACGTGGCTGTGAAGGCGTTGGATGGCAGTGTCATGGCGAAGGTATTGATCTGTTAAATGCATAAGTACGGGGCTACCGTGGCAAACAACAAGTGGGACTGGCTGACTTACGTAGAAAAACCCGAAATACAGAGCCCAGTAAAATAAGAATGTCCCGGCTGTGAAGAGCACGTATGGCATCTCCTTGAACGCCGCCCATTCCACCACGGCACCCTTCTTCCGAGCCATGCGACGCGGCTTCAAGAGCAGATTCATCGGAATCACCATCGCCAATGCAACAAAACCTGAACACCGTACCGCCCAGGCAAACCCGATCCTGGGCACCAGATATTGCACCGTGGCCGGAAACACCAGACTTCCCGTGCCCGTCCCCGCTGAAGCAATCGTCAAAGCCAGGGACCGTCTGTACTTGAAGTACGAGCTGATGACCGATATGGACGGCATCCACATGAGTCCCAGTCCCAGGCCCGTGCAGACACCTTGCGCCATGAAAATTTGCCAGTACTCGGTTGCGAGGCTCGTCGTGAACGTCCCGAGAAGCATCAACATTGACCCTGCCAGGACAGTCTCGCGCTCGTAGCCGGCGTCACTCAGCCGCCCACTGAAAATGCAGACAAAGCTGTTCAGAAAAATCTGCACAGAGCCTATCCAGGAGACTTGCGCGGCTGGGAGGCCCAGGGTGGTGGTGTAGTAGAGCTGGTATATGCCGAATGAGGCACCGTAGCCGCACGCGATGGCACTTATCAAGTGCCCCGCGAGCACTTGCCGCCACGCCAATGAACCCCCATCTGGATACCCGTCGTTTTCATCTGCTGGCGAATCTGAACTGGCCTCATCGGGGCGCAGGATCATCTCGCTGTCTGGAACAGCAGAGACTGAGACCACGAATGACTGCTTCTTGTCGGATTTCTCGGTACGAGACATGCTGAGAACGAAAGCAACTAGCGGACGAACGCTGGAAGATGTGCCGAAGAAGAAAAATGGAGATGTCGCTGGAGAACTGTATGAACCTGACCTGACCTGACCTGACTTGACCTGACCTTAGAATGGCATTCAACTCCCATAATCAGCGGGCCGTCGCCATGTCATATACTCAGTCCACCGGCCGTGCAATACAGACAATACGAAACCCAAAGCCCCAAACAAGTCAGTCAGCATATTACCTACCAGAAACTCAGCACGCTGCTCCCATCATCGATGCACACTGGTCGCCTCTGGCCCAACATTCCCGCCATCTCCGTTAACGGATGTGGGAGCTCGTCATCGAATGACCCAAGTGGAGAAGAAGTTGCGCAAGCACATCTAGACCACGGGCTTTGCACGTTTTTGCTCCCCCAAGGGCCCAAGGGCTGCAAACCCCGTTTCTGCTTCCCGGAAGTCTAGCATGCGCCTGCCCCCTCCGCAACGAACCGGAATCTTACGCGCGGGTGCGGTGAGAAACGTACGCTCCCCAATCCCCATCATCACCCTGAATCGTCGTCCCTCACGATATCACGAGTTGCACGGCGCAATTCAGGTCGACCAGAACCAAGCCGAAAGCTCGCCGACTGGATGCGCCTGATGGGGTGGTCGCAGTCCTCATGGACCATATCCCTAGTTTGGGCGCCAAGGAGAAAGTAGGTCGGCACGCAAATTCTGATATGCTTCACGTGGTGCAGGCTTTTGGGTTGGCGGGGCTATTAACATTTGGAGGCGAGCGAGACTCGAAGAGACAAACTCTCAAGGTGCGTTCCCCAGAACACCCCATCCCGACTGACATGGTTGGTAGCGGGGGACCATATGGATGGCCACGCGGGAGGGTGGCATGAGCCAGGGTGTGATCTGTACCTCAACGAAGGATGGAATAAAAGCGGCGCTACGAGGTTACGAGATATTCTAGTGTCATAACAAATGATAATCACGGTAAGATAGACCGATAAAAATACTCGTACTAGCA
The DNA here is from genome assembly GCF_002105095.1 of Pseudomassariella vexata. Classification (NCBI taxonomy): domain Eukaryota; kingdom Fungi; phylum Ascomycota; class Sordariomycetes; order Amphisphaeriales; family Pseudomassariaceae; genus Pseudomassariella; species Pseudomassariella vexata. The sequence continues at coordinate 3,252,659 of NW_024467956.1, read as the reverse complement.
ACATTTCGGATGACCAGCTGCTCTGATGAAATGAGCCGATGTAAGTGATGACGGAATTGAGCCGGATGATTGGAACTGCACCATTTGCTTCATTCCAGTGCTTGGCAAGTTCTGACCGCGGCACTTCCCATCTTGGCGTTATCTCAACGAATTGCCGATGAGCGCTTAGCCCAAACGGGCATTAGCGTAAACACTTAAATCCAACGACGCTTCATTATCCTGTTTTGAGTGTGAATTCAAGGCTTTTTTTAATTTCTGAAGAACTTTATGCACTATCCCAACCTGTTGTTCAGCGGATCCAGTGCGACTTGATCATTTGATCATCTTATTCGTTTTATGGTCTTAGGTAGGTTCCTGTGGTGGTATGGTGGTGGGTGGCGGCACCTTGTCCAAAACGAGCAGGGGTAACCTTTTTCTGTCATGGCCACCGGCCGAATGGCGGTGGGTGTCATTGGGCTCAAAATGTCACGAGGGTTGCCGCTTTTGGGAGCTATGTTAGGTTTCGACAGCCCCTTTGGAGACAATGGTTCCCGTAGCGCAAGTCGAGACGAATTGTTACGCTGAGTTGGTGCTGCATCCACCAACCCCCACTCTCGAGCTTGATCTTTCGACCTTCATCTGCAACCAACGGCGCCAAACTTGGACATGGGTTGGTTACCCGAAGACGTGAACGAAAAGAAACGGTGTATTCTTACATGGGATAACCTGTTCGCAGTGATTGTATCGCTTGCATTCGTGGAAATATCGAGTTATTCTACATTACTCGAGTCCTCGTGCAGTTTTCTTTCTGTCGTTTATTTGCGTATATTTTTCTCTACCTATAGAGCTTGGCGACGACATTGGTGTTTATGTAAGCAATTATATGTATGCAAATCGCTTGCTGAAGCAGCAATGCAACCCGCAGTAGAAAGCATTGTACAGCCCATTTACTTACCATCTGAAGGAGTCAAGCACGCAAAGCGAACACATAATGGTCAAGAGCTTCATATATTGGCACTACGGAGACTACAGCAGTCCAGTATCTGACAAGGCTAACCCATCCCATTCCCGTTTGGCACGCCTTATTCACTCGTACCACACACAGACTTCATGACAGAGAGCACAGACAGTTTGAAGGAAATACATAACAAGCAGCAGCCAGACGTAGAAAAGCAACCGAGAAAAACAAGAACAAAAATCAAAAAAAGTTATTCACCGTCCAAACATATAGGAGAAAGGGGGACGACAGCGTTTCTCCCTTCCTTTTTGGTTGGTGAAGTATTCCGCCCTCTTGAGTCCTCCCAGAAGACAGGCAGTCCGCTCCTCCAGCTTCGTCCATACTACCAGTGGCCGATGGCATTGCTGCAGTGATCCATCCATTGAGATTCTCTACCCGACAACTTTTCTTCTTGACTTTGCTCGCTCGCTCGCTTGCTCTGCTCTGTTCTTGCTCCTCACCCAACACACCCCTTTTCCAACACTGTAATTCTCTCCCGGTTTCGCAATTCCTCGATACGGAGACGCGGCCAAAGCAACAAGGAGATAAGCAAAGCCGAACGCCATACCTCGTGTCATGCGTTAGTCTAAAGGAGCGGAAGGGCCCGGTGTAGCCCGCGATTACATCCCGTCAGCCTTTGCGCCGTTCGCCGTTTCCATCTTTGACAGGTAAGAGATTGTAATGTTCATGGGTGAAACCCGGCTTGAAATGTTTGTTGTGCCAATTCGCAAGCAACCTGTGGATATAGACAGCCCCGAAGTAGTGACACTGCTTCGAAGGTGGCTGTACCCAGCACCCCGAGCCAGCGACTGCTCAAACGGTGCCGGTCGACGCTGATGATCATCTGCGAATGGCGGCGGCTGAACCGACGTGGATGCGTGATCACCGTTTCCGTTTCTTGTTCTTGTCGGCCGGAGCAGCCATCGGCAAAGCGATAGGAGCAGCAGGAAGGAGAGTCGGCTGACTAGAAGCCTCGGTCTGTTTGATGGGGACGCCCATGTGGCGTCCGTAGCGACCCTTGCGCCCGTTGCCCTCATCCTCGCTGATGCACTGATCGGCACTGAGCCCAGCATCGCGGCAACGGCCACAGGGCCGCTGGCGATCACAGCCCTTCTTGCTCTTGCGGCAGCGCTGGCAGCGGGGCTTGGTGGACAGATCTGGGTGGTCGTCATCACCTACTTGACCCGGAGGGCCCGTAGAAGACACGATGGATGGCTTGCGCGATTGGGCAGGCAAGGAGTTGGGCGACATTGGGCCAGCGGACACTCCGTTGGTCTTTTTAACCTTGGCACCATCTGTCTTTGCAGCCTTGCTAGACTTGCTGGACTTGGTCTTCAAGCTAGGCAGACGAGGCTTGCCACCGCTCTGAGCCTTGGGCTTGGTCATGTTCGAGTTACGTGCTGAAGGGCCTTCTTCCCCGTCCTCGTAATCAGCGTCGTCGCCACTAGCTTCGGCGCTTTCTCCTGGTACTACGAAGTGGCTCTCGGTTGTCTGATATATATTGCGATGGGCTCCTGTCAGGTCCAGATTTGGGCGGCGCGCCGGCGGCGGCTGCTCGTCGTCGGCTTCGCTCTCGGCTTCGCTGGTGGCACCGGTAGATGAGGCAGCATCAGCCCTGCCGCTGAACGTGTCGTCCAATGTTGACGCAGACGTTCTTCCGTGAGAGATGTTGGACATATCGCCCAGCCTCATAAGCTGGATCGCAACATCTTTATCTTCTTCAGACATGCAGCTGCCAACGGTGGGATCGGGTGTTGGGAGGATTCCCGCGCCACCAGTTGGGTAGCCCATGCTGCCCCGGTGACGTCTCGAGTCTGTAGTAGGTGTCGCGAACATGCCAATCTGACTGTAGCCGTGATTGTAGTTCTGCGGGGATTGTAGCGGTCGGGGATTGGTGAAGGGGTTTTGACCTGGGTGCGCAAAGGGCATAGGGGGGCGCTGCTCGATCCGGCGGGCAGGGGAAACGGACGGGTTGGACGTGGCAGCCGGCATCTGCGGCGGCGCAAACAGTGGCAGTTCCTGTGGATGTAGCTGTTCAGTAATGACATCCAGCGGATCAGAGAGAAATATTGGTAGAACTTACGGAGCTTTCGAACTTTGCACGTTTTCGGCGACCGCCTTCGACGATGTTCTCTACACTGATGTCTGTGGTACCAATTGCCTCCTTGGCCTTGCTCGAGACAGAGCCGGGTGCATTGTCGCCGCTGCTGTAGCCATTCATACTGTCGCTGTGATTGTCGTAGGTAGACCCTCGGTTCTTGGAGGAACGGGAGCGGCCCTTTTTGCTTGCGGCTGGGTTCGTACTGACAGACACGCTACGTCGTCCACGACCGCCATTGGGCGAAGGACTGCGCCTCCAAGAAGTCCTCGAGTCCGGCCTGGAGAGGTGCTGGCCGAACTGCTGGACAGATTGAGCGGCGTAGTCTCCATTGCCATACGGCGGAGCCCCTATGGGCGCTTGCGCAAAGGCATTCGCAACAAAAGTTGGCGGCGGCTGTGGAGAACCTTCAATGACTCTGACATAGACGACCATGTTGTTGCTAAAATTCTCATATCTTGCAATGAGAGTATTACCTCGGTCGTCTTCAAAACTGACTCCCTTGCTCCCAGTTGGGCCCGAGTAGAGACCGTAAAAGTTCTTGACCGTGGTCACAATGGAATCGGTGCTGTCATGGGGGTATATCTGCACACGCAGGGGAAGGCGCGCACGGTATTGGGGAGACTCCTCGATGAGGAGCTCGAATGCGACGTTTTTAGGTTGTACATTTCGGACTGGCGACATGCTGGTCTCCATGGGTGAAAGGGATGCCATTTCGACTCCTTGGTGGCCAGGCGACGTCTGTAAAGCTAGACCAACGGCAGCATGCGCCGGATGCTCAGATTGATGAAAAGCGCTTGCGCCGGGGTGGGGAGGAATGATCGAGAAGGCTTTTCCTGAGAGTATATTTGAAAATTCCATCAGACTCGTCCCACAACCAAGTGCTATCGCCTACTGCTTGTATCCGTTCTTTTTCTTTCGGGATAAAGCCGTGGACGTCGGGTTGTGGGGTTTTTTTTGGGGGGGGGAGAGGGGGGAGGGTCACCGAAGTCGAGCTCGGAGGGTCAAATCGCAGAAGAGGAGTAATGATGGATATGTTGGACTTGGCGATATTCGTTCGGTCTAGAGGGCCCTTCTTTGTCGTTAGTCCATACTGAGGATAAACGGTATAACGAGAGGAACAATTGAACTGTTATTGATGTGAAGTCGGCACCAACAGACAGAAGCTCAACAGACAAGAGCGGTGTCTACGGGCAATGTGCTTCCATTGATGCGTGAAGGAGTCAGGAAAAGGACCAAGATAGGAATGAACCTTCGATCGCATGATATTAGAGGGCACGAATTACTGACCAGAAAACAGAAGAGATGGTGCTGCGGCGCCTAGGGTTCATTGGACTCGCACTCATGGACTGCGAAAGGATTGGCAACTGCGACTGCGACTGTGAGCACTTGCGGACTTGAAGAATGTGATACTCGGTGAAGCAGATGATGGAAGAGCTTACAAGTGCAATAACGGAACCGATGGGCTAGAATCGTTTGCCAAATAAAAGGTGTGACGGTGTTGATGGCTTGGGAAGGAAGTATGTTCACCAAAAGAGGAGGAGAACGGAAAGTGCCTACGAAGAAGATGCTGTGGACTCCGGTTCGCAAAAGCTGGAGCCAGACCACCCGACATTTGCGTGGAACATGATATATTAATATGCCAACTCTACGGCCACAAAACTAACTTACACACTCCAAATACCTATCAAAACTCGAGAACATTTTTGAGCTATGCGATTAATTCATTCTTTTTGCCAAATTCCCTTCTATGTGCTATGCGCAGCTTCTGCCCACCGTTGGGAATTGCCTCCCCCCACCGTGCCAATGCGACAGTGAGAGAGCTCCTCCAGATTTCTGAAGACAGTCCAGGTATGGAACTATTCAGAGCCAAGGATTCTCATAGCGCTTCGCTCTACTACTTCGCATGAGTTGCACGCAGACATACATTGTATGACTTTCAAAGTCGAAAAGTTGTGCGCAAAAGCGCTCTCAGGGTGCGCCGTCTCACCGTTGGACTCCCAGGCGCAAGTGTGGAGCAGATTGGACTCATTGACAAGCATTGAGATGATCCCAAATCGCACGTCTTGCGCCGCCAGGTAAGGCCGTATTGCAGGTGCGTCAATCGAAAAAAGTAGCACCACTCTCGCCCATATTATCTAAGGAATAACGAGTGCTTGTTCGCGCCAGCTCCTACTCCACGGCCAGCCACCTTGGATGCGCTGGATTGCTGGCGTATATGACGGCGACCAACCAATAGCGAACCCACCAAGCCCTTTGCAAGGGCCACCCGACAGGGATCCAACTGGTGAGGGTAGCACCATGTCCATTCATCAATGTGGATGACAACCCTGAGGGAATACCCTCTTGGAAGGTGTAGTACGAAGATGTGCGTAAGTGCATGTGTGTGGGCAATCGAGACAACGACCTGGGCCGGTGTTCCATGTTGCAATGTTTCATCAGTGCCATTGATGAAAATTGCCGCCCGCTCGCTAGAGATTTGGAGTTTCATCCATTCAAGAGCTATCCGCGCCCATTCCCTAAAACAACAACACGATCAAAATTGGTCAAGGTCTCGACGGTTAAGGTGCATGATGGACTACCGCAAAGGTGGCATCTTCCGCACTGAGACAGTGTGGGAAAACAACGATATACTGCGGCCATCTTGGCATTTGTTGCACCTGAACTCCCCCAACTGGAATGACCTAATTAGGAGGCTCTTGTTCCTTGAGACGTTCAGGCGGAATCCCGGATGAGACAGAATTATCCCAAGTTATCCTTGATATTGTTTCTTGAGTGCCACGGTCGAAGGCGACGAAGCTCGAGGGCCCTAGGTGACGATCCAAGGTCGATCATTCGACAAGGCAAGAGCCCACATTATATGCGGTGTGCTGGCAGTTCTGGAGACCTTCTCAATAGCTTCTGGACGCGGGAAGCAATTCATTTACCGGCCAGCTGCCAGCCTCCGCATCTTGCCACGAAGCCACGATCTCTCAGACTTTTCCACCTGCATGCTCTGAACTGGCGTCCCCATAAACCCCAACTAGTAACCAACCGGCAATGCACGATAAAGCGAGGTCCCCACGTATAGCCAGCATGTCTGCCCAGACGCTTTTTTCTGCTGTTGGCCATGACTTGATGATTGCCTTTTTTTCTGCATTGACAGCCGCGGGTGCCTGCCATTCTGGCAGTCCAACATCAAGGGAACTACCGCAGACTGAGTTGTTCAATGCGAAAGGATCGAAGGTGACTGGCGCCCACCCCTCTGCGGAGAAGCAGCGCAATCCTCGAGTGACAATGCGACAACAGAGATAACGACCTGTGTAGCTGTCGCAGAGATTCTAGACTCAAGGAGACTAGTCGCTTGGCATTGAGGGACGACTTCGCATCGATATTCCTGTCTCCAAAGCGTTGACTGGTCTGAACGGTGGTGTCGGAAGGAGACTGCTCGTCTTCTGTTGCGGAGCATGGCACTCTATGTGAGCACGTGACAAGGCGTAATTGTCGTGAGAGCACGGTCGGAAAACCCAATACATCAATACATGTTAAATAGTAACCACAAATATATGTCTAATGGAGAAAAGTGACGAGTAAAGATCAAATGCCTCCTGAGGAACCCTCCGGTGAGAAGTAATATTGTTTATCTTCAATGGTTGTTTTCACAGTTGCAGAAATCTGTTGTAAACGAAAATTACGGTAACGCGTTGTAGCCCGGCTCACGCGTTATTATGAGGTCATAAAAGTCGGCGCCGTTTTAGTACAAGCCGACCGTCTCTGGGCAACGCAACCCCAAAGAAAGTCGTCGCCGCTCCTGTGGGATTCCAATCTGGAGTTGGAATGCCCAAACTTCTAATCACCCTGTGCACCCTGTGGTCCGAGGAAGCACTTGCATTTGGCTGTTCATTCTGTGTATTTGATAAAGTGCTCTCGCTCCTGGGATCTGGAGTGCTCATTGAGGATTGAAGAAGATTTGCCAATTTTATCATGCGTTACTTCGTTTACTTATGGCTCCTGTCAAGCTGCCAATCCGAGTCCCATATGTCAACTTTAATGTTGCCTGGAAGTGGTGCCCTAGAGTAGCCCGATTCATGATGCTGATCTATTTGTTATGAAAGAAAAACGAGGAATCCAAGTCTGAGGTGCCTGGGGTTGCTTCCATGCTCCAAGCTCTGTGAATTTAGCTTTGTCCTGCATGAACGGTTGCATGAAGCTCTCCAAAGCATGGGTAAGGTAGGTACGCTATGACCAATCAGATTCTTTCGCTTTGAAGAACTTCAATCAACGAGTGTTTATTGTTGTTTACATCGATTTTCTCGACCTGCCCGCAGTCATTGCCCTAGAAAAGGCGCTGTGCAGTAATTTCTTGAATACCCCATTCTCGTGTTCTTCGGGATTTCATACTTACTTCTTTGCCAGAGTCGCGACTTTTTACGAGAAGTCGCGATTTCATCACCTCCCTCCGCGTCGTCGCCAGGACCCTGAGTCTAATCTCCGATTGGAACTTCTCTCCTTTACGACAGGCTCGAGCTTTCAACACCTACGCATTTCGTACTCCTACTGCAAACATTGTCACCAATTTGTCACGGCGACTGCTCGACCCTTTGGCTATATGTTTTGTTGATTACGACGTAACGAGGCGTTGATATTTATTCTTCCGACTCGCGCCAGCAGCACCTTTCAACATTCTACACAACCACGCAATCGTGACAAGGGCAAATCTCTATTACAACCATGGACGCCAAGGTGAGTTCATTTCGGATCTTCCATCCCATGTTCTCAATAGTCTACAAATCTCCAGCCCGATCTCTGTACCTTCAATTCTTGAATGGGCCCTTTGATCACTACCGCGATTTCGCGAGCCTTTTACATTCACAGCTCCGGCTTCAGCCAGGACCATTCACAACCAATTGAAGCCCTCTTCACAGTCGAGACCACTCTATGATACTTAGCCTACTGCCCCACACCCATCGCGCCCTTCTATGCATTCTTATCTCACTTTGACGCGAACCATACCATCTTTACAACCCCATCTCGACCATCTGCTGACCCGCCGCCTTCAGCCCTACCGACCTGTGCGAGGTCATCCCACCGCAGGAAACGAGAATCTACCCGCCGCAAAGCAAAGCATCCAACACCGAAACAAGTCCGTTGGCAGTCTGCTGAACCAACCGACTACTGGTGCTTTGCAGGTTGCCGCCAAGCGAACAGCCCTCGGTGATCGCAGCAACAACGCGACCAAGTCTCTCATCTTGCGCGACGACTCCAAGATGAGCAAGGGTGCAATTTCGGCCGCGGGTGCGCCCGCAAGCACCACTATGATTACGAAGGCAAAGGAGAACCAGGTGGAAGGCCGCGCTGCCGCGAAGGACGCGTTCCTGCGCCCAGCGCAACGGCCTGCCTCCAAGGCCGCATCGATCCTTCCCTCGACAAGCAACGGTTACATCATGCCACTTCACGCTGGAGCCAGTAACTCGCACCTCCCCTCTCAGATCAAGGTCAAGCCCGTGCCCAAGCGTGCTACCACCATGGTCTACAACGACAAGAACGATCTCCCGCAATTGAACGCCCTGGAAGAGGCACACTACAAGTCCCTGACGGGTGCCGACCGTGAGGAGTTTCTGGCTACACGTCGTCCTCGTCATCACCAAAGCCAGCCATCCTTGAAGCCCGAGAAGCAGAATCTACGCCGCCAGACCAGCAGTATCTCGCAGCAGTATACCAGCATTGCGGATCCTCGACCCTCGAACGCCTATCCCGCTGGGGACGACATCACCGAGACTCCCTACTTGGACGCTGTCGAAGAGCTCCCCCAAGAAGATCAATACCCCGTTCAAGAGCTTGAGGAAGGTACACTGCCTCCCCTTCCCTCTCTGTCTGCACCTGGCAACGGCTTGAAGGGCCCTACCAAGATGGTCGATCTTCTTTCTGAAGACCCCGTTGAGCTCTCTGACTACGAGGAAGAGGATTACTACGATGATCAAGGATACACGACAGCACACTCGAATCGGTCCCGAGGCGACAACACAACCGGAGGTGGCACAACCATTATGTTTCCCCCGAAGCTCACCAAGAAGGGCGCGGCAGAGATCGAGGCGGCCAAAGAAATTGTGGAGAGCAAGCGTAACGCAGTCGAGGCTGACGAAGAGGCTTGGGATATCAGTATGGTTGCGGAATACGGCGACGAGATCTTCGGATATATGAAGGAGCTCGAGGTAAGTCGTGCTTGGCTCACTTTTTGATCGCGCCATGCTCACTTTCTGTTTTCAGCAACAATTGCTTCCGAATGCCCACTACATGGAGATCCAGACTGAGATCCAGTGGTCCATGCGGTCGGTTTTGATGGACTGGGTCATCCAGGTTCATGGCCGCTTTGGGCTTCTGCCCGAGACTCTCTTCCTTGCCGTCAACTACATCGATCGTTTCCTTTCATACAAGATCGTGTCACTGGGCAAGCTGCAACTGGTTGGCGCCACTGCCTTGTTCGTCGCGGCAAAGTACGAAGAGATCAACTGCCCCTCGGTCCAGGAGATCGTCTACATGGTGGACAGTGGTTACACCGTCGACGAGGTTCTGAAGGCCGAGCGATTCATGCTGAGCATGCTCAACTTTGAGCTCGGATGGCCTGGCCCAATGAGCTTCCTCAGACGCATCAGCAAGGCAGACGACTATGACCTGGAGACCCGAACTCTCGCCAAGTACTTCATAGAAGTTACGATCATGGATGAACGCTTCGTCGCGACTCCGCCGAGCTACGTTGCAGCTGGCGCTCACTGTCTCTCGCGTCTCATGCTGGGCAAGGGCGATTGGGTAAGTAGTTCGCCCCGAAATTACATAATGAACCCCTATTTTAGATTCCAAGCTGACAAATCGCAGACTCCGGAGCATGTTCACTACTCCACATACACGTACAACCAGTTGAAGCCCTTGGTCGGCATGATGCTCGATTGCTGCCGTATGGCTCGCCGACACCATGGCGCTGTCTTCGACAAGTATTGCGACAAGAGATACAAGCGGGCGGCCTGTTTTGTTGAACAGGAGTTGACCCAGGGCTACGGCCTGCCTTTCCAAGCGGCCCCCTCCCTTCCTATCTCATTCAACCTGCTCGACGACATGCCGAGCCATGACTCGTACGCTCCGCCCCACACGACTCTGAAGATGCCGATTCCGTCTCAAGGTTGAGCCCCACCATCCCCATCCCCACCGAATCGAACCGGTTTGGCGGGCTACTGTACATATTCGCAACCCTCTTGGCGGAGTCCTCAACCACGCACTTCCACGCTTTTTGCGCGATACCCTTTCCCGCTTTCTTACAACGCTGATAATCGATCTCTGGGCATGCGAACAAGTACTCTCACGGGTGCTAGTTGGTCTGCGGAGCTGGTCCGACAGAGCTTCTATTTTCACCTCCCCAAACTAATATGGCAATTGGCATCGCCATCATTCACGATGCTCCACGAAGCTTACGAGACATGAAATTCCCCTTTTCGCAACGGCTCTGTTTTGTCTTGAGCGAATCCCCTTCTGCGGCGTTCCGGCAAGATACTCCGACCATAGACTTGAGGCACAAGCATTGCATGGCAGATGAGATGGGCATGGTATGAGGCGTATGGCCCAGGAAAAGGGAGGCAAAACGATCAATGCTTTTATTTTCCTTCTTTTCTTTTTCTTTTGCAATGGACAGACATACTGGCATGCTGGCAATTACTTCTACACCGACATTCCCCCCTTTCTCACAATCCGATGCACCCGGACGCACCGCAACATCATGCCCGAACCATATAGCTAGCGTGCGTTCATAGGAAGACAGCAAGGGCTTTCTATGTTGTTTTGTTAAAGTATAATATTTTCCGCTCAGGAAAAAGGGATGGCATTTCGATTTGTTTCGAGTATTTTGATGACGAACCACAATGAATGGTATGGAGGCATCAATGGAGGTAGTCTAGAGCTTTATGCAGGAAGCATTCCACCTCAAACAGTTCTTCTTTTACTTTGCTGGTGCCTGGCGTGAATTTCTCTGGACTTAGATTCACTCGGAAGGAGTACTTTGTTATGGAACATTTGTTAATAGACTGGGCCATTGGTTATGGTTGGCATATCGTGAGGCGGCATGTTCGCGTTAGGCCTGGTTCAGGTTGCGGAATACTTGGCCCCTACATGTAATAATCCTGGGAGTTGCAGTACACAACTGTCCCCAAATCGCTTTTCAGAACGGACTGCTGGGCAGTCAGACACACATCGACCACATTGGTATTCACATAGTATTAGTATTGGGTTCCTTCCATACGAGCTGTAGGTCAGCTGTCAGCTGTCAAAGTGATCTGCATCTAGAACATTATTTCTGAACCCTGTCAACTTATCCAGATCCACCACCCCCTTGCCACTTGATATACTGAATACTGCTACATCAGCCCATATTGCTGTCCTCCGAAATCCCACCGCAAATGGCGATTATTGCTGAAACTCCTTCAGCCGAATTGCTCTGCATGCAGGAACTGGGATGAGACATATTATTGCCGGAAAGTGATTCCGCTCGGCTCGGTCCAGTGGAGGAGATCGATCCATCCCTCTCAACCTCTCCTCTCGCTCAGTAATCCAATGTCTGAAAGTGCGGGTGTAGGACAATGCTCGGGGAACAAACGAAAATTCCCGAAGCGTTGAAAGTGCTGAATGTAATAAAGGTCCTGCTGTCCCCATTTTCCAGATGTTACAAGTTTCCCCTCGTTTTTGTCTCTGCAATCTGTTATTGAACTTGGGCTTCCTCTTCATTTTGTGCCGGGAATAATAATCTAGTGTTTCCGTTTCCGAATCAGACCAGTACAGCTCTCTCACCCATCTCTCGAGTGTGTACCATGACTCGTGCGGGGATCTATCAGACAACGAACTACCCACAATCCACTTGCTTACATGCACTTGCTGCAAGGCACTTCCCAAACACCTTGATTATGGCTATCTCCGGCAGGTGTACCATCTCTTGTGAGTGGCCTTGATATACGGCATAAATTACGGGCTGTTTATCGGGCTTGACTTGCACCGGGAGAATACTCCAAGTGTCTCTCTCTGTGATATGATAGCGGCTGTCTCCAGAACCACCCACATAATCTGGATCGTCCTGTCTATGCTATCTGGAGTTCAATGATCAAGCATCATATTGCCACCAATAAGTCCCTGGAAACCTTTGTCATTTTCCTTAAGTCTCTGTTTGTTGCCCTCGAAGAACCAGCGCTTTCGGACAGTTTTCTCAGTTCACGCAAGAATGGAAGCATATCAACATGCTTTACGGCTTCGTTCGTGTTTCTCACCGACAACTAAAGATGGCGCCTTCCTGCTTGTCCTGTTGCTCAGCCCATGGAAAGACAATGACACTGTTTACTGACAGGGCTGACAATAGGTCTGTTGTTTCTGAGAGTCCCAGATGGGCCTGCCTTGAGGTAGCCATCCACAGTTGCATCATATCTTGAGCCAGTATGCTTGTTGTCTACAAGAAGCTAGCTCTTCTAGAGTCTCGAGTTTGCCGTCTCCAGTTCAGCGTCGAGCTGGAATAGGCAACCTCAAGCCGCTAGCAGTGGGACATGCAATGGAAGCTCGGTCACCCGGATCGTTGTCGGTATCGATAAGCGATAATGGATACTTCGGGTCACTCGGCCGAAGATCGGCTAACTGGCCTTAGCGGCAAACTCAATTGATCTCCAAATGTCCAGATCCTTGATCGATTTTCCAAGATCAATTGATATTCGGGATCACCGACTTCCTTCTCAACAACTCTGCGGTGGGTTGACAACGCTACGATGTCTAAGTCGACCACAGTCAAAGAGGCCGTCAAGGAGACCCTCCTTGGTATCGATGAGCCAGTTGAGCTCACGGCCAAGAACAAGGCCTTCTTCTACGGAAGCGCGGTCAAGGACCCGAAGACGGGAGAGCTGTACATGGGCCCGAACGAGTTCATGGACGCGGTTGCACCCCCCGACGAGGACTACGTGAGAGCCGATCCCACAACCGTGAATTACTGCGGCAATGAAGACTGACTATATTTTCTTATTCTAGGGAAATATCACTCGTGAGCAGTACCGTCTGCTCTTCAATGTCGCCGATCGCAGGGGCACTGGTCGAGTCACACTTGCCGACTGGGCGGCATTCAACAACATACTGATGAAGTCGGATGCCGAATATGAGGTTGCTTTCCGCATTTTCGATTCCGGACGTACTGGCAGCGTTAAGTACGACGATTTCCGCAGTCGCTATGAGGAGCTCAAAGGCCCCAAGAGCATTCCCTTCGACTGGGAGAGCGAATGGGCAAAGCTGTACATTGGCACTAAGTCGAAGCGCCACAACCTCACCTATCAAGAGTTCTCTCAGATGCTTCGCGGACTCCAGGGAGAGCGCATCAGACAGGCTTTCTTGCAGTTTGACAAAGATGGCGATGGCTACATTGAGCCGGAGGATTTTGAGCGAATTATTCGTGAGACGGCTAAGCACAAGCTCTCCGACCATCTCCTCGAGAACCTGTCAACACTCTGCAACATCTCCCTTGGTAGCAAGATTTCGTACGCGAATGTTCGAGCATTCCAGAATATGATCAAGGAAATGGACTTGGTCGAGCTCATTATCCGCAAAGCCTGTCAGAAGAGCTCCGATGGGAAGATCACTCGAGCTGAGTTCCTGAACGAGGCTGCCAAGATCACGCGTTTCTCCTTCTTCACCCCCATGGAGGCCGACATCTTGTTTCACTTCGCGAGCCTTGACGATCCCTCGGGCCGACTCAGCCTGAACGACTTTGCCAAAGTCCTGGATCCTTCCTGGCGCAACCGTGGCACCAGGGAAGGCCCAGCAATCAGCCAGACCAAGACGAAGACGCAGAATGTAGTCAGTCAAATTCTGGAGTCGGCATACAACTTTCTTTTGGGCAGTGGAGCTGGTGCCTTTGGTGCATTCATGGTCTATCCTATTGATCTTGTCAAGACCCGCATGCAGAACCAGCGTGGCGCAGATCCTGGACAACGCCTCTACAAGAATTCTGTGGACTGCTTTAGAAAAGTCATTGCCAATGAGGGTTTCAAGGGACTGTACTCGGGAGTCTTGCCCCAGCTCATCGGTGTCGCTCCAGAGAAGGCCATCAAGCTCACCGTGAACGACTTGGTGCGAAATGCGTTCACTGACAAGAAGTCGAGTCAGATTTGGGTTGGTCATGAGATCCTGGCTGGCGGTTCAGCAGGTGCATGCCAAGTTGTACGTGTCTACCCTCTCATGACGAGTCCTCTTTCCGTGACTAGTGCTAATTGCTTCACCACAGGTCTTCACCAATCCTCTCGAAATTGTCAAGATTCGACTCCAGGTACAAGGAGAGGTCGCCAAGACAACAGCTGGTGCTAAAAAGAGATCGGCCATGTGGATTGTTAAGAACCTCGGCCTGGCAGGTCTCTACAAAGGCGCCAGCGCCTGTTTGCTTCGAGACGTTCCCTTCTCGGCCATCTACTTCCCCACGTACAGTCACCTCAAGAAGGACGTCTTCGGCGAGTCACCAACCAAGAAGCTGGGTATCCTGCAGCTCCTTTCTGCTGGTGCCATAGCTGGTATGCCGGCTGCCTACCTCACCACTCCATGCGATGTCATCAAGACACGCCTGCAAGTTGAGGCCCGTAAGGGGGACACCAGCTACACCGGCCTGCGTCACGCCGCGCAAACCATATGGAAGGAGGAAGGTTTCAGAGCATTCTTCAAAGGTGGACCTGCTCGTATTCTCCGGTCATCTCCCCAGTTCGGTTTCACCCTGGCCGCATACGAGGTCCTCCAGAGTGTGCTTCCGTTCCCCGGCAAGTCGAAGCCCCAGCAGGTTCACACAGGAGTTGCAGAAGTTGTCTCGACCATCAAGGAGAAGGACGTCGCATCTCCTCATACTCGAAGCCGCAATGCTTTGAAGATCATCCTTGACCTCGATGAGGATTTCGGCCGTTTCCGTCTTCCTGACCAGAAGGTATGGTCGTCTGTCCCCGCCTCCATGGGTGGAAACCCCGAGGCCTAAACCCACAGCATTCCTTTATAATCATATTCTCTTCTTGCAGACTGTAGTCGTCTAGAGACTGATAGAGAGATTCCCCGGGCTTTGGCGATATACGAAGACCCATCCGCACGCCCTGTCACGCATGTTTGGACTACTACACCGAGACAAATGAGGATCTTTTGCATGGAAAATTGGCGTTTTACAGGAAAGGAAAGTAAACTTGATGTTTGTGTGTGTTGGTGGTTGGTATTCACTTCTAAGAGGGTTCCGTCCCTTTATTTTGGAGACAAGACCTGGAAAGAAACAGAACGAAATCTTGGTGTAGAGTAGATATGTGCGTGTTTAGCGATTTTGCGTTTGTGTTTGAGCTTAAAAAGGGGATTTGATGATATTTGGATGACCAGCCGGCTTTCGGGACCAATTAATATTTAGAGCAATGTCTTCGTACTCTGGCAAGTATCGGTCATCCATCTACGCAGCCACCGCAACAGGCGGACTCGCCAATGGGCCCGGCTGGGCTGGATTGTTCATACCCCGTTAAACCGAGTACGAATATAAATGATTGTGGATACACTTGCACATCTGTTGACTCGTAGCCGCCTGTAATATTGAGCGGAGTGTATGGTGTGAAGCATATGAAGGATCAGTTTGTTGAAGAACGAACAGGGCTTTGTAAGCGTGATAATCCGGCTTGATATATACAGTTTCCTCGTCAGATACGTATGCTGCTGTGTCTTGGGAAGCTTTACCAAGGGCTGGAAACTATTCATGTGTGAACACGAGGGCAAAGCAGTCTGTAGTTAGACATTGAATTTATGTCAAAGATGGAAGATCGATAACGCATTAAAACATGGGCGCGTAGCCACGACCCCCTGCGTAGACTGCCGCCTTGTACCTGCACTACTTCTAGAAAGACAATTATGAGAAAATAAGATTCCTCCCAGTAAATTGTGCCTCTGGAATTGGGTCAGTTTTAAATCCCCCAGCCCCTTGCCAATTGATATACCTGAGTGGATATGCTAGATTCTAATATGGTATCCATCTATATAGTCCCCAACTTAATTTATTCACAAAACAGTACTTTGACCTTACTCCCCGCCTTCGCGAAAGCAGGCAGCCCTCTAATCCAGCCTCCTAGCATTTTCATTCGCATTACCCTCCCCACTCTCAAGTAACGCATCTCGTTCTCTATCTTTAGGCCCAGAATCGTCCGCCTCTTTGTACAAAACAAAATGCTGCGTGATGAAGCACACATCGTAAATCATACTGATATTCCCCAACGCAAACTTGGCCGGGTTCCCCGTAATCCCGCTCCAATCTCGAAGCAGCCACGAGTCGATGGACTGCTGGGCAATACTCAGCACACCGCCGGTGAAGTCGAGCAGGATCTGCGATATAGACCACCCCTTCGTGCTCTGGTTGCGGAAGTTGTACACGAGCTGCGGGAAGTATTTGATAAGTGTCACGAGCAGCTTCACGTACGAGATCATGTAGACGACGTCGAGCCAGGCCCAGGATGTTTGAGGGTCCGAGGTTGCCGGGTACGAGCCGATGACCATGAAGATTAATACCAGTACGGCGAAGATGGAGCCGCAGCCGACACCGAGCATGGAGCGGGAAGGCTTGGTGCCTGGAGACCGGTCGAAGCCCCAGACGCGCGGGAAGAAGTATTGCGAGGTAGTGATGATGCAGAGGAGGAGACCGTGGCCCGCGAAAACGACATCGTTGAATGTGACGGTCGGGGTCAGGTTGTGGTTGCGCTGGGCGTATTGTGCTCGGATGACGGGAGACCAGTAGAAGGCTGCGTTGGAGACTACGTAGGCCGTGAAGCCTGTCGTTGTGGCTGTGTCAGCAAGGCATGTAGCATATATATGAGGGTTTAGCTTGGTGTTGACATGAGGACATACCAAATGTGTTGATAAATGGAAAGTCTACCGTCGTGCCTGACGTGGACTTTCGGCTGTAGTTCAGCATGGGCTGACCGTAGAAGGAACAGGACCAGGCGATGGTGTATAACCAGCCGAACAAGTACGAAAGGCCTTCTAATAACTGCATCGTGGTGACGGGGCGATCGAGACAAGCGTCTTCTAATGGGTGTATAGGCTGCGCAATATCATACGACTATATCATTCCTATTGAGGCTGTCCGGATTGAGGCCCTGAGGGGTAAAGATTTGCAAGTGACACTGTCGCAATACGAGTGGTACACCGTATCCAGGCCAGATAATATCATGCGATAAATGTTGTATTGGGGTACATATCTGAAGTGAGCGACAGAGAGCAAGAACGCCTGCAGTCTAAAGGTAATGACGACAAATCTTCGAGCCAAGCGATGTGCGAAAGGAAGGAAGGAAGAGAAGTGGGATGCGGCCCACTTGACTCGGGACCGCGCCAGTCGCGAATGCCAAGACGGCTTGGCGATTGCCAAATGCGAGGATCAGATAAGATGCGCCCTGTCACCCCACATATCGGGCTTCCAGATGTGACTACTATACAGTAGTATGGAATACTCCCTCACAAGCTAGCTGCTGTCGTGTTTGGTTTCTAAAGCATCTGGAGTGACGCTTCGTAGGTCTTGCTGGCTAGCAGTGTCTGGGGCTAGCTTCGGCCTGCCAATGACTTCAGCTTTACAGATAACGTACCCCACAAGCAAGTTGGCCACTTTTTCTTGGCACCGTATGAATAACTTCAATAACTTAACTAAACTAAAAAATAATAATTCAAACTAATCGGAATCCTCTTCCTCGTACGTATCTTTATATCATTCTCACAAGTACGAGCATTATGTCCGGGCTCTCCGCAGATCCTACAGCGCCTCATACGACGACGACTTACACGTATATCATCCTGTAGCTGCTGTTCAATATCCCGTTGAGACTGCTTAATATCCAGCTGTGAAATCACATATTCCGGGTCGTATGGAATAAGTCCTGTCCCCCTGAAACCTGCCTGGATATTCGACTTAGTTATAGTCGTACGATACGCCCTATAGAATACCGAAAAGAAATCCTCCTTCGAGATATGGGTTATATGCGCCCGTATTAGGTCTTCAATTTCTTGACTAGATTGTCGAGTATCGCGTCGAGATAGTAGTCCGCGTTTTCGGTTAGCTAGAGTTGTACGAGGGACATTGTAGAGTTGGGCAGCGCGTCGGATGCTTAATTCGGGTTTCGATTGAAGCGCCTGACACGCTAGAATCATGTCGCTTTCTTTCCAATTCGATCCCATCTTGGTATGTGTAAAGATGTTAATTAAAAGGTTGTTCGTACGGTTCCAAGAAAAAGTGGCCAACTTGCTTGTGGGGTACGTTATGTGATGCGATTTATGAGCTAATCTTGTGACCTTCTCGCGTCATCAGCGCAAAGCCACGACGTGACTTATGACTTGTATGCTTTGACTAGTCTTTCTCTTCGAATTACGTGGTCGACTTCGACTATTTTCCTTCCGAGTGCTGACTCGTGTAGAATCACGGCTAAATGAAATATGAATCAAGTATTTGGGGGATCGTGTCAGTCACCCACCCATTTTAAGTCCAGCTTAAATGCACTACCGCAGGCTACCTTGCATTTCCCCGTTTCAACCAGGTCAGTCACACTGTCCAACTGTTGTTCCCCGTTCGCCTCACAACAAACCACCTCCCTGCAGAATTCCCCCCCAACCCAAACTTCTGGTTTCTTCAACTCAGCCGGCAACGTGATACTAAACACCATCTCCCCTTTCTTGGCCGTAGTTCACACCTCCTCCAGCGCATTATCCCCAATACAGTCTAGCATAAGATCAAATTTGCGACTTTCATCCCCCCACCTAAGCCCATAAATCCATAGTTGTATAGTCCAAAACTTCATTTGCTCCCAGTGACCTCACGAATTCCACATTAGAACACCCCCACGTGCCCACCACCTCCGCTTCTGTCCCCGCTCCCGCCCCCGCCCCCACCAGCTTCGCAAAATGCACAGCGAATATCCCCACTCCCCCAGCCGCAGCAGTAACGAAAATCCTCTTCCCCTTATTCCTATTCCTCCCTATCCCTTTCACGGTGGTGTTTATATTTTGACGTGGAGTCCAAGGATGGGAGTCGAAGGGGGGTGAGGGAGAGGGTACGGGTTTGGGAATTGTTTGGCATCGTGTGTTTAGAGCTTAGTATCCCTGTTCTTGATGAGTGATGGTTATATAATCTCGACTTTTGGTATACTGTCGTCGGTTGGCAGTGTCACCAGGTGGATGAGTATGCATCCACCAAGCCTTCTTAGCTCTCTTCCGCAAATCAAAACCAGCTATTACTACGTAAATGTATTGCTCCTCCCCTCGAGCAGTTGCTTCATGAGAAGCGAAACTCATATCAAAATTCTCATTTACGTAAGTGAAGTTGGAAGCCATTCATTCAGTAAGCATACTTCAATATTTTTTCGTGTACCAAAATGAATAAAAAGGGGGCATTTGATAGCTGGTGTGTTTCCTGTTGTGCGCACCGCTTATCAGACATGCAACTATATGTAGCGTACCTATGATTCAATACCAATTCCCTCTAGACAGCACCATTCGTCGCAGCATACACAATGTTGTCCGGTGGACTCAACTTAGATGCACCTCTTAAAATGATGATTGTCTTGCCTAGCTAATACCATCGCTGCTTGAAACTAGGCACCATGCCCGACTATTTCTGTATCCTTATTGCGCTCTTTGAACTTGACTTTTGACAACATCCGTCCTACAGTCCAATCCATTCTAACAACTCAATTGATGCCTCCGAAATTATCGCACAATTCATTAGTGAACTCCCAATAATCTCCATCATCGTCATCATCACCGCTAGGGGCCCAACCCAGACCAACCAGAGACCCCACTGGGGCCTTCATACTCCTCTCCAACCAACACAAATACTTCCTCATTCCCTCCCTCACCCCCCTCACATCCTCAAACGCGCCCAGCGCGAGCCTATTTCTGACTGGGTTGTCACGGCTATCCCACAGATGCAGCACCACCTCCTCGGCGCCTGTGAGCCACTTCGTCATGATGGGCCGGAGCAGCACCTTTGCCGTGGTCGATCCGCACCCGCATGTGCCACCGCTTGATGAGCCGGACCATGGCGCGGGAGCATACCCTGCCGATCTAGGGCCGCAGTCGGGGCTGGAGTCGCACCGGGACGACAGTGTCGACGACGAATTTGTTGGTTTGGCAGAGGATGGGGAGCGCTTCGGTGTGGATTTGCCTGTTGGCGATGAGGATTTGCGGGAAGAGGTATTTCGGGTGTACGTGTGGGTAGGCGCAGATGGGGAAGTTGATTAGGTTGGATGGGAAAGCGAGGAGGTGGGAGTATATTATCTGGCGGATGCCGATGGGGAGGTTCAGGAATTGTGTGAATTGAGTCTCGGTGGATGTTTCGGTCGTGCTTGTGTGCGAGGAGGTTTGGCTGGGCTCCGTGGTGTCTCGTGAGAGCAAGATTCTCGTGAACTCGGTGGGCGTGCTGGCATACGACGGTATGTCGATTTCCGTGTCACTCCCGCTTTCCGCGGAGAAGTCGCAAATGTCCAGCTGATTGGCCATTTATCTTGACATGTGTTGATAAGTCACATTTTATGTTGCATGCTGAATCAAACATCAGGTTATCAGAATGACGAATGGTCGACACATAACAGTATATGGATCTCGTGCTTGCACGAGACTGTGGCGGGAGAACACTGGGCTCGAAGGTCGAACATTGTCAGCAAACCTAATGCGTTTGTCTTCTCAAGTTTATCAGTTTGAGGAAAGCACACTCGCTTCTTGCGATATTGGAAGGCAGGCGCTTCCGGCCACGATCCAGAAATCCGAATAACTAAGTCCCAAGTTAGCCCGATTCATGCTTCAAGCTCCTGCAACCGACAATCCCAGTGTGATGAGAGCGAAGTCACAACCCTTCGAAGTCATGAACTGCAAGTTTAAGTCTGCGCCTTGCCCAGCTTACTTCCCTTGACGCAAGAAGTACAGAGTTGCCAGGCGACGAAGCTCTAGAGGACGAGATGAGTAGTAAAGCTACAATCCAATTCTATGCTTAAATTGCAGGATTCCTGGTAACAGAGATATTCTATGAGATCTCGAAATGGGCTCAGACCTCGCTATAATTTGGCCATGGAACAGATGCAACTCAATCCTAGATGATGATACTCGAGTACACGAAACTTGTTTGGCTTTACCTGTCAAACGAATTCTCATCGAACCCTCTTCACCAAACGCCTTGCCTTGCTTCACGAATCGGTCTAATAAATAACACACCTCTAATCATGACCTTTGAAGCCAATGCTTGCGTCAAAAAGAAGGTAGAGTATGACGTCGACCGGAGCTACTCTTCTCATTGATCCGATACGGAAATTAAGGAGCGCCGACCACACCCTGTAGAACGCTCCTCTCACATGCACATTCTCCTGCACACGACATCATCGGTGCCATTCTAGAGCGCAAGACCGAGGACGCGTGCTGCCTTCTCATTATTGCAGTATTCGCTCGCTCGCGTCGGACTCATAACCGGGCTATCTGGTATCGGAGGTTGGTGTTCGGTATCCAAATATTCAGCGGGGTGCGAGAATTCGCCCGTCATGAGCGAACGTCTTTTTTTCTTAATGTTCCCCTGGCTCGGTTGTTTGGCACCGATTTCAGGCCGCTGCGGCAACAGTGTGACTGTCCGCAGGTCGGGGCCACCATTAGCCGTCTCCGAGATCGACAGTGGTGTTTGTTTGCGCGCAGGTCCGGGCACAGGGATAGAAAGAGTGGTAGGCTCGGGTGCGCGGCTGAGAAGGTTGAGAGGAAGCAGGGGCCCAAAGACGCGCTTCTGGGAGTCGGTATCCGGGTTAGGGGTGGATAGAGGACTAGACATGACCCGCGTTGCGGCCTTTTCGTTTGTCGTAAGACCCTTGGTGGTTGCAAATGCCGAGGATCGTTTGTGGTAGGGATCCTTCGCCGAGAAACCGTCTTCGATAGGTTGGACCATGACTGACTGATGGTGAATTGTGAGGAGGGAGTTGGTGGGAACGTTGACCCAGTTTTCTACTGGCTGATCAGCAATACTATCCTCGAGAAAACCAGTGCAGTGTGCTTACCTCGCTCAAAAGTTAGAGGTTCGCTGGCCACGAGCACGATGTCGGCGCCCTTATCTCGCCGCTCCATCTGGTAATCCCGGTCATTCGAAGGAGCGGGTCTCGTCTCCCACTGGGTGCCTGAGGAATAGTACAAGCTCGCGGCCTCGTCCGTCTTGCTGCTCACATACCTCGTGCACAGAATACTATCTCCGTCAGTCACAGCGAAGTTGAGCAGACTTCGCGTGTCGACGTTCTCGCTTTGAACAATGCTCTCGGGAATGCTAGTGGTGAGTTCGTTGATGACCTCGATGGTCTGCAGAAGTGCCTTGCGCAACACGGTAGGACCAAAGCCGTTCTTGGGTCGGGAGCTGGGATCAACACCCAGGCGTTCCAGACGGTCGAGGAACAGAGCAAATGCCCACTCACTGTCGGTACCACCCTGAACACGAAGGTACCACTTGTCATGAAGTCTCTCGGCCAACTTCCGTTTAATATGTTTCCATCCTCCCAGTCCACCGTTGTGCATCCACATCAAGCTGCCATGGTAGAACGGGTGGCAGTTGTCCTCGCTCAGCGAACCTTCCGTAGTAGCTCTAACATGGGCGAAAACTAGGTGGGAGGCCGTCTTGGAGGCTATGCGATGCAGGTTGGTGCAGTTCCACGCGGGGATGGTGGAAGTGAAGAGGCACGGAGCGGCACCTAGTTTGGGGTCGGTGTACCAGCCAATGCCAAAGCCATCAGCATTGTTCTGGCCTCGTCTGGTATCCTACACACCGCGCGAACATGGATCAGCGATGGGGGTTTCCGGATAGCGCAGGACAACGACTTACCAGTCGCAAACGGGAGTCAAACGATTGCTTCAAGATGGAGTGCGTCGGGTCGAGGATGAGCTTCGAGAGCAGGATCTCGTCGCTGCCGCGGAAAACCTGCAAAAGTCGGATGTAAGCCCATGGACAAGCGCTTGCGTGACTCAGGCGACGCGTACTAAGAATCGGCACATTACAAGTGTGATGTGTCTGGATTGTTCGATGAAGGAAGCGGTAGCATGGCGGTCTGAAGTACTACTTAGGTGGAGGGGTTATAAGTCAAATATAAATTCGGGCAGCGCACACTTCGTGTTGGCGTTTCTTTTTTGTTGTGGTGCCCAATTGTGTCTTGGGTTCGCTCAATAGGTTGCGGAATTGGACACCGTTGTTTGCTTCTTTTGGGGCTGACGCAACATCACGCTATCACGCCTTCCCTCCGGGTTCTGTGCTGGGGCTGCGCGCTTTAGCCCCAAGCACAGGCCACTCGACCCGCCCGGCTGGAGACGTTAGGGGTAATTTCAGGGCTGAAGTGGATGGATTCTGTCACCCCCGCTGTACAAACACTTCACAATTTCACGATAATGCTACCTCGGCTGCTTCCATACTTCCTGAATAGGCTCGTTACCCTGAGACTTGACGGTAGAGCTGAATTTCTCCGTGTTGTGCAAGCATGATCCAAGTTTTGGAACGAACACTTCGATTTTCTTGGCACGCTGATTGCTGCTCTGTGTTGAACAGTCCATCCACCTCACGTGGGAAAGCAGATGCGGATCTCGTCTTACGTTCGACAACGCCGTTTGAAACGTGGTCATGGTAATGATGCTGAATACCAGTATCCGCACGCATGCTGCGCTCACATGCATCATGTACGTCAAGTCGTTTGCTTGACATGGCAAGCCTATCGATCTGTGGCCTGTCAAGTAGATCCTAGCTGCAGCTTGCCGCGCCTCACGTACTCGGGTCTGTCCAGAGGAAGCACAATTATAAAGTTGTGTCGTGGCAAAGGCCACCCGTAAATTTGGAGAACATGGCAACAAACTTTTCGAAATGAGTCTGTTTCATGTTCAAGGCGAGCTTTTTTGGGGCATCTATAGTCTCTTCAGGATGGCATTTCTCGTAACGAGATTCCATCTTGCAGGCAGCCGAAATACTTGCTTGTTAGTTCAGCCAACCTGCTAGACCACCCATCATTACAGGGATGGTCCAAGGGCCTGTCCATCCACGATGCTTGGGTATATTATACGTATCACTCAATAATGTTGATGGGCCCGTGGTCCGCCCTTGCATCACAGAGGTCGAAGGCTCTCGGTTTCGAATATCGAGCTCAAACTTAAAGCTATATTTCAATGTATGTTTCGTAAGCTGTCTTGATGCTGTGTAGGGCCAGGTACCCGAGATCAACTACGCAACCGTACATGTTCGGCGACCGTTCTGTAGTAATGGTGCCCGAATCACACCTTTGGAGGCTAATATGAACGAAGCCACTACCTTGTCCAAACCCTTTTCCACTGCACCAGAAACCCATTCTTGTGGTGCCCAGATTTCGAACGACCCAACCGCTGAACCTTCCAAGTATTCCCTGAGTTGGTTCACCGGAATAACCTTCTCACCGCTTTGGTGTACGTAGACTAAGCCACTGCCAGAATCTCTCTGCTCGCTAAGTGTGCTTGATATCACACAGCTCGCAATCGCCTTCGATACAGTGTCGACGTGAATGAAATCAAACGCCCCCGTGGAGCCCGTCAGGTCAGGCACGGCCTTCATCAATCTAGAGTACCTCAGCACGCTGTGCACAATATCTAGCGCCAGAACATCGTCAGCGGTGATGCTGCTAGGCCGATGGATCCAGATTTGCCCTTGGAAGCGCTTGTGGACGTTCTCGAGGATCACTTCGCTCGCCCACTTGGACGCCACGTAGCCGTCCGAGCCGTCGGTCGGGGGCCAGAACGCCGCCAAGGACGACTCGGGCTGCGACAAAGCTCCGCTGAGACGCGCAACACCGCCAGTAGAGATGTAGTGGATGGGGATGTGGCCATGCCGTACAGCCAGACGGGCCAGCTCGACTGTGGAGCCGACGTTGGCTGCTCGTAAGCTGCGGTAGTTCTTCATGTGCGACACCTCGGCTCCGTTGTGGATGATGACGTCGACGTTGGTGAAGAGATCATCGAGTTCCGCTTGGTTCATGCCTAGATTCGGGAGCGCGAGGTCTCCAGAGTGATATACGACCTTCGGCGACTCTACCCCCGACGGTCGTCGGGCTCCACCTTGAGCATTGGAACGGGTTGCAGCGCAATGGACGCGGGCGACTTGGGGAAGGTGGACTAGCTGCCGCAAAACGGCAGTCCCCAAGAAGCCTGTCGCGCCTGTCAGGAGAACGGCAATACTCTTTGTACTACGCGCCGGGGTTGCATGCCGATTCACGGAGCGTGGTGATGCGAACATTGTATCATCCAGCTCTGTCTCCTTCTTCCAGTCGATGTGGATAAGATTCGAGTTGCCTGCGAGCCGCGCGGCTTGCAGCTCGAGGGTGCTGGCTTGGAAGAGCTCAGGAAGGGACAGATCCACTGCGAATGCTCGACGAATCTCAGACTTGAGAGGTAGCAGAAGCAACGAGCTACCACCAATAGCGAAGAACTCGGAGCTGCGACAGATGGGCGTTGACGAGGAGATCTTACCCAGCACACTCCTCCAAATATCTCGCAGGCACGCCTCATGCTCGGTGAGCTGGCCGCTGACCTCCCCATCAAGAGAAACTTCCGGCAAAGGCAGAGCTGCCAACTTGCGGCTGTCAAGCTTACCCCTTTCTGTCACTGGGAGTACATCCAAGGGAATGATCACTACTGGCCGCATGTACAGTGGTATCGGGAGCTCCTGGTTGAGCTGAAGCAAATAGTTATGCTTGTCGAGAACTTGGCTGGTCCTTGAGAAGACGACATACGCGACAAGTTGTTGGTTGCTGGGGTCGTCACCTCGGAGGAGGACGGCTGCATCCACGAGGCTGCCTCGTGATGCTTGGACGAGGGCTCGGGAGATGTCATCCAGCTGGACACGCATACCTCTGATTTTGACCTGGTCGTCTCCATCCATGCGTCCGCACATGACAATGGAGCCATCGGAGAGCATTCGACCTTTGTCGCCGGTGAGGTAAAGCCTGTCCAGCCCCAAGGCTTCGTCGAGAGAAGTAGGATGCTTGAACTTGCTCTCGGTAAGCTGAGGCAGGTTGAAATACTCAGTCGCGACCCCTGATCCAGTGATTGCGATTTCGCCCGGCCATCCAATGGGAACAGGAGTGCACTCATGGTCCACGATGTAAGTCCCGTAATTGGCCAGAGGCTTTCCTATCGGAACGCTGAAATCGTCTGTGTTGGCATCGCTCAACGATACTACATGCATGGAGGAGCATATTGATGCTTCAGTGGGGCCGTACGCGTTGACAATCCTCAGATCATGCAGGTTGAGACTGCGGAACTGGTCTAGGAGATTTTTCGTGAACGTCTCGCCAGCGACCATGGCAATGCGCCACGACGAGCACCTCAGAAGTTCCTGGAACCCATACCTCAATATTGACTGCATCTCCGAGACAATGAACACGCTGCAAGTGATGCCCTCTCGTTCCATCAGAGCAGCCAGTTCTGCCGGGTGGTTGCGGTTGTCGCCCATGATCAACGTACCGCCGTTGACAAGCGCGATGAAGATCTGAAAGATCGCGGCGTCAAACCCTTGCCCACTCTGTTGCAGCACGACTTCTCGGCTTAGCTGAAGTCTCTCGGAGGCACCGAGAATGGTAGTCCTGATGTTGGCGTTGGTGAGAGGAATTCCCTTTGGCTTGCCAGTCGAGCCGCTAGTATACAATAACATCGCGAGACCGTCTGAGGCTGAAATATCTTCGACTTCTTGTGCCGCTGGAGGCACTGTATCGAGAGTAACGAGCTTGATCTGTTGAGTGATTTCAGAAAGTCTGTGAAGCTTTTCAGCTCGTTCTGCGGTCGCCCCGTGGTAGAGTAGTAATGTCGAACCAGATTCTTCCAGGATATCTCTTAGTCTCTCATCCGTGCTGCGGATATCAAGAGGTACATATACTGTGCAAATGCGAAGAATGGCGAGGATAGTAGCAATAGTGTCTATGCCAGGGTCAAGCAGGACGTAAATGCGTGATGAGGAAGCTGCCCCGGCACTCAACAGCGCCGCGCAAATAGCGCTAGCCCTTTCTGACAGCTGCAAGTATGTTTTGGTATTTCCCCTAAGATCTTTGACGGCAAGAGCTCCGGGATCTCGATTTATCCACGTATTCATAATCTTCGAGAGAGTATCAACCGAAGGGGGTGCAAGCTCCATCTTGGGTCCTGTACCGAGAGCCACCGCTTGCTGCGCCAAAGTGGCGTCAAATATGGAGATGCTACCAACTGACCGAGTGGTGTTTTTGGACAACGCTTCGAGCAAGTGAACATACGTGTTGGCGAGCAACTCTGAACCTTCCTGGTCATATAGGTAGTCCTGGAGAGAAAAAGTAAGCATCGCTGCGCCGTTGTCCAGCTCATCGACGGAGATGACAAGATCAAAAGGGGTTTTCGCGTCAGCGTATTCCAAGAACTTCACATCCACTCCCTGCATCGGAGATGTTCGACTTGCTCCCATGCGGTAGTTGAAAACCACCTGGAAAAGCGGCGTCTCAGTCGTTGAGGTCGAGATGTCACATGCTCGTAGAATTTCCACGGTTGGGACCCCAGATTGTGCCAAAGTCGCATACGCCTTGTTTCGGGTGGTCTGAAGCACATCGCTGAACTTCTGCTCGCCATCTATGCGGAAGAGTACGGGTAGGATCTCCAAGAAGAATCCTATGGTGTTGCTGAAGCTCTGGTCGGAACGATTTGCATCGACCATGCCAATACACAGGTGTTGGGTATCCAGCAGGCGGTGTAGTAGGACTTGGAAAGTCGCAAGGAAAAAGTGAAACGAAGTGGTTCGCGAAGCCTGACTCGCCTTCTTCAGTGCGCTCACCAGCTCGGCACTCACGTGCGTAACGACGTCTCGAGCCGCGTAGCGCGTCAAAGACTTACGGGTACTGACTTTCGCAAATGGGAAGAGCGGCAGTGGATCAACTGGCTCGCGGAACTCGTTTTGGAAGAACTTGAGTCTCTGGGAATATGCTCCATAGGTCATGTCCCGTTGCTGTTTCCGAGTGAAGTCAATGTACGTATTTGGCAGTGACTTGAGAGATGACACTGAACTTGGATCGTTGTAGAACTTGGCCAGATCTTCTTGGAATATCTGCCAGCTGACGCCGTCCATGATGATATGGTGGTATCCAAAGATGATGGTATGGGAATCATGACCGTGCGATAAAACCGTAGCAATGAAGGTATCTCCCGTCGTTAGATCATAGCGATATTCGTGAGTCCGAGCGAACACCTCCTGGACATGTGTCGTACCACTCATTCCAGGTATCGACCTCAGCTTGAAAGGGGATTTCTCAATTATGCCATGCTTGGGTTGTCCATCTTTTTCGTCGGTAAAGAAGATGCTGCGGAGGGTTTCATGAGTCTGAGTCACGGCCTCGAGCGCCTTTTCCAGCCTGGGCATATCGAGCTTGCCTGATAGCTCATAACATGCAGTGCAGTTCAAAACAGTGGCATCATCCAAATACTGAGACAGGTATAGTCGTGCCTGACCTAATGACAATGACTCTGCGCGAAGGGGGATTGCTGGAGAGGACTTTCTATTCCCAACGCCTAGCGTCATGATAGGGGTAGTTGGCGACGTAAGATGGCCATTTCCATTCACACCTGACTGAGACAGTGGTCCTGGAGACTTATTCGTGCTCGAAGTACCATCTTTTGGTGCATTTTCAGGTCGTAATCCGTTGGAATTTGCGTCCACAAGTAGTTTGGTCCGAGTCGTTTGCGAGGTTAATTGATCATCTCGAACCAGATCTGACTGAGGTAATGGTTTCGTAGGTCCTGTCGAGATCAAAGCATGATTAGACAGCCTATTTTTAGGTAATGATCCACTGGAATATTTATCAGTGGATAATTCGTTCCAGTCGCGACGTTTGGGAGGCGACGAATCTTGAGCTTTGATGGCTTCAGGCTGTCTTCCTTGGAAGGAAACAGATGAAACCACCTCAGCGCATATTTGCTTGATAGACGACACTCCAAGAATCTTCAATACCGGAACATCATATGACGTCTCAGCAAATATCCAATTTCGAATCTCAACGGCAATCAAGGAGTCGATGCCGAGGTCGATTACCGGAACATTTGTATGTATACTCTCGACAGGCAACTGGTTTGCTTACTGTTAGCCCTTTCAAGTGGATTTCCATGACAAAAAACACTGCTAACCTTGAGTGAAGACGCCAGGTACGTCAAGAGAGCCTCTTCCATGATTTGAAGGGCACCATCCGGTCCACGACTATCTGTGAGCTTTTGCTTGAGAGTCTTCTGAACACTGTTTGAAGAACCATGGCCTGCTCGCGGAGAACCAAAATATTTTGTGACATGTGTAAAGAGCGGGCTCTTATGCCAGAACGGGCTATGGCCTGAGGTGTTCTTGTTTGTCTCCAGTCCCGTGATGATTTCTGGAGACTCATCACTTCTGCCGACGAGTATTGCCTCGGTTAGGAGTTGATGAAGGTCCCGCTCGGACACGGGCATGTAATCCAACTTTCTCAAAATCGTCTCCATGGCCCCAAAACCCTCGCCAACATCCGTTCTTTGGATGTAACCGATACCGATGATCATTCCAATGTCGATTACTGATGCAGCAAGATTGCGGGCTCGTCTCTGCGAAGCCAAACCGACCATGAACTAAAACAAAATCAGCCACGCCGAGAGTAACGCCTAATTCAACCCATCATTCAACTTACATTATTAGCTGCTGCATAGTTGGCTTGGCCGCGCTGGCCAGTGACTGCAGAAATTGACGAGAACAGGATGAAGAAGTCGAGGTCGTCAGCAGAGAAAACCATGTCCAAGATCAATGAGCCGTCAACCTTTGGCTTTAGTACTTTCTGAAAAGTTTCAAAATTCATTTCAACAAAGAAACTGTTTCCCATCGCCATCGCGCCGTTAGCCACGCCACCAATGGGCGGCATAGTGCTGAGAATACGACGGCGGAGGCCCACAATGTCTTGCATCTTAGTGACATCTGCTGCCTCAATCGAAATGTTGGCGCCCTGTCTCTCTAGCTCATCCTTCCATGATGCTCGCTTGTTAGGATTCCTGTGTTAACTATTAGTGTAGCCCAAATGCTATCATCAGATGTAACACGTACCGGCTCGTAACCACAACATGACGCGCACCGTTTCCGACCATCCAGCGGCATATGGATTGACCAATCTGCCCACTCAGCCCTACAAGCAGATACGTCTTATTCGGTGAAAATAAGTGGCGTGGATCCGCGGGTCTTCGAGTCAGTGTGATGTTCTGAGCCCCTGTCCAGTCAACAACAACATTTGCATGTCTTTTGGCCCCTTCCCTGACTAACGCCGAGGCCTTCACCACGCTGGTACTATCGAATGTCTTCTTAATAGTTGGTCCAATCTGCTTCACATAAGCCGAGGCTGCTGAGAGTATCTCTTGTGGTACTAGATCATCAGCGTCGAGATTGTCGAAAGAAGCAACAACAGCGTTGGCCGGAAGAACTTGTTGGATAGCTGAAAGTCTGCTTGCATCACTCTTATGTCCCAGGTGAATGAGTAACCTCGTCCTAGGAGGAATCACTGACTTCATCTCCTTACTTGAGGTATGACGCCCAATCTCGATGTGATTTATGTGAAGACCAGCACAGCTTGGCTCTGCCTGGCAGTTAATGAATGAAAATTTCCTATTCAACTTATTCCCAAGTCTTTCGAGGGAAGCAGATATATGCTCGTCAATCTCATAAAGCAGAGTGGTGTATCCAGCGGGCATAGCTTTCTCGATGACTCGTGCCTTGACCTCGCTTAGCAGGCAGATGAACTCAGGGAGAGTCATGGTGTTCTTGCCCTGTCCGTCATCAAGTCGAATAGTCCACATGCGTGGTACTGTGATAAAAGACGAGTTGGAAGCTGACAGCGCCAAGAATCGTGTCCCTTCTTCTGCGTATCCAATGCAGCAGAACAGTTGCTTTTCTTGGTAATTGGGTATGACAGGATCAAAGGAACAAAATTCCACTCTCAACGTGATCTGCTCAGAGCCCGCAGCAATCTCGGCGAGGTCTGAGCAGTGTTGAAGTGCCTCCTCAGCCGTGTACACAATTTCACCAGTATTGCGCTGAGAACGAACGAGAGAGACGGGCTGTTTCCCAGCGAGAGCTTGGATCTCGACTTTTCGCCTAAGGGAGTTGAGACGATCATTGCGCTCCTTGTCGAGGAAGAGTCTTGGAATGAGAAGTCTACCGTTCTCGACCGCCAGTTCCGGCTCAATGCTCCACAGATGCGAATTTTTCGAGCTTTCGTCTCTCGTAGCGGCGCATACAATAAGCCGAAGAAAGCTCTCTGTAATGAGTGACTCGCTACCATCCAACGTATCCAGATCGAGGAACTGTAGAAGCTTATGTGGGTTCTCGGACTGGAACGTCCTCCCCAGTCCGATGGTACCACTCTGATATGGGCTTTGAGATCTTGCACCTTGAGTAACCCAGAGAATCGTTTTGGTCCCCTCCAACAGATGTTGCAGGCTTTTGAAAGCAGGAGCATTCAGATGCTCAAGCACCGGGCGATCTAGGTCAGTCAGACTCAAAACAGCTTCAACATCATCAATTCTTTGACTCCCCACGTCAGCTAGGGATTCAACAGTTATGACCACTCCGTTCCACACTCGGCTTAGTTTACACTGTACGAGGTGGATGAAATTGGCGACCCTAAGCGAGGAACCACCCAGAACAAGAAGTTTTCCGCTTGTATGAATGCCTGACGTCGAAGAAAACGGAGCTCTAAAAAAGCTAACTCGTCCATCCAGTGCCTGTGATACGACGACAGAATATGTATGTTTCTCTGGGAAGTTGTCAAATGCTATGGAATCAACGCCAGAGAATCCAGCATTCTGAAGGATAGTGTGTGTTTCCTCGCGGTTCGCATTTGTCAATTTCGGCTGCACCGATGCGTCCTCTTCGTTCACTGAGGGCGGAGCTGCTAGCAAGTAGAATGGAAAGCGCAGGTGATTTCCAGTTCCGGCCATCATGACCAGAAAGCCTCCTGGCTTCAGTAGACTTCGAATCGTCTTCAACGTGGCTTTCTGCTTCCTGATAGCCTTATGAACGATAACCACATCGAAAGGTTCAACAGCGACGGCATCTTCCAACTCTCCTATGCCCTTTTCAATGTCGAGAACATGAAACTTGAGTCTCAAATGATCTGAATTGAGATGCCCCTGCATCTCTTCGATCGCCTCCGCCGATCCATCCACAATAGTGTAAGAGTTCAAGGCATGTTCAAGTTCCTGACACACAGATCGTACAAGGCTGGCTGAGGATGGGCCGACTTGGAGAATCCTCAAATTTGAGTAGCGATGTGAGATTTGTCTGGTTGCGCTAACCATATGCATGTGAACCTGTGCAAAACCTAGTCCTTGGTTGTGCCACCGATTCATAAGCTCACCCAACGATGCTGGTGCTTGAGCTCCAGCCGGGGCTAACTCCTGTGAGCCGTTCAAGAGTTTCTGTCCGATCATGTTGACTAGCACCATGTCTATGTGCTCTCCGAACTCCTTCAAGATAGCTATCATTTCGGATGTGGTTGGTGCCCTTGCACCACGATCCGCCGCAGTTTCAACCAAACCAAATAAGCCTGGGATCTGCTTGGCTATTTCATGGAAGGACTTGTCCGCTCGAAGTCTCGACAGGTAGTAATGAACTGCCTGTTCACAGGCATCAACAACACTCAGCTCATATGGAGAGGCAAAGCGCTGCTCTGTCTCAAAATCTGCCCCAGAAAGGATGTCCTGTTGCCACACCATCTTCATGTATAGCAATTTGTCGTCCTTTTCAGAGGCGGGAAGGAAAGTGCTCATTGTAAAATCTTCGATTCGTATTTCTAACTGACCGGTACTGGAATTGTAGATGTTCATATCGCCTGTCATTGCCGGCAAAGTGGCTTGGAACCCAGGTGTAAACTCGGTGAGTTGTGCGTTGACCGTCACCGAGTTGACCCCAGGAGTAATGCTCGATGTCGGAGCGCACGTTATGCGGCCAATCGTTGTGGGCATAAACGCTGTCCATAGCGAGCCATCTCGAGGAGCGGCAAATGCAGCGAGAAATGTCTGAAAACAGGCATCGAGCCAGGTCGGGTGAACTGGGATTGACTTGCCCACTTCTTCATCAATCGCGACGACGGCGGATGCCGTGTCCATCCGTCTCTCCGCAGAAGTTATAGCCCTAAACGATCCGCTATAACCGAGACCAATCTCGCCTAGTGCCTCATAGAACTGATTGATGTTGACCGGCACGAGCTCAGACTGAGGACTAGACGCTCTCGAAGGAAATGAGAGAGAGGAGTCGAATTCATTGCTTGCAAGGGAGATACGTATATCTCCTGTGGCAGCAGTCCTCAGATGTCCATCCTCCACTGTACCCGCACTGAGGCTGAACTCTGCCCGAATCATGTTTCTTTTGCCCTTACTGGAATCGAGATCACTGCGTAGAGATAGCAACGTCTCAGTGCCTCCCGAGGATTCGTCCAAGACAATTGGTCGTAGGATGGAGATGTTCAAAAGCTCTATGCTCTCCACGGGCTTTCCTCTGCCGATGACCTTAGCAGCCTCCAAGGCCATGACACAATATGTAGCTGCAGGGACGATGATCTGATTCTGTATACGATGATCTCGCAACCAAGGCATCTCGTCTAGTTTGAAGAAGTTTCGCCACCTTGGCTCATAATCTGTATCATCCGGAGTTCTGTTGCCAAGCAGCTCATGAGGTCGGTCGACTCTGGATCTGACCTTCTTGTTGAGTCTGGATTCCCGGTACAAGATCTGCTTGTGGTCCCACGGATAAGTCGGTAGATCCGGCAAAGGAGTGTTGTCTATGTAACCGTTGCTTTCTTCGAAGGCTGATGAATAGCCGCTGAAATCGACACAGCTAGGTCCCAGGTGTGTCCAAACAAGACCAAGAGCATTACTAAATGCCGTAATGTCGTCCGCCTTTCGGTCTAACACACCCGAGTAAGGGACTTCGTAGCCAAGTTGGCGTCTCATTGTCTCAAGTGTCGGCCCTCTCAAGGCTGGGTGTGGCCCGACTTCCAGGATCAGATCGAGGGCTCCTCTGCCATCATCCAAAGCACGCTCCAGTGCTTGTGAAAAGAGCACTCTTCCGATCAGGTTGTCTGTCCAGTATGCTGCCTGCAAATCAGTGTCATGATCAGAAGTCATTGTCCTGCTGTCATCATATACACTCGATACCCAGGCAGTGGTCTCGCTGCCTGGGCCAGCTCGAATGTCACAACTTTCGAGCTGGGCAGTATAAGGTTCCGCACAAGGCAACATGTGAGACGAATGGTAACCCGTGTCAACTTGTAGCACACGATTGAATAAACCCTCGGCGTCCAGTATTTTCTTGGCCTCCATGACAGCGTCTTTGTCGCCGGCAAGCGTCACGCTCTTGGGTGAGTTGCTGGCAGCTACTGTGAGACGGTCTTGCATCTTGGCCGTAGAGCAGAAGTTGATTCCCTCTTCATATCCAAACCCAACTGCAATCATGCCACCTCTCCTCCCGTCGGGACCAACGGCAAGCTCGCAGACTATACCACGGTAGTACGCAATTCTCACTGCGTCCGTAGCAGAGATTTTGCCTACAGCAAACGCAGCGCCGATTTCACCGCCTGAATGACCGACCACGGTGTGAAACGTGATACCTGCCCGAGAGAGTAAACGCACAAGCCCTACTTGAACGGCTGCGCAAAGTGGCAGGGATAGTTCGGCGTCACTCATGCGCGACTGTGCAGGCGGCGCCATCAACTCTTCTGTCAGAGACCATGCCGGCGGATCGGGAAGCTGGGCCAGTGATTGCTCCATGGCCTCGATGGTTTCTCTAAACAAAGCACACTTTTTCATCAGATTTTGGCCCATGCCTGGCCATTGTGCACCCTGTCCCGTGAAGACGCCTAGAATTCGAGGACGCCTGTTCTGGTCGAACTCTATAGCAGGGGACCGAGTGCCGATTTCTGTGCCAGGGCTCCCGCGGACTTTAGAGAGCTGTTTGGTGATTGCCTCGAGTATGTCTTGTTTCGACGTCTCGGCGAAAGCTATTCTAACAGGAAGGGTTGAACGATGAGAATTCAGAGTCTTTGCCAGGCGTTGAATCGGAACATCGGTGTCCTCCAGATAGCTTGCATATCTCTCCAGCATTGCAACCAGTGCCGATGCCGAGCTAGCTGAAAAGATAAGGGGGGTCGGGACAAAATCAGCAATTGGCAAGACGGCAGCTCGAGCCACCGACAGTGCTTCCGGCATTCCCCATGGTCCAGTGTCATGTATCTCGGGAACGTAGCTTTCCATAATTGCATGGCAGTTGGTGCCACCGGAGCCAAATCCATTGATACTCGCCCGAAGCGGATGATTTGGAGGAACTGAAGGCCATTCTTGTGGACTCGTACTTATTTGAAGCTTGTCATAAAAAGGCTTCACGCTGGGGTTGAGATGGTGAAGATGTTGATTTGGCGGAATGGTCCCGTGTCGCATGGCTAGGAGCACCTTCAGTAGTCCCGCAATTCCAGCGGCTTTGGCGTTGAAAGTCAAGTCAGTCCTCGAAACATAGTAAAATTATCTTCAGTAGGATTGATATACTTACTTCCTTCAGTGTGACCGATTATTGTCTTGATTGACCCTACAGGCATAGAGGGTGTACGGTCAAACTCATGGCCAGGCGGAAAGAATGTTTGGCTTAGGGCAGATGCCTCTCGGGGATCTCCAGCCTGTGTGCCAGTACCTGCATCGTACAACTAGTTAGTAAGAAACCATTACATATTTCTGCAAACCGTGTGTACTGAAAGAATTAACCCACCATGTGCTTCAATGTACTGAGGTCGATCCTCAGCTCTCAGAATATCCAGTCCCGCATTTTTGTAAGCCGTGCTGATCAAGGCTGCCTGCGCCTCGGCACTAGGCAAGGCGATACCTACTGTACGACCATCCGAGTTGATGCACGTTTCTCGGATGAGTGCGTCTATTCGATCACCATCTCTAAGAGCTTGAGATAGCGTCTTCATGAAGATTGCACAAATGCCTTCGCCTCGCGCGTACCCATCTGCGGCCTGGTCCCACATCTGAGACCAGCCTGAAGGGGATAGCAGATGAAGACTTGTAGCCGCAAGATAGGCATCAGGCCCCAAGATCAAGTTCGATCCCGCCACGCACGAAGTTGTGCACTCGCCGTTCCGTAAACTTTGAACACCAAGATGGACGGCCGCTAAGCTTGAAGAGCATGCCGTGTCGACGGATATAGAGGGGCCATGCCAATCGAAGAAGTACGACAGCCGATTAGAGAGCAGTGCGCGCGAGGTCCCTGTTATCATGTACTGAGACATATTCTCAACATCACGCGTTTGGGTGTCCGTATAGTCAGCCGACATAGCGCCTACATAGGCGGATGTCTGGCTTCCTTTGAGCCCCTGTAGCGTGAGTCCCGCATTTTCCATAGCCTCGTAGACGACCTCAAGCAAAAGCCGCTGCTGCGGGTCGATGGCCTCAGCCTCTCGAGGGGCGATACTGAAAAATCCACAGTCGAAGAGTCGTGGGTCCTCTTCAATAAAATATGACTTGGTGACATTGATGGCTCCGTGGCGTTCGCCATTTGGGTGGTAGAAGCCATCAGCATTGAAACGCGATTCCGATGGTACCGTCTTAGTCAAGTCTCGCGGCGAGCGCAGCAATTCCCACAGCTTTGATGGCGACGTCGAATCCCCTGGGAATCGACATCCGCTACCGATGATAGCTATGGGTTCTTTGGGTGGGTGTTTGTACGCCATGGTTTCTGAGGTAAACAGAAGAACGGGAAAATAGTCTTCTGAATATCCTCATGAAACAAAGGGGGTATGGTTCGTACAAAGCAGTCTTGTTTGCGACTGCGGTTATCCAGTGTATTGTATCGTGGTTAATCCCATTACATAGACAGAACGGTCCACTCTACTGAAGCTAGGGTGTTAGAACAACATATATGCCGGCAATACCAAGTATCCATGCTACTATTCTGTTTCGCAGTGCTTAATTGGTGTTCGGAATTGTTACATACACGGCAGTTTGGCCAATGAACACGAGGTGGATCGGGTCCGGTCAGTGATCGACGACCCGACCGATCGGTCAGGGGAAGGCCGAGATTTGGTCATCTTCCGAAAGGTTTCGGATATTAAGATACACTGTCTTCTTTCCCGCTAATTGCTTCTCCGAGAGCTTGTATGAATTAGGCCTTAGGCAGAGCTGCATTATCCAGACCATGATCACCAATCTGAACCGACCGGCCATTGTGCCAGGGGTAATTGTCGCATACCTTTTCGCTCCAAATCATGTTCTCTGTCTGCTGAACAAGGAGTCTTCGCAGCCGAGACTACCACTCCATGAGTAAACACCGCTCGATCACTTGATCATCGAGGAACGTGATCTGCTTTACGAATGCCTTGGCTTCAGTTGCATGTGGTTATCGACTTCCCCAAATTTATCGCCCAAGACTGCCTAAGCTGACGCATTTCTGCATCGGAGACTTGACGGGGGTACGAAGACATTGATTTCGCTGCTATTTGCTGGCTTCGTTGAGATCATCTCCATCACAGAACACTCAAGAAGCATTCCCCGCAACTATGGCCACCATTCACCCGTTTTTCAAATCCCCTTTCTTCAACTTCGAGTACCTCCGGCTCTTGGCAATGGCACCACACGAAGGCGCCGAGATAGGAGAGTCACTGGAAGCAGCGGCCAAAATCAAGGATCTAGATCCTGAGTCATGGTACAGCGCCTTCCTTGACGTTGGCAACAAAGTCGAAGACATTGCAAAGGAGGCTGAGCAGGCAGGTGACCGTGTAGGCGCGCGTCGCGCCTACTTGCGGGCATCTAACTACCTCCGTGCGGCCCAGTTCATGTTGAATGAGGGCCCTATCGGACAAGACCGGCGCGTTCTTCTCACCATCGAGCGCGCTATCGCGGATTTTCGGAAGGGCGTCCAGTACCGCAACGGGAAGACGTTCTTTTTGAAGATTCCCTACGAAAATGGGCTCAAATTGCCCGGGTACCTCTACCTGCCTGAGAATTCCAGGCGTATTCCCGGCCGCAAGATCCCCATCCTGCTAAACTCGGGCGGGGGGGATTCTACGCAGGAGGAAATCTACTTTGTAAATCCGGCGTTTGGGCCAGAGGTCGGTTATGCAGTCGTCACCTTCGAGGGACCAGGTCAGGGAATAGTGCTCCGTCGCCACAAGCTGCCGATGCGTCCGGACTGGGAGGTCGTCACAGGCGCGGTCTTGGATCACCTCTTTGACTTCGCGAAGAGCCATCCAGAGCTTGACCTTGACCTTGATCACATTGCTGTTACTGGCGCATCTATGGGCGGTTACTTTGCACTACGCGCAGCTGCCGACGAGCGCATCAAGGCATGCGTCAGCGTCGACGGATTTTATAGTCTGGCAAGTTTCGTCGGCGGCAGAATGCCAGGGCCTCTCTTCAGGGGTTTCATGAACGGCTGGCTGTCCGACGGTGTATTTAACGCGATCCTGAGGTTTCTGCAGAGACTCGACTTCCAGGCACGCTGGGAATTCAATCATTTGAAGTGGGCGACAGGTACTACGACGGAGTCCGACATCATGCGGAGTTTCACCGACTACACGTTGCTCAACCCAGACGGGACAGAGTATCTGGCCAGTGTGAAGTGTCCCACGCTAGTAACCGGCGCAGGAGCAAGCTGGTTGTTTGATCCTGCAACCACAACTGACAAGATCTATGACTGCCTGACGAGTCTTCAATCCGGCTTGGACAAGGAAAAGTGGATCGCCGATGATATAATCCATGGAGGATTACAGGCCAAGGTCGGTGCTTTCGGCTACTCGGCGCAAAAGACGTTCCAGTGGCTAGACGCCAGATTTGGGATTGAGCGGGAACCGTTGGATGCGGAATCAGATTTGAGTGTGCTGATCAAGATTTAGGCTTGTGCGAGTAATGCATTGTATTTCATAGCTCTTCTAAATCCCTTCCTTCCACGACTTCGTCACACTCGAAATTGAAAGCTTTCTTACACTCCTCCACAGTATGACCCCTTTAGATCTCTTGCTTGGTAATCCCACAGCCCTCTATGGAAACTTATCTTCCAAGAGAGGCTTTAACAACTCTAAATTCGTCAAAAATCCGACTTAGTCTCTCCCCTACTTAAGGCCCTCAATGATAGTAGCCATCGTAGCCCAAAAAATGCACAAGAAAGCCGGAAGATTGACCAAGAGAGTCCGGGTGTGATGCTTGGGCAACCAAGTCTCAAGCGCATCCTCATTAGGGACTCCGGCTGTCTTGGGATCCTGAATGCGGCGGAGAATGGCAAACATGGAACGGCCCCAGCAGAAATGGGCGATGCTCAGTAAGGCGCCGGCCAGATACAGATGGCGCACCTCGCGGCTCTGGCTGCTCAACCCGTTGAAGATGCAGAGGATGGTGGCCGGCGGGTACGTCAAACCGATTCCCCAGATGCCGGGTTTCATGAATGCCGGCAGATAACGAGGCAAGATCTTCCCACTTGGATGGGTAGGGTCCTTCCGCAAAGAAGGGTGCAAGAAGGCGCCAAGCGAAATGTCCTGAGCCCAGCTGAACATTAAGGATGCCGATGAAATGACCAGAGGGGATATACGAAGGAGGGCGACCCCTAGCTGAGGATCATTGGCAGTGCTGAATAGAGATGACATTGTCCTTTGCTATCTTGCCTTGTTGAAGTGGTCTCTGGGCCAGATTCAATCATTAATTGGTCGAGTCTGGTACGAGTTCACCTTTATTATTTATACCCGACAAACAAGCAATCCGCGGTTACCAGGCTAGCTTCTTTCGACATCGGTTCTGATTGTCGGAGTTAGGTGGGCAGACTGTTTTGATGCCTGCTTGATTAACGGGGTCTGCTCTGTTCGGTCGGGATGAGATCATATTTCTAACCAAAGCACATGCAAGAACCGAGGCACACTGCTTCTACCCTAGGATCCTCGAAAGCGACGGCATAAGTATACAAACAAATATCTCTCTTGGAGTTAAGAGACAAGACAATGTATTTTAAGTAAGTACAGTAAGAATTTTCCAAAAGTGGTATAATAGCTGCGCCCGATGTTACCCGACTCGGCCTCCGTTTACTGAGCGAGCTGGGTTTTCCGATTCGGTATGCCGAACATAAATGAAAAGGGGCAACAACAAGTGATGGCGGATTACTTAGATAAGAATAAGAACTCAACCCCCCCAAATGAATGACCAAGTACTTTGGTTTCTACAAACGCATAGAAACATCAAGCCTATCATGTTGAAAAAGACTGCAGACTATGATGCCATCGTCATCGGTGCAGGCTT
Source organism: Pseudomassariella vexata (assembly GCF_002105095.1). NCBI lineage: Eukaryota > Fungi > Ascomycota > Sordariomycetes > Amphisphaeriales > Pseudomassariaceae > Pseudomassariella > Pseudomassariella vexata. The sequence continues at coordinate 3,212,268 of NW_024467956.1, read as the reverse complement.
TAGTGGCATCAGGTCGCTATGGGAACTCAATCAGCTTGGTCTGACCGTGAAGTGCTTCGATGCTGCATCAGAGATAGGAGGCACCTGGTACTGGAACCGCTATCCTGGGGCGCGAACCGATTGCGATGCGTGGATATACATCCTGAACTTCGCGCCGGAGTTGATAGAGGACTGGGACTATCATGAGCGCTGCCCTTCTCAGGAAGAGATTCAACGCTACCTGAGTCGTGTTGTTGGTCAGTTGTTTCCTTTCGCCAGGCAACCAACCTTTCAACAAGCCGGCAAGAAGATGTGGTGATTCTCTACTAACATGGGCGAAAGACCGCTACGCTCTGCGCAAGCATATCGAATTCGGCACACGAATTGCGGCCGCACATTACAGTGACAGTACGAATCTCTGGACAATCACCACTGTGGATGGATTGTCCACGACCTGTCGCTACTTTCTGCCGGCCACTGGATCACTGTCAGTTCCAAAGGCTCCAAGTTTTGCCGGGCTCGACTCGTATACCGGCGAGTGGTATCAAGCATCCGACTGGCCTGCGCACAAAGTTGACTTCAAGGGCAAGCGCATTGCCATCATTGGTACGGGCTCCACGGGAGTCCAAATTGTCCCCAAGCTTGCTCCTGTTGCCAAAGGACTGACATTGTTTCAACGCACGCCAAACTACGTGCTCCCGGGACGGAATTATGCCATCGACGAGTATCAGACTGCCGAGATCAAGAAAAACCATGACGCTACTTGGGAACTCGCAAATATGCACCCAGGCGGCCATGCGCTCAAGCCAGCAGGGAGAACAATCAAGGGTGTGGCGGACGCGGACAAGATCAGACAAATCTTGGACCATGGGTGGGAGCGTGGTTGTTTCGAGTTTTCAATGGAGACGTTTGATGATTGTTTTCTGGACCCAGAATCCAATGAAACAGTATCGGAATACATCCGGCAAAAGATTCGCGCCATTGTCCAGGACCCGGAAACAGCAGAGCTCCTATGTCCGAAATATCCCTTGGGCTCCAAGCGCTCGCCTTGTGGGCACTTCTACTACGAGACCTTCAATCGACCTAACGTCAAGTTAGTTGACATAAGCCAAGATGAGATCGCACTTTACGAAAAAGGGATACGCACCGGCTCTAGGGCTGAGCATGAATTCGACGTGATCATTTTCGCTCTGGGATTCGATGCAGGTACCGGTGCTTTAGACGAAATCGAGGTCAAAGGCAGCCAGGACAAGTCCCTTGGGAACTATTGGACAGAAAGGCCTCAGACTTTCGCTGGAGTCCTTGTCTCTGGATTCCCCAACATGTTCATAGTCTGCGGCCTCCACATGCCGATAGGAAATCAGCCGGTCATGCTAGAGACAGCAATGAATTGGATCGGGCAGACTATCTGCCACATGGAAAAGAGCAACCTGGCCAAGATCAACGTCACCGAGAAAGCTGTGGACTCCTGGTCTGATCATGCCAACGAAATGTGGAATTCCGCATTCCTATCGAAGCACGCGGTTGAACATCGCTCTTGGTTCATTGGCACAAACATGCCTGGGAGGCCTCCAAGGGTGTTGTTCTACTTTGGCGGTTTACCAAATTGGAAATCTTGGCTCGACAGCGAAATCGATTCGGGGTGGACAAATATGGAGTTCACCTCTCATGCAGTCACCAACGAAGCAGCCAAAGGCTTCCCCTTTGGTCGAGATGCTTCGGTTGGTGGCGTATCTATCACAGCAAAGAAACTAGAGTCTGCCGTTGTACCCTTGCAATCAGACGAAATCGGAATGTCCCCGACAGATAAGTTCAATCTCGGCTCCAGGGCCTGCGCGCGGTACATCGACTGGGCTGTCAAGGAGGTGAATGACGGCGGACTGGCCGTAAAGCAGGACCATCTTTTCCACTGGTGGAAAGCGCTACATGACTTCGTCAAGTCGGATTCGGGGCGGGCGCTCATCCAGCAGAGTCCAAACACCAAAGCCGAGCTAGACCAGCTTACCTCCAAGCTGGGCGTCGAAGGTGAGGCCATTGGCAGGATTGGGCCCGAGCTAGTTCGCATGCTCACTGGCCAGTCCAATCCACTTTTCCACATCCTTAGGGAAGACCTGCTATTCCGCATGTATCTTTCCGACGAAGGTGCGCGACCGAACCGGTACGCGGCCGATTACGCGAAACTCCTCACGTCGCAAAGGAAAGACTTGAGAATCCTAGAGGTCGGTGCCGGTACTGGAGGCACGACGCTACAAGTTCTCAGAGCGTGCAGCCCGGACGGCCAACCCTTTTGCGCGGAGTATATGTACACAGATATTTCCAGCGGCTTCTTCAAGACTGGCCAAACTATATTAAAGAAGTGGGAAAGCCTACTCACGTTCAAGGCACTAAACGTCGAGAACGATGCGGCGAAACAGGGATTTGAAGAGCACAGCTACGATCTCGTCATCGCCGCAAACGTTGTGCATGCCACGCGGTCTCTGAGCAATTCGTTGGGCACCATTCATCAAGTGCTGAAACCTGGCGGTGTGGTCGCTCTCGTTGAGCTCACTAGGTTAACCCCGTACTTTAACATGGCTTTCGGCTCGCTTTCGGGCTGGTGGCTCGGAGTTGATGAAGGCAGGACGGGGAGTCCGTTGCAGTCTGCGGAGCAATGGAACGAACAGCTCCTGAAAGCCGGCTTTTCCGGCGTTGATCTGGCAGCTTATGATTTCCCGGAACCCGAGAGACACAGTGCTCTGTTGCTATCGACAGCGAGGGCAAATAATTCGACGAGTAAAAACCTTATATTGCCGTTCTTCTAATGTAGGAGCTTAGCGTAGAATGTCGAAACTTATCAACTGGTAAAACCCCTGAGCCTCCTACGTATTCATAATTTTCAGAATAGAGGTAATAACTGGAGCATCCGGAAACCCCTTGATTCTCTTTTCCCCATAAGAACACGATCTTCCTCATCACAGAAGAAAGGAAGCCTGACTCAACGAGACCAAAATTTTGACCTCGTCCGCTTTACGATGTAAACTTATGCCTTCGTCAAGCAGCAGTGGCATGGAACGCCCACGGGCCATCTTGCGTGTCCAATCTGCTGCAGGAGAACATGGCCAAGAGCGGCAAAGATGTCCGCTTGGCACCAGACGACCAAGAGGCCATTAAATGGACCGCTGTAAGTCTCTACGCCGCAGGCTCGAATAGTACGGTCGCCATAATGCAAAAAAGGGGAGAGAAGACAGCTCAGAAAGTGGGATTCCACTGACTCCTGAACTGCTTAACCAGGGAACGCGCCCTAGCCGCGCCCTAGCCGCGTCTCTGCCAGGCTTGCCTGCCAACAACCCCTTGACAGGCGTCCAGTATCACTAGTCAAATTACTTCTAACCTGGATTTGCGTTGCTTTTACCGTTTGTCCGCTAGATTCGTTGTATTCGTGGAATTAGGTGATAAATAGTTGAACAACTTCTTGCCTGCTTTACACAGAGGGCCGATTACGGGGTTATTTACGGATTACCCAGCCAAAAGGCCTTTTAATATCCATTTGTTATGGCAATATGATGAGCTCAAGCCACGGACGATCAGTGTGCCAAAGCGTGTGTTACACTGTTGCTTTCATGTTTGATAAGGGGATCCAAGCACCATGCCGAAAGTAACTGAGGCACCGAAAAGTGTGCCAAAAGCGGGAGTAAGATACCGAAAATGGTTCGTACGCAGAAATGATGTGCGTGCCAATTGACTGGGACACCGAAAAGTGTGCCGAATGCGGGGTATATACCGAAAATGGCTCTTACTATATAGTATGCGGAAATAGTGTGCATGCCGAAAACCGATCTACGATCCGAAACCGAATCTATGTGAAAGGTGCATACCGAAACAAGGATTTCTCAGGGGAGGCAACATTCAAGTCTTCAACTCCGTCGTCGACCGACTCAGAGAAATCATCTCCCGCTTTTGCTCTGATGAGCCCTGGGAAGTGGTGGTTCGGGTTCCCTCGGGTTGGTTTACGCATATTCGGCTAGGGTCTGACTGTTAGTACTTGACTGATCTTCCTTGAATCCAATAGCGCAAAAACACGGGATGCATTATATTAGACTGGATGTGACCGTCAAAGTCTGCACTAGCTCGAGTAGCTACCACCTAGAGTATTGATGGGGGAACCTCTCCGGCCTGGGGCTGTTTCCGGGTTCGACACCCACCCAGTATGTTGCGCCAAGATTACAATGCTGATAGGATTCCTTTCTTAGTTCTGCTCCATAGTTTCATAGATCATCGTTGGATACAAGGTCACTGCACGCACTCCTCGACATCATGGCAATGAACATGTTGCGGCAAACATGGTGGCTCTCGCTTCTAGGAGTTGTGCTTTACTATGTCGCTAGAGCGGTCTCAAAATGCCGGCGCATGAGAGGTGCTAAGATTCCTCCAGGACCAAAAGGTATACTCCCGTCTATGTCGTGACTCATCATCCTAACGAAGAGAAAAGGATGGCCTCTTGTCGGCAACGCCCTGGAGCTGGCTTCCTCCAACAGCACCAGCATCATTCGTATCTTCCATCAGTGGGCTCAGGAGTATGGTCCCATTACCCAAATCAATATCATGGGTGCAAAACAAGTCATATTATCCGACGAGAAGATTGCGAATGAACTATTTGTCAAGAGGGGAAATAGGTATTCGGGCCGTGGAGCCCCTCATGCGGTAGAATACATATCGATGAACCAGAGCGTTGGTTTCAGACCCAAGGACGGTAGGCTGCTTCCTCTAATACCAGCGGAACCCTCTCAACAGCAAGCTTCGATGCTGACAAGTCACAGAGGGATGGCGTCGCCAGAGAAACCTCATGCGCAGCGCCGTTTCCATCACCTCAATCAACAAGTACCAAAGCCTGATGGACGACGAAGCCACTTTCACCCTTCACGCCTTGCTCCAATCGCTGTCGTCATTTGATAATGTGTTCCTACGATACGCTTACTCTGTCCTGACTACCTCGATGCTGGGGTTCTCGATCCGGTCGGAATCTGACCCCTATATCCGCGAAAATGAGGACTTCACCAGCGAAATAATGAAAGCCTTCCGTCCGGACTGCTTCCCAAGTAATTTATTTCCCTTCTTAAAGTATATGCCCCACTGGCTAGTTCCGAGCTTGAGAACCATGGAGCGTCTCAGGGTGCAGTATGCGGAGCAAATGTGGTCAATGAGGAGAAAGATCGAAACGAGCGTCAAAGACGGGTCGGCTATGGATTCCATATATAAGCATTTCCTCTTGACTCGAGGTGACTATGCTGTCACGGAAGAAGAGTCTGTTCATACGTTTCAGGGCATGATTGACGGCGGTACGCGCTCTCCTCACAACAATTTGCTCGTGTTCCTATTCCTGATGATGGAATATCCCGAGTGGCAGAGGAAACTCCAGAAAGAGGTCGACCAAGTCGTCGGCAAGGATAGGATGCCGAATTATGAGGACATCTCTAATCTGCCCACGGTGCGGGCAATTGTGAAAGAGGGGGTTCGATACAGAAGCATAGTAGCGGAGATGGGAGTTAGCCACTGCTTGGAAACGGATGATGTCTACAATGGGTACTTCTTCGAGAAGGGGACAGTGTTTCATGCAACCTTTGCGTAAGTTTCATCTTTTACCATAAATCCCGGCCATATTACAGGCCTGCTTATCTTTCTAGTTCCATCCTCATGGATAAAGAAACGTACCCAGATGGGGAGCTGTTCAACCCTGCACGTTGGCTCGAACCTACTTATCCAACGTATAAGGAACCCCTGTCTGTATACCCCAACTGCCGCAACTTTGCTGCTTTTGGATATGGCAGAAGAGCATGCCCTGGTGTTGACTTTGCGGAACGGAGTCTGGTCATTCTGGTCGCTAAATTGGGATGGGCAGTCAATATCCGGTGGCCGTTGAACCAGAATGGAAACGAGGCTCGGGAGACATTAGAGTACGAACCAGTACCGGCTCCAAGGCCTATGAAGTTTGGTTGCAGTATTGAGGCCAGGGACCCAGCGCGCGTCGGGGTCATCCAGAGAGTGGCGGAGAGATTGAATACAGAGTAGCGTGCTAGTGTCAATTGAAAATGTGTGAAGAAAAAGCCTGCCAGAAAACAAGTCATCTGCTCTGAGAACCTGTTACAGTGAGCGGAAAGAAATTTTCTCTTCAAACTTTCATATTCAACTCTCTCCACTGGATAAGAAGCTTTTGTCACGCCGAAAGGGCAAGCAAAGCTTCTCTTCTGTAGTCCACGGGTTGCAAAACCATACCCATGAAATACGGATGAGTTCGAAAACTGGATATCACATCGAATCCCGTGAAATGTTCGGGATACATTCCACGGCGTTTGAAGGTCGAAAAGTGGGTTATGCCTAATACTGGAATTACAGTAGGGAGCGGTGCTTGAGGAAATTGATCTTGTAGATCCAGGTGAAAGAGAAAATATATATAGAAGCCTGGATCATCTATCTTGGCCAATCTAGCATTGTCTCTTCCAACTTTCCGTCGCGATGAATGCCACTTCCTTGCCTTGTGAGAAGGCAATCTCATGACCCCCCTTGATGATATGCATGTCAACATCCTCTACACCAAGGATGCCATTAGAGTCCTCAATGAACTCGTTCGTTACGACAGTAATATCCCTCTGCGCAAGGATGAGACAAATACGTCCACCTGACAGACCGGGCGGCGCTTCTGCTGTTCGTCGACGCGCTAGTTCGTCGGCCAAGACTCTCCACACTCTATCGTGGCGTCGATAGACCAGAGCACTTCGTATGGTACTTAAGTAGGAAGGAACAAAGCCAGGATTCCCTCGTAACTGCCACCGAATAACATCGCCGATTTTCACACTCGGTCGATCCGCAGAAATGACCACGTTGTCAAAGTCAATATCCGCCTCATCACTTTCTTCGGGCACTTCTGCACTTGAGGATCCGTATCTTGGTTCCAAGTCGCGGTGCACGATCATCAAGCGGAGCCACTCCGGTATCAAGCTGCTCGAGTAGATAAATCGGCTGCGGCAGCTTATGTGTGACATGCGGATCAGCCCACCCGGACAGATGAGGGTCATAGAACGAAGCATGGACGTGTGGTAGGCCGCGAATGCTACAGCTATGGAGCCTCCGAGAGAGAATCCAACGATATGGAAGACGGATGATCCAGTCCAAGACAGCGGGGACGATGAGAGGACTAGCAGAATCTGGGTTGTGTATAGGCGGGCGTCATACGCCAAGTCATTCGGTGCGTCCGAGTAGCCTCTACCGAAGAGATCTGTTGCAAAAACTGTAAGCAAGAGCACTCTATAGGGATATTGTAGGTTCCATGTCTCGAGGTTCGACTTCGACAAGAGAATTTCGAGAAAATAGATGAGTAGGGATGTCAACACAGTGCAAGACTCACCGAATATCATGACTCTACAGCCCTTACTGACAAACTCTTTCGCCATATTGCCCATTGATATACATGGAGTGGCGAGGCCATGCACAATCAAGACTTTTTCCCCATCTTCGGGCCCCCATTCGAACACTTGAATCGTTCCATATACAGTCTTAAACTGTCTTCCACCAGGGAATGTATCCGTCAGGTATGGCGACCCAGTAAGTCGCTGCCTCTGTTCAGCTTCAACCCGAGCTTTCGACCGCGTGATTGTGTGCTCTTCAGGTCGATGCTCTATATCTCTAAAGACATTGCGAAGCAGCATATACAAGGCAAGACATGCTGCCAATATCAAAGTATGCAGAAAGGGTGACTTCCTGGCAGCTGAGAGCTGATCGGCACCTAACATGATTGGAACACGATGATGTAGCAGTCCTGGAAACAATGCTTTCTTGGCAACTTTCTGACTATGAAGACAAACTCCAGGTTATGGTCCAGGCTATGTCGACCTGTAAATCCGCACCTCATTCCGGATACTTGTGGAAGGGTACCACATACATACGCAGCTTCGGCCTGTCTGCAAAAGACGTGTTTTGTTTCAATTGATCTAGTTACTGAATATTCGATTGGCTCTCTGAAAGTAGAATGTCATATCATCTTGGAGCTGTTCGGCCGTTCGGTCATTGGCCTATTCGGAACCCCGATAACCTTATGGTGGATCAATGTGGATGCCAGGCAAGCAAGACCTAGGTATACATGGCTTATGTGACCTATCATGGACGTCCTGCAGATCATGCTGCTCGTCGTGTTACCAAGTGCATATTTCGTTCCGAAAATCATCGTCGCAAACCTTTTGGGCTCACTCCTCGTCAAAATAGTTTTGAACATCACATCCCGAGAACATCTTGCCTTACGACCTCTTTGACTTGATTCCATGGACAGACTCCGGCGTCAACACCATCGCCGCCGCCAGCAGATAACGGATCGCTACGGCATGTATAATCGACTAATAGCTTCTCCCTGAGAAGAAAAGTAACAAAGATTCGCAACCAAGCCAGCTGTTGGTTGTCATCTTACCACTTCGCGCCATCATTCCAGCATGACTCCTGAACCGCCCCCACACCGATATCTCCAGGATGAATTCTCGTCTCAGAGCTTGCAGAGCCCTGAGGAGTTCTGGGCACGTCAAGCCGAGCAGCTGCACTGGCACACGAGACCCAACGCTACGCTCCACACGGCGCAAAAGACGCTGCCGAGCGGCGCGACGCATCCGACCTGGAGTTGGTTCCCCGGCGGCGAGATATCCACATGTTACAACTGTGTCGACCGGCACGTCGCGGCCGGACAGGGTGACCAGGTGGCCATCTATTACGAGAGCCCCGTTACGAAGACAAAGGAAAGGTATACCTACAACCGACTCCTCGGCGAGGTCGAGACGCTGGCGGGAGCGCTCAGGGAGAAAGGTGTTAGGAAAGGCGATGTCGTCATGTTGTATAGTAAGCACGCATACACTCCCCCTCCCCTCTCTCAAAAATCCCTATGGGGGTTAGAAACAGGAAAAGTTCTTAACTTTATTCGCATAATCTTAGTGCCCATGATTCCCGCGGCGTTGATAGGCATGTTGGCAGTGAACCGTCTCGGAGCCATCCACTCCGTCGTCTTTGGAGGCTTTGCGCCAGCCGCCCTGGCTCAGCGCATCGACGCCTGCAAACCGGTCATCCTCCTCACGGCGTCATGTAGCATCGTGGGGAACAAGCCCCCCATCGCTTACCAGCCACTGGTCGAGGAAGCGCTTGTTCTGTCTGCCCACAAACCAGAGATGACCGTGATCTGGCAGCGAGAGCGATTGATCTGGGCTACTATTAGTAAGAAGAGTTGGTGGAGTGGTGTCCTGTGGTGGTGGCTGTTACCAGGACATCTTCTCGACAACAAGACCACCACAACACGCCGCTCCAGCCAGGTGTCATGGCAGGATCTTGTGGGCAGCGCCAAGGCTCGAAGGGTCAAAGCCGACTGCATACCAGTACGAAGTGACGAGCCCATCTACATCATGCACACATCTGGCACGACCGGAGCCCCCAAGGGCGTGGTGCGCGAGGCGGGCGGCCACGCCGTGGGCTTGAACCTATCCATACGCTACGTCTTCGACATCCACGGGCCAGGAGACGTGTCCTTCACGGCTTCGGACATCGGCTGGGTCGTCGGACACTCCTACATCCTGTACGCGCCGCTGCTCGCGGGGGCGGCGACAGTCCTCTACGAAGGCAAGCCGGTAGGGACCCCAGACGCGTCCGCGTTCTGGCGCGTGGTCGAGGAGTACAAGGTGAATACCATGTTCACGGCGCCCACGGCGCTCCGGGCCATCAAGAGCGACGATCCGGATAACGACTCCCTGGCCAAGATCGGCGAGTGCGGAGGCTTGCGGTCACTCAGGGCTCTATTCCTTGCTGGCGAGCGCTCAGAGCCCACTTTGATATCCATGTACCAAGAGCTCTTGGAAAAATATGCCGCTCCTTTGGCCACTGTTATCGATAACTGGTGGTCAACAGAAGCAGCATCGCCGATGACAGGCCGAGCGCTCGCGCCGCATGCCGCTGGACAGGCTCGCAATACCAGCGTACGAAACCACAATCCACTACAGATCAAACCCGGAAGTGCGGGGAAGCCGATGCCAGGATTTGATATTCGTGTTGTGGATGAGCTGGGCGAAAAAGTATCACCGGGGACGATGGGCAATATTGTGTTAGGACTGCCGCTTGCGCCGACGGCGTTCCGGACACTATGGCAAGACGAGGAAGGCTTTTATAAGAGTTATCTGAAGAGATTTGACGGGAGGTTATTGGATACGGGAGATGCAGGGTGGATTGACGATGAGGGCTACGTGCATGTGATGAGTCGAAACGACGATGTGCTGAACGTTAGTGCTTATCGACTATCAAGTGGTACGCTTCCAGAGAAAGCAGAGACGGTTTGACCAAGATATTGACTAAAACTCCTCTAGGGGCTATCGAGCAAGCCATCTCGTCGCATCCACTTGTCGTAGAATCCTGCGTAGTCGGCATCCCCGACAAACTGAAGGGCCAGCTTCCATTCGCATTCGTCATTCTATCCCTCACGGACTCGGTTGAGCCAGACGCAAATATTCTTTTCGAGATCCGTTCGCTCGTGCGCAACCAAGTTGGCGCATTTGCATCGCTGGGCGGCATGGTCTGCGGCAAAGGTATGATTCCCAAGACCAGATCGGGCAAGACGCTGCGACGCGTACTACGAGATTTAGTTCAAAATGGTGTGCATGGAGAATTCATGAAAGATGTTGCAGTGCCAAGCACCGTAGAAGATGCGACCGTGGTGGACGTTGCTCGGGCTAAGGTCAAGGAGTATTTTGAGGAGAGTGGTGGTAAGCACAAGGCAACCGAGTGAAGGGTGAAGTCATAACGCGTAACCGTCTGAGTACACAGGCGCTAGAACTGAAGTGGACTGAAACAGCATTGTTCAATCGCAACCCTGAGAGAAACTGAAATAGGAGTATGTTGCGTCTATTGCATCATGCCGTAGAGTTGGCCTGTGTGCCACAGGACCTTCAGGATCGCCCATATTTACACTACCTCATTCATCGGATCAAAGTTCCACGCAATTTCACCGTTCCATACCCTGCGATGTCACTTGACTCGATATCGGTAGGCCGGACGATGCGTCAGATGTGCTGTTGGCTGCTGCTGTTTCATTCGTAGTCGGCATCTGTACTGGGCCTCCTGGAGAATTCTCATTTGCCGCAGTCAAGTTCTCGACGCCTGTTTCTGTGACAAGTAAGGTATGTTCTAAATAAACGTTAGCATAGGTCCATAGGTGCCAAATGATTTTCTACGAACCGAATTGGGCAGTCAATCTGCCATCAGCAGTCACGTTTGTCCACTTATCCGGCCAGTAAACCTCACGAGGTTTCCCCAACGTGAGTATAGGCTCAATCGTGAAGGCCATTCCGGGTTTGCAAACTCCGACGGCCTTGTTCTTTGCATAATGTGGGATCCAAGGCGGCGGATGGAACTCAGTGTTAATGCCATGGCCGCCCCAAGTAGCGATAATGCTACAGCCCCTGGACTTGGCATGCTGCTCAATGACGCGACCAAAGTCTCGTATGGGAGTCCCAGGTTTCACAAGCTCAATCGCTTTATCCAAGCATTCCCGTGTTGTTTCAATCACTGTAACCGCATCAGGATTCGCCTTGGCCCGATCGCCCACGTAGTACGTTTCGTTGACATCAGCGTGATAACCCTCGTGATATAAGGATATGTCGAGATTGATGATATCGCCATCGAGAAGGACTCGCTGGTCAGGTATTCCATGACAAACCACTTCGTTCACAGAAGTGCAAAGCGATTTGGGAAAGTTGTTGTAGTTCAAGGGAGAAGGATATGACTGTCAAGGTTAGAAACGATTCACATCATCTTGAAGAGAGGGTCGGTAGCACTCACATTCCGTTCTACGCAAGCTTTGTGGCAGACGTCGTCGAGGTAATCCGTGGTTACTCCAGGCTTGAGCGCTGCAGCGGTGATGTCCAATACCTCTCGAGCTAATGCGCAAACTTTCCGCATTGCCTCCTGTCCCTTGGCGTCCAAGATAGCAATCTTGGATCTGTTCAAGCGCAGTTCACCCCTTGGTATGCCAGTCTCGGCCCAGTCAGGGTGTGGTATTGACTTGGGAACGGTACGCCTCGGAGAAAGTGGATAGACAGGTCGGATAGTGCCAGGTGGGTAGGAAAATGTCGGAAAAGGATTGTACGCTGCGGTAACTGGATCGGGGTCAGAGACAAGCCCTGGAGTTATAATTCTATGGATGATGCCATTTTGAGGCTTGCCTTGGTCGGTTTTGTGGAGGGCCTTGTGTTGGCTCTTAGACATGTGATCTGTCAGATTGAATTCCTACTATTGAAGAGGGCAGGTAAACAAACCCAGTTCTTCTTAAAGCAATCCTGAGAGCAGAAATAGCTATCTTTCACGCCAAGCTTTAGACATGTCGGGCACTGCAGATCTCCAGCGTCATTTTCACAGTCTGCTCCAAGACATTTTCTCTTGGATGGTGTGTCCGATGAGTCGTTGGCCATCGCAGAGAGATTTTTGGGCTGCTGTGTCTCGTGTTTGGGTGATTTGAGTAGAAAATCGTTTGGTGGTTTTGTGGTGTGTCTGTGATGGTGGAAGTAGAGGTTGCTGAAGTGGATCAGTCAGCCTTACGGCGGGCGCTATATGGAATTGAGTTTTGGGTGATTCAGATGGACTCGGCTAGTAGGTAACTAAGTTTGCTAGGCTATCGACTGTTTAGCCGATGCCCCCGCCCCGCCCCCGCCCTTCAGACAACGAGTGTCAACCTGAGGCACCCCACCTAACGGAACGCAGTGTAACTAGCTTTCACTGCCTTCAGAGTACCTACTCGTCAAGCCTAAAAACGGAGGTTTTCAGCTGTATGTCATTATTGACGGTACTTCTGAACACTAGTAATCTGCACCAAACTGCTAGTACCTCCCCAATAAAGACGTACATGGTATAGAACAATAAATGCACGTACCTCAATTCGCTAAAACCCTATATGTCAGGTTGGAAGTGCAGCCAGTTTGTAAGTGCTATGGGGTTTGTACGTGATCGCAGACTTGTTATTCTAGATCAAATCCGAATACAATGAGTATGATTGACAAAGGGTCTTCATCCCGTTATCCTCTTCAAATTATGGTACTAACTGTGGCTGCGAAGCCGACTCTGGCTTTTTCGTTACACCCTTCTGCGCGTTGTATTTAGACCTTTGAGAAATACTTCCGAATTTGCTGTGAACTGGTGAAGTTCGGAAGTATCGGTCAAAAATGAGACAGACGTCCTCGACCCACTGCTAACGCAATGGGTTAAACCGCCGTTTTTCAGCTTGACAACTAGTGATTTCTAACAACCAACAACCAACACCTCCAAAATAGAAGAAAATAACGCCTTTGCCATCGAGCCCTTGGCAGCATTGGACACAGTGAGTATGTCGATCACAGTAAAATCTCGCATCTTCTATGCAGTGATATCCGAAAGATGGACCTACATTTTTCTTCGGCCAAATTGCTTGAAAGAAGACCGTGGATACGATTCCGCTCTATTGGCGTTATTTAGAGAGGATCCGGACAGGAGGGGCATCTACTCATTAGGTTGCAGGGAAATATGCACCTGCATGGCGCATCTATGTATGCTACCTCAGGCGTGCAAATTATCTCTCGGCGGCATGGGTGCTTTCGGCGTACCGAACCGCATTTCGGTACTACGAACTGTTGTCAGGAAATACTATCGGCAAAAGTCACTGTATCTTAGACACCTGTTACTTCGTGGATCCATTGCATATAGCGTGCTCAGGCATGCGTACACCGCAAATATGGTAGGGACTATCTTTAGCAAGAAGTAAATTTCAGAGTACGCAATGGACAACTTCATGAATATGACTAAGGATGCCGGGCACACGCCTGAGCTGCAGCGTCTTACCGACCTCCACGCCGTATTCCACGATGCCCTGAATGGCAAGCTCATCCTGGCACCCCTGAACCTCGAGGAGCCGGGCAAGAGAATCCTCGAAGCTGGCACTGCGGACGGTGAGTACCTCACACTCCCTCTCTAAAGAACGGCGCGCTCATGTATGGTCGAAAAGGCCTCTGGCTGCGCAACGTGCGCAGCTCGCTCCCGTCGGCGGCATCGCACCAGTACTTTGGCAGCGACATCGAGGCCGAGCTCTTCCCCGCGCAACCAGACGGCATCACATACTTCCAACGCTCCTTCAACGATCCCTGGCCCGTCAACCTGAAGAACACCATGGACCTCGTCCACCTCCGGGGCAGCCTCGCGGGCTCTAGCCCGAATAGACCCCACGACGTGATCGAGAACCTTACCACGCTAGTGAGGCCCGGCGGCTGGGTCCAGCTTCAGGAGATGAACGCCTTCAGCACGCCCGAGAACGGGCCGGCGATGACCGACTTCGCGCGCATGGTCCGGGAGGCGTGGACGGGGATCAAGGTGGGTGACTTTGCTAACGAGTTGAAGGACATGCTGGAGCAGGCGGGACTGCAGAACGTGCAGGAGAGGCGCGTTCTGATTGAGATTGGCAAGACGGCAAAGCCTGAGATGCGGGCCAGCAGTGTCAATGGGGTTACATCGCCCATAAAGCCGCTGTCATCTATTGCCAAGACTGTACCAAGCTCGTTCACTGAGGACCAGCTTGATAACATGCAAGCGAGAGTGAGGGAGGAGCTTGAGAACGAGGGTGGGAAGATTGAGATCATCATTGCGTACGGTCAGCGTGCTCAAGGTTAAATGGGCCGTGTTCGCATGGCACCTCTGTTTTAGTGGTAATGATCTAGTTTCCATCAAAATCATGCTATGGAAGTAAAACTTGCAGGAGAGTTTCAGTGTATTGAGATGTTTAGCGTCAATAACACTAGTTGGTGTCTTGGTGAAGTACCTGGTGAGCTACTGCCATACCGCCTGGTTGGCTTTTACAAAGTCCCTAAACTTTCGCGGCTCATATCCCATCGTAGCAAAGAAGACATCATTCTTGCGGTTCTCTGCCCCGATTTCGATGCCTTTGTCCAGCTCGGCCAAGAAGTTGGCGAACTCTGGCGACACGCCGTTCTTCTGATATTGCTGCTCTAGTCCCTCTGGCGTCAAATTGTGATGCACTATCTTCCGGCCCAATACCTGAGTAAAAATATCTGCAAGCTGTGAAAGGGGTCGTCTTAATGCCAAAAGCGAGCAATAAGGATCGGGTGAAACAACGTACCTCATCGTATCCCAGAAGCTCCGGTCCTAGGATGAGGAAATCCGTGTTGGGCGGCTCGGAAGTAGTCAGGCAATGATACCCCACAGCTGCGATGTCATCGCAGGATATCCAAGGGATCTTGCCCCGACCCGATGCCGAGTAGATCTTGTTCTCCTTCTTGATGGACTGGATGTGATAACCTAGCTCGGAAAAGTTCTCTACAGAAAGGTGAGAAAGTGAGGTCCTCCAGCCAACGCTCACGACCATATCGAAGCCAAACTTACGCTGGAACCAAGTAGGTCTCAATACGGCCCACCCAATTTTGCCTCGATCGCCCAACTCGCGCAAATACCGATGGATCTGGCCAAAAGCGGGCCCGTTTTCGTCCACTGGACTCTGGCTAAGTAATACGAAGCGGTCGACTCCAAGTCCCCGCGCATAGTCGACGAAGTCCTTGGCCATGGCGCTAGGGTCAACGAAGCCCTGGAAGACGATGAAAACGGCCCGCACCGCCGGCGCCGCGGACAAAGATGTCTCCCATGTCATTCTATCCAGCCACTCGAACTTGACAGCTTGATAGCCTTCTGGAGCCCGGCCGGAGCGGGACGCGATTAGGAGCGGTATATTGGCCGCTTTCAACTTCGGTGCAATGCGGCTTGCGACTTTGCCCGTGCCGCCGAGAAGTAGGACTGCACCTTGGCATTGCTGCAGACGTGTCGACGCCATGTTAGTGTAGGCTTTTACCGGGCACCTCGCTTTTTGGTGAAGCAACCTTTATTTACATGAGAATTTTGCGGTTTATACGGATAAGACAGTACGCATGCCATGCTAGGGTCAAATGATTGGAGGTGGTCAAATATATAAGTGGTCATCGTCTCGGCGCCGACATACATCTCACCTGTTCGGCAGCAGGGCGTTTTTCCTGCTCCGTTTCTCTGCTACTGTCTTACGTGTTGTAATTCCGAGATATCTTCAACTCTGACTTCCAAACCTGAATAGTATTTCTCTCCAGAATTTAGACGTTTTCCCAAAGAAGTAAAATACCTTGAAAATTTGTAGTACCCTTGACCTACGTAAAATCTTACACATAGTCCTTTCCCACCGTGCAAATAGGAGATGCAATGATTCGCCAAAGTCTCTACTCTTCGGTAATCATAATATGATTTTCGGCTTACCCATAGATTCGGTGGTAGTGTAGCTAACATCACACACTGCACTGTGCTGACCAAGTTCGTACGATCCGGTGGCAAACAAGGTTTCTCACAAGTCCACGACCTCTTCAAGCCGAATACTGCGCAACCTATTGAAGGTAGGCTGCTCCTTGTCATTTCCAATTTCAACAAGAAGCTTCACCTGCGGCGACCTGACATATGATGGGATATGCAGGTGTCAGGGAGTACTTCATACACACCGTGCTTCGAGACTGGCCGGACGAGATGTCAGTCCAGATCCTGAAGCAGACCACCGCCGCCACGAAACCCAGCTACTCGAAGGTGCTGATCAAGGACGCCGGACTCAGGTTGGTAAAGATCTGGCCGGATAGTCGTGGATACGAGAGCGTGATCGACACAGCTGGACTGAATATGTGTTTCAAAAGATAGCTTGCAGATTGCGCATACTTGATATCGACTTGTCAAATTGATTGCATCAAAGTAACGCTATGACGTTCACTTGACCCATACTAGGTATTAAATAGAGCTTCTATGAACATCAACACCAGGACTTTACATAGGCTCTCCTCTCAAGTATGCACTAGTCTTTGCACTACAAAGTGTGGTTTACTGCAAACTGCGCACTTGGAGATTTCATCCTGGTGATTAGTGGTGAACAGGTGGGTGTATCAGTATATTACTACAGTGGTGTGTACTGTGGATCTGCCCAGCAGCTAGCCTGCCGATTGGTAGGAATTACAGTACCGTAAGCTGGTTTATCTCATCCTACATCACGTGATCATCGATCGGGTACGTATCGCCTGGCTACCTGGAAGGATTATAGGGCGTCCTTTTGCAGACCTATTGTAGCAATTATTTTACTCTGATAGGCACGGCATTTGATACATTTCTCGACTGATCACCCTGAGGCATTTCTCTGTCTTGGCTTCCTAACTCAAAGTTGCTGATGCAATACTGTTGCCTATTAAGTCCTAGGTCTACCAGTCTCGATGCATTCCTCATTATGCTGCAAGTCGACCGAATCGGAAGTGACAGGGAGTTCTGATTGGTTACGGTGTATGCATCGGGGCCAGCACCAGAGTCTCGGTACATGTTCGGTATGTTTTCGGCGAAAGCAAGATGTGCCAAGACAAGCACCCATCTTTCTGCATTTCCGACTTCCTGTACCCACAGGAGCCCGCCGGGGGTCCAAGAATAGGTACCTAAGCTGGATTACACAATGGACTCAGTACGAGTTGGCGTCGACTTGGTTCCCAGGCTGTCTCCAACGCTGAAAAAATTTCATAAAATAGACTATGACTATTTGAGCTCGGGCACGTAATCGACGCTCCGTCTTGCACGTCATGGTCTTTTCCCGCCTGCTACTACCAGCATGCCAGAGCCAGCCGAGCCCATTCAGAAGAAGCGCCTTCTGCGGATGACAGTGGCGCACTACCGCCAACCACACGTCAGCGAGGAGGACTTCCACCGCTGGGTCACCGAGCAGCACGCCGTGCGTGCCGCGAAGCTCCATGCCAAGAACGGGATCGAAGGGTTTTCTATAGTAAGCAACTCACGGGGTTGGACTTTCTTGTTAGCATAGAGCTACACCTAGTAACGTTTGTGTTTTGTTATAGTATTTTGCTCCCAAGCCGTTTCGTGACATGACGGCGGAGCTGAACGCCAAACGCGGGAGGCCCTGGGTTGTCCGTGACTACGATGCTCAGGTGGAGTTCTTCTTCCGCGACATGGAGACCTTCTACAAAGGGGCGTCAGATCCCGATTTCCAGGCACTGCAGGCGGAGGAGGAGCCTTTCATCAGCAGCATCCATGCGGAGATCAGTATCGGTTGGATAGAGACATATGTTAGCGACGGGAAGGTTGTGAACATCGGTGAAGATGACAAACCCAATTATCCAGCATTTCAGGAGTCGCAAGTTGCCCCATAGGGACAGCGCAACTCAATTGGAAACAGGTATTTCAGTTCGGGCTTGGTCGCCGGGTGCATGGCACAGGTGGGGAGCCGGCGCAGGGCTTGTGGGTTATAGAATACTGTGGGAAGTCGTGGAATATCGTAGAACCCGAGGAATCGGGGTATCATGATTTCGAATAGGGGTTTTGGCTATCGATATGAGGGAGGTGTCTCGGAGGAGGAAGAAAGGAAGGCCAGAAATCAATAAATAATTCTGGGCACGCCTACCTGTGACCACCAGTGACCACCCGGTGATCAACAGCAGGAACGCCTGTTTCTTCCTTTCGCTCTGTACTAGCGTCTTGCGGCCTAGTCGTTCCTGACATCAAAACAGGCTTTTCCAACATCTTCTTTCTATTGAGAGATATAGAATGGCATACCGCCTTAGCTTACAACGTAGCGCGATTGTAACCATGAATACTGGCATGATTCGTCCTGCGACGATGTCGCAAAACGCCCGATTCGCGACACACTCCCAAACCACGCTTCCTCATGTTAATTATCTTGAACCTCAGATTCGATTATTCAATCACTTCTGGTTCCGACAGGGTCGAGCCTTTTCGCTCATCTCCATTAGCTCCAAAATTTCCCTTCCCTGGTCTCTCTATACGGCTAGTAGCTCACAAAAAACCAAACCGTCAAGTGATACCACATCGGAGAGCAAGTTTCCAAGTTACGTCTATGAGCTTGATGGTCGAATCTTCCTTGGCCCTGATTGCTTGCAATGTGACTTTAACCACACCACTTAACCCGTCGCAACCATCACTGCTGCCTTGCTCGCCAGCTGGTGCATTCAGCATGGTCGCTGTTCCGTTGTCGAGAGCGTTTGCCGGCTTCATGATCCCGTCCACTAGATCATGGATCTGTTTTATCATGGTTCTTAGGATGCACATCATAATGAGGGGCTGTGTCGACGAACACGTGAAGAACTCGAAGGTGCCGATCGCGATGTTCGGCAGCTGAATGGGGAAGTGGTAAGCGGAACTGGATGCACCCATGTTCAAGCGGACCTCGGTCCAGGACTTGATATGCTGCATAACTCTATCGTAGGACTCGATGAGACAAAGGTAGCTGGATAAAATGAGCAGCCGTGAGGGTTGGTCTAGTGTGAGAGCGGCTGTTACAGGCACGTGGTGAGCCTGACCGGTCCTAATTCGGGAAGACATGTCTCTTATAGTTTCCATGTATTGGTGCGAAAGTCGAAAGGTGCAATCTACAGCAAGTTCTGGAACGTTCCGGGTGGAGCTGAGGCCGTTACCCATCGTCTTGTCTTTGGTGTCTGTCCATATGCCCCGCTCTGCTTCGATACATGGGATCGAAAGCATATGCTGATGGAGTTCCACGTTGATATCCGAAAGTTTGCGAATCCAGGATTTTACAGTAGGTTCAACGGCTAGGTTTGTAGTTTGCTGCCTGTCATTGTATGGCCTGTCATTGTATGGCCTGTCATTGTATGAGCTCTGAAACTCGCCGTGGATGGACTGGGGGCGACGTGATGCTGTTGGGCGATAGCCGAAATCAGAGCCAGAGCGCTCACTGTCGATGTTAAGAGTATCCCCTTCAAGTTGATCAAAGTCCATGAGATGGGGGTTCGCAGTTTCCTGAGACTGATAGGTCAGGCTTTGCGGCGTGATGTTCCTCGGAAGCGACAACGGTTGTTTGGAAGGGGCTGAAGGCTCTTCTGAATAGAGGGGTAACATGTTGAAAGTGGGTGAGGTCAAACGATAGGAGCCTTGAGAAGCGCCAGGAAGATCAGTGTGATTTTCCTGCTCGCGTTGCCCACCACTGCGGGACTGAGGCGGTGCCTGAGCAAATGATTGGCCAGACTTGTGACTTTGCATAGTGTAGATGTCCATATTAGGTTGGAAATCACGTGTTCCCGGGGGAGGGCCAAGCTCCGACTGTAGCGAAGGGAAATTCAGACCCAGATCCAGATCAGACGGGGCATCAAGTAAGCTAATCGGTGAAAGACCAAGATACTCCGAGACGGCTTGGCTGTTCTGCTCGGTGGCTAGATTTTCTTTCAGTAACGTCAGTGCCCTATTTCGTGTCATCTTATCATGATTTACCGGGTAGGTACGAACCGACGTTTTGTGTCGGGTTGCTATGCATGGACGCCCGTTGAGTGGCGTGAGAACGAGTCCGATGTCGAGAAGACCTTGAAGGCCTTGGGAGACATCGAACACCCGCTTTCTGGCAGCGCAAACAGCCCTCATTGCTCCTTCCTGGTTTGCACTGAAGCTTCTGGCCATGACAACGATCACAGGCCCCGCGGGAGACATCGTGGGCGGAAGAACTCATTGTGCCGCCTTAAGCCAGAATACTCCAGTCCTCTTGTATTCCAAAGATAATAAGATATTCGAGGCTTTTCGTCGTCACAGGGGTGAAGCGAAGGCAAATCTCACATCGTAGACTGCGGACATCGCACTAGTTGGCTTTCCCATTAGTGGTGAGACTATGAGACTGAGACATTTGTAATTGGTATGCATACCCTGCTGACAGTACTAAAACAGAAACAGCACAACTCGATCCATACGGCCAAGATTATTATACTCACCTAGATTGTCTTTCCCCTCCCTTTTTCCATGATGCGCGCTGATTACTCGAGCTGCTGACTCCTCCCTTGCAGCAAAGTCCACATCAGAAAAAGAGCATTGCACGATATAGCGATTCCCCATCATTGGCTCAAGTAACCCGAAGACATGCTGTGCCTCTAAGCCACATGACAATCCCTCGTGAGAGGCTAGGTAACACGAGACATGCCAAAATGTAAGGGAAGGATTCCCACTTACCCATCGGGTTGTGAACCGCAATTAGCCCTGTGGGTAAGTCCCTGTCATGCCAAGCGTTGTGCTGCCTGTCTGGAGTGATCCTATAGGTTGGCAAGATCAGGTAGTGCCGTTTTCAAAGCTCTCGTATCATGCTGTTTCCTTGCAATCTTCGACGCCAAGTTGGGTTGTCCTGCTCGTGTAGAATCCGGCCCCCCGGGAGCCCTCCCCCGCCCCATCCAATCGCCATTACATGTTTTTGACAGATCAGGAACGTCCAATCATGCATACCTTCATCCCTGAAGTTAGACGGCCACTGCACCAGCGGCTTGTTTTGTCGAGCAGTGCCGAACACGCCATTTTTTCTGACCTCGGCAGTTTTCTAACCACTTTGCTTCTCTCTACTCTGCAAGTACACTGCTAACCGAAGGGCCGAAGCTGTAGGTAGGGTGGGCTTACAATCGGACAGCGACCGACTAGCAATGCAAGTGAAGTGTTACTCATTGGAGGTACACTAATCGAAATTAAGTCTCCGGACGCCCCCCGCCCCCGCAATTTGGAAAGCCAAACAACAATATCGCGTTTCGAACTTTGAACTACCTAATGAGCCACCAAATCATCTTGAAATTACGAGCTTTTGGTGCTATTTTCGGCGGTAACGGCGGCCCTAACTGCTAGTGCAAGCTTCATGCGCGTGCAGCAATGTTAGCGGCATGAGCGGCCGACAAGTTATTTATGTCGTGATTCCCTAGGATGACGTATACGGAGATGGAACGTAAGGCCGGCGTTCAGATCAGTATTCCAACTATCCAAGCGATTCTTTACCGGCATCACTTGAAGAAGTGGCGTGTGGGAAAGAGGACGCTGCGGAGCGCCTTGGATTCTGCCACGCACACCGTACACAGGCCCAGATCCAGCAGCTTATACGTACACTCTTCTTGGACAAGTGTAAGGCCCGAATTCGCCCGATTCACCAAGCCAATGGGTCTTCCGGTACTCCAACGAAGGGTGCAGGGAGGATCTGGTGAGCCCACAGAGCCATGGGCGGCCACTTATATCGACTATGGTGTGGGGCATGATATGGCTATGCGAAGATGAAGGGGGCCTCACAGCTCGTCTTCTGTGACGGAGATCCGGATGCACCGCGCCAGGGAGTCACTTCATGGTCATATTGCGATAACCTGGAGAAGGGACTGCTTCCGTTCTACGAGCCAGGGGACCTTTTTATGCAAGATAACGCCAAAGTCCACGTCTTACATTACGCGAAGGGGTGGCTGGAAGAGCACGGCATCTGGACGATCAAGTGGCCGGCTCACAGTCCCGATTTGAACGCCACTGAGCATATTGGGAAGGTCCTGAAGACTAAGATCCGTGAAATTGAGCGTACCCTCAAGGCCTGGGCTAGGTGAATAATACAGATATGACTAGAACGCGATTCGCTATTTTTACTGGAATCAGTGCTTGATCGAGTAGTCTGCGCCAGATCTCTGGGCGCAACAGTGCCGACTTGTCGATTATCATACCAGGGAGTTCCGGAAACCGACCGATCGGGTTGTAGGTAGGGCGAACTCGGTAACGCGCCGCAACTCCTTCAACACTTGCCCCAACTACTCACCTAACGCAGGGAAGTGTAAGCGGGCTTCAGTCCTCAAAAAGTATTTACTTAGGTAATGGATACTCCAAAGCCCTCTGTGTCGAACGAGGCTCCAAGATCCCAGGTTGACAGCGCTGGTTATTTTAACGGATCGGGCAGAACTGGCACTCTGAAAGTGCTAAGCGGCATGTTTATAGAAGACGTCGACCCCGCCGCGTTCGACGCTCAGTTTCAACCTGTCGATCTGCTCTCTCTTCTCGGCAGCAGCGGAGGTCACTTATCAAACACAGCCGTACCGCGGCCGCTTCCGCTCCCCCCAAGAAATGGTTTTCTCGGCTAATTATCAGGACTCGCTGAAGCGCCAAATCAATGCCTTGTCAGCCCATCCACTTGACCCTCGTGTGAGGGCTAAACTTTCTGACCTCAGCTACAAGCTCTCCGATCGTTGTCCTCCTCGCTTCTGTCGGGCCTTCCTGTGGGGTCTGCCCGACAAAGTTAGCAGTATCGAAGCGGGCTCGGCAATAAATGCTAAGACAGGGCACGAAGCATTCAAGACTAGCCTTATATTCACTGGCCAGGGCGCACAGTAGTCGCAAACGGGGGCCTAGCTTTTGAAAACGTTTCCTAAGACGGCCAAGCCAGTACTCGAAGAACTCGATAGCGTGCTGCAGGAACTACCGGTAGGCTTACGGTCGGAATAGTCGCTACTATCAGAATTAACCGAGCCCCGTCCCTCTACGCACCCAAGCAAGCCCAAGTTCTCGCAGCCCTTCGTCACGGCGCTACAGCTCGCCCAGCTAGCGGTCCTCGAGTCTTAGAATGTGCAGGCACATATGATCGTAGGCTACTCTTCGCGTGAGATCGCGGCTGCGTACAGCGCTAGGTTCATTACACGTAGACAGGCTATTCTTGTGGCGTAACTCCGAGGGCTAGTAGCTAAGGGGCTATCTCAGCTAAGCTAATAGGTTTGATAGTCGTTAGGCTGGATGTGAAGGCTGTACATCCCTATCTAGATGCTACGTCAGTTGGAGAAGACGTCTTCATCGCTTACTATAATAGTCCTGCCAGTGTCACCGTCTCCGGGTCTTCAGCATTGCTCGCAGGGTTAGTGGAGACTATCAAAGCCGATAGCCTCTTTACACGAATACTTCAAGTCGAAGTTACTTATCACTCGCACCACATGAGAAGTACGGTAAGCCATCACGGGGACTTGCTAAAACTATGAGGCAATCTTAAGAACGTTAGCAGCAGAAATAGCAGTAAATTGCAACACTCGGTTTCGTCGGTAACTGAACAGTTACTCACTAAAGTCGAGGTATGCGACGCAGCCTATTAGGAGGAGAACATACTGTCCCCCGTACGATTTTAGGGCGCATATAAGAGAATGCTTAGCGATAAGGGCCTCGCCGCAAACTTCTTAATCGAACTTAGGCCTAGCAGTACCCTCGCCGGGCCGTTTCCACAGATTGTGAAAGGTACAGGACTTGACCATGTCGTATACATAGCGACAGCCAAACGTGGCCAGGACACTATCCAGGACACTATCCACGCCCTTTTGGACGTTGCCGGGCAATCGTCCTTGCGTAATGCCGAGATTCCCCTAGCAGCGTGAATACCGACGCGACGCTGTTGGAGGGTGCTGGTATCGCGTGCATCCAGATCTGCTAGCGTTTGACTGTGAGATTTTTGTGACGGTCGACGGTCGACGCCCGAGAACAGCGGGAGTACTTAGTCAGGGCTTTTCTCGTGGATACGCGAGGCAACCAAAAGTTGGGGCGTCGATGGTATCATCACCAAGTCTCCAAGAGGGAATTTTTTCTATGAGAGCCAGCGATTGCTTGCTCCCGGTGGGACGATAGTGGGGATAGAGGACGAAGCCGTCGAATACAGCAGTCCTCTGCTCCTAGAGCCAGCTATGATCAACTGCTCTTCCAAGAATCTGGATACAGCGGCTTTGACACTGGAGACTATCGCGGGCTAAGTTGTTCATGATCTGTTGGTGACGAGCCTATCAATTCAGTTGACATGTTTCGTAGAGTGTTCTTAGAGCTGTCTCAGCTCATCGAAGACGGCCATGCCAAGCCAATCTCCCCATACAAGCTCCTGGGTTACGAGGAAATCCCAAAGGCACTGCAACTGGTTCAAGAGAGACAACACTTTGGAAAATTCGTTATCTTGAACGGCCTAGGCGCAAAGGTTGCAGCTCCGGTAAGATTCGGTACAGCAGGGCCAACTTGCATATTTTGGCTATACTTACTCACGTCTTTCTAGATTCGACTCGCAAGACGTCTTGTGTCTGCCGCTGTTACATTTATGGGAGCGCAGTTGGCCAAGCAGCTACATCTGGCCGAGGCGATAGACTCAGCGCGTCAACTAATGCAGTACAGTATGGATTCGCTTGCCGCCATAGAGTTCCAGAAATGGGTGCGTACGACGCTCAGGGGGGAGCTGACAACTGTGGACGTGGTGAATGCTGCGAGTTTAGTAGTACTGTGTGAGAGAGTGACAGGAAAGATGGCATACTGGTGAGGAACTGACCAGGTCCGTCGCAGAGACTTGGAGTGGAGGGGAAATGGCACTGTTTCAGAAAGCAGCGATGATAGCGAGCACCATCACCAGGTATTGAATAGAGCTTATATTGGCACTAATAGTGAGCCTTCTCTTGCCCCCATCGCTCAACCCTACATGGGAGATTTCCGTCTTCATCTAGGGAAACCTTTACCCGTTCCTGTAGGTAGAGATTCGTTAACGTGTGGAATAGCTAGGTGAGTATTTCGGGAGAGTATGCTCCAAGTAATAGATTATCACGAAAGCCCACATAACCCTGATACCAAGCTCCTCACGAATCGAAAGCACCTAGCCCTGGGGAAAAGGTAAACGAGTGGAATCCCAGTGGTCTTCTTCGTCTGCTCCTCTCGTCGACCGATCCCCCGCTTCTATGTAAAGAAGGGTAGCAATGCTTCCAGAAGTACGATAACCTCCGCTAAACATGATCCGAGTCTAAAGACCCCCTCCACAGCCAAAATCGATAGGTTTATCTATCTTTCCTACGTCGCATATGCCGCAGTCTCAAGCAAGTATCGCATCTTCGGAGCAATCGTCTACGCCTTTATCACCACTAGCCACGAATACTAATCTAGTGCCTATGCTACGCATGTCCGAAGCTGAAATACGTGGCTTAACCTCGCAACAAAATGAGGTTCTACATAATAAGCCACCACCGTTAAACAAGCGAGGCAGATACAGCGCATATGCATAATATTGATGAAATTGCTGTAATATTGCAGGAGGATGTTACCGGCCGGTCTGGTCTATACGATATTGCCCCGTCACCACTACTAACATGTATGCGTGCTACTCTGACGGTGCAAAAGCGAGCCCGGGCTCTAGCTCGGGTAATGCATCTGCTTTCTATAATTGCCCTGTCGGCTGGTGTAGTTGGTCACTTCGCTGGTAGATAAGTACCGATTTGAGCCTCGCCCACTTGGGTCGGTGACGAGTCGCGGGTTCGAATCCCGCAGCTGACACACAAGGGGGTTTAGTCAACCCTTACGGCGCGCTGCCCACCTTGTTGACTTCGCCTACCTAGCGATAATAGGGAGATTGGTGCAGTTTAGGATCACGAGCATCCTAGCCAGTCGACCGTCAAGCACTACGTCGGCGGAATATAACTCGACAGCCGGTCCAGAATTCGAATCGTTAATCCGACCCCTTATCGGACCCCCTCTCGCCGCGATTCTTGCGAGCGTCTAGACCACGTTACGGTCTATCCACTTGAGCGTATGGTTGAGATGTATACGCTCGACGAGAACCCCAATTAGCAGATACTACGACTTGTCGCGACAAAAAATAGTCGAGCATCTTCTGCACATCAGCAGCATCCCACCCCTGAGGACGAATTTAAGTGCCACATTACCACACTTATCGGTAGTTCAGGCAGGGGTTGTAGCACAGACTTAGGGAGGGACAGGAGGTTTAGTAGTCGTTTGGCTACAAGTTTACCTGTATAACCGCCCGACGCGGCTTAAGGGCCCGCTATATCATCTATAGCCCCTTAAGGGAGTACTTGTAGAGGTACCGAGGGTTAACACCTACGGCGTATTTAATATTTTATAATTGCCCTAGTTCGTCTGAACTTCTCTCTTATCGTCTATACTAGAGCTATGCATATGCTGACAACTAATATAGCCCGCGCTGCCTAAGACTCCCGCCTCGGCTAAGGTAAAGTAACGATTCTTGTGTATATACTGCGTACGCTAATAATGTACAGAGAGTCCAGGTCCCCGCTCCCGCTCAGCAGAAGGAGGATACGCCTTCTAAGAAGCAGAAGATTGAGAGTCCCTACTTCTTGATAAATTGCACATGCAGAGCTAATATAAGACAGCCCTTTCCACTCCTAGTAAGAAGAGCAAGACGACGAACTGTAAGTCGCCGGATTATTATTACATATGATTCACATATACTTACCATATCCAGCTATCACTCCTCGCCAATCATCCCGCCTGGCCCGCAAGTCATAGTGGTACAATGGTAGCGCCGTTGATTTTGCACTCGTAACTCTCCATAGCCTCTTGGATCAGTCCGCCCAATTCTCTCGACGGACATCAACGCCGGCATTCTTCACTCCTGTGTTGGTGGCATCTTTCACGGCTGCCAGAAGATTATCGTACATAGGATCGAAAGCCTGGTAAATGCACCATCAATGATACATCCATTGACGTGGACACCGATATCGACCTTCATGACGTTGTTCAGCTGGAGATTTGTCTCATTGCTAGCGTTGGGGCTGAAGTGGGCGGCGATATGATCCAAGTTCAATCCAGCAGGGAAATCCATACCAGCTTTGATTGTATCACCCTCAGTGAGACTATCATGTCCAACCACGAGACGCACGCTATCTTCGATGCCGTTGGCAATTTCGGTCAAGATCTGGCCAGGATTGATGTTTTTCTGAGCCTGTTGACGAACTTGACGGTGCGTCTCAGCCGCTTGGCTGTAGTCTCTACTCTATTCGTGTTTAGGTTGTCGAGATGTCGCTTCTCCTCGCTGGTGGCAAGGTGGCGGTTCTCGGCCAACATATTCGACTTCTTCGCCCTTCGGGTGGGTGTTGTTGGGGAGCAGTTGGGAAATTAGGATACTCGGAGGGTCAGTCTGGGCAGTAGGAGCCTTCTTCTTCTGGTCGTTCCTTCTTCAGCACCTGGCGCAGCGGCCTTTCCGTTGACTCCGTTGGTGCCGTTGACTGTGTACACGAGCGGGTTTAGTTGCATACGAATGAAGAGGGCTCGTCGACCGTAGTTGAGCAGTTGAGCAGCCATCGTTGGTGAAATCGCGGGAAGTAGAATTACGTTCAAAAATTCTAGCGCACGGCCACCCCACTTTCGAGACCATAGTTACCAGCTTAATTACGTAGGTATTTTCCACCTACACAGCTGCCATTTTGAGGGACCTGGTCGGCAATACAATCGATTTGATAAGCCCGATTTTCTCGTATGCCACATCTACCCGCAGTGTTGGTCCATGCGTCACTTCAGAGTAGCTTCCGGGTAACTGTGGAAGACGTCCAATTGACTTGCGGCCCAGGTAAGTGACGAACCCCATCAACATTCAATCCTTTCAGCAGTGTCAGAAACAAGACAGATACCATCGGTCCTTTGATGGTGCCCCCTTCAAACACGCCAGACTGCCTCCGCTGTTCATCTTCGGTATGAGCGGAAGGCTTATAGCAGCGGCCGGGCGCTTGCCCTCGACGCGTATCGCCACCCAAGCTGCGAGACAGTATCATCACCTTTCCTCGAGCGGACTTCTTCGAGCCGATGCAGCTGTTCGAGCCACCCGAAGGCGCATGTGGCTTGGCGGCAATGCCTTCCACAATGCAGTCGTCGTCCGCAATGCGTCCTTTGCGCGCTTCCTGCCAAAGCTAGCAGCGAAGCTCATCAGGATCCCCGCTATGGCAGGCGGTGTGACCGTTGCTGGCATAGCTTGGGTGCAATACCAGGCCACACGTATGTCTCGTGGTCTGGGAAGCTTTTTATGACAACCCTGCTGACTCCTGAACAGAGGCCGGCAACTACGCGTGGGATGTGTTCAGCACAGCGAAGGACACAGTCACGGGTACGGCGACAGGTATCTTCGACGGCGCAAAGGACATCGCGGGCCAGACGATGAGAGGATGGCAAAAGACAAAAGATGAAGTGGAATTGCCTGAATGGATGCAGAAGATCTTGCGGTTACAAGAGGAGGTTGGAACCGGTGGCAAGGGAGACGGCCCAGGTGGCAGCGAACCCCCGAAACAGAGCAGATCTGGTGCAGCCGTAGCAGGTGCATCTGCCGCTGCATATGGCTACGAGCAGTCCACCGAAGACGACCCAAGGAGCCCCGACGAGATAGCAAGAGACGATCAGATGATGGTTTTGACCAAGAAGATGATCGAAATCCGGAATATTCTTCAGAGAGTCGGCCAGTCGAGCACATTATCGTTACCCTCGATCGTTGTCATCGGATCACAATCATCAGGAAAGAGTTCGGTACTAGAAGCTATCGTGGGCCATGAATTCCTGCCCAAGGGAGCAAACATGGTTACCAGAAGACCTATTGAGCTCACCCTGATCAATACCCCTGGCTCCGACGCTGAATACGGCGAATTCCCCGATCTGGGTCTCGGCAAGGTCACCGACTTTTCTTCGATCCAGAGGACACTTACAGAACTCAACCAAGCCGTGCCCGCATCCCAATGTGTATCGGATGACCCCATTCGCCTCTCCATCTCCTCGCCGAATGTGCCGGATCTGTCACTTATTGACTTGCCGGGCTATATTCAGGTTGTGGGTCACAACCAACCTCTGGAGCTGAAGCAGAAGATATCGGAGCTCTGCGATAAGTATATCCAGCCCCCAAATGTCATTCTCGCTATATCAGCAGCCGACGTTGATTTGGCCAATTCAACAGCGTTGAGAGCAAGCAGGAGAGTTGACCCGCGGGGAGAGCGCACCATTGGAGTTGTTACCAAGATGGATCTTGTTGATCCAATGCGGGGTTA
Source organism: Pseudomassariella vexata (assembly GCF_002105095.1). Lineage (NCBI taxonomy): Eukaryota > Fungi > Ascomycota > Sordariomycetes > Amphisphaeriales > Pseudomassariaceae > Pseudomassariella > Pseudomassariella vexata. The sequence goes on along the minus strand of NW_024467956.1, from coordinate 3,182,647 downwards.
TTCCATCTTGACAGACAAGCAATACCCCTTGCGCCTGGGATATGTCGGCGTCGTGTCACGAGCACCCGCACCGGCCAGCGGACTGTTCAAGAAGGGAAACGCCAATCTCACTACCGCTATTACCAAGAACGAGAACTCATTCTTCTCGGCTCATCCGCTCGAGTTCGGGTCCGAGTCAGAAGTTGCCGTGGGAACATCGACATTACGGAAGAAACTTATGCACGTCCTGGAGCAGACCATGTCAGCCAGCTTGCAAAGTACGAGTGATGCGATTCAACAAGAATTGGAAGAAGCTACATACGAGTTCAAGGTTCAGTACAACGACCGTCCACTATCCGCCGAATCATATCTGGCGGAGAGCCTCGATGGGTTCAAGCACTCTTTCAAGCAGTTTGCTGAGGAGTTTGGCCGGCCGCAAATGCATGAACTACTGAAGAATGAACTGGATCAACGCGTTCTTGACTTGTTAGCAGCCCGGTACTGGAACAAGCCCATACTAGACCTTTCACCGCCCATACTGGAACCCGATAACTTGGCCGATTTGCCCAAAGCCGACCCAGAATCTATCTTCTGGCACCGAAGACTCGATGCCTCCACTTCTGCCCTCACGAAGCTGGGCATTGGCCGTCTGGCAACTACGGTGGTTGCCAACTCGATCCAATCACGCGTGGATCAATTGATTGGACAGTCAAGCTTCGTCAGCCATCCCTACGCGCGCCAAGCCATCACCGAAGCCGCGTCAAGCATATTGAACGATCGGTTCTACAGCACTAGCGATCAGGTAGAAAACTGCATCAAGCCATTCAAATTCGACATCGACATGGAAGAGCGTGAATGGGCCCAGGGGCGGGAGCATGTCCAAGGTGTCCTGAAAAGGGAGCTGGCGGCATGTGAGGGTGCTATTAAGGATCTCGAGACCTCGATCGGGGGTCGGAGGAAGCTGAAGGAGGTCCTCGGGTTCGTGGATAAAGCGAGAAAGGGAGAGTTTGTTGTTGAGGGCGATAACAGTATTGGAGCCGGTGGGTTCAGTGCTGCTTTGCTCGCAAAAGGTTTGTCTTCTCTTTCCCTGCTCAGTCCAGGCTAAACACTAACAAACCGCAGGCCGTGAAGCAGCATTCCTCCGCGATCGGGCAGAGATTATCAAAATGCGCCTCCTGGCTGTCAAGTCAAAACAGTGCGCTAACATGAAGAACAAATATCACTGCCCCGAGGTCTTCCTCGATGCGGTAGCGACTAAGCTTGCCTCAACCGCAGTTCTGTTCCTCAATGTGGAGCTGCTATCTGAGTTCTACTACAATTTCCCCCGTGAGCTAGACCTGCGGCTCGGCCGCCATCTTTCCGATGAGGAGGTGGAGAAGTTCGCCAAGGAAGACCCTAAGATAAAGAAGCATCTCGAAGTCATCCAGCGCAAAGAGCTGCTCGAGCTTGTTCTGGACAAGATAGAAAGCTTGAAGCAACTCGAAGGTCGGGAAAGGGAGAAGGGTGGTGGTAAGGGGTCCGGAGGCAAGAAGAGCAATGGGGAGAAGCAAAGGGGAAGATGGGGACTGTTCTAGTGAAAACAAAAAACTTGGAAGAACAACCATGAAACGATCATATAATTTTTACGAAACAGGGCATGGAGTTATGGAGATTCATTGGATGCAGTAGGCTTGGTTGTCGTCGTTGCTGCGAAGCGGTTATTGTGGTGTCGAGAGATCGCTTTCGTCAAAGGCTCCCAGTACCCCGTCCCTGCGCTTTGGAATGGTTTGCGCTGCGTACTTGTGATTAAACCTGATCCCCGCTTATTGCTAGGCTTGTTCAAATACAGTACACATATGTCATGAACAGGTGCGCCAAGTGGGGGTAAAATCTACCCTGCTGGCAACTCATTGCTTTTTGGTCTTTATCCTTGCTACTTTACACCAAATGTTTCCTTTTCGAGGAAGAAATCCCGGGGTCTATATACTCATTCCGCGCAAGCCGGCGAACCTTGATGCTCAACCAGTTTCAAGGAAATCGCAGTCTATAACCTGATGGGGAGGGACGCCTACCACCATTCCGGCTTGCTGTGTCCCCGGGGGGTTCTCCGTGTCAAACGAACGCCACAACTCCCAAACACATCCGTCGGGAACAGAATACTCATCTTCCCGTAATCCGACTCCGGGCGGCTGCCGTGTCGAGGTCGTCCGCACAGCCACCAGATTTGTTGTTCTCAGTGCGAGATTGCGTGCGTCCGGTCTGCCTCTTGTCCCTGACTGGAAGTAATCGCCGTGCCAAAATGTTCCTGGGTTGCACCCCGCGGGCTTCCCGGAGGCTCGGACGAGCCGTGTTGTGAGGCGGTGCGAACCGTTGAGCTCTCGGTATCAACCATTTCCACCGCGTCCTTCTGTTCAAAGTCTTGATTGTTTCTGCCGGTCATCTTTTGCGCCAGGATGCGCATCCATCGCGGCATGTCTCGCTTCCCCATGCCCCAGTTGTAGACTTCTTTCTCGTTCCAGTTGGAGGGGGTGACGCGGCCGCCGGTTAGGTGCACGACGACCCAGATCATGGTGTTGAGGGAGACGTATATTAACATGCCCCTTTGGGAGACCATGTTAGTTGACTCTTAGAGAGGAGAGATAGGAAGGGATAGGAAAGTACTTACGCTATGAGACCGTAGGCTACGCTGTAGCTGAAGGGCATGAAAGCTAGCGTTACGAAGGACGGGACTGCGTCTCCGATGTATTGCCAGTTGATGGAGGTGACTTGGCGAATCATGAGACATCCAACCTGCTGCAGTGTTAGTTACGACGGTCTGCAAGTTTGTCTGTTCAGCTTGCTTACCAGTACAAGAGTACATCCAGTAGCCCAGGGGGGAATAGAGGCAAGGATCGGGGCAAAGAACAGCGAGATGAGGAAGCAAACACCGGCCGTAATAGCGGTCAACCCAGTGCGCCCACCCTCCGCAATTCCAGAACCACTTTCAATGAACGCCGTCACGGGAGAGCAGCCAAAGAGCGATCCAATCGAGATGCAGGCGGCATCAGTGCAATACGCAACAGTCGAGCGAGGGAAGTCGCCGTCCTCGCCCACAACACCGCAAAATTTGGCCATGGAGTATAAAGTTGCGGTGCAGTCGATGATGTCGACGTAGAGGAAGGTGATGAGGGCGAGTGCGAACTGGGATGCGCTCGTGCCGTCGAGGTTCCATTGCTGCGCGGCGAGGATGTTCTGGATCGGGTGGAAAGCTATGATCTGCTTAAAGAAATCGAAGCGTTCCTGGCCTGCAGTCGTATAGGGGAAGTACGTGAAGGAGGTGCTGCGCCTGTGGCTGTGGTCAGCGATTCCGCTACACGTGTACGGGAGATGGGGTACACGTACGGCCATGAAAGGATGGAGACTACTCCAATGCCTATTATAATGGCGCTTTTGACCTTGAAGGCCATCAGAAAGGCGACTAGTATGCCTCCGAGCATGATGCCTATCCACATCTGTGCCCGACTTTGTCAGTAATGGCCGAAGGATAGCACTATTGGAGATACTGACCGCTGGGTTTCTCATGATATGGCGGATGCACTCGCCATCATCGTTGAGCATATTAGCAGGACAACCTCCAATAGCGAGCGGTGTCGAGTGTCCACCAGTGATAGCGCCAATACCGGCCGAGTATGACAAGCCAATCTCAGTCAGGAACAAGCCGATACCAACACCGCAGGCCGTCTTAATGGTGGCGGGAATCATCTTGACGAGCCACTGTCGCATACCGGTCAGAGCCAGGAATATGAAAATGAAGCCCTCGACGAAAATGGCTGTCAGTGCGATCCGGTACGGGACCATGCCGGTGCCGTGCCAGCCAACCACCTGGTAGGTGAAGTAGGCGTTCAGGCCCATTCCCGGCCTGAAAACTTGTCAGTATTGTCTACATAATGAATGATAGCTACGGTGGGCTGAACTTACGCAAGAGCCACCGGAAGATTAGTCAGGAATCCGAAGGCGATACTGGCGAGACCTGCCAGAGCTGCTGTCGCCGTAATCATGTCACGCTTCAACACTGATGCGTTTGTCAGTCTAGGAAAAGAAAATTGATTCTCGAAAGAATGCTTACCCAAGAGACAATCGGTATATTCCTGTTCCAGCACGCAACCGGGATCTTCAGGTGTGCCTTTGCATATGCAAGTGCCTCCAGACTCGGTAAGGACAGAAGCCTGTGGAATGAATATGAGCAACTGTGGACTGTTGGGAAGAACAGTACATGTGGAAATAGACTCACGTTGACAGCGATGATGTACGCCATGGTGGCAAAGGTCGTGAAGCCGGCGCGGATTTCTCGGTAGAAGGATGCGCCTTTGACTGTCTTAGGCTGTTGGTGGTTAGCAATCGCGACCGACTACCACGAATGAACCTCTGAGCAAGATCAAGTCTAAGTGCCGGGCGGCTGATCATCGTCGACTATGATGTAGACGAAAAAAACGAGACTTTCGGTAGGGAGGTCGGCATTGTCATTTGATGGCTGAAAATGCAGTTTCAGGTTTATGGAGGGAAAGGATGGAGAAGGTGCCATCCGAATAGACAGGACGAGGTGACTTACATGACCAGAGCCATCGAGCCGGAAAACACGACCGAAGGTTGAGGTATTGACGGTATCCTCAAACTCACCAATCTTGTCACCGAGGACCTGGAAACCTTCTTTCACGGGGCCCATCATGTTCTCCCGTCCTTGACGTCGCAAGTTGTGCTGAGGACGGTCGTGATCGGGCAGTGCCAGTCAGTTCTGCAACGTAACGTGTTAGTTGAGCAGACCTAAGACATGGATCGGATGATGTAAGAGCTCGTCAGAGGGTGCTCAATAGAAAAGAAAAGTGTCAAAGCTAGCAAGAAAATGTTGTGGTTGTGTGTGGCGGGTAAAGAAAATCGGTTGCGGAGGAGGTGGCAGTGGAAATAGTCACGAGAACCTCACCTGGGAAACACAAGATGAAAGTTAGCAGTGACATCCAACCACTCGGACAATTGGTAGAAATTGAATGACGAGGCTTGAGGAATCAAAATTGCTGCCACAACATTGAAGGAGTGAGTTGTTGGTCAGGAAAGGGCGAGTCTGTGGCATCAACGATGGTGTTTGAAAAGGTCCAACTCACCTCAGTAGATAATAGCCGAGATGGTGCTGGGCCAGATGGTAAGAGCCGGGCTTGATGGTGGCTGCACTCCGAAGAGATCGGCGAAGCGATTGGGGCCAGCTGAGACTTGTATTTCAATGTCGTGCTGGTGAAAGGACGCGCAAATCAACGTGGTGAAGTTGAAGTCTTGCGGTTCGCCAGGCAGATGCAAAAGCCTGCAGTCGTGGCTTCGGCTTCAACGGTGAACGCGTTGTGAGAGTGAGTTTTGCCAAGCACCTCGTACCCGTACTTGAAAACACATGGGTTACCACGAGATCTCATGGAATGAATGGATTTCTCCTTGGCTATAGCTCAGAAAATTCAGGAAACCACCAATGGTATGTAGGAGGAAAAGGTGTGTCGGTGAATGGCTGCCCTAATAAAACTCACTAGACTATCAGGACCAATGACTAGTCACCGATACCTAAGTACGTGATTTCATCAATGGGCAATAGTTGGCGTTCAGCTTTCGCTTCTCGCCCATTCCTCTGGAACGGTGGCACGATCGAGAAAGAATTAAAATGAGGGAATGGTGCCTCTTGCTCATAGTAGACCCTCGATCGTGATAGTGTGACATTGCCCTCCTCTTATGTGCACGTGCTTCATTCACACTCGGCTGCAATCCCGTCCAAAATCCTATCTAGCGAAAGAAACCCCGACATTGGAAACTCGTATAGCCCCTTATGGCGGTAAAGCACAATCCCGTTAATTTGTAGATTGCTATGCTGAATGCCAGCATGCAGCCTGGACAAGGATAGGGTGCTTTAAAAGCTTATATCCCCCCATGCCGAAGCTGCATGTCAAGCTTACATGAACAATATGCAGTGTTCATCCCATCTGTAACCTAGATCTCACCCCGGCCCGGCACTTTTCATATAACGCCGGTGCCTGTGCTCCCCTCCCCCTTAGCCCCTTCGAGTCTGTCTGTGCAGGACCGAGGTGGAAGCAAACCCGCGTTTGCCCTTGCCGGTCCATTTTGTCTTTAGTCGCACATGGCGTTATGAGGTGATGATGATGGAACTCCCCATGATAGGACAACATGGGCTAGACAAAGGGTGGCTGCATGAGACAAGTGGGACAATTTGCCAATTACCGATTATCAGCGTTGTACGGCCCATACTACCATGGAGTCACACAATGCAGTCTGGATGAGGACAGCGCCATGATACATCTCTCGTGTATGTTGTGAACACGGTGGGAAATACGTAACTAGGCTTCGCCACCGGCAAAGGGAATGGTTGAGCTCTACACTTAGGCACACCTTCTCCTGCGAACCACTGCCTTGCTACAAACCTTTTAGGTCTAATAATCGGATAAGTCACAAACATTTAATTCTTACAGCACATTCAAGGTCAAGTGACAGAAAACGCCCACATACCATTCGGGCAATACTTTGCAGGACTATTGGACGTCATGTCATGTACGTGTAAGTAATTCTAGAGCTGGGCTGACTTGACATGGGTAAGTGACCACAATGTCTCACCTTCTACAGCACCACCTGTGTATGCCTGTACGATTGATCTACGCTTGACTATCGAGAAGGCTTGGCGTGGCTCATTCTCCCAGATCAGTTCGAGGATGACATCGGGTCAAGTTGCCTGAGGGAAAGCTCTGCCATAGTTAATGATGGACCAATCCTGCTTAAACTTTCAGGTGTGAAAGTCTCGTTCCCTCAATGGAGTTTACCAAGAATGATTTCATCATCTTTCAGGGAGGTTTATACTCCACACACGGCCCCTTTAGTAACATCGCAGGCCCTGATTTGCACTAAGGATGGGGGGTTGACAGGGCTTTATTGGACTATACAGAGTCCTGAATCTACTCTGAATATTGTCTTCCTCGGAATCTGACTTCTAGGGACATTGAATGTTATCATGCAGGTTCTCTTTCGTGCCTGGAATGGGCTGAATCACCAGATTCAGGCCCTCCCATTGTTTGATCTGACCTAACGGGAAATCTCTGCAGCATACTGAGCCCCGCACGGTCTTTTCTGTCAAGTAAGACAATATAATTAGTTGAAGCCTTACGATCGTCACCGAGGTGAGTGGGAAATCCTTACATCAAAAACGTGAACCGATTTTGATCATAGGACTTATCAACTACTGGGCGCATCCCTGTAACAACTTTCAATGTGACGATACCAACATGGTTACTTCCATTTCATCTCGCTTCAGAATGCACGAGACAAGCAAGGTGACATATGTGGCTGGCGTGGGTTGCAACACACTGGTAGTTGCTCTGCGGCTTGTCTTCAATGGGACGGTCTGTTCTTTTGAGCTAACCAGCTCTTCGAAGTTGAAGTCTTCCAATATCTGAATCCTTCTCTTGAACATGGTAGTATGAACATGAATTTCCGTACCTTCTTGGTAAGAGCCTCTGTCCCACTAGAAAGCTCGCTTGACGAAGTTGAAGGACCGAGCTGAAGGCAAACTGCAGAAGTCGAAGCAAGCAAACACGCCCATTTTCATCGTCTTCAAGTAGTACATGGAGGAAATAATAATATGCGATTGATCTCAGCATGCATATGCAAGCACATATCATATGCCGTAGAGTAAACACTTGCGCCTTTAAGCGCATAGAAGCAACCTTCCTTGCATATGCATCTATGCATGAAGAACCACAACTATTCCATCGATGCCATTTGATGCTGTTACGTCCTTCTGAATGGTGTAGTGTTTCTACACTGGAACGCAACGTGATACGTCCACCTGTCGACTGCCAGCCAGCCCCTCTTCTCTACTTGATGATCGCAATGATACTTGTGCAACTCTTCAGGCCATGTTAAGGGCCTTCCAGTGGAAACAGATTATGGAAGCCGGTGCTACTGTCTGACAAGAAATATCTTATTTTCCAAGAGCTGGAGACGTTAAGATCCAATACGGTCCCGAGAGCAACTCCAGGGCTCGAGGCAATCTCAATTGATGGACCAGAGAGGCTTCGTGTCGAGGTCACCAGCGACGATCCAACTGAGAGTTCAGAAATCGAGCCAACTTCGTCATGTGTCCAGATTAGCCACATCTTGGGCAAAGCAGTTTGATGCATGGTTCGTGAACCACGAGGGCGTTTTGTAGCAGAACATATATCTTCGAGGCAATGCGGTCTTTCCAACGGATTCTCGACAGCACTCTGGATAGCTTGCCAAAAGTAAGTGGCAATGGCTTCATTTTCATGTTAGGGGTAGCTCTTGCCTCCTGAAGTCCTCGTAGCTGAGTTGTGGCCCAAAGAGGAAACTCTTTTTCGGGCGGATGCGTGTCTCTGAATTTCCTTGGAGCGCACCTTCCCTGCGGCCTGCCTCGATCATTCAAAGGACATCACCTCTGTTACACCGAGTAAACTCCAAAAGTTTGTCTCGTCATCCTTGCTATCACGACACGTCCCTCCCTTCTCCCACTCAGCCCCGCATCTTGCATCGATACCTTCACCATTGGTCGAATCCTCATATTTATGTTACTCGGCAACAGCTTCACCACTGCTTCTAAACCCATTGGACGGTTTGGGCTGGATATTCGCGGAAAATTCATCATTCCTGCATTGAAGACCCTATTCTTCAATTGAATTGCACACCCGCCGTCGGCCGCAGTGCCGCAGCATGATCTATCGCTGCGTTTCTCGAGTCCATTGACTTTTTAACCCCAGTCAGCTGCATCATCCATCACCAGAGCATCTGATCTTCGCATAACGTGGAGGTCATACTAGCAAGTCATTAATATTTCTCCTTTGCCATTTGGCCACACCCAGCATCTCAAAACTTGTGGCCGGCGCATCAAAATTCTGGTGTCGAATCACCATGTTCGACGTCATTTGGACTGATCCCAACAGGGAACGCGTTGGAGAAAGGATCGCCAGGAAGGAGTTGGAGGCCAAGAATAAGGACAAAGACAGAAAGAGTCAGAGTGGTCGCCAGTCAGTTTCGAGCAACCGCTCATCGACTAGTGACCGCGCATTTGGCTTTTTCGCCCACAAGAGCCGGAAGAGGGCCACGGCACCGTCACAGATCAAAGAAAGAGCCGCATCCTCGGAGCGCGTAGCATTCAACGACTTCACAGACAATACAAGTACAGGATATGACGTGAAGGCTCTCTTGTTCCATGAGGATACCTCTGAAGTTACAGTCAAGCCAGAAAACGGCAGCACTATAGTGGAGCAACCCGACCCTACAGACGGCAGCTCCAGTCTCCATTCTCGAGGTATGGGCCAGTTTTCTAGTAAAATCTTTGCTTGCTCACTAATATGCACGTGTGGTAGAATCGACCCTTTCGAAATGGACTCAGCCATCTCTAGCCACATCCAGTACCGTAGCTGGAACATCTCCAAGGAACTCGATCCTCACCAGGTCGGAACACTTGGTACAAACACTGGGACCATCCTCTTTCATCACTAAGAATACGGAAGTGTTGGTGTCTGGTCGAGACTCGAAAAACGATACTGATCACTTAATATCTGAAATCCACATCTCGGCAGATAGGAGCAAAGCTGAGACGCCGCCACTGCCACATCTGCCTGAAGAAGGGTCGGTTTATCGGTTGATATGTTTCGATTGGTGCCAAAAGCTGACACATGCACAGTGCTCCAGAAAACTTCGAGATGCCTGAGCCAATGCTTGCTCAGCCTCCCTTGCCTCAAATAGCATTGTCCAAGGAGCTCACAGTGATGTGTGCTTCAGATTGGAACGATAGGCTGGGCAACCTTGAGGCCTGGAGACCGCCTCACGATTGGCAGTGCCCTTCAGTAGTAGACAGTCCCACGCAACTGTCAGAAACAACGATTCTAAACCCGACGTCGAATGTGGAAGAAGACAGCTATATGTCTCCTGATCTTGCAGCGTTACAGCGGGAGGTTCGGATGATGGCTGCAGCAGGTTCTGAACTCATGCTTGCGAATATGAAGGCGGATGTGGATGATGCAACGGATGCCATGGTGTACAAGGAACTTGAAATGACCAAAAAACGCTGGATGTTCTCGGCTTTACACCAAAAGGGAGGATATATGGACTTGAATCGGGTCATCATCCCCCCTGCAAAGCAAGCTTCATTGCGTCCTCCCCGGATCCTTGCAATCTACGAAACCCAAGGTAAGCTATTCGGCCCTTCGCAAAAACGTTGAATGAACATGTACTGAAGAAAGCGAGCCAGCTTCTGCGTCATTTATTGCTGCACTGCATCCGAATATTGCCATCTCGCATCTATCACCCAACCCAATATCGCCGTCGCTCTTTTCCAACATCCAACCCATCTTCGTGCCTACAATATCCTCGTCAGCTGCATCGCAACCGCTTCCGCCTCGCCTATTTTCCGCGGTGACGTGTTTACGTTTGCCAGCTTTGTTTCCCTCCACCGATATCATCCCCTTACTCGGCCGAGTCCACCGTTGCTTGGCCCCAGGGGGGCTTTGCACCTGACGCTCATTGATCCGCAACCGGTATCGGCCTCGATGGGCCCCATATTACGGCAGTGGCTCTTTGACAATGTCTTACTCAATCTCGAGAAGGAATCCCGACTCGCGTATCCTGAGAGCACCTTTCCAGCGTGGTTAGCTCGTACCAGGCTCCGTGGCAAGGGCAGCACTAAAGCCACCATTTTAGTATCAGCCGTGCCCGAGGGTCTTTCCAGGATCGCGGATATTGAGGAGCAATCGGCCACGACGAAAGAGTTGAATTGCTTGGTCATGAAGATGCTCTGGCAAGAGGTTTGGGGACCATTTGTTCATGCTAAGAAGTGGTGGTGGGAAGAGCCTGAGATCACCAAGGAATGCGCCGAGTTCGGGACGTATTGGGCGTACTCACATATCATCGCTGTGAGAGACGACGACTCTCACAGCGCGCCACGGCCCTGATTTACGTCAAGTCAACCATGTACTCGCATTGTATGTTTCTAGAGGGGGACATGCACGTGGTGGGGATCGTCATGGATTTGATATATCGCGCAGGCGTTGGCGGCGAGGGCGTTTCCCGAAGATATTGCTCAATAAATGCCATGCCCAGGCATATAGAATTGATTCCCTAATTATTTCTGCCTATTCCGGACCCAGTTGATGATTCAAGGACGTTCTGCCTGTTGAAACTACTGGAGCAACCCTGTCTAATCCGAAAACACACTGCAAGGTGCCAGTCGCTGGATACCTCCACGATGATGTACTACAAGTGATGGTATCACCTAGATCCCATGCGTTGGAATTTATGGCAAACAACTTGCCCCTGAATGTCGGTCGCCGCCATCCCTCTTGACCGTGTCAATCTTACCCGATAGTATTGCATGAAACAGGCCCACAGATCTCGACTTGGTAGTTTGTCGTAGTACTCGACCACTCGCAACACATAGCAAACTAGAAAATTTGTTCATTTATGACGCGTATGCCATACGATTATCTATCATAGGTTCACCGCTGACTGAGGTCAGGACTTTAGGGATCTCATGATATCTGTTGGCTCAATTTATCCTTGACAGGGTTGCTTATTCCAAACGTTCTGGAGATATCAGCTGGAGAAAACTAAGGGCTAAATGAGCTACCAAATGGTCCAGCTACACAGGTGACACGAGGTTCAAGGAATGCTCTTATTGGGGAGGCACGTGCAATGGTTCAAAACATCTGCTCAATCTTGTGTTCTCTGCTGTGGCATTTATGAGACGCGAAGTTTTTGACGACGATCTGAGGTGTTTCTCTCATGTATAGGGGTAAACTTTCGACAGCAAAAGCGGCGCAACTTCATCGATGATCCCCAGTGATAAGACTCAACGATCTCGATACATGAAACAAACACATTAAACGAAGCTGCTTCCGCACGATAATCAGCTGCATTCGACCTGCCATGGTTTTGGCTAACGTAATTTCTAACGTGCGTGGCTCGAACAAGTCTAGATCGCATCTGATAAATTCCCTCTCATCTGAATCCCGCTTGAAGAAGAGAGATAGTCGCTTTTCAGCCGTCGACTTTGTAAACAACACCAAGCAGCTGCTGGGCCCGAATACTCGAGGTCTAAATAAATATATGGGGCGAGACTGTAAAATGCTCATCGTGTCATGGTAGTTTCTTCATAACCTGAGACTCAACCATGCAGAATCAGGCCAAAAAAGGCCCTCAACCGCTAATTCCCTGAAGGACTCCAAACGGCCGCTGTCGTTCAAGATCAAGTCACCTGGATTTCAGACTAGAATGGTTTTCAGTCGTCTGACGATGGATCTCACGTCAGCATATTGGCAAAACTCCCTCATGTTAATGTTATCGTTACGATAACTCTCCCCTGCCTTCGTTCGGTTCCTGCACCGGCATGGATACCGCTACGATCCATCAATTCGCACTACTAGCAGTCCTGGAAAGCAATGCCTCCGTGCGCCTCGACGAGCTTGCCGTTCAGGCTGAGAGCGTCGCAAACATCGTAATTATTATATATCAGTCGTCGTTGACAGTGAATACGGCGAGTCAGTAAGTTGAGGATGAATCAAATAAAGATGAGGCTCCTTTCTTACCTTGCATTGGTGACTGACAAGTCGAACACAGAGCTTTATTCTCAATTCTCCACGAGTAACACATCCGTTCGAGCTCGCCTGTGCATATGGTAGTGAATTTACTGGCCAAGTAGGTGAAATTTCCGCCTGGACAGCGAGAAGCGTGCTCCGAACGATCTTGACGTACATCATTTTGCTGAAACAACTCGGGATAAACAAACAAACTGCTCGAAGAGTGAAGAGCGGTTGGCGTGCATTAGTCGCCAGACGGCGGCTTGTTCTACGTGCGGCCAGTTTATAAGTATAACATACTCAGCACATGGTTCAACTTTCATAGCAATTGACTGACTAGTCCTGAACCACAGTCATTCTCAGCCCAGACTCGAAGTATAAGCTAAGCTAGATTGAATAGTAGAGTTCAATTCCCGTCATCAATACCATCCAATGTTAGAGGGGATTTGCTGCCTATCTAATGCAATCGTAAAAATTGGCCTACGGTGGCTGCCAGTGTCATTCATCACATGAGAAGGGTATGCCTCTTGTTCCTAACTTGACTTCTTGACTAAACAGTAACCCTGTTCATTCCGCCCAAAGCAACTAACTTGCGACAGTTATTAGAAGTGTCTCCTGTACCTTCAAGGGCTAGATGACTACCAACACTATCTTGCAAATATCATCTCAAGCCTGCGGGATTGAGCGCCACGGTTATGCCCTAGGCCGAAGGCGGTGTAGCAGCAATTGCACACGTGGGGTCAAAACCCTTCCTCGTAGATAAAATAGCTACACACATAACACACAAAAGTGCAGAGATATAGATCAATCAAGACAGGATCTACGCAGAGTCATCAATAGAGGATTGAATATCTCAAAGCCCATGTAATGGAACTATGGTGCGGGTTAAGCACTTATCCCCACTCCCCCACCTCCCCACATTGCGCGATGTCACCCCCGCATCCTGATAACGATAATGTTGCAAGGTATATGCAACATAGCAATTCTTGGCAACTTAGGTAAGCAGGGTCTTACTTGCTAGGTCTAATTGCATTGACTGCCTGCGCGTATACTTCACTGCAAAAAAAGAATTTGATGCATGGGTTTGTCAATTTCCAAAGCAGGCATTAGGCATGATAATCCAGCGGCCCAGTCGGTTGTTGTTCCTATTTCGAGTATCGACTCCAAACAACGTTCAGTGGCTTGCTGTGCCCGGCCGACGAAGATACTTCAGTGGCCAGGGGCAGGTACTTACTGAGCGTCGGGGCCCCCTCTATAACAGCAAAATGTGCTGCATGCTCGCAGGCCCCCCAATCAGACTGCCTCAGCGAATGACGGCGTTCGCATTACTGGCTTAAGCTTCAGACAATGTGCTGCACTTCAAACGACTGCAAGCTGCCAGCAGTTAGGGTTTAATGATTCCTATGTGAGATTGGCGGCTGTGCAGAAAGGAGGCCAAGAGAATTGAGCCTCGTTTCTACCTCCAGGTATATTCATCAGGAAGGAGCGCATAAGGATGGGACACCTGCTAATCGTGTTCCTTATGAATATGCGCATTTATTCCGGCTCAAGCACCTCGCTCATAATTCATCCAAAGCACGCCGACTTAGTGGGCAGATATGGACGGGCCGTTGAAAGCAGCAGCTCTGACCAAGATAGGAAGGTAGAAGAAGGTAGAATGACAAATTTTCACTTTAGAAGCACATGACTTCTGCAGCACACAGACTTTGCAGATAGAGCCATTGGATTGGAACACGACCGAAGCTGTGACGGCGTTGTTGTGTTTCGGGTACCTGACAGCTCTTTGTGCGGTATGGTTGGTCACCGTTGCGGCTGCGGTGAGCAGCAGTCTCATTGCAACCCTCCAGACAGCGATTTGCGCGAGTACACCGTCTTACTGACGGCTGGAAAGGGTACACACCATCCCAACCACCATAAAGATCTGACCCCGACTGATGCTGGCGGTCATTTCATCACGGTCACCAGTCGGAAATGAGGAGCAGACGATCTGGGCAGACAACTTCTATTGGGTTACCTTGTACGGTAGAGCCTCCAACTGCGATCCAACCCCTGAACCAGGGATCGTCTGAAAGAAGACGCTACCGTTGAGCCGGGAAATGCACCCAACCCCCCCCCCCCCAAGAGCGAACGTATTACCTGCCGATATGCACATACCGAGATACCTGGATCAACAATTCTCACTTGCTACCACACTCGCTCAAAGGTCGGCATCGTCAACGGCCCGATAGAACCACACATCACATCTGTCGCTCTATGCATTATGGGTCCATCACACCAAATCTTGTCAATCCCCCCACGAGCATTATCTTGTGGGGAAGAACGGTGGAGCCACTCGCACGTCGTCCACAGACATGTCGGGTTCAAACCGTAATATAGCAATAATTCGGAAGGCTCGGTGATTGTATAGCATGTGCAAAGCAGTTCTGCAGTTCCAGACGAACTCACCATAGTTGCTGACTGAATTCGGCACCACGGTCTGACATCTGCAATGCAACGATGACTCGGTGAAGCGATTGCATCGTTGGCGTCCAAGCTATTCATATTTTTGTTTGGCGAACTCAATGAGCTGGCAGAAGCATGATAGGAGGATTTATGGTTGGTGAGGCGACTACCACCTCAGTTCCGTGAGACCCTCTCTGAACTCTGTCTTGCGGTGCGGGGAAGAGGGTCCACTAACAAAGGAGTTCCCCAAGACGTGACATCGTGGGATATCCAGATCAGCCAATCTACAGTACTAGCACGCCTCAAGCTCAGCATCCCGACGTACGCCGCAAGGGCTGTACCTAAGAAACTGCAAATTGCTTCCCGGTAACACGCTTCGCTACGAATGCTTCCGATCGGCAGCTCTGGCTGAGAGCATTCGCAATATCAAACCTTATGCAAATCGCACTTTGGTTCCCAAAGACCCTGGTTGAGCACCATGGATATCACGGCGTATAGTTGAGTATCCATATGGTTTTCAGCAGCTTGAGTAAGTATATGCCTCGAAATGATGAAAGTTGACCCCTTGCTTTTCCTCGAGGACCACCGGTGAGTTGTGTTGTCGTGCATCATCGCCCTGCTATATCTAGTAAACCACGGGCAAGGGATACGTATCCTGGTCCAAACCTCCAGCCGGCCAAATATCAGGAGGCGTCTCTCTTGGAGCCCGGAAATGACTGGGTCGAGCACCTTCCTCATCTGGTGAGAAATTTGCAGCAGTTTCTACGTCGTAAAAGCTGAATACCTGATGAGTACCTTATGCAACTCCTTGCTCGCCAAATTCTTTTACTTACATAAAACCACCATATCAGAATCAATTAGCTCACTCTGACCTTACAGGGCACCCACGCGAAACAACAGAAAAGCAGGGGGGGGAGGTTCTCACCCTTTGTTCTCCCCACATGTCATTGTTTCCGTCCCAGTGAGCTGGGAACAGCCGTGAACGAAGCTGGACGAGGGTTGCTTGTCCGTCCAGTCTGCACTTTGATACAGCTCTCCTATTGGCCAATGCGCCACAGAACGGCCTCTAAGCGGTACAGTGACAGATAGGGTGGCTGCCGTTTTGATGCTAGTTAACCTGCATCTCGGTGTGAACGCTGCGGAAGGGGGCATTGCGCCACTCATCGACCACCGTCAGCAGTTCCTGAAATGCAACTGATGGAGAGAAAGAAAGAAAGAGAAAGCGCCCGCCGAAGCCCACAGGCCAAGTCTAACATGAGTGTCTGGAAGACTGCAGACGTGGGGCCGACGGCTAATCACCCGGATTGCAGCGGGTAACCCCACCTACAGCACCACACCACCATCCACCGCGTCCGAAGGGACTCGTCATCCAGTCATCAGACCTCTTGCTCATGTAGTGTGAAGTTCTGTGCATATGTGCATGTTGTGTAGAGGGTGAAAAGGAGGGGAACGCACGACTTCCGCCCATAACCCGTGCAAACCAACCGGCGTCCTGCGATGCGAGAAGTACGATCTCACATAGACAGTCAAGTAGGACTTGCGACTAGAAATCTCCGGATAGGAGTTACTCTACATGAAAACGCATGCGGCGTGGGTTGCATGAATCTGGAGAGAATCTCTCGCACAGATGCAGGCCCAATTGAGGCTTAAATGAACGGTGTTGGGACCGATATTACCATGTTGCTCTGAGTGCATTCAACATAAACTCGAACTGCTATTTCCGGATTTCCCGCAGTTGATTAGATGATCGTTGTTGTTGTTGTTGTTGTTGTTTCCGCGCCACATGGCACAGTCCAACAAAGGTCTCGAGCTGCTGTAATTTCGGGGGTTTTCTTTTCTTCGCCGTTGTGTCATGTGGCCGGGCCCGAGGAAGCGGTAGGCGTTCTCGGCTGGAAAGTTTTGAGGCAGCTGTCCCAAGCCATGCGTGCCGCTTCTGCTCGCTTTTAGCAACTTGCGAATTTCGCCAGGCACATCGGTCCGATAGTCACAACAACTGAAAGAGCAATATGTATGACTCAAAATCCATTTCACGCTTTTTGCTACTTGGCGTGACAACGATGAAGCACATCGGGTATATAGGATAGTTTGTACAGCGCTTTTGCATAAATGCCTTCAGACTGTGCTCCCTCTAAATACGCGTAATACAGCAGTAGTTTGTATGAATACATGCGTGGGGATATAATACAAAGAAGAAAAGGAAATCGAGTTTGCCCTGAGCATCAAAAGTGCCCGGGCAATCCCGCAATTTGGTCAGACGCCCGGCGGCCTGCTTCGGTCCTCGTTTGAATTCGGCCGCGTGTCATTCGCGAGCTCGGTCATCGATTCACTTTCGTAATTTTTGTTAGGGATGCGGCTAGGCATTTTGAACGCTGTATGCCTCTTGTCGGTAAAATCCGCCGTGTACCTCGAATTACTGTGGCGGTAGCTCGTGCGGTCGCCAATATCGGTGAAGAACATCTTGCAAGCTTTCCATGATGTGACGACGTAGATGACCGCGTTCCAGAAACCCTGTAGTGGCAGGACGATGGCGCTCATAAACTCGAGAGGCACCGAGACAGCCCCTGCATTAATAACACTGTACACGCGGTTGGCTGAAGACGGAATCCATGTGACGAGGATAGCCGTGAAGAAGAGGATGGCGCACTTGGTGTAACTCCAAGCAGCATTGTTAGCTTCGAAGTTGGCTCGTCGTTTCTGAGCTCTGCCGTGCCTAGTGGGTGGGACCTGGCTGATGACGTTGCTCTGTATCGGCAAGGAGAAATCGCTATGTGACTCGCGCTTGTTGCGAGCATCTGACGAGATGGTCACCGAGTACTGCTGTTGCACAGGGCCTGCCTCTGGTCCACTGCCACCTATGGGGCCAAGATTGATCCCTTGTTCGCCGATAGTCGTCGCATCTTCGGTGGTAACCGTCACCTCTGTCGTCTTGGTGGAAAAGGGGTCGTCCATTGTCAACGGTTCGGGGTCGTGAGTAGTGCTGCTAAAATTTCGCAACTGCTTTCGTCTCTTGTAGATTTCGCCACCGGCACGGAGATAGATGAAGAAAGTGAGAACAATCACAACCCTACTTCTCGTAAGTGCCTTGACCAAACATGACAATCAGGGACTTTCCTCACCAGACAGGTCCGTAGAAAGTAGCAATGCGGAAAACGTCCCAAGTCGAACTAACCCAACACCACAGCGTCGCATCTCCGTACATGCGTCCTTGGCCTTTGTTACTGACGAAGATGTACGTAAGAGCAGGAATGAATGGTATTCCGTAGCAAAGTAAGAAGTACCAAATCTCCACTTTGCGGAGGCGCTGAGCGTCGAACTTGAAGTAGAAGGTCAAGTACACATTGACGGCCATGGCCAACGTCCAAAAAGCATCAGCCGGCAAAAACCTATTTTAAAGAAGTAAGCAAAGCTGTATATACAAGCGCAGGGCTTTAAGCATGCCTCACATCTGAATCAGAAACCCCTGGAGTTGACATCCGATTGAGTCGACGTTGCCAATATATTCTCTAGCCATGAGTGTTCCCACGTTGGTCATCATGTTCCCGAAGGAGGCATAGAATACCAGACGGTTGATAGGTTTGTGGAAAGCCCTGGAGAAGGAAAAGGTAACAATGATGAAGAGACATCCTAACAATGAGAAGACCGAGCCTACGCGCTCGATGACACTGATTGCTAAGAGCTGCCCAGCCCTCAAGGGATCCACTGGGGCGTTTTTGTCGTTTGTTGCCATTTTGGTATGTCCAACTTCAGTGATGTAGTGTGGTTGAATATAAATCCGAGTAGGTGGAATTTGGATTGCAGAAGATGATATCACAGGGTCCGCTTGGCATGTCCCAATGATCAACAATAGCCCCCAGAAATATCCCACACTGCGCGTTGTGTTCTGCCAACAGTGTATGAAGAGTTGACCTTGAATCGATGGCGTAGTCTGCCAAGGACGTTCGTGGATAGGTAGGGAGATCAGTAACCGAGATGTTGATGCCGGTGACGAGTGTTGACCAGAGAGAGGTCCTCCAAATATAGGTCGCTAATCCCAACAAAACCACACAGGCTGGTGTTCATAGTAATGGCTGCGTCGAGGGTTTATGATGTGAGGGGGTGGTGTGGATCTTGAAATACTCTTAAATTAGGCTCTATGATATGTTGGTCGTGAAAAGGTTAGCATGGCAAAAAGGCAAGAGAGCACAGGGTTGGTGTGAAGCCCAGGATGAAGATGTACAAGAAGAAGAGAGACGTAAACGTTGTCTCGAACATTGGAATCAGAGGGATCCTATGCAGCTTCTGGCGGGGGTGCCATGCCGTGTAATCAACGAACCGGCGGAGATCTGGCAGAGGTTTAGAGGTTTGCGAAGCATGCAAGCCTTCGAGGGAGGGACAAGAGATATTCGCCGTGCGACATGTCCACTCGAGCCGATCAGATGGCAAAATGCAGAAAATAGCCCGTGCCAGCACTGCGTACCGAAGCATGGCCAACAGCAGGGGCATTTAGACCCAAGGATTGGCTGGCGGGTGCCAATGCGGGTGTCCCATGGCATAAAATAGAACATAATAAGCAGGGTTGCAAAGCCCAGTCTAGAATGCTTCTGGCTGGTTTATGAAGGAGTACCTCTTGGCTAATGGTGAAGTAGTGTACTCTAACCCCTAGTTGGATGCTAGGGACACAACGTGGGATGAACTTAGCGCACAGTCTGAACAGGCATCAAGGTGGACGAACAGGAAGGACAACATTGGCATCCCAAGTCTTGACCTCAAGCCTGGTCCTCTTGGTGAAGCCTGCATGCATCGACAAGCAATTATCTGTAGGGGTCGTGTCCAGACAGTGACGTCCTTCGCATTGCATTTGTAGCAATGGTTTAAAACAATGGGCTTGGGGCGAGATGTGAGTAGAACCTGCCAAGACGAAGAAAATTGCTCTGTTGCGCGGCATACGTGACAGCCATCGGGGAATAGGCAGCTTGCTGAACCGTTGAGACGGGTAAGATGGCTGTACTACCAAACTTTGACATGGATTCTCTATCGTTCTCTTCTCAAGCCGTCAAGCTGCCAAAACGACCGACCAGGAGCTTGTGTGATTGGATCTGTTAAAAATGAAATGTTTTGAAGCTTTCATTGTTAAGCGTCCCAACGCGCCACCGCAACTAGCCGTGGGTGGTATGGCCACACAATAACGGTTGCTGGCGGAGGAACACACCAGACGATTCGAAGAGCCGATACGACCTCCCAGGCCTTAGGAGGTAGCCAACTTGTGCTGTGCATTGACGTGCGTGATGAACCCAGCTAGGTTTGAGGTCGACCGCTCTTTGGCCATAGTTACACCTGTTATGTTGATCGGATACGGTCCGGGGAGCAGTGAGGATTACTTCGTTGTAAGCAGTCATTTTGTGAACGACGATGTTTGATGACCATTGGGTGTTTTCGGCAGGATGACTCGATCGACTCAGCTAGGGAAGGACAGAAGGACAATATCTGCACTCTAAAGCCAACGTAAGCGACCACAACATGTCAAAATGACGACGATTCTGCACCTAGCTGGGAGCACCCCGTTAAGCCAATACCGCCGGATTAGGGCGCACAGGGTCGCAAGGGCGGAGCTCCCGAGCTTGGCTTGCCTTGGTGCCCACCACTCTCCAGACTTCATTCAGCCCACCAGCTCGAGCTGTTTCTTCACCATGTTTTGGAAGCGGGTCTCATTTGCAATCTTAAAATAACGTTCAGTCCTGAAATCTTCCCATACATTGTTCTTTCCTTCTAATCAGCTTTGCCATAGAAACCACTTCAGCTTTTACCCAAGGCGCTTCGCTGGACTTGATTCTCGCAATGCAGTTCGTTCCAGTCCGGCTTGATAGGGTCCCTTGTTGGATCAGCGGCTCGCTTGCATCCTCGGGACTTTTGACCACCTGCTTGCTCCATGTGCCGACTGGTCAGATTGCCAAATTCGTTTCTAGTTGCCACATTATTGAAACATAACGCCTGCGGCGTCCACAATATACACGCTGTATACCACAATAGGAACTCTTAGTTTCTTAGTTCTGACACCCATGGCTTATCACAACACACCTTGCCTTTACTGTGCGAGAACGATGCAATCAGCAGGGGATAAGATCTTTCGATTGGCATCCCAAAGTCTGCTCAACATACTAACTGGCAGTCTGAAACGATGTCTGCACCGAGAAATGCGAGGTGCACATTCATCATTCTTAGTTCCTTCGCCTTTGGTCCATGAACAGACGATACCAACTTCATCGGATACTGCGTGGAGTCTCGTCTCTGGCTGCCAATCAGATTCTAGTCATCCAGTTCCGGAGTCTTGCAGCCGTCAAATCCCAGGGCCTTGGAAGTCGAGAGCCGCTGCCCCCACTGTAAGGATTCAGGGACCACATTACCAGACTCGTCCCTGTTATCAAAACTACGCTTTCTAGCCGTCCAAGCACTCTAGCCAAACAACCATATCGTACTGGCGTACCACCCGGACCTCAATCGGGTACTGATGACAACGCAGACTGGTCTCGGAAAACGTCCCCATTTTACACTTTGTTGTCAAACCCCACGCTTGTCTGCTTATGTCGTCGTTGATCGACTCAGCACACTTAGTTCAGATATGCCAGAGGTCAAAACCCCTTGCACTTGCAGATGCGTGATAGGTACGTGTCCGTGCTCTGTTGTTACCCTGCAGAGGAGACTCTTCGCTACCGACTTGGCCGGTATATATAATACAGCCGCTTAATTCAACGTCCACCGCCTTGTTTACATCGACGTCAGACTTCGGCATGTGCGGCTCGCCAGACGCAATTTCGGAGGGTACGTCGCATTATTGGGTGGAATTGGTCAATACTATAGACCTACGTCACATCAAGGATTCTCAGAGAGAATTGCCGTGAGGATCATCCTTTCCAGGCCTCGCACCAGCTCATCTGAAACGTGGGGAGAGGTATGACATGGCACTGCGAGGCTGGATATACCTTTCATCATAATTGCCGAGAACGGACCCGAAGTAACTGGAGAGTGATGACAACATTGGCGAGTAGACGGTCATGACGTGCCAGCACTAGCCGAATCTTCCCGTACTCGCTTACAGTGGCCATGCCATGTTGCGCTGCAATTGTTGGTTCGGGGCCGTCTTCAGAATCCAGCAGGATCGGAAGCCCGCCATTAAATGTCGGACTGTTCAAGGAACACAGCTAACCGACGTCGTACAAAGCATTCGACAATCTGGTTGGCGGTAATCGAGCCCTAAGCGCGCCATTTGTAAGCCGTCTTTGTTCTGGCCCGGGACTCACGGTGCAGTGTTTCCCCTCCCCTACCAAACCCACCCCTCATCCCACAAAGGCATAGCAGGTAAGGGAGAATACATGTCAGTCTTAACATTGGCTATTAAAGGCCCAAGATTATCATTTTAGGGCTGTTTGCTCATATATTTGGCTCTTTAGAACTTCCAATAGAACTCCTCATGTCAGTTACAAACACGGCGTTGCGTTGATACTTTCTCAACCCTACACTTTGCTTAGACTTGGGCATTTTCAGAACCATCTGCTATATTTTCTGGCTATTCAAACTCGCAGATCGCGCAATCTAAGAACAATGCCGAGAACAAGATGCCATCTTGTCAATCGCCACTGACTTCGACTTGGTTGCGCCGCATCTCGGATCCGAGCGGTGTGCCTGCTTCTTTTCGGAGCTGGCTGACCGAGAGGGGTTAGCTCGTGAGGGATCGTTGTATCAAAATGAGCTGGCGGTTACCTATTTGAAGCACTCATACTTGTGGTGTGGTATCCATGGATGAGGCTTAAAGAATTCTACGTGCCAAGAAACTCAAAATGTCTGACAGCTTCACCGAATGTTC
This sequence comes from Pseudomassariella vexata, assembly GCF_002105095.1. NCBI lineage: Eukaryota > Fungi > Ascomycota > Sordariomycetes > Amphisphaeriales > Pseudomassariaceae > Pseudomassariella > Pseudomassariella vexata. The sequence continues at coordinate 3,159,802 of NW_024467956.1, read as the reverse complement.
CGAGTGGGAGTGACTTCAGTCATTCTCAAATCAGATTGTTCTGCATATACCACGAGCGAACTGGGTCGCAGTCAAGAGTCTGGACTGAAGTTGGGTATATCACTGGAGCATCTTTCTGCATATTGTCCCAGTCCTGTTGCTTCACAAAGAGGTGAAGGGGACATTGCAAAGCGCAACGTAGGCAACTTCAACACCATGCCAGTCCGAAGCAGGGAATATTTTTCAGCCGCAACAGCCACCTCATCAACATGCCCAACCCACTATATAAAAGTTGTACATCGACCGCTGATAAACTCCAACCGTTGTAGGCACTTATCAGGGCAAGGTCAAGCTCCGGGAATGCCTCAGCTGAAGTTTCCTGGAACCCTCTCGTCTCTATGGTCAATGCGGCTGTGAAAGCCATCCACTTCCAAGCTGTCGAAGCGCTGTCTACGTTTCACAAAATCCAAATGTTCGGACTTACAATCGAGCATCTGGTGTTTTTGACAAGCTCTTACTCATTTACCGGCTGCACCTGTGTCGCCCGTTTCCAACGAACCCCTTTTATTGGTCGTTTCAACATAAGTCTGTCAACATCCATCAAGAAAGCCTTATACTTTTCAGGTCGCTACAGAATTCTCAGGCTGGCACTGACATTATTGGAATTCTAGTCTCCAAATCAGCCAATTGGGCTTGCGAACTTCGTGCTCCAGTTCTCAGGGCTCTCGAGGGAATATTGACACTGGTGAAGAGCGGAGAAATTGAAATGACACTGTTTTGATACTAGCTATCTGGGAATTACAGGGGGCCATATTTTCTTGCTCTGTGTTGTGCTATGGAATATGCCAAACACTCTGGGTCACTCCATTATGAGGCTCCTTGTATATGTTGTTTCTAAGTCCAAGATAAATAAATGAGCTGCTCAGAACACAAAGCAACTATGAACCTTCTGATAAAATTTTCCGAGCATTAGACAATGTTCGTTGTGTCAGTTTGTTGTTATCCCGTCGGTGAGGTTTGAGATCATCCTAGAACACATGGTGGGAATTAATCATTACTAAAGACAAACCCATAACAGTTAGAGCCTTTGTTCTCAGCCTCCGATAAGACAACCAGGCTGTCCCCTTCAGAAGTCTTCTAGATCTTGCTTCTTGAACAAGCACTACCTTCTATTCCTTCTAGCCCATTGCCAGAAGCTCAGTAGGTTTCCCGTTGCTGTACACAAGCACAACTCCGAGCTCCGTCAAGAGCATCGCATCAGGCCGTTTGCCTAGTAGTCGTCTTTATTCCCAGCGTATACTCACTTCAAACAGTTTCACAAGTCAAGGCGATTCTCAGACCAGCCAATCAAATAAGACCTTGCTTTCACCCATCGCACGGTGAATACTAAAGCAATATAAAGCACTTTCACAATTCCATGGTTCCCTTTGCGATGTGACGCCCAAATATCTGATATATGCTCATCTCGTGCCCCGTTGCCTTCAAGCATCCAGCAAACTGGACAGTCAGCCTGATCAACCACAGGCGCAACTCAGCAGGACCTACCACTTCGCCAAAAACTCCAGACCGGAGCACACCAGACCAGACCCTCTTCCTCCCACATCGAGGAGGCAAAATTGGAATCGTCATGGGCCATAAAAGAACCGGCGCCAAAGGCCGCAACGGCCTCCCTTGGTCCAGAGCTCGTGATAACGACCAAGTAATGCGTGACGTGTCGGCCACGCGAGGCAACAACGGTATCCACAGAGGCTCCCAGCGCAACAGCAACAACAGCAATAATAACTCCCGCGACAGCCCACATCACAGCCAAGGGCCACCAGTCCGGTTCGGCAACAAGAATAGTAATAACCCCAACAACTCTCCACGAAACCAGCGAACTCACCGAGGCCGTGGTGGCGGACAGGGTCAACGTTACCATCCCAGCAACCACCACAACCTCAGTCACAACATAGCCGGGGATGTCACCAACCACCACCAGCAGCACCATCACCATCTAGCTGAAAATACGTCCGACTCGGGCTTCGAATCCGACGACCTCAGCCCCACAGAGCAAAGCTACCCCTATTTCCACAACAACAACAACACCACCACCATGGACCCCCTTTCCCTGCCCTCATCAGCTCCCCTAAACCGAAACTGCAAAGACTGCCGGCAGATCCGCAAAACCAATCTCAAGTCCCGCGACGACATCTTTCGCACTCTGCAGAGCATCTGGAGCGGCTTGGTGCAGTGGAGCAACGACGTGGGGGTGCCATTTGGTATTGCTGAGGACGAGATGGATTGGCAGCCTGAGCCGATTACGCTGGTGCTGGTTGTGGATCGGGAGAGGGATAGGCTTAGAGAGTACGGGCTGGATTTGGGAAAGAGTGAGGCGGGGAGTGAGTGGGGCTCGCCTTCGCAGCAGCAGACTCAAACTCAGTTTCAGTCTTGGGCTGACGGCAGCTTTGATGGACAAGACGGACAGGGACAGGCGGGTTCCAACTCTAGTGCGTGGATACGCGCGGGAGGAGGATGTGGTGTACTCACCAGCTACACAAGCGGGTGTAATCCCACCACATACACCGGGTCAAGCGTGCCCGTGTTATCGTATACCCTAGCAGGACGGGCGAAGGCGGAGGTGGAGTTAGAAGCGGATGCTGGGCGGCGCGAGATACCGATGGAGCCGCGAATGATGGAGAACCAGGCAGGTGGCAAACTCCCCCACGGATGAGCGTACGAATGCTGACAACCATCGAGACTGAGAACCCCGAGTTATGAAGCAACAAACGGCTTGGTGGATTTTTTACTCAATTCTCCTCTCGGCGTGGCTTTTCTACCTGCAGGACAATTGATACGCCGTGGAGAGTACGGCGGGTGTGCGGCGAGTTCCACAGTTCTATTTGGCAAGACCTACCTCAGAAGATCAACTATGCTTCGCTGACTGATGAGACACCCAGAGGCTTGAAGACTTCAAGTCATGACATCCAAGTCTGACTTTTAAGGATAAATCTAACTTGACTTTATCACGGGAATTGGTCGAGGAGCAGGTAGGCCTCGGTCTGGAGGAATTTTACAGGAAAGACATAATGTTCCACACGGCGTTGGACGGTTCAAATCAACATGTGATGATGTAGATAGTTTGGAGCTGATACTGAAATGCGGTTGGTATCAGCCATATCAACTCCTTTCATTGTCATTATGCACAAATAAACTTAGCAGTAAAAACAGAGTCCCTCAATGTCCCTAACGCCAAATTCGCCGGTGCCTGATGGAACCGCCATCCAACAACCAAGACATCTAGTCACACATCGAAGACAGAAACTCTGCGTAATGCAGTTGTCTTCCCCTAGATTGAGCCGATGTCTACTTTGCCTCTTGGTACTGTCCAATGACGATACAATGATCACGCTCGAAGGGTTCTAAATAAGTGCGTTAGTTTTGGTGACCGCTTTAGTAAAGGAATAGGGGGAAATTACCCAGAGTCAACTGCTCTTGCGGCTTGATGCGCTCTGCCCTCAACTTCTGTACCTCCTGCGCAAATACTGCCTCAGGGGCGGCTGTGCTATCAATACAGTTGGCCTTGATGGAGATGACCACTCCACCACCAATCTTCAAGAACATGTGTGCGTTCAAGGCGACGATACGGGCTTGATCAGGTTGTGCCACGTCGGCAAATATGCAGTCAACCATGGGTACAAGCATGCGGTATCTCATGGGGTGACGGGCATCCTCGACGATAGGAATAACGTTTGTTCGGTTTTGGGCCATGTTGACCAGATCACGACCAGAACGGTGGGAGAACTCGACTGCGTAAACGTTTCCGGTAGAGCCGACAATATCAGCGACGTGAGAGACGGAGGTACCAGACGCAGCCCCGAGGTACAGGACCTTCTTGCCAGGTCCCATGTAGATGTTGTCGATACCACCGATGATACCAGCTGCCAACTTGCTTCGGAAAGGGTTCCATACTCGGTATTCAACCTTTGTCGTCACTGGCGCGCCGTCCTCGCCCTTCTCAGAGTTGTCAACTGTGATTCTCTTCTCGCCGTATACTTCGATGCCAGGCGCGCTCGAACGAGTCAGCAGATGGTCCTCCTTTCCACGCGAAACGAAGACGCCCTATTCATCTTCAAGTCAGTCAATGCTTTTTTGCAGATTTCTGAGGCAAGTTCAGAGTAAAGGCATATCTGGAAAGCTTCGGGCCCTCAGACAGAGCTCGGCTGGGGACTAAGCTGCGCCCAGCTTCATATGTTTGAGGTTTCCATGCTGGTAAATGTTGGTCACTAACCTCATGACGATGAGGCTCGACGATGGCCTTTGCACCACCGCGAGCACCACCTCCTCCCCTGGGAGCACCACGTCCACCACGCCCTGGGGGTCCGCCGCGACCGCGGGGTGCTCCACGACCACCTCCTCGAGGTGCACCGCGACCTCCACCGAAACCACCTGGGGGAATCACAATTAGCATTCAGGGGATTAGAGATGATGCAACAATAGACCAACCTCGCGCTCCTCCTCGCGAACCACCACGTCCTCCGCGATCACCGAAGCCACCACGGCTGCCGCCGCGGGGGGGACCGCCTCGACCTCTTGGTGCAAAGCCCATTTTATGGTTGGTAAAGATTTTTCTGTATAAGATATGCTTATTTGCACATCAAGGGTGCCACAAGTGCTGTTTTGGCGAGGCAATTGGTAAGTTGTGCAGTTTCCCTGAGCTTGAGCGCAGCAAAACTCTTGAAGCTCTCAGACAGAAATTTTTTGGAAGCTGCAACTTTTGTCGGCGTCTGGTTTTTCCGGTCTAGTAAAGGTGGGGGAATGAGCAGCCAATCAGATGCCACCTCACTAACTTGGTCGGATTGATGCAATTGCGATGCAAATTGGCGACTGGAAAAAGTACAAAATCCACCTCAATCAATTACCTACAGGACAATTAATTGCAACTGCATTTCACCTCGCATTTCACCTCGTTGCAGTAGCCCATATTGAGCGTTAAATTGGTGAGTTTTCGACTTTGTAGGGCTGCTGTGCCCTAGTAGAGTCCGGAAAAATAAGCGAGCCCGCTTTCCGTGGGCCACGAGTGCGCTAGCGTCCGGGGCGCGAAAAGTTCACAATTCGAGCGACGGGCACTGATTGACTTCACCCAGAGAGCAGCATTTTGACGACCACCTCGAACCCATCTCCACAACACTCAACCAAGATGGTATGTGACTTTCGATCGGGCGACTCAATTTCTGGCTGGATTGGGAATTTTCTGCGTGTCTGATTCCGGCTTTGGCTCCTGGAACAATGCTCAACCCAGCCCGAAAGTTGGTGATAGCGAAATACTGGGACCGGGATGACTGACTCTGGCCTTCAGGTTCGATACGCCGCCACTGAGATTGCGCCCGCGAAGTCGGCTCGCGCCCGCGGTGCCTACCTTCGTGTTTCCTTCAAGAACACCCGCGAGACCGCCCAGGCCATCAACGGCTGGAAGTTGGTTCGCGCCGTCAAGTTCCTCGAGAATGTCCAGACCAAGACCGAGGCTGTCCCCATGCGTCGCTACGCCGGAAGCACTGGACGCACCGCCCAAGGTACGACGATTCTGTTGGAATTCTTTAGGAACCAAGTTATAGGGGCTATTTCGGGACTCATGGGGAAATTTTGTCATGGCCAACAGAAGTGCTGACAAAATTATCCGCAACAGGCAAGCAGTTCGGTGTCTCCCGTGCTCGATGGCCCGTAAAGTCAGCCGAGTTCCTGCTCGGTCTCCTCAAGAATGCCGAGTCCAATGCCGATGCCAAGGGTCTCGATACCAGCAACTTGATCATCAAGCACATCCAGGTCAACCAGGCCCCCAAGCAGCGCCGCCGAACTTACCGTGCCCACGGTCGTGTATGTTATCCGCCATCTTATGTGGCGATCACAAGAAGACGCTGGGTATGCTAACACTGAATTTAGATTAACCCGTACATGTCGAACCCCTGCCACATCGAATTGATTTTGACCGAGGGCGAGGAGGTCGTACAGAAGTCCGAGGATGTTGCTGGCCGTGACGCACACTTGAGCTCAAGACAACGTGGCGCCGCCCGCCGCAAGGCCATCACTGCTGCGTAAAGTGGAAGGAGCGAATCGGTCATTTAGATGAATGAAAGTCAGTGGGGAATGTATTGCTTCTCTGGCTTGGTGTCAAGGCGGTCATTTCGTAAAGCATGGGACAGGGTCAGGCATGCACTTTGCGAATGGAAACTGATGAATTCACCAATACAAAATTTCTGAGCCAAGATGGAGAAGGCAGCGTCTCGGTACGCCATGTGATTATGAATAATACGTTAGGACGAACTGCAAGGTTGGCCTTGCATTGGTTGCCGATGTTATACACATATATAAGACCATGCAACTCATTATGGGGGCCTTCGTTCTGCAATTTGCCAGTTCCACGGGGCTCGATATTAGTAAAGGTGAGATAATGGCCATTATTGGGGCCAGGTTGATCAATTGACACTGGCTCTCGAGACTTTCGAACAGCAAGCATGGCCTGCCTACATAACATACACAAAGCAGGAGCGAGGGTCTTGTGCCGCATACCAGCTTATATGCTGCTGTGGTTTTGCAAAATCGGTTTCAACTCGTTTATTTTATGGAAAAAACACATCCCGGAAGTTGAACGCGGCTACCTTTACTTACATTAGCCTAACAGTATATTTATTTACAGCCTACGTGTACCTCTACGTATAATTTGCTACCCTTACATAGTTTTGCCGCTAGAAGGCGGCCGCAGTAAATACATACAGGGTTTAACAGTATGTGTGCGAACTCCATCAAAATAATGTGTTTTTTTCCAAAAAGAACCGAAGGAAAACCGAATGTACAAACCATAATACCGACTGTATCTGTACAGTGTGAAGGTGAAGACATGGTAGATCTAACATGCGCCACCCGGGTGACTACTCTCCACGCTTACTCTCTCGATTCACACAAGTTGAAGACAATACATACGTAGTATTAGCAGTTGTATACACATCGTATGCAAACATGTCGCTAGTTTGGTTGAACACCCGCCAAGCCACTTAGAGGTCGGCTGCCTTCTGCGCTTTGTCATGAACTGTGATGTATGTGTACGCTTACGACATGGCTTCATTCGCCAAAGACATAGATTGTGTACCTCGAATGATATTAACTAATCGTTTCACTTCGGTTGTGTTGAGTTCGATATCTCTCGCACATTTTTGGATTTTGAGCTAGTTATTCACAATGCCGTGCCTGTGATACGCTACGTCGGTGACACCTATGTTCATGACGACATGAATTGAATAGGGAAAATTCTTTGTTTTGAACCCTAGAGAATCTACAATTTTGATCCTAGCGAAGTACACAACACGGTAATGGATTGAGTTTGGCGTATTTCAAAGATACACATTCCCGAAATCCTATGCCGCAGAACTTCGGGTTATGATAACAAGAAGTAGTAGATCCTACGATGTTACAGTTTTGGACAAGTTGACATCACACACAGTGAGAACGGTTGACAAATAGGTGGATAGCATTGTAAATGTGGGCCTAGATGTTGCTCAAATACGAAAGAGAACTATATAATAGCGCTAGGAATAGCTAGCCAAGACAATACATAAATCGTTCCAAATCATAATCATGGTGAAGTAACATGAATCCTGTCGTTAATCGTGAGGCCAGGCAGGCAACGGAAATCATCATAATGTCAGCGTTCGTTCTGCGCCAGTTGTTGTGCGAGACCAACTATCCGGTCCTGTGTACCCGAGCATTCTGTAGTCAATTTTCCGTCAGGCGTCAGGTCCAAATGCGTGTGATCTGGGCACTTCCGCGTCTGATTAGTGAGCGCGAAGCATCCCACCGAAAAGTAAAAAAAAATTTCGAAAGAAATAATGTTGTTTCTCAAATAAGGGGATTGATGAACGTAGTAAAAGGAATTGAGGGCCTGGGTCGTAAGCAAGTTCGGGCAAGAGACACTGAGAGTAACGTAAATTTCGGACACCCGACACTTTCGGCCTGGTGACGCGCGATGCGCTGCGCAAAACGTTTTGCAAGCTGGTAGGGGCATGCTTTAATTCCTGGTCCTCCTGGATGTATGGTGTAGCTTCCTTTGCCAGCACTCGTCGACGGCGGATTGAACGGTTTCGAAATCCCTACCCTCGATGGTCCCGATAAAGAAGACTTTGACGTTGTGCTCGATGGTGACCAGCTTCGAGTAATTAACACGAGACTCTTTCGCGAGCTTCTCGCCCTCCGCGCTCATCTTCATTAAAACCGGAGGGTAACCCATATTTGGCTCGCCTTTAAGAAGCTTTGGTCGATGTCCAACACTGCATATGATGCCATGCTTATTAGCTTTGACTCCCTTCTTGTTGCAGCCCCGTCGTTCGTATGTCAGTATGGGACTGCGTTGAGTCAGTAAATCCACGGATAAACAAGCGAAGAAATGCCTTACACGCAAGTGCTATGGCCCTCATCTGTTGCAACGACGATAAACCGACGGAATCCAATGAAAAACTTTCCCCGCGGGCCTTGTTGTCCAGGAGCAGTTTGGATATCCGAGAGGGGTTCGTCGAACACAGAGGTTGTATTTGTGCCAGTAGGCTCGGCCCAGAGGATTTTGAAAACCTGCGTTGTCTCGTCAGTGGCATATATGATGATGATGAGCAGCGACTGACCTCCCCAGGCTGGAACTTGTAGGAAAATTCTACTTTGTACCCTGAAAATGGTCAGTTAGCAATACATACAGGGCGGGATGGAAATGCTCACGGGGGTCCAGGTGCTCGTGATCTCCCTCCGTCCCAACGATATGATCAGTTGTCAAGAGCACTGGTGAGTGAACACGAGGGGTTGGAGCGCCTCCAGCAGGCTCGGCTGCGGTTGTTTCAGCTACTTAATGTGATTAGTTGTGTCATTGCCGTAGAGTCCAGCAACATACTGTGGTCATGTGAGTAGGTGGTTGGGCCATGCTGCGGATACCCTGATTGGCCATATGATGTCGATGAGGCATACGATGACGGTAGGCCATATGTGGATGCATCAGCCTGCTGGTATGATGTGCCGTATGGTGTCGACGAGGAATAAGATGACAGTGCACCATAAGTGGATGGTTTGGCGTAAGAGGAAGATCCCTCATGTCCATAGGAGTCAACAGTTCTTAGACTTTCACGTTGAGCCCTCTCTATTTCTCTCTCGTAATTTGCGTCGGTGTCCTCCTCCACTTGGTAGCCCGAGTATTGTGCTTCAGAAGTCAGTCAGCTATGTCCAATCGCAAAAGCAGGTGTTGAAGCTCAATTTGGGTTTACATTGCGAAGTATGGCCAGCTGCAGAGAATGCAGGTTGCAACCCAGCTTGGTCGTCGTAGTGGCTGCTTCTTCCTTTCCCCTTCCGAGACGCAGCAATTGGTTCTTCGTTAGCTACCTCTTTTCCCTTCCGAGATGGAACGGTCGTTCCTTCGTAAGCAAACTCCTTCCCATTGCCCTTCCGAGCATGGGGTTTTGTGTGGTGGTCCTGCGGAATGGAATGTGTATACCTGGGCGAAGTTGAAAGCCCAAGATCTGGAGCAAAGTAGTTTAGCTGTGGCCCGGGTTTGTGAGAACAATAGCTGGTGCTCACCTGCGGAAACTTCTGCGGCTGTGTGAGGGTCCGCGTAACCGCCGGATGGATCTTGGCCGTACCCAACGTTTTGATTCACATCCAAGTTCGTCATGCCCTGGGCAAGACTATCAACATTGATATTTGTCCGAGGGGCAGACTCAGTGGTGGGCGGAAGCTCAGAACCGAGCCACTCGTATTCTACTTCGCCTTAAGATCAACTGTTAGTGTGATTGGCGGAACATGGATAGTCTTCAGTTTAACCAGGGACGTACCACTTCCCTTGTATCTCGACCTGTAAAACTGATTGTGCTCCGGATGCCATTGGGAAAGGGACCAAGCAGTTTCTGTTGTGTCGTTTGCTGATCGCGGTGGTCTATCCCGCCTCGAAGACTTATGTTTATGTGATTGTTTCTGCATTTTGACATCCTGGAGTGGTGCATCCTCCCGTTGATACCAGTTTTGCAGATGAAGACGATCAGCTGTCTTCACAAAGAACTTATCAAGTCAACTCGGGATGGGGTCCGGGTCTTGCCTTTTCAACCTTGGGCTGGCCCAGGAGCTACGAGGCTCTTCTCCGCCGGATGTTATCCACGTAGCTGTATCTCGGCTTCTCATGGGAGAAGGACCGAGCAACACGACCCAAAGCTGCCGCTACATCGGCGGGTTGCGTGCAAGATATTTGGGATATAAGTCCTGGGTTGGTCGTTGGTTGGCGGGGTTCGATTTGATGCGCGTGACGTAAAAGGCGAAAGATCATTGGCTTGTTCATATATGGGAAAAGACGCCCACAGTGCACGAGGATAATGGGGATATTCGAGCGTGTGTGTGTGTCTCTATCTCTGTATGGCAAGACGAAGACGCGTTAGGGATTTAGAGGTGGCGGCAATCATCCAGACGGATGAGGACGATGGGAAAACCCCTACTGGCGGTACCGGTCACCAGCGACCCACCAAGTGCCTGTCAGTAGATCAAATAAGTGAAGCTGTTAAGCGGCGCATGGGCGGGATTGCAACACTCCAATCGGAATAAAATTAGCATGGGAGATCCGCCGTCGAGTCATAGTGGGCTTTGGGATGGGCGTGTGTCTTATGGAATTTGGATGTCCCACTCCCTTCGCAACAAAGTGCTTGACCTGCCTGTCGTGTGGAGAGAGCGGATAGCCATATGGAGGAATGATGTCCTGCTGCACCTGGGTCCATATTGCTGCCCAAGTCGCTTGTGGTCTAGCGATTGGTCCTTAACGCTGTCAGGTGTATGCCATATTCAGACCCCAGTAAATTCTTTGCCTTGTGAAACAGAATGAACTGAGGCTCTGCGAGTATTGATACCTGGAGTACTTGGGCTTGGACGGTCGGTTGGAGACTGCACGATGGGGAAATTGATGTGGCAAGTGCAGCGCGGCTGCATACCCTGTATCGCACCTGCCCCGAATGCTGGACAATGAATGACAAACACACTGCGACCAGCTGGCGCGTCTTTTCTGGTGTCATTTTCTTTTTTTTTGGGAGAGACCACAAACGAGTAGCCTCGTCAATTACCCTTGATCCGACGAGGATTCATAACGCACCAAGACATCAAGCCCGATTGCTTTTCACCTATACGTGTTGCCAAGACCAGGCATTGTATGGCTGCTGTTGTGACCACGCCGGCCGTACTGCCACTGTTATTTCCATTAGAAAAGCAGGATGCGGTGGGGTTTGCTGACCTCGAGATCCTCCAAGACACGAATCAATACGATGAAAACCAACGTGATAACCCGAATATCAATCGATCGCAACCGGTGCCCATCATGACTGAAGGCTCGGAGCGACAAACATCACCGAAGGAGGCCAAACTCTTCGAGAAGGACAATCGATACTCAGATGATGAGTCGTCCATATTCTCGGAAGAGGCTTACATCCGAGTTGCTCGTAGCCCAGCTCTCCCATCTGCGAGTTCAGCCCAGAGCCGACACTTCGAGAAGCTCGTAGCCTTGAGAGCTCCACATCGCGCCGAGAATACGGCGAGACCGGGATCTCCGACCAAGCATGCTCAATTGCAGGGTATACTACACTCGCAACAACGGAGCACCCATGCGAAAATTGGTGTCGGGCTTCAAAACAGGGATACTTCGTCGTTCCCAGAAAGTGCCTGGTCGGACATACCTAGATCAACGGAGCAACCCGGGCCTGTGGTGAATCGCTCAATCGCTGAAAGTTCGGGGGAAAGGGACGACGAAGAAGAAGAAGGTATTCGTAGCTTCCCAGAACGCAACGTCGATGTGAAATCTTCGTGGGATGGCACCGAAGATGATGACGTCAATGCAAGCCAGTACGCGGGCCAACTCGAGATCCGTCGAATTACAGAACACTGGACCAGAATGAGAGATTCCCGCGATGCTGTGAAGCAGACATTTGACCGAATCAAAACCGAGCGTGATAAGCTGTTAGATCTCCGCCAGAAGAGGGACACAGCCTATAGAGCTTTGGAAATGGCCATCCTCAGTAATCTTCAGCGCCCTCCCGACCTAGATCGCCTCTGCAAGGCATCAAGAGAGGCTAGCCTTAATTGCCAACAGGCAGAGATGCACCTGGATGGGTTGATAGATGAACTTGAAGAGGGAGAAATCGATTTAGAGATCCAAGAGCGGAGATTCTTCACTGCAGTTGCCCATAGCGAAACTTCGGTTGAAGTGGATGGTTCCGATACAGAATCGCGGCCGTCATCCCGCACATCGCTACGAGGCATACCAGCTGACAGACCTGAGGACATACATCCCCTTTACGCGGAACTACAAGACTCGCTGGGGGAACTCCAGCTGGCCAGGGAATTCATGATGAGTCTGAGGTTGAAGAAAAGGCTTCTTGACTCTAAGAAAGTCTGCGAGCAGACACTTGACGACAAAGATTTCCTAGACGACCACGACGGACTGCAAAGGAAAGCTCAAAGCCAAATTGACCATTGGGCACAGACTGCAGAAAGTTTGGAAACTGAGTGTCGGGAGAAGGACGTTATGCCCAAGCATCTGCCGGTTGTAGACTTTCATCGACAGGGGTCTGGTTTCGATACTTTATACAAAGACGACGTTGACCTCGAAGAGATAGGCCCAGAGCACACCTTTTCAGGGGCCACCGGTCCAAAAACGCTCGCTCACCCGCGCTTTCCCGTGTTGTTGTCAAACCCCATCCATTTGCTTGGTCAATTTCCGCAAACTGCACAGCAATATCTGCGCATGGCAGTCTCCCTTCCCGCACATGTGCCGCTCAAGTCCAAGTACGTTGAAGATGCTCGCAGGGAATGTGGCATTCAGTTCCTACTTACAGTCACTCCCCCTCGAGAAGCTCAAAAGGAGCACATCGCTCAACCTGCGCCGACACAAAACGGGTCACGAGACAATCCAAGAGACGCTCTGCAACAAGATAAGGGCCCTCCTCACGGTACCCAGGTAACGCTTGCCGAACTTCGTTCTAAAGATGGACCGGTTGTGGAATGGGAAAACAAACAGGATTACATCAACAGATGGCTATTGCACAAACTTCGTCTGTCTGCCATGGAAGCTGAAACGCTGTCAGCTACCTTCCGCTCTTTCCTCAAAATCCTCAACATAGAGCGATGGCAAATGGATGTGCTTTACTTTTGGGCACGAGATGAGGCTGCGCACGACACTCACGTTGAAGGGCAGTACGGGGAACGCAGCAGTTTGGCTGTATTTCTCGATGAAGATGTCCGGAAGTCGGAATCAGGAATGACGGAACGCGCTGCTGGCCAGTCTGCAGATTGATGAAACTAATTGGTGACCGACTTTTGGGGTTTTCATTTGTTTCATGTGGATAAATTCTGGATACCTTCAACGCGACGCACCCGAGATTTGGAAGATACCCATTGCATTGTCAGAGCACATTGTCACATTGAGTGCCTCGAATACTCTCAAGATTTTGTTAGATGGGATTTGTACAATTAGGACTGCAGTTTTTGAAGCCCCGGTAGTAGGTGTCTACATATAGAAGGGATGATAGAAATGATTGTCGAGAATGGGGATTAAGGAGGCGTTCTTGGTGATATAACAAAGTCACAGAAAACAAAGAAACACACAATCAAGAAACATCACGGAATTAGAATCTGTCGCAGCCAATTCTAGATAATAAGGAATTTGGAAGAAGCTATCGATGCTATGTTGAAAACTGCTTTCCATTTCCCGCTGTTGAGATGTCTCCTGACGATGGAATTCTCTCGGTCGGCAGCGTCTGCCGTTCTAGAACGAAAAATTAACACAACAATGGGGTCGGGTATAGTTCACTTATTTTGAGACCCTATGTGGATTCAAGACAACGTCTAGTATCTAATAAAAGGCCACGACGAAGTCTTTCATGGCTACACACAGCGGGCCGAGCTTTACTGCACTAACACCGTAACTACCAGCGAATTAGAGGCTACGAATGTCATACCGCTACTAAGGCTTCGAAAGTCACAGCGCACAATTCTGCATTATATCTAGGGTACCCCATCCTTGACAACTCAACAATATATGATCTATTTCAAAGACTTCTTCGAAGCTTCCCCGCTGATCGTTCGTCACCAATGACCAGGATGTGCGAGTCAAACCCCGAGGATGGTGTGATTTCTGACCGCTTGCCAACTCAGAAGTACCTTTCGAACCAAGTACGTACACACGGTTTTCTCCAACACCGGTGGCAGCTGCATGGAGGAGGGTAGGGCCGAAATGCCCCCCAAGTTGATCGTTCGATTTTACCCATAGGCGTCAAATCACGACTTGCCGTCGGCGGACGCACAAGCTGCCTCATCACGGGCGATCCGTTAGCTAACTTTTGTCTATCGCGGATCATACCTAGCAGTACACTAGCTTTAATCATCATGCATCACCATCCATCCATCCATCTTCGTCGCTATCATGTACGTGTTGCACATAAACGCAGGCTTTTATCTTTCTGTCTGAAACCATACCACATTGGGTGCCTTCTTTCCACGACGGTGATACCGTCCTTCTGCTACCAAAGGAGCTGGGTATTGAAGGAGAAACAGGCGGTGACAACCAATTTTCTCTTCTCTTCTTCCCCCTCCAATCCGAGAGGGTTACACTCAACCAGGAAGTTCGCCTTCCTATGGTCGACCGTATCCGGTACAAGTGCTTGATTGGCGATGGCTGTTGCCAGAAGGCGAAAGTGGCCGGTGAATGGCGCGCCAGAGGATGAAACGGGACGTGATGGAGGGTACCACGACTTTGCAGCGGTGCTTCATGGAAAATATGAGTCACCGCTCTGATTCTCCCCATGTTGGATGTAGAATCGCCCCTACGAGGGTGCGAGTGGGTGTGGATGCGGTGGCCAGGCAGAGAAAGAGCGAAGCGAAAGAGCGAGAGCGAATCGGGATGCGTCGGCTATTATTGGAAATTTTGGGAATTCAGGATTTGGGTTGCGGCTGATCAAGATGACAGCTTGAGCGAAGGTGAGAACAAAAATCTCGCGATGTAAGAAAACATTGAAACTTTTGTAATTTCCAATTCTGCATGCCTTAATAGCCTTCTCAACCCTAATCCACTTTTGAGATCTGATATGACGGGCACTTCTGCAAGGTACGCGCTCGGGATTACCAGACCGCTGGTTTCTTGAGCCACGCTCTTGCAGCCCATTTTCCAACAGAGTTTCGGGGAAGAGGTGCCTGCAGATACAAGTCGCCCGGTTTGGGTGGTAAGAAGTTTTGGCCCCATCGCCCGGCCCCGGTAGAGTGTGCTTCTCTCACCGATGCCCGCCGATCGATCAGAAATCTATATAAAGAGATGAGAATCCTCCGCTTTGCACCCATGTCGAACGGTGGAGTTATCGCCGAGTGCTTTGGTCGAGCCAGCAATTTCAACTACTTGGACGAGGCGCCGCTCTGATCGTCGATGAAGGCAACTGCATCAAGTTGCGAGAAGAGGCATTCGACGTATACTCGCGAAATCAACACCAAGTGAGACATGTCAACAAATTGCTCTCCGCCCTGGACATCGGATGGCCTTTTTTGTGGCAGACCCGGCCACACAGGGCTATTTGATTTCAGATCATCGAGTTTGTAGGATGCTGCGACAGAAATCTGTCGAAATGGGGTCCGCCGACTGAGATGATATTCTTTCTCAGCTTGGATTGACTGCGCTGACTTAGGGCTGAGAAGTATTGCGACGTAGCACATAGTCCATATCTAGACGGCAACTCTCTGACGAAACTAGCATCTAGTCATATAGCCACACCTCGCCGTCACCGACTCAGCTGTGCCGTATCAACAGAAAACACCCGCTTTCCCCTTCCAGAATTCGGAGTTGTCGGGGCTCTGGAATCGGTTCCAGCCACCGCGCATCGGTTGCGTCCTGATAACACTAAGGGTATGTATACCGATGAAGACCGACATGCTAGTCTACCACGAATCCCGAGATGGGTCCAGAACACAGGAGCCTATCTATCATACCCAATGCAGCCAGCCACAGCTCGTGGCGCAGAGGCGACAACGCATTGCTCCAAAGAAAAGAAAAGGCAATGAGGCAATTCCGGTGATAAAATTCTACCCCGCGTTTGTGGGGAATATTATCAGGGGTGTCGTGCATGCGTTAGCATGCCCGCACTGTCATGGCAGCGGAATCTCCAGCACACAATGTGGCTGTCCCGCTGTCGACGAGTCCATTTTGAAGAGCCCTAGGAAGGCGGATGTATGAGAGAACAGTATGACAGATTGATGTGATTATCGCTATCTCTGATCACTGGATATTTCGTATCCTCGAGGCGGGGATTGGCTGGCGTATTACTCGGATGTAAGTACGAGCTGACATCTGGCACCGCACTTCAGTGTTGAGGCCCGGAACTTGTGGTGTCTGGCATTGATGAAGATGCTTCTGAGCAAAGTAAAGACCCAGTGTATCCTTCGAGATGTCAGAGCTCGTAAAAGTCATTTTATGACTTCCTATCGTTGGTTATGTGCAGAGAGCACGACCTATTTCAACTGGTACTGAACTATTCGTTCACTCGTCGGAATTTGGCCTGGGATATGTCCTGAAGACCACGCCACGCTATAATACATGTAATAGAGATATTTAACTCTGGGTGCCGTGATACCGTATTATGTACTAGACCAATTCGGCCGCAACTATCAGCTAGCGGTTCAGTTCATTCAAGCGAGGGAGCCAGACGTGAGGCAATCTCAGTTGCCGGTCTAGAAGTTCATACTTGAACACACAACGTCGGCTGAGTGATTGTGGGCACAAACTCACATGGGTGTATGTAAAAGACCCGATTTGAAAGACATATAGCCAGCCCTTATGGTGTTACCCCTATCTAGGCCGAGTCGAGGGAGCCCGCCCTTCCCTCATATTTTTGTTTTCGAAGCCTTGCGATATCGCGCTCCGTGCAGTTTCGAAGAGCAAGAATTTCTGTAATATTAGATTGGCTATGATCCCGAGACTTCATCTAAGCCTGCAATACTATCTGCCACAGTGTATCCTTGCCCTCATTGTGCCAATCCAGAGATGGAGAGACTCCTAGTATGAATCGAATAAATGAGGAACAGCTCATTTGATATCCTACCGTTGTGAGCCACAAGAGGTGGATTTACCCGTATATGAAATTTTTCGAGGC
The DNA here is from genome assembly GCF_002105095.1 of Pseudomassariella vexata. Taxonomy (NCBI): domain Eukaryota; kingdom Fungi; phylum Ascomycota; class Sordariomycetes; order Amphisphaeriales; family Pseudomassariaceae; genus Pseudomassariella; species Pseudomassariella vexata. The sequence continues at coordinate 3,142,664 of NW_024467956.1, read as the reverse complement.
TCAACTTCTCGAAAATCTAGTAGTGCATATGGATAAACACAGGCAAACGAATGACCGAGCTACCGCTATTTTCAATATTACTACGGCCCTGATGGGACATGACTGTATATTATCCGGAACGACTGTAATACCACTTCAAACTCCGAGTTCGACGCGAAAGAGCTGTATCGTGCGTAACCGAAAACGGAACACCCAGCCATTCATCCTAACTTAACATCAGTGACTATTAAAGTGATTTAATCGTGCAGCAAGTAGTCCAGAAGAGATTATAAGCTGTAAATGTCCGCGTAATAGCCAGATAGATAACCTAGACTGCTAGACTTGTAAGCTCATACCGTGGATAAGGAAGACATTGCCGTAAGAACCGAACCTAGGGGAGCAGATTTGATCCCCCCAACTCCGTTGTTGAGCGGATGGGAGAAGGCTGTCGTTCAAAGATATAAGAATGCTCAATACTTCAACTGCTTGTGTCTGTATTGTCTCGAACAGATGGAATCTATCGACCAATCAATGCCAATCCATTCATCAAGGGGCGGTTGGCGGAGCAGAACCGTTGCATCTGCCACTCTGTCATTTCTTTACCTGAATCACTGGGTTAGATGGAGCGATCCATTGAGAGATACCACGGCTCAAAGGCTCTGCTGTGTAGCCGCCACAAGTATGCTTTTATTCTTTTCTCTTCGTGAATAGAGGGACATGACCCAATTTCCGGTGTAGCGTCGAGCTTTGTAAGCTTTGCTTCATGTTCCTCCCAGGCCTAATCTATTCATCCTTATAGACCGGGCGTTGAGAACCAGAATGTCCTGCGCCCCTAATGCGGTAAGCCGACTAGTGATCTACCGCGAACTCGTAGGCAGAAATGGCCACACAGGCGTGGCTTTGACTTCCCGAGTGAGCAAAATTCTTGACATAAAGTTGCCATATCGTAATAGTCTACATAGAGCTCAGGGTCTGGACCTGCTCTAGATATGTTAAAACATCAGATGATCAAAGGCTGCTACAGGGCACTAACGCTACTACAAAACATGCTTCCTCATCTATGAGCTCCTACTCAAGTAGTCGGACTGATCCAAACCCTATCCTCGTCCACTCGACAGACTACGACATTAAGCTGGCCAAATTGACATATTCGGTTCATTTTTGTTCTTGAATCAATCTCTAAGTGATCGACGATCCTATTCTACATACATAACTCTCATACGCTGAAGCAACCCAGAGAAAAAAATAAAGGCAAACGCCATTATGACTTCGAACCCCCCCCCTCCAGCCGTATGGCTTCTCTCACGCTTTACATCGTTTCTCATGCATACCATAGCAAACAAATCCATCGAAATCCTCCCTCGCAGGATGCCTCTGAGAGTTCTGACACCAGCCCTGAAAACAAACATGAAAGTTCATCCCATGTCCATGCCTCGTATCTTCTTGCGGCATGTATCCAGGCCATCCATTTCATGAAACTTACACCCATCACTGCCCGCGTCGGTACCCTCGTTCTGCACCGCGCTTCTTCCTTCTCTCTTCCGCATAATCCTTCACGTCTGTGCCCCCAGCCGAGCTCGATACCGACGACAAGCCCGGGATGTGATGAGTGTAAGATTTGGTTCCTACATCACTGGTCGTGTCGCCTTCACCCAGCAAGTACCCGCTACCCGTCATCTCGCTCTTGCCAATATCGCTCTCCTCCTCGATAGTACCATGACCACCGCGTCCCTGATAACTCTCAGCACGCTGATAACTGAAGTCGCGCCTGCCAACCGCCCGGTCCTTGGCCTGTAGTCGTCGCGCCTCAGCCCTCATGCGCTCGTTCTCGCGGGACGCGTTGCGGTCCGCCGTGCTGTAAACCTTCCTGATGCCGCCAGACTTCTCCTTGGTCGGCGTGTTGGTTGGGGTGCTCTGGCGGTTGCTGAGCAGATCGCTCCCGGCGCTAGTTGAGTTACTCGGGTTCGAGCCGTCCCATTGACTGCCTTCTGATTCCTTGTTCAGGCCGCCGACGCGGGCCGGTCGCTCATGGCGGTAATGACGCACGGCTTCCTTGGCCTCTGCCTCAGCTTCCTCGTCGACCAGGGCTCCGTCTTCTCCGACCTTGCGGCCGTGGCGGCTCTTGCGGTCCTTCTTCTTCTCCTTCTCCCTTTCCCTTCGCTCTCGCTTCCGGGCTCGCTTCTCCCGGGATGCAATGTCCGATGCGCCCGCTGTGATGCCTGACAGCGTGCTGGCCGTGTCGTTCGTGCCGAGGTGGGAGTGGGTCTGCGCGCCTGTGTACTCGGTGCTAGTGTCGTCCAGGTCCTTGTATATACTGCCACCGCCGAGTTTGGTCGATTTGGTTGCGTTGGACAACAGGGTGCCGTTGGGGCCTCTGCGTCTCAACACCGTCGTCTTGTAGTCATCCCAGTCATTCTCCTTGAACACGAAGCCGCCATTCTTGGCCCAGAAGAAGAACCAGATGCCACCGCAAACCAATCCTACGCCGATCAGGGCGAAAAGTGCGAAGATACCACCGTTGTTGATGTCGTGAGGGTTGATGGCACCCTTGCTTGGGTCGATCTGACCGCTGTCATCTCGCGCGAGGAGCAAAGAACGGGCGGCTAGAGGACCGAGTTCACCGAAAGGTGCCGATGGCGCGTTCGAGGGCGAGCGGTCGGTGAGACCGTTTGTAGACCCAACCGCTCTAGACAGTAAGGTCCTGGCACTTGCTGCTAGGGCTGGAAGTAGAGGTGCCATGTTGAGGGGGAGAATGGAATATTGATGCTGATGCACGTTCGGTCGGAATGAGGCAGATCGTGATTGGCATCGGGGTGCACGACTCGGCTGGTATTGCTGGGAAACCAGCCAGTCACCTGAACTTTTCGTCTATCTCGGCTTCGTCAAATAACAGAGACCCGGTGGATGGAATGCTCTGATGTTGTCGTTCAATTGATGCATGCGGTGTTGTGTGGTTGGTGTGCTGCAGACACAGGCAGGTGGAATGATGACAACTCGGAGGCAAAGGTGCGAATGCTTTACGACGTGCTTAGTGGTTTCCTGGCGATAATGCACGAGGTTGGCCCAGCATCGGTTAATTATGGGAGGTTGGTGTTGCACGTCATAGTAAACACTGTTCGCCAGGCAACTGCATCCCTGCGTGGCTCCACCACACCGCCCTGGAGAAGTACCGTTCTTCGGGGTGGGTCCCGGTCTAGTCTGCCCGTACATGCTTCTATATATGCTGCTTTCAAGCTCTGTTGTGACCCAATTGGAGATTCTCGCACCAAGTCAGTAGTTTCCATCACCAAACCAACGGACGTTGCCTCACTTTCCAGATCGAACATGGTCTATGTAAGCTTTCATGTCCACGCGAATGAGTTCCATGTCCCAACGAGGTACCGTCCGTAAAGGTTTTAAACCCATCCTGGTATCGCTAGCCGCCCTGAACCATGCCAAACCAGCCCCCTGGGAGACATTCATCCCATCGCCAGAAAGCTTACTCGTTCGTTCGTTCGTTGTTCTTATTGTCTGTCGTCATGGCCATGTCTCGAGCTGGATGAGCTCTGAGCTCAGGCTTAGGCTCGAAAGCCTCGGCCCAGTAGCCCCAGGTTACTCGCTGCTTAGGTTTCACATAGGTATCAGCCTCAGACCGTTGTCATTCATGCGGCGGCAACATATAAAGCCATGTTTCCGACCTGTCACCTGGAGACCCCGACAAGCCGGCTTCCCCCATTGTTGCTTTGTGCAACCGCAAAGCTCCAAGTGGCCAGCGTCACAGGAGACAAAAACCAGCAACAATGCAAAATTACTGGCCCGAGGATCACAAAGACATGGCAAAAGAGTGACACAAATGGCACAGTGTGTAAACAGAAGACATCATATTCGTGCACAAATGACGACACAGCTTCGTAAGCTCCTCGCTTTTTCCATTCAAGAGCGACATCATAACCGCCATGTCTCTATAATAATAATGACTGCTGACCACAAGAAATGTCGTCTGAGGTTGCGCCAATGTGCTAAATTTTCCATTTTTCCTCATGCTAATACCTGGCCAGAAGAGCACTCACTCTTCACAGCTTAGTGCTCCTACAATACCGCCCGCCTACCTCTTCAAGAGGCACGGGGCAGCCCATCCATCTTGATGACAAATTCCCGACTATCAAAGTCCATCATCCAAGTAGAATTCCACATTATCCGTCGAGATGGCAAGCCTCGCGGTATAAATATCCCCGCCAAAAGAAGTGTGAACTTCATTGCCGTACAAATCTATATCCAACTCTTACGCCATGCAAATGCGAATATCTCGGCTTCAAAGCACAGGGTATCGCAACAGCATGGCACAGCCATTCGTGTGAAATTCGACAAAAGCAGAACGAAACTCCACATCAGGAGGATTAAGAAAGAAAAGAGTGAAAGAGTAACTAACACGTAGCTCACATCGCTGACAACCATAATAGCAAGAATCCTCAATTATCCAGAAGCCCATCATCATCTTTTCTCATCATCTCGTTCCTCGTACACATGATCTGAAAGCGCAAAATTCGCCCGAAGTGAGAAAAAAACATAAATAAAAAGAACCATGTGGCATCGCTATTCCAGGCTTGAGCTTGTGGGAGGGGTATCAAATTTTGGTTTCTGCTTCTTGGAAGGAAACAATCAAGCTGTTCTCAAGGTCGGGGTAGGGTATAAGACCATGACAACAGGTCGCATATAAATTGCTGGATATCAATTTAAAGCGGAAAGCATGGCATGATGGGTTTTTGGATCCTTTCGTAGGTCCTGTCGTTCTGGGCAAGTATGGTGTTTGCAATGATGTTTGCTTTCAGATTTGTGGGTTTCATATCCAGTGACGATCTTCTTTGTAGTCATCATGTTCCGGATACGCGAGACCCGAATACGGTGCGTACTGCGGAGGACTGCCGTACTGTGACTGAGCGTAAAAGCCTGGGTGTGCTCCACGAGAGTAAGACCCAGACTGAGAACTCGTACGAGTGCGCACCGGAGGACGATCTCCTGCTCGGCTCTTGCGATCATCGCCGTAGACGGTGCCACGGTCGCTCCCCCTTTGACTAGCACCATTACCACCACGGGAAATGGCAACCTCGCCGCCCTCTTCGCAACTGATTTTCGCATTGCCCCACTCAACGATAGCACCTCGTGGCACCTTAATGGTGATGTCGTCATCACTGTTTCCAGATCGCGTTGTCCGCGTGGTAGCCGATTGCTTGAAGCTGCTTTCGTCGCGGCTTTCTCCGCTGCTTCGGGTCGAGCGACTGCTGGCACTATTCTTGACCGCGCGAAGAGTCTCAGCCGTCAGTGGTGCCGCAACGCCGCCGTTCACATCTTGTTGGTATTTAGCAGCAGTTTTGAACTTGTCTTCAAAACCATACCCAGAAGACCTTCGTCGGCTGTGCGAAGATGGCTCCAGAGCGGATTCGGTATATTCGTACTCTGTAGGGTTGCCGTAGCTGAGACGCTTGGTTCTTATTGGAATAGCATTTGTACCGTATTCAAACGATGTACGGTGGGATGCGGAATGGGACACAGTCCCATCATCATCTTCATCATCCGAGAGGTCATCGCCGTTATCAAAGCCAACCTGCTTGCGCGGCGGTGGTGGTCGTAATACCACCCGCTCTGGTGGTCGAGCAGATGAGGGACGGGGTGGAGGTGGCATTTTCGCCCGGTCATCCTGGTCATTGGCTGATCTTCTACTGAGAGAGACCCGTCGACTGACTGTTCGTTCTGGCTGCGCGGTTGCACGCGCATGTGCATGTTCTTCGTGTCCATAGCCGTTGTGGAAGCCCATTGACGACTGCGGCCGGTCCTGTCGACCGAATCGCGCAGCCAGGTTATCTTGCATGGTATTGAAGTAATCAACGTGGGGATGACCGGCCCCTGTCGCTGGAACCATCATGTGCCCCACGGGCGCTTGGCCAGCAACAAATGGAGCAGGATATGATCCAGGCATGAAAGGCTGTGGTGGAGCTCCATGTTGGGGCTGCGGGTAGTATGCTGAGTTGGAGAGAGGAGGGTGTGGAGGGTGCCCGTAGTAGCTCGAGGGTCTGGTCGTCTGCGCTCGTGGTCGCGACGTCGCAACCGTCTGAGATTGAACGCCGTAATAGGAGGCTTCATCTGACCCCCGAGACGGATGGACAGGCATTGTCTTGGAGGGACGCGCAGCAGGCCGCCTCGGAGTCTCTACCACAGCCGACTTCCTGTGGGTGGACGGCCGTCTCGCTGGTTCCTTGGCCTTGGATTTCGAACTCCTCACCGGTGGTTGCTGCGGGGCTGCGTCGGAATCATTGTAATCGGTCGGCGAAGATGATCTTCTTGTCGTGTTCTTCTTCTTTCCCGTGTTGGGTCTTGTCGGGCTACTCAAATCGCTGTCCACGGTTGACCGCGCATATTTGTATGAACCTTCAACGACCTGGTCGTTCTCGTCTAGATCTTCGACCATGGCCACTGGGGGTGGCCGGTGTCTCCTCGAGGACATTTCTAGCGTACGTGTTGATTGTGACTGCAATGCATTCAGGCCGTTTGAGTGTGAGAGGCAGGTAGCGATGCGGTCGGTCGGATCTAGTGTCCAAGGCTGCAATCAATCGAGGGTAGATGCCGAATTGGATGCGAGTGGGGATCCGATAACAAGTGGGCGACTTTGACGAGTGACACTGTTGACCGTGCGAGCAAGCGGGTCGACGATGTTTGAGAGGGGGATTGTGCAGATGTGCTTTTGACAAGCAAGCAAGACGAGGAACAATAGTAAGCAAGGTCTGCGAAGGCGACAAGTTTTTTTTTTTGGGGGGGGGAAGGTGGGCGATAAGAAGACGCTGCGAGTTCTGCGACGGCCGGGTTGCCAGGTAGCGCAGGCGGGCAGCGGCAGAAGGGGCCTTCTCGTCTGCGATGGGAACTCCGTGAAACCAAAAGGGGGGGAAACGCAAGAGTGGCAGGGCGGGCTGACTGAGGTAGTCAAGAAGCACTTTAGAAGTACGGAGTACAAAAGTACCACCCGCCGGACGTCAATGTGGGTAGATGGGTTGGACTAGGGAACAGGGTCACCACGGTCCGTCCAAAAAGGGTCCCGATGTTTTTATCGATAGCAATGGAACTGGGGCCTTCCTGGAGGCTTCTCGTTGATCGACAAAAAAGTTTTTTTTAAGTGGGAGAAAAGATAATAATCGGAGAGGGCGGGCCAGCGGGTAGGGGATTCTAGCAAAAATGGTACCCAAAGGTGGGTCTTAGTCCCGCGAAATGCCTATGTATCGACAAAATTCAACCCTCTTCTGTTTTTGTGAGGGGAAAAGGGGGCGGATATATCTTTGTTTAAGCTGAGTGATGGTTGTCGAAGGGACGTAAACTGTTATTTCTGTCACTTGTTGTAGCAGGGTACAAGGTAAGTCGAGAACTCGGGGCCACTCAAGGCTCTTCCCGTATGTCGTTTGTCACGACACCTTGAAACCAATGCCAATAAGTTGTCCTGGTGACTCTTTGGATACAAGGACAGGGTGCGCGGTGTTGGTGCTGCTGTCGATCTTTGGATTGGACTGCCAGTTATTGGGGGGTGTCTCCGTTCCGTTGGCTATGGTTGCTCGTCAGGCACTCGTTCGGGCTGACTGTCAAATGTGTATGGCCCGTTGGGTTGCGAATGGCATGGATTTGTGGGTGGGGGAGAGGCGTCTTTGATGAGATAGAGGCGAAAAATAGGCCTGAAGTACACCGAAAACGAAACTAGACCGGTAAGAATTTGTGGTAATCTTCCGTGTCGAGGTCGCGTTTAATGCCCAACTGACGACTTTGGGTATCAATACTGCGTCTGAAACAAGGAAGCCTGGGACATTGATGTTGCTGAGTCGTAATTCCTGGGAAAAAGACCGCAGTTTCTTTTCATTTCTCCTGTGTTTAGTTCTGGAGCGAAAAAGAAAGATGGCTACGGAGAGGGAGAGAAATTTTATCTGGTGTCTTCCCGAAGAAATCGAAGGGTGATGCCGTTTTGCATGCCCACGATGGCAGGCGCGCAGTTTCCACTGGCTCGCAGGCAGAACGGTTGGTAGATACCTCTGCCAACACACACCATGCCATCCTAGCACCGGTTTCCCAAGCCTTGGAAAGACAAGGTGTCATTGGGTTTGTATGCTGGCCTGCAGCAGCTGCATCACTAGTCGCAGCCACAAGCTTCTGCCATAGGGTCGGGATTGCTCGAGGAACATTAGGGTCGTCATCAGTGGGTATAGAGAGCGCAAGAGTCATCGTATCTACGAGCAACCCTTCAATGCCTCCTAATGTTGTAAGTTCGCCATAATCGCTGACAAGCAAGTTTACCCGACCAGTTGTCGATAGTCTCAGAGCATCACAAACTTCCGTCTCCCATCAACAACTAGCGGGTATACAACCCGTGCCAAAAGTGGAATAGACGGAATTCCGAGGGACATAGTCAAAGACAACCCTTACCTTCTTCGTGAAGGTATACATTGCACTAAGCCAGCAGTGCAAAGCCTGTCTGTTCTTGACTTTTAACAAGCTTCCGCATGTTCGCGACGCGAATTGGTATTCATTCTAATGCCACGGTATATATCCGATGCGGGAAAGGCATGAGCTGTGGGAGACTCAAGGATGGGAAACCTTCCATCCGCAAGCAGTTTTCAAATCGGCGCCGTGTATGCAGTTCGTTGGTTTTGAGCCGGTCAAAGAAGTCTAGGCCGCTGCTTGCCATCCCACCGGTGATGCATGTCATTGTGCAAAAATGGAATTTGTGGATCGATCAAGCAGCCATCCTGCGAGGCTTCCAGGCCGACGATCGATAGTACAACCGCAAAGTAGAGGTGGGCCTTCTTCCATGACTCAATCATGCTCAATACTCAAGACGTCGACTACTCAGGCTGCCGTGGAGAATAGCCGCATATAGGGCATTGACGCAACTGCATGGATCCAGCTGCGAAGAAAGACAATCATCGTCTGTTTCGGATGTATGCGCAATCCTTCCATGTAGAAGCACAGTGAAGGTGTTGAGGGGTTTTGTAGATCGGGCCTTTCGAGCCTGTGTGCAAATAATCGCAATGTCCTGAAGGGAGGCGCCCCCCGAGCATGTATACCGGGTAGTCATCGCGCCACTTGGCACGTAACAAAGTGCCCCTGTGGTTTAGTTGCCCACAATGTGTTGTCGTAGAATGGACCTACCTAATTAGCCGCTACCTCGGAACTGCCGCTTGCAACGAAAGCAATCCGGGATGAGACTTCCACATATACGCATCTTCTTGTAGCGCTATTGCACAATACCTACTAGGCGAGGATGTGCTTGATGAAAATAGCGGTGAAGATCTGATGGGGTTGAGGCGAATACTAACCATCTTCGTATTTGCGCATCGTCTCGCTGCCAAGGAACTCCACTGTACGAGAGAGCCGCGCTATGGCAGCATGAAAACGCCTTCAGACTTGCGGTTGCTAATGCATGGCAAAGCACCCAAAATGTGGGGTGCGTAACCACCCTTTTTCGATATGTGGTAGTTTGCGAGACTGGCACCGTCAACTTAACATAATCCCTCCACAACGTGGGGAGAGTATTCGGGTTGTCCTTGGTTGGCCTTGTCCAGATCAAAGATATCCAGCTCGTCCATTTTGGCGTGAGCAACCTGCCCACAAGTCGCCGCAAATCTCTTCCGTACACATATATAAACCGCCCGAAAGAAGCGAAAACTGCAGAACCCGTCTGGACCAAGGTCACTGTCGAGACTTATGGAGATCCATCCATGACTTGAAGCACCAAACTCTGTGTCAATGTATCGTGGTCCATTGAGAGATCCGAACCATGTGGGCTCCCTCCCCCCATGCCTTGATAGTGGGCTTCCCGCAGTACAGATGCATATCGCGTGTTGAAACCTGCATTTGTTGTCCTGAGGTGTTGTCCTAGACTGAGGTCCGGCTGTAGTAACCTGCAAAGTCTCTTGTAGGCATAAAAAAGGCGCTGGTGCACCTGCAGACAGTCAGTCCCGTCTACTTCGTGGTTCACAAATAGACGCGACCACCGTCGATGAGGGAAATTTTTGTAATACACATGGAGCATAACATAAAGAAGCTGTACTCCATCAGTTCAAAGACACCGTTGCTGTCCAGAGCTGCAGTTCACTGTTACTTCAGCGTGTTATCCGTATATCACTGATGGTATCAATGGTTTCGCTTTCCCACGGGAAAAGCGACTTCGTTGTCGGTGATGGAGGAGTCGAGGTTAGCGCCTGTGGTCACTGAGGCATAAGCTTTGATGACGACTTAACACGGTGAGTGGCATTGGTCGTGATTATGGGACGGCAGCAGCATTCCACGTGATGTGACCCCCACGAGGCAAACCCGTCCAAGGCCTATCCGTCAAATGATATGCCCTAAACCCCTTACTAAAGATCTGGGACCAGAATGACGTGCAGATAACCAATCGTTCGATCTGCCCAAGGGCTCTTTCGCGTGTTTTCGATGAAACTTACTTGATAACACAGGATGAGGTTCTCAATACAACCGTTTTTCAACTCCGCATTCCACTCTATGGTCACGAAGCGAGTATACACCCCCAAGTCCAAGCTTGCAGGTTTATGACCTTAGAGATGGCAGTTTTTCCAAATAAGGTTTCCCTTTCACTCGAGTGGATGATACCGTTTTCAAAGTATGCTGAATAATGGATATTTTGCTGAAAGATTATATCTCGCGTTCGCGTTCTCAGAAAGCGTTTCACGACAAGTCTGGAAGCACGCAGAGAAAGCTACTTGCTAATTCCCGGCATAACAAATTTTGTCAGAGTAGAAAAGAGAGGATGCAAGAAACCGCTAGATTTGTGTATACAGGACGGCTGCCTGCTGTACACAATGGTTGTGTTCAACGACAATGTCAACTTCGAGCATACAACCATCCATCATCACCAGGCCCATCGACGGAAATTTATGGTCGTCGGAAGGGATTACAGGGCCTGCCTGTATGCTCTGGTGTTGTCTTCAGTGGTGCGGTGTTCCACGAGGGCCCCGAGCGGATGTCATTATCTTTATCAGCACATGCGGATTCCAACGCAACGACGACTTACTCAAACCTGCCGTGCCGGTGCAATTTCTTTGATGCAGCTTGCTCGAAGTCTGGCAAAGACACAAGAGCTACGATAGTGACGCAGGAAGACTCGGTCGCCATGAAGAGTTTCTTCACGACCTGGTTTCGACCATGGTTTCAGCTTCGGGACCCTGACAGCTGCTGACAATACACTCTTCGGTTCGGAGCAACCATTAGGTTTGGGCGTTACAAGTTCGCTATTAAGTTAACACGTTAGCGGCGGCGGCTTCAACGTCTTTGAAACGTCACTTTCGTGGCTGGTTGCGAAGAGAGTTTTGCAAAGCAAGCATGGCAACCAGGGCGATAGGACTAAGAGCTGCCAAAAAAAACTGTCCCATGACGAACCCGGCACAGCGTGTCGATTTTAATGCAGTCGATTCCTGCCATCCGTTCTCTGAGCTTCTAGCCTCCCGCATGACGACGCTAAGGCACGCTTCATGATTGTGAATATTTCAACGTCATGGCGATGCTAGGTTTAGCGTCCCAAGTCGTCGTGGTGTCGCTCAGCGCCACAACCTCTGCATTAACGACTTCAAAACACCATCAAGTCCAGCAGTTGAGAAGCGGCATGTACAAGGAAGATGAGTCGTCCGAAATCGACCGAAACCCGCGGCCAGAACCAAAAAAGCGCTGACATTACATACTCGTGTGGCCTTTCGCTGAGTGTGATGAGTACAGGTTGGGTGCATAGTGTCAGAAACGATGGATAAGAGGAGTCAGTCGTCTGACGTCGCCTCTCGAACGTAATCACCAACGCTATTTTTATGTTTCAGGCTAAACTCCTCCAGACCGGCTTTGAGCCAAGATTTGGACGCGCCACTCCACACATCTCGCACTTAGTATATCCCCCAACGACAGTTTATCTGACCGAGCAGGACAAACTCAGTGCGGGGCCAATATTTGTCTTGGTTGTGCGGCACAATCTCAGCGAAATTTCACTCTTTCGCCTACACGTCTCGTCAAGTGCGGCTCTAAACCAGGGCAGATCCTGGACGATGACCGCTTGATCTTAGCTTCTAGCTTGCCATACACCCTTCACGGGCATCAATTTACAGTACTGATCAAGGCATCATGGATTTTCAAGAGACAACCTTGGCCATTCGCACGCTCGAGATCGGCCGCGCCACTGCAGGCAACCTGCAAGGTACGATGCATACGTGTTCGCGCGCCCGCAAAGCGTGGCATTTCGATCAAATAAAACATTGCGCCAAAAGCGTGACTACACTTGAGCCTCGTGAAGTCGTAATCGGAGCGGCATGCATCCGGTGTTTACGACAGTTTTGGCCGGCAGTATTTGTGCAACACAGTCAGAAGGACAATTTGACTTAGGTGAAGGTGGCCTCGTTGTCTTGGCTGAGTGAGCCACTGTTGGGAAAGACCTCCACACTTGTGTTATGTCTTCCCTATCATATTCTCATACGGCCCACACCACTTCCATCGGCGTCGCTCCGAATGCATCTCACCCTCCACTGGCAGACGCATGATTCCACTTCGGGCAATCAATACTTGGAAGTTGGCCGGCTGTATCTATCCCAGCGCAGCCTTTTGGAGTAATTCACTGCTATTATAGTGTCATTTCCAGCTCCACAGATGGAAAATGTCCTGGTTCGATGGCGCTGCATGACCACCACTTTTTCAGCATGTAAACACTCACAAGGCTATCTCGTAGATGGGCCGGTGACCAGTAGGACTCGAGACAGGTGCTTGTCTCTCTGCCTAGCGGCCGTATATAACCCGGCGGTGTCGCCGTTCTTGCTCCTCACATCTGTTGGAACTTCGGATACGACCCCTTGTGCTTCCCGACACATCAGTTATATTTTGAAGGTTTTCGTCGGCTTCGCTACTTTTTCTTTGACGATCACATACTTGAGCCGGCACAAGCCCGGCGACCTTTCCTTGAGGTTTGCTACACAAGTTCACCGAAAGATAGAGAAGTCTCTTTGCGGTATATTTAAACCTGGGAACGGTGCGCAGGATGTTTGCCAACTTCGTCCGGTCATTATTATCTCTTTGCAACTAGTCAAATCAAACTTCACAGGCAAGATGCGCTTGCTACCAGCCGCAACCTTGACACACGTCGGGCCGTCGGACTCATTGGCGTCTAGCCCGGCTCGACAACCCCCGTCGTTGGACGACGACAACTCGACCGATGACGAGTTTGACATGCCGTTACTTGAACGCAATCCCCTAACTTATTTCCTTACACCCCCTGATCCTCTAAATGAGGAACCCGAATTTGAATTCGATTTCGATGCCGGAATCGAAGACTCGAACCATCCACCGGAGATCGTCCGCAGTATAAGCCCGTCAACGCTCGACGGCCTCAAGCGATACAAACCCAAGAACAAAACTGAATGCGCCATCGTTGACGATGGTGACATGGACATTGACGACGACGACGACGACGATGAGGACTACATCCGGTTCACGCCCCACAACAGCCTGAACAAGGGTGGCTTCCCGTTCGACCTCCCTGACGTCGGCTTCGACCGGCCCAAACCAGCCGGTGTAACGCAAACCAGGACGACGGAAGCGCTGCTCTCACCGTCGGCGTTCCACATCGGCTCGCCGCGGGGTCGGCCGGCCAAGCGGTTCTCACCGCCTCCTCCTCCCCTTCCCCCTTCCTCTACCGCTTATTATCCACCACACCGGCGTCCCGCCTTCCCCCGGGGAAGGACCCGCAGCGCACCCCTGCTTCGTCGCCATCACTCATGGCGCGAGCCCTCTCCCGACGTCTGGGCCATTGAGGAGGAGCCCGAAAAGGAGACCATGAGCGAGATGGGCTTCAGTGCGGAGGACTTATTACACTACGATCGCGACAAAACAATGCCTATAGATATCCCGGCTGCGAAGCCAAAGAAGAAGGTTAGGTTCATCTTACCAGTCGATACGGACTGACGAGGCGACTTTCACTATTATTGTTTGTTATTATTGCATGTGGTGGTACGTGGGGAGTTGAGAGGAGGCGATTTGATTTGGCATCTGGAATGCATGCATACACACTCGGAGTCGGTGGCTTGAGTTCTAAGATTTCTTACGAGCATTACTATCTGTATCTTTCAAGGGGCCATATGGGGGAGGCAGTTTTGGTCATGGTGGGAAAGCAGGTGGAAGGCAACAGATTGATTTGCCTGCCGAAGATGGCGGGTGAAAGCACATGTCTACTGTCGAGGATATCGGATACCATTTCCTATTGACTTACGTACCTAAGTAGTGTTAATTCATAGCTGCACAGCTCATTCATAGTCTGCTTATTGCTTGTAAGCTTGTTCAACTCCTATCATGATTTCGTCCATACTACGCTTTCTCAGTTCCCCTGAAATTTAGACGTGTTCATGGCCCTTCTTTGCTGAGCAAGCTGTTAATCAACTGACTAAGAATACGGTAGTCAATATCTCCGCGTATGCTTACTAAAGATTCCAGATTGCACTACACGGCGCCGTAAGCTTGCCTGCCGGAATATGAGCATCGCCTCTCTCCCCACCATCCGAACTATCACGACCATCAGCCGCCAAGCAAGGATTACATTAGTGTCAGTCATCAGCCAAAATGTCAGACAGGCTATGCATCCTGGGTCGTGACTCACCACCCGCAAAATACCTAGTCTGAAGCAGAGCTATTAGGCATGCAATTCAAGAGTCTAGTAGTCGTGACGACAACATGACGGTATTCTTCATCTGGGCGCTGCGTGTTCCAAAAACTGCGCCGGGTGCCAAGTGTGCGTGTGTGAACGTAATTAAGTCCTCGAGAGACAGATGGGGAACATAATACGGCAACATCGGCTGCGTCTTCGACTTAAGTCTAGGCCAAGTGAGTAATATATGGCAATGTGGTATTATTTCCATATACAGATTTTCCGCAAAGGTAGCAAAGATAGCGGCTTTAGTAAGACGGGGAAATCTACGTTAACGTACCCCACGGTCCAATCGAACAGACGGTCCAATTCAACACTTTCGCGCATTTCCGTACAACCTAGGTTTTATCCCTTATTTTCCACCTTCTACAATGGCACGTAATTGGGAAGAAAGCGATATTCAATTAGCGCTTCAAGCGCTTCAAAATAACCCCAAACTAAGCGTACGATCCGTAGCACGGATCTATAATATCCCTCATACAACCTTACGTCACCGATATCGCGGCGGTACTTCACGACAGGATATACGATCACCAACGCGACGCAGGACGCGTCGGTATTAACTGGGCTTCGAGCTTCGTACGACGACAACCAGACCTCCCGGCGCGTTTTAATCGAAGAATCGACTACCAGAGAGTCCTTTGCGAAGATCCCGACGCGTACCGCGCGTGGTTTTATCTCGTACGGAATACAATTAATAAGTATGGAATTCAAGAGGAGGATATCTATAATTTTGACGAGACTGGGTTTCTTATGGGTCAAATCTCATCCGAGATAGTTGTAACGACCTCTGATCGACGTGGAAGACCTAGAGCAGTACAGCAAGGGAATAGGGAATGGGTTACAGTTATCCAGGGCGTCGGATCGGACGGCTATACTATCCCTCCGTATATCATCTTTGCTGGTAAAACTCACCTATCTTCGTGGTACGAAAATAGCCTACTACCAAAGGATTGGGTTATCGCGGTTACGAAAAATGGCTGGACTACAAATGAAAGAGGCGAGGACTGGATTCGACATTTCGATCAACATACAAAGCTTCGTACGAAAGGTGTTTATCGCCTCTTAATTCTCGACGGCCACGAGAGCCACCACTAGACCTCTTTCGAGCTCTACTGCAAAGAGAACTCTATTATCACACTCTGTATGCCTGCTCATTCGTCGCATAAGCTCCAACCTCTCGATATCGGCTGTTTTCGTGCACTGAAAAGAGCGTACGGTAAAGAAATTGAGGATCTTATGCGGGCACATATCACCCATATCTCGAAGGAGGACTTCCTCTCCGCGTTCTTAAAAGCGTTCCAGGCAACTTTTACGATATCAAATATCCAGGGAGGTTTCCGAGGGGCAGGACTCGTACCGTACGATCTGGAATATGTGATTTCGCAGTTAGATGTGAAGTTACATACTCCAACACCTCCGGGTACCTCGTCTGGCCTTCCTATTATCTGGGAGTCGAAGACCCCAAATAACCCAATTGAGGCACAATCCCAGACCGAATACGTGAAAAACCGAGTTATACGACATCAAAATAGCTCTCCGACAGCTACACTTACTGCACTTGACCAGTTTGCGAAGGGTACGACGCAGGTTATGCACCGGCTTGCTCTTTTAGAGGGTGAGAACGCCGCGCTTCGAAAGGCAAATGAGACACTTAGCCGGCGGCGTTATACGAGAAAAAATCGTTTACAGTATGGAGGATCACTTCGTATACAAGCTGAGGAAGATTTACAGTCTCAGAAGCTAGTTAACGGAGAGTTAGATAATAAATCGCGCTGGAGTCGTAGTCGTACGAGGAGGCCAGAGATACTTCAGCAACGCTGTAGGACGTGCGGAGAGCCCGGTCATAATATGCGTACTTGTCAGAATAGTAAAGAGATATCTGAAGAAGATAGTTCCGAGTAGTTTTAATTGTTTTTTTACGTTATAGTTTAATTAACTTATATCTTATTGTACGAGGTCTTGTGGATCCAAATCAGAGGATCTGATTGGCTACATCGTTGCTCTTAAGCAACATTTCGTAGCTTTGGAAATAGCTGAGCTTTCTAGAAAAAACACCATCAAAAGAGATCTGAACCACACAACTGACTTGGCACGAAATCAATCCTGATATTCGTGACTTGAGTCCTGTGAGGTCAGATCGACCAGGATACACAGTCTTAAGAAGTGTTCAATTGGACCGTGGGGTACGTTAGATGATATAGACCAGGTTTGGCTATACATGTGAAAGGAGGAGCGGGGGGGTCAGTATTAAGTGCCGCCAAGGAAATGGAAATAATGGTTTCGGCCCTTAATGGAAAATGGGCCGAACATGACGCTACGAAGTGAATGTACTCGTAGCTGGATTGCCGGGAAATAAACCTGAGTTCCTATTTTACCAACCATCATCCATAGATGACTTTAAACACCCCAACGCCTGGCCACGATGCAATTCCTGATTTAAGTACAGAGTTGGCTGTTGAATTAGCCGTATGTAGTAGTCTAAGCATTGAGTTCCTATTCATCCTCCGCTTCTTCGAGGGTCACAGCCTTCGCTTTCCCCTTATCGCAACTGCTTGATTCCTCCGGCTCACTATCAGCGTGGCTCTCACTGGGTGCATCGTTTTTCGGCTCCGTTTCGGTTGTAGATCCAACTGCAGAAGAAGGCCCAGCTCCGCCATTAGCGAAGAGCTGTGCGGCACCACCCCAATTCGGCGCCACAGGCGTGGGAGCAGCTACCTTAGGGAGTTCCGTCTGCCTTTGCAACGGTGCTGTTGAGGACTCGTTTGGTCCAACATGATAATGGGAACTAGTCTCTTCCCCAGTTGTGTGGCTTGAAACCTCAGGGTGGACAGGTGCAGATTCACTGCCTGAGGCTTGGGATACCTGGTGTGACTGATCGTGAGCTTCCATCTGGGTTCCGCTCGGTTGCGCAGAGTATTGCAGTGGCTGGCCATCTACACGCTGGAGCGGCATAAGCGTCCATCCCTGAGGGATAACTACACCTTCGGGCAGATCAGGGCTACCAGCAGGAATAGACGCAGATGTAGTGGGAGCACTGTGTCGCGTGAGAGAGGGTGTATTGGCTCGAGGAGGATAAACTGGAAAGGGTGCCATCTGAGGCACTGTTGAAAATGGTGGTAGTGGCTGCTGGGGTTGGAAATACTGACTTCCCGGGAGCTGCACTGGTGGGGGTACTTGTTGAGGTTGCTGCTGACTTAGACGCAGTCGTTGAAGTTCCCCCATAAGAGCATATAACGTCTGCAGCTCGAACTGCGTCGCTTGAAGGCCTTGCATTTCTTGTTGTAATCTTTGAGAAATAGCGTGGAGCTGCGCAGTCATCTCCGCGATACTGTTCCCGCCAGCATTCAGGGTAGCAGCTTGGATGGGCGGTGGAACAACTGCTGCTGCTGCTACCGCTGGAAGTTGGGCCGGCGCATTTCCCCCTTGCAAGGCAATTCGCTGAGCCAGTTCCTGGGGGTTGCCTTGAGCAAACCCCAGCCTAAGGGGTCCGAATTGGAACATTCTAATCCCATTAAGACGAACCTGGCGAGGTTGGTTGCCATCAGCAGCTCCGTGGTCGTGGCCAGGCTGGCCTGGGGCCGGTGGTTGCCCCCCAGCATTCATTCGAGCAGCAGCATCGCCATTAGGGGCTGCTCCATCGATGACAACAGACCTCCGACAAGTCGGACAGACTTGTTGCCTCTCGAGCCAGCTCTTGAGACACCCAAAATGTAGGATGTGCCCACAAGGGAGCTTCTTCGGACGTGTTCGTTCCACAGCCCCGGCAACGTTGGGGTCCCACAGTCTCATCTCCTCCCTGCAAATGATACACGTGTCCTCGCGGGATAGCTCTTCTTGAGTCGCATCAGGATATCTGTTCATGTCTTGCAAAGCCTTGCGGTATCGGATGAGCGCACTGAGCCTCTTGAGGAATGATCTCGTGGTCAGGAACAGATCCCGCATTATGTGGATAGGCAGACCATAGAACATCATGAGCACTGCGAAGAAGGCGCTGTACACTCCAAGCTTCACGAAGTCTGTATGGTAGTCAGTAAACCCCGCCAAACCGCCAGACTAGATGTATCTGGTACAGCTGCTTACCTGCAAAGAGGTCCAGACTCAATATCCACTGTCCCTTGGACTCCCAGCCAGAGACTTCGATGTCCATCTCGTCCACATCATCTTCGTTGGGCAACTCCTCCTGGTTGGCAACTTCTGCCTCTGCAGCATCGCCCGACTCGCGCCGTCTCAGAATGTCGGTTCGTTGATCTCTGATTTGTTTGCGGCGTTCCTGCAGCCTCTGGCGGGTCTGCTTGTGGACGATATCGGCCTCTACCAGCGACAGGATGTATCTAGCTCCGGTGCGGAACGAGCATGTCGTCAATATGGCGAACTCAAACAAGAACATGACCATCATGTTGGGACGGGCCTGGATGATAACTGTGTTGACCGCGTACATGAACAGCCAGGTGTCGTAGATGATGCTGACCAGCAGGGATATGCTCAGTCTCGTGTGGAACAGTCGGGGATTCGCGGGCGGTTGCTGTTCGAGAATCTCGACGCGACCTTCTCCAATCCATTCCCAGACCTTTCCGGTGACCAACGCAGTGAACATGACTAGAAACCATGCTCCAACTTCCTCACGAAAAATAGTCATGGCCAGGCATGTTTCTGTCACGGCGAACCAGGCCTTCTCGTACAGCTGTTCGATCTCGACGGGTCGCAGTTGGCCGTAGCATAGTCGTTGCAGCCCCCACACGACGGTACCATATATCAGGAGGACCAAGTTGATAAGGATCTGTTTGCACCAGGGATGGAGTTAGTGCACCGTCGCTTCTCGGGGCTGACTCCCTATGACAACCGCAACTTACCATAAGGCTAAGGTTATTCTGCGAGAGATATACCATGGCGGAGTAGAAGTTGGCCCTCTGGTTGAAGGCATAAGTAACGACGCTGGCTGCGAGAGCCGTCGAGGCCTGTAAGCCAAGTCAGTCCAGTTGGCGAAGCTATACGGAGAAGCTATACGGTACGGCTCCTCCTCAACAGGGGGATCGGAAGCTTACCGCAGCGTACCACGCGAGCCTCATCTTGTCACGCGGGTCTAGACAAAAGATGACGAATTGGGGAATACTCGCGATACCTAATCAAGTGGCCATTTTTCGGTGGAAGAAGTGTCGTGGAGCTTTCGCCGTCGGTTTGATTCACCCTCAATTGATGCCACGTTATGACATGGGACAGTCGGAAGTTGCAACCGCGACCCAGGTTGAATGACGCAGCAGGCGCCACCCCTCTCTTTAATTGCATATGTCAGCTAGCGAGGTGCAATAATGGTGGTAGATTGCAACTACGACACTCGGCGGCCCCGCTAATCAAGATTAGTTCTTGGCATCGATTTATGTAGATAAAGAATGCCAAGCCGGCCCGTTCCAACTTTACCGGCGAGACAGAAACGGGATCTACAAAAAGGCCGGCGGAACTGGGCCCACAGCTACATGCCATAATTGATCCACGGACATGCATAGTCACAGTTAAGGTATTATGCCCACGTGAGGACTGTAATTTGAGTCAACAGGTCACAGCGGAGTTATGTGTGGTAAGGCAGTATAATATCTACACAAACCTGGATACATATATGTATGTAAGGTCTCCCGGATGCGAACTTGGGAGCAACGAAGCTGTGTCATATTGAACAGCAGAATAATCCATCTCGACGCCGAATTTCAGCCACCAAAGGTTTCCCCGGAACATTTTTGCCGCCGTATGAGCAGGAAACTTGGACGATAATAGATCGCCAACTCCAGGAGACACTGAAGTAGAGCACTCCTTGATATTTAGCTCCATCTCGACACTTGCGTAAGGACGCTATAGAAGCGTGTTAAAGTTGGTAATGACGCCTCTAGTAATATCAGATAGATAAGAAATAGCAGAGTGGGCATTAGCGTGGAAAATTACCAATTCCGCAAGTACCTCCAACTTGCGTTCGTCTTCGGTTATTATGCACGGCTTGAATACCATTCATCAATATGGTCAAATGAGCCAGCATGTTGCGTCCGAGGCTGAGCTTGGGGCACTTTGTCAGTGCCCACATTAACAAAACCCGGAGTACTTTAGCAACGAGGACTCATTATAAGTGATAGAGCCAACGGCATGACACAATAAACGGCGTAGGGACTAATAGCCCGGTATTCCATTGTAGTAGATCGTAATATCGGGCTATAAGACCCTGCGCTGTTTACTTGTCATGAACTTGAGTAAGAAGTAAGAAGCTGTAGGTCATAGATACAGCTTGGGAGGGGAAGCGCGGCTGATAACTGTGTGCTTTAGTCACGCAAGAGGTAGGAGAGATGGATGTCATGTGTAAGAAAAGTGGATTAAGTATCTTAGGCCGTGGTATACTCGTCAGGATTTACCAAGTCTCCAACCGGCACGTATAACTCAAGTGGCAGCTTGGCGATGAGCTATTATAGACTGACCACCCAGAACTGAAAGCCGTGAGCAGATTGGTGGATTTTTTCACGAGCCACAAATCAGTCTTACCAATTACTGAGTTATCCTATATTTAAGGCTCGTGGTGTGGGGGTTGGATGCCTTGCATGTTCACCATCAATGGAACTTCCTGGGATCATCATAACTTACTACGGTGTTGCCTTCCCGATACAAGTTTACCTGCGTGCTTTCGTAAATTTGGGCTACGGGGTTAACCAATAGCTATTTTCACTAAGGTTTCAGTCAAGCCATGTTGGCCACGAAACATGGGGTAAAATCCTGCAGGAGAAATAACGAACATCACTGTTTACAGAACAACAGTCAGATGTGCACGGCTTCTTCCGTACAACGGTAACCGTCACTTCTACAGGCTCACATTTTTCTTACTATGTTGCAATTTGCGGAGGAGTTACCTGTTCAGGCAGCTCTGGGAGCCTAGTTTGCATTTGGGGGTCATCTCAATCTGTTCACCTGCACTCAATTTAGGTAACAAAAACAGAGCTTGTTGGGGACAACATGAGCTTGGATGCGATGGCACCAAGGCCATTCATGTCTTATTCAAACAAATCACACCAATGGCCTTTTGATTGTAGTGGGCATGGCGCCTGCAGCTTTCCTGTAGCTGGGTGAACTACTCCGGCATCATCCTGCTTATTTGCGTCGCCAGTATATGCCAATTATTTACGTTCAATTGCATTGTGGTTACTATATGGTCTGAGCAGGTCTCTTTTCTGTATCAAACAACGCAGCATGAAGGTAGTTGGCGTATACCAACCAGGCGCCCATTCCGATTTTCCGAGTTACGAGTGGAGGCCGCTGACCCAGGATCAGGCTACAGATGGTGTCATCAAGGTTGGCAACCTGTAATACAGACCGTTGTGTAAAAACGGGTTGATCGACTTTGGGCAGCTGCAAGAGTCCAGATTAGTCGATGAATATCTCATTTGTGCATCGGGTATTCAGCCGCGGACATCACCATGGCCTGACAAGACACAGTGTGCCTATGAGACATTGTGCTTTTTGCAGGGATTAATGCCGATCTAGATCCTGTTCCCCGGGCCAATTGTTGAGACCCGAAATCTTGAGACTTACTAAAACAAGTACAATGCATTGAACGAACCAGAAAATCCAATCACCAGCTTTCTCATGGCCGACCACACATCCAGGCTTACACTCCTGGATGAATCAGCAATAACCACCCGCCAGATCCTTCGCAATAATTTCAGTTCAAGCCGACTATGATTCCACTCGTAAGATATTATTGTTGCCTCATGATTATCACCGGTGAAGTTCCTATTACCTAAACGCAGTATGTTCGGTCAGATCAACTGGAGCATGACCTCAAGAGCGATGCTGCAGTAACCAATGGTGGTTTGTGGATGTATACCAACGTAGGTATCACGGTAGGGAGCATTTGCTGCTTGGAAATAGTGGCTTCCTTACCATGAACGGCCCCGAACCTTGTAACTGGAAGACGCATGTAGTGTACAGGATTGAGAAATGCATATTCCCAATGTGACTGCCTCGTGTGAGCTGGCAGCAGGCAGGAAACCCGAGTACCTCTCAGTTTATGTCCAGGGCTTTTGAGTGTTAAAACAGCAGGAATTACGACAACAAATCTTTAGCTAAGTCAATATATGAGGTAAATAATAGGCATTGTGATATTTGGATGCACTATCCAGGTCTTGTGGTCCTGTGAATAATATGGTAGACATCTGAGGAGAGCACTCGACATAACCGACACTACCGAAACTTTTAATATGGGGCATATTTCTAGGGGCGTGTGTCTGAAATGCCCTTGTGGATTTGAAAGCATGACGCTATTTGCGTCGAGACGCACACCAACTTACGTTCCGTACTCAAGTACCAACCTTCTTGGCCAAACTTCACCGGTGAACTGCCCAGGTACATAGCCAGCCTACACGACTGAAATGCGTACAATATTGCATAGAGACCAATACTCACCACATTATCTGATGGGATTTTGAGCTGCATAACGTGAGATTCGTACTATAAAATCGCCGTATTTTTTTCTTGTATTCCTTCCTGGATCACCAACTGAATAGTTCAACACTGGCAACAGTTCTTGGACAATTATCTTTGCATTGATCAAATACCACGCCTATATATGTATATATATATATATATTTCAAGGCTATTCACCTGTCCTAAATATGTCTTCTCCATCGTGCCCAGTTGTCAACGGTGGCTTCCAGGGCGATGACTCTGCCGAACCCCCCCATATCATCTCGAGCCAGCCTTCAGCCGGCAACGAGTTCATGAGAATAACCACGGCTTACCCAAACCTCTCATCCACAGGATGCACTGCCAAATTCTGCCAATCCGGGCGGATGAAACATACTGACGAGGAACGAGTCGGACGAAACCAGCCCCTGGATGCCATCGAGAAGGATGCTGTCGACTTCCTCCATCAACTCCGCCAAGCTGGCATGATCGATTCCGAGCAAGCCTTGAAGAAGCGGATCCAGTATGTCATAAAGGAGATCAAAACCAACTCGGTTACCGCTAGATACAATGCCTGCAATGGCGTTGGCTCAGACTCGGTCCGGACTCCCACGGTCGGGATTGTTGGCGGCAATTGGAGCCAAACGTCCCAGGAGCTTGAGTTCGGTATTCGACTCGCATGGAAACATTCTAGAAAGTGCATCATGCGCTCCGAATACAAGGATCTCAGGTAAGACCTGAAATACTTCACACAGTCTAATACTCCTGGATTTATACTGACTAGTCGTTAGGCTCTGCGACCTCCGCCATATCACCACGAGTTCCGCAATGGCTAAAGAGTTAATTGCAAACGCCCAGGTTGCCTTCAATCATGGAGAAATTCGCCCGACAGGTATCTTGCCTTTGGACCTGAGAAATGCGGACCGAAACTAAACATGTCAGTTTTTGTCTTTCCACCTCGTCGACCCAACGAGCGCGGTCCCATGATATGGAACCCACAGCTTTTCTCCTTTGCGGGCGTAAGCCAACTCCTCCTACTATAATTGGCTGGTGCCGCTTGCTGATAATTATCAGTACGCTGAAGATAACAATGACATCCTGGGGGACCCTATGAATGTCGAGCTGACGAAGGCGATCATTGAGCTTGGTTGGAAACCACCGAGGGTCCGCACAAAGTGGGATATGCTTCCTCTGGTGACCATGGCCCAAGGTGAGGATCCGGTCATCACCGAGATCCCGAAGGATATCTTTCCGTGTGTACCAATTCAGCACCCACGATACAGGCTTGCCTTTGATAAGCTGGGCTTGAGGTGGGTTCCTTCTCCTGCATTGAGCAGGTTGGGATTTACCATTGGCGGTGTACAATGGTACGTATGGAAATACTCTGCCAGAACCCTACGCTGTTGGCTCTGAATGGCTCTAGTATACGAGACAGAATACTGATCTGTATGTAGTAAGTAGTTGCCTTCTCAGGAGAAATACCCCGTCTACCCGTGTGGGAAAGCATCGAAGAAGATGTATAAAATAAGGACTCCGGGTTCTGACCTGCTACCAGACACTGCAAGCCCATTTATGGGTTGGTTCATGGATGCAGAGATCGGAGTGAGAAACTTGGCAGATACGTTCAGGTACAATGTTTTGCCTCAAATAATCAAGCAGTTGGGGCTCTTCAATGGCGAGCTTGACAGTCTTCCAGACTTTGAACGCCTCGCGTTATTGGTGAGTACAAGCCCGCGTACCGTGTGCACTGTCAGCAGTTGACCATGCATCAGTCGAGAGCACAACTTGAGCTCAACTTCGCCGTTTCTTATTCATTTGCGAAAGCTCAAGTCCGAATGATCGATTCTCTCAGCGCATCAGAAGTGTTCTCGAGATTTGATGACGAGCACCTGGCCGAAAACGGCTATCGACTACCTTCAGACCCTTACTGGCTCGCGCCGCCTCAAGGATCAATCATACCACTTTGGCATCGCGGCGCTTCTCCCAACTTCCAGCCAAAGCCGATGATCTGTCATCATGTTCAAGACCCAATCAAGACCTGGCGGAGGGAGAACGGGCAGAGTGATATCGAAATTTCCCACGAATCACAACTGAACATTCGTCTCGAAGTTGACTCTGCCCCTTCTGTTGTACGGAGAAGGAGACTCTCTGTGGCCTTTTGCAGTTCCGGAACGGTAGCTAGCAAGCTATGCAAGAAACTACAAACGCTTCTCTGCCATGCCGCACGTACCAGACCCGATTTTGGTTGCGTAATGCCGATACAGACTCTCAATGCTTTGAAGAAGTCCAAGCTGAGGCCCGATGACGTTTTGGTCGTCATAGCCAGTAACACCAGACAAGGAGAAATGCCTCAGAATGGCCAGGAGTTTGCCCATGGCCTGGAGACTGATAAATTCTCCGTGAAATGTTCCTTTGCTATCTTCGGCAATGGAAGTAGAGACTACGCTGATACTTTCAACCACACCGCCATCAACTTGGACAGGGCGTTACGAATAGGTGGTGCTGCCTCGCTCTTTGATCCGGTATTTGCAGATACCGCGGTTGAGAGCCCGCCCTGGAGGATATTCGACAGTTTCTGCGAGAAACTTCTCGAGTCATTGACAGGAGTTTGTCGAGGCCCGAGGAATACTTTACCCCAACCGGCTCCATTAAGATCACCAGCTGAGCCGTTGCTCGATACCGCCAGTTGGTTTCGAGCACACATTCAACACGTTATTGGCGGAGTCTCCGAGCAAGGTATAAAGCGAGTCCAGCTCGACATCGGGAGCCGCACATACGCAACGATGAGTTACCTCTCACTCCTGCCACCCAATGCCGAGAGCACCGTACAAGCCCTCCTTTCGAATCTGAATATCAAGCCAGACGAGCGACTACATTTTGCCAGCGGCATAACAGTTGAGGAGTTTTTCCGATTCTACGCAGACCTCAAGCAACCATTCAAAACATTTGATTGGGCAGCAGAGATTCCGTTCCAGGGGGCCGCTGTTCCCGAAGAGCTGATGACATTACCGATTCTAGAGGCGGTGGCGGGACTGCCGACAAACTGGCAACACTGGGCTGCGTTAGAGAACTTGTGCTGTGCTGTACCCAGAATACAACCACGCAAGTACTCCATTGCAAGTTGTCCCAGTTACAGCGGAAATAGCGGTCGTAAGGGCTGCGAACTGGAGCTGCTTGTCCAGCAACACGCCGGGGGCAGGTTCTCTGATATTTTCCTCAGCATGACCCAGATCAGCTCGACACTGACTTGCAAGATCGAGCGCGCAACGCACCTGGAATCCATGGCTGGAGCCACTGATCGTCCTCTCATCATCTTCGCGACAGGTTCCGGTGTAGCTCCTGTCCGTGGCTTACTACAACATCGGACGGAGCTTGTTCGGCAAAAAGGGGCGGTTGGTAACAGCAAGACACCATACCCTCATGCCCCCATCACCCTTTTCTCTGGATTCAAAGCTGAAGACCAGCCGCTGGTCCGAGAAGCGCTTGCTGACGCCGAACAGCTGGGCTTGTTCGACTTGCTCCGGTTGATGCCCAGCAACCTGGAGAAAAGGCGTGCGCAGGATATGGTATTCGAGGAAGGACTAGGCCTTAAGCTGGTGGAAAAGATCCAGGACAACGCTCTCGTGTTTGTCTGTGCCAAGCCTGAAGCAGAAAGCGACTTCTGTGGCAACTTGAGTGCTTTGCTAGGGAGGGATGTGAAGGATGCCCTGGGCGAGAGATACATAGCTGACATCTATCAGCCAGCTGTGTAACCTTAACGTAGAGTATGTTTGTGGCCGACATAGTTTTCGAGGACATTTGAAAAGGGCACGGATGTGTGGAGGCTGTTATTACGTTAGTTGACAGGTAGTAAAAGGTTCAAGCAACCTCATCTGGACTGTATACTTGCAGGTAGGTTCCATCTGAACAAGTATTTCAAGTTGCATCTGCGAGTGCGGGATGGTGAAGATGTTGATCTGTATCAACCCCTGACGCAGGCAAAGCAAGGGTTCCCCACAATACAAGCCCGCAGTGGGTCCATACAGGGATTAATAGAACTCTCTATTCGTAACGACAACTAGGTGCTCCAAGTCCGATCATCCAATTCTTGAAATTTCCGACCTGTATCACTCCTTTTTTTTTGGGGAGCCTTGCAGTTGGTCAAATTGGCATAGAGGTGATTTATTTATCTTGCTGTACTGTTATTCACTTCAGCAATTGCCTGCCTGCTCTTTTGCAGCTGCAATTGTTCTTACTTTGGCTTTGACGCCCGCAACCGTAATTTGACTGATGCCCCATCCCAAGTCCGAAGCTCGAAACTTTGCTGAACAGGAGCCGACACCTACGCCAGCTACTCAAGCTCCCCGTCCATCGCCTTGAAAGCGATACAATGACTTGAGACGAACCGCGCTAGCCTTCCATATAAAACACGCCTACACACATACAGACAGTTATCGAAAATGGGCGTGCGGCGCGTGCGTATTCTCATTACTGTCGTAGCCCTCTACATTCTTGGGTCGTGGTACTACAAATGGGGACCTCCCGACGTCCTCCCGCCATTGGCACCGGACGGACAATTGCAAGCAAGCCAGCAGAGCTCTAGCTCGAACGTCGTACGGTGGAAGAAGTTGCCGACTCGTTACCCAGCGGAAACGTTGGCTAAACTGCCTCGACAGGACCACAAAGTCAACATCCCTCGGGTCCAAGCACCAAACCCACAAGAAGACCCTGTCGCCAAGAGTCTGCGATTGCAGCGACTTGCCGCCGTTAAAGAAAGCTTCGTACATAGCTGGGAAGGATACAAGGCCAATGCCTGGCTACGAGACGAAGTGATGCCCATTACTGGTTCGGCGAAAGATCCCTTTGGGGGTTGGTCAGCCACCCTTGTGGACGCGCTCGATACTCTATGGATTATGGGCATGAAGGACGATTTTGACATGGCCGTGAAGGCTTGCGACCAAATTGACTTCGCGACGACAGCGACAAGGGACATCAACGTCTTCGAGACAACAATTCGGTATCTGGGCGGGTTCCTGGCGGCATACGAATTGAGCGAGAAGAAATACTCAACCCTGCTGAAAAAGGCCGTGGAAGTTGGGGAGTTGCTCATTTGTGCTTTTGACACGCCCAATCGTATGCCTATCAGTCGCTGGAATTGGAAGAGTTATGTCCGTGGCGATTCGCAGAAAGCCCCTTACAGCGTGCTGGTCTCCGAAATCGGGTCTCTCAGCCTCGAGTTCTCTAAATTATCTCAATTGACGGGCGACCT
The DNA here is from genome assembly GCF_002105095.1 of Pseudomassariella vexata. Taxonomy (NCBI): domain Eukaryota; kingdom Fungi; phylum Ascomycota; class Sordariomycetes; order Amphisphaeriales; family Pseudomassariaceae; genus Pseudomassariella; species Pseudomassariella vexata. The sequence goes on along the minus strand of NW_024467956.1, from coordinate 3,114,312 downwards.
CCGCTGGCACGACGCCGCCCAGAGGATATCGGATGAGATGGAGCAAGGTCAAAGCAAAACATATCTGCCTGGGATGTGGCCCGTTGTCATCGACGCCTCCAAAACCCCGATCGCGTTCAACGGCGACACGTTCACGCTTGGAGGAATGTCTGACTCGCTGTACGAATATTTCCCCAAGCAATATCTACTGCTAGGCGGCATGCTTGAGCAGCCCAGAAGGCTATACGAGGGCTTCATCGATGTGGCCAAGCAGCACATGTTTCGTCGTGCCCTGAATCCTGACAATCTGCCGTTACTATTTTCGGGCGATGTTCGAATAGCAAGTCCGCGTGACGCAGGTAAGGTAGTGACTACACCACGAGCGCAACATCTCACATGTTTTGCCGGCGGTATGGTCGGACTAGCAGCCAAGATATTCGAACGTCCAGCGGACATGGAGGTGGCGATACAGCTGACCGATGGTTGTGTCTGGGCATACAACAGCACGCCATCAGGGATCGGGCCCGAGATATTCACCTTCATCCCCTGTGATCCAGACGAGGAGAAGGACGACTGCAAGTGGAGCGAGGAACGGTGGATTGACGCTGCGCGCGAGCACTGGCGTCCGCATCAAAAGGACAGGCCGGATGCCTCAGAAGAGCAGATTCGGGGCATCATCGAGAAGCGGAGGCTGCCGTTGGGCATGACGGAAGTCAACGACCGGAAGTACATTCTACGACCGGAAGCAATCGAGTCGGTCTTCCTAATGCGTCGCATGACGGGTGATGCCTCGTGGATGGACAAAGCGTGGGCTATGTTCGAAGCGGTGGAGAAGCACACCCGTACCAAGGTGGCTGCCGCTTCGCTGGACGATGTAACGATGGAAAGCCCATACCAAGTCGACAGCATGGAAAGTTTCTGGCTCGCGGAGACGCTGAAGTACTTTTATTTGGTATTTAGCGACTGGGATGTGGTTGATCTGGATACATGGGTGTTGAATACAGAGGCACACGCTTTCAGACGTGCGGACGCGGCGTGATTTACTGCGTCTATCATTGCGATACCATCGTAATGCTGGCAAAGGACCAGGGGTATAGATTTGATTTCGAAGCACGTAGTTCGTTAGCAATGCAAGACGTAACATATGGTGAGGTCCTTACAAGGCTTATGCGTTGAAGGGCCACTAAAAGAAGAGTTACATATTTGCTATTGCGCCTGCTATGTACGATACCCCACAATCGGTGACGCATCTCGGGATCATCAAGGTTTTGAAACCCGTTTTTGCACCCGGTTGTTGCCGATCCGAGATGCATACTTAAGCCAACGATCTCCCCGTCTCTAACATTTAATCTAGGACATTCTTTCGCGTGAAATGGCCGGTTTTGGGAGTTCCCAAGTCTGTTGAAGATTACGCCGCATTGATCAGTGGCATGAAACGCCCGCTCGGTGAACCGCTATTCTTGTGCTGGCCGACGATGCCCACTCGCATTGGAAAGCGATGGAGCTATTGAGTCTTGGTAAGCGGAATGCTGCGCTGTCCTTTCCGGCATGAAAATGCAGCAGGACGCAGCACACTCTCCATACAGACATGATAGCCCACGTATGTGGTATATGGAGAAGCCCAGGGTGTTAGTGTGTAGGAGAGCGAAGGGGTGTGTCATGGCTAACAAAGCTTTCCCGCGCTGCCCGAAGGACTTAGGCGGCTACTCAACGACTGGCCGATACTCGCACTCCAGGGTAGGATTCTTCATTGCCAATTTTTTCGCTTGCTGCCCACAATCTACGAAGTCGTGGAACGGATCTGCGAAAGTTCTCACTTTGTTCACTTGGTCCACCTCTTGTCTCGTGTGTTGGGACCAATGATCTAGTCTCGACAAAACTTGCAGACATTCAACTGCCGAACCAGCATTAACTCTTAGGTTGTGCGAGGGAACACACGACTCATCAGACCTGCCTGATCAAGTCCTTCACACGAGCGATTATGTGTTTTTGACTTTTGCAACACCCTACACCCCACGTTGACTTTACCTGTAGCGCAACGACCGAAATAAACGCCACCAAACATCTGATTTAAATGGCCGCCATGTCGAACAACCAATCGCCCCGAAGCTCGTCGGTGACTGTGAGATCCATCCCGCTCAATTCGACTATACACCATAATGGCGCTAGCACGGGCGTAGAAGCCAACGACGAAGGCGAACAGCCCGTTTCGCGCCATCCTTCGACTATGGCCGGCACCGACGTCGAGTCCCAAACTGTCCGCCGCTACTCGGGCAGCGACCCGTACAATCTTTCCCTGGCCTACAAGACGGATGAGCAGCTCGACGAGATTAAAGCCAATACCTCTCGGAAGCGCGCGAGCGCTGCGACAAAGAGTAAAACCAGCATTCTGAGATGCGTCCCCGGCCGCGATAATTTGCACGCCCGCAAGGTCCAGACTTTCTACAAGACTCAAAATGAAACTATCCAACGGCTGCTTAAGACGGTTGAGGAGCATCGTGCTGAGGCGAAGGAGACGCAGGGCGACGACCACTTGCGCCACCAGATTGCTGTGTACGGATCGTTTGCTGCGAACGTGATTCTGTCGATACTGCAGCTCTACGGCGCCATCTCGTCGGGCTCTTTATCGCTGTTCACTACCATGGCCGACTCTGTCTTCGATCCCCTCAGCAATATCACGTTAATCCTTACACACCGAGCCGTCAAAAAAGTCGACCCCAGTCGGTTTCCCTCAGGGAAAGCTCGCCTCGAGACCGTCGGCAACACCGTCTTCTGCTTCCTCATGACGGCTGTATCCTTCATTCTGATCGCCTTTTCGGCGCAGGACCTCGCCGACACGAACAAGTCGGGCGTCAATAACTTCCACCTGCCGTCCGTTATCGCCGTCACCATTGCCTTCGCCACCAAGTTCTTCCTTTTCCTCTACTGCTGGGGCTTGAAGGACAAGTACAGCCAGATTGATATCCTGTGGCAGGATCATCGCAACGACCTTCTTATCAACGGGTTTGGTATCTTAACGTCGGTCGGCGGGTCCAAGCTCGTTTGGTGGCTTGACCCCATGGGTGCCATTATCCTGTCTCTGCTCATCTCTGCCATTTGGCTGCGCACTGCTTTCCATGAGTTCATGCTACTCGTTGGTGTTGTTTCAAGCGTTGAAATGCAGCAGCTCATCACCTACGTTTGTCTAACTCACTCCCCCGCGATCCTCGGCATCGACACCGTCCGGGTGTATCACTCGGGTCCCAGGCTGATTGCTGAGGTGGATGTTGTTATGGACCCGGACAGCACGTTGAGGGATACGCACGATGTTGCTGAGGAGCTGCAATTTAAGCTGGAGGATTTGCCTGACGTGGAGAGGGCGTATGTCCATGTTGATTACGAGACTACACATAAGCCCGAACATGCCTTCAAGAAGGATATCTAGTCCTCGGTTGGACGGGTCGCAGGTGCGTGCGTGCATGCGAATCTAGCGAGGTGTGAAGATACGAGACGGGCATGGCACATAGATTTTGATAGATATAGCGCTCAAGTACGAAACTTGAGAGGACACTATAACAGTTAGAGCAGCCGTCGTTACAGAGCAATGGTCGGGAGTGGACGGCAGCACTTGCCGGGGCATGTGGGTTTATGGCAGCGCATAAGAGCATATTATCAAAAAGCAGTTTTTACTGGGCATGACCGGTTTATGCTCGAGTTCATGGGTTAGAACAACGAGGCGGTCAGCACTACTTAACATGGTCAACGCCGATACCGAGACAGTTTCTCAATATATTATACGATAATAGACTAAACGATTCAATTTTTAGATCGATTGATTCTAAGAGCCGCTCTCTAATTTAGCCTTTTGATGATAGCTGTGGCCAAAGTATGACAAAGCCCGTTTTTCCTACAGTTAAACTCAATTACTCAACGCCCAGTTTCCAATTCAGTTAGTTGCTTCTAGCTAAGTAGTTGTCGTCATTTCTCAGATGCTCATATGCTCATTCCTAAGCAGATATCTGAGGACCCCCCTGCGCAACCAAACGACACTGCCATGGCAGTCGGAATTCAGTAGAGCCGTATAGAAAGAGCGAGACGTGGATCTCGGCGGAGGGTGCTTCACTCATGTGCAATAAACCCACGTCTAGAACCTCCCAGGCTCTACCGGGCGAAGGCAGCAGCCAATCCAGGCTAGACAGGGGGCAGCACTTCTTGCTCAGAACCTTGCCGTTGTTCTTCCATTGTTTACGCGGGTGACGCGATGCCGTCCAGCAGGCGCAATGACCGCCGGTATGGAAGGTGATGGACTTGCTTTGGGTTATGGTAGAGCGCCGCAGATACCAGAGGAAGAAATGAGTGGGTTGGTAGGGTTGGTATGTGAGGTCTTCTCCGTAGGTTCACAGGTGGTAGTCTCGGAATCTAAGTAGCTTGATGTTTCAGCCAAGATCGTTGTCTCGAATCACCTTGCGAACCATGCTAAAAATTCAATGGATATGTTACTCACAACCGACGATAACGCCGTTTTGGCGGTACAGGACCTTAGTAGCTTTCTGTTTAATCTGCTTACAAGTGCGCAGAAGCGTCACATCTGGCTGGTTGTCCCGCCGTTGACATTGACTCAGAGGCCAGCCGTATCGGTGCCAGAAGCAACATCTCGAACCCGGCTGGACTTGGCGCCACGTCGGGGATATCTCGATCGCTCTCGGGAAACAGAGGAGTATCATAGGTTTCCAGGCATGACTCGGACGAAAGACCCAGGACCAGGAAGAAGTTGATATGGCGGCTCTCCTTGGGTTGGGGTTTTGCCTAGTTTACACCGTGTATTATTGGTAACTGCGTCACATTTTCTCTGCTTGGATTTCAGAGCTGGCTATGCTTAATATATTGAGTCTCACAAACTGCTCGTCCGAAATCCCGCGATGCCGGGCTCAACTTAGTTTTGGTTCACTAGTCGAGACCCTGCACCCTTGGAGGCTGGAGTCGGGAGTGTGGGGTACGTTGGCCATACCCGGTGAAACGTCATCCATCAAGTTGAGACGATGTCTGGAAACCACCAAGCGTTTGTAGTCTGGGGATGCGGGGAAATAGCGCTAATGAAGAGGGGGTTAGGGAGGGGCATGTTTTCAGACATAACTAACCGCATTGACCACCTTTTTGCATGCACCCCCATTTTGCAGGGTCTAACTGAACCAACCTAAATATTATTATTATTATTAAATACGCCGTAGGCTCGAAGCCCCCGGTACCTCTACAAGTGCTCCCGTATGTCAAACCGTGCCCTAATGGCTGGACTAAATACATACGCTGCTACGTAGGTTCGCTCTATTAGCGACTGCGTTACGTCCACCACAATACTATGTTAGTTCTCACCCTACTAACAAAGTCCCCCTGAGAAGATCGATATTATCCGGGCCTAAGCGCTATCCGGCCAGTCCTGAGTAGCCACCTTGTGATAGTCCCGCTGACTACTGGTTTCCCCGTCGCCGTTGCCAGGTCTCTACGTGTATGCAGCGGCCATGGTGCGATAGTGGCCCGTAGGCGCTCTCTCGATTTTTCCAGCAGGCCGCAAAAGAGGATTACGTGCTCTGCCGTCTCGGGGGCCTCTCCACAGCGGCATAATGGCGAGTACACACCGAAGGCTCCTATCTTAAATAAGAAAGCTGATAGTCCTATTTTTCCGGTCCTGATCTGGCATAGGGTAGACGCCTCCGGTCGGTTTAGGTCTGAGTACTTGCCCTGTTTCGGCATTCGCATCGAGGGGCCCTCCTGCTCCTCGGCGATAGCGCGTCGCTGGCGGTCGTGTTGTGCTGCCCCGGAGAGCCATCTCTTCTCCCAGTGGTCTAGGAGGGCGGCCGGGACTTCCTTCGCCTTGCCTATCCACTCGGAGCCCCTAGCCTCCTTCTCTATCGTGTACCCCGCTGGTCTGAGCGATTGTGACGCCCGCTTCCGTCTCGCCGGCGTGTCCTGTCGGAGTATGTGTGACGCTCTCGCGCTCGCGCTCCGAAGCAGGCTCCTTTTGCCGTTATTCCGTAGCCGTTCTTCAAATTTCGCCGCCCGGGCACTGAGATATAGGTCTAGTGGCGGGATAGCTGCCTCTATTTCTAGGTGTCGGACCGGTGTCGCTTTGTAGGCGCCACAGACTATTCGGAGGCACTCATTCTGTATCCCGACTAGGCTCTTAGCTGGTCCCGCTGGTTCCTCGCTTATAGTGTGCCACGCAGCCGCCCCGAAGGCGATCGCGCTGCGAATAACCGACGTGTACAGTAGTCTCGCCCGTATGAGATCGCAGCCCCACGCCATGTTCACTAGCTTTGTTAGGGCTAGCTTCTGAGTCGCTATTTTTGATTTAACCCGTTCGGTATGGGCGTGCCACGTTAATTTGCGGTCAAACCAGACCCCTAGGAACCTTGCCGAGACCTTCGGCGTTACTGTAGCGTTTCCAAGACGGATACTCTGCGGGGAGGGGTCTCGGGTTCTAGTGAAGTGCATCAGCTCACTCTTGTCCGGAGCGAACTCCATCCCGTGCCTGGCGGCCCACCGTTGGCACGTAGCCCAAGCGTCCTCTAGTCGGCGGCAGGTCGTGCCCGTGTCTGTGCTCACGCTAAGTAGGTTCGTATCGTCCGCGAACCCTACGACTAAGAGTAGGGGGTGTTTCTCCGCTAGTTCCTCATATAGCGTCGAGATATATAGGATAAATAGTGTGAAGGTCAACCCTCGCAGACTCACTACAACCAGGTGACTTACAGCTGGAACACCTGCCGTGGCAGTGTCAGATGGGAAGCCAATCATAACCCTTGTAGGAGCCCCGCCAAGCGTGGATGACTTAGTCGCGCTCCCTCAAACCTAAGTTGTCATCTTCTTTCCTTCGCTCCTTAGAGTAGAATCTTGATCGATAGCACCTAATCGAGGTCTCTACCAATGCGATGCAACCCAGGTCGTGACAGTTGGTAGGTTGAGAACCAACGTAGTATGGTAGTGAACGCAACGCAGTCGCCAATAGGGCGAACCGATGACGCAGCGTATGTATTTAGTCCAGCCATTAGGGCACGGTTTGACATACGGGAGCACTGGTACAGGTACCGGGGGCTTCGAGCCTACGGCGTATTTAATAATAATAATTTAAGTGTCCGAAGACTTAGATATATTCTTTCGAGCCCTCTTTTTAGGAGGGACCCTTCCTTCGAGAAAAGTATCAATTTCTAACTGCTTATCGAGTAAAATAGGCCGTATTCGCTTATTTCGCTTGTCCTGGGCTGTTCGGATCGCTGATAAGTTAACGAATACTTTATTCGGGTCTGGCTCGACGGGCTGGCGTATATCTGGAGCGTATTTATCGAGTTCTTTATATAGTTGCTCGTTTTCGATACGTAATTTGGCATTCTCGGCGGCCTGGAGTGTAAGGGCCTTGCCCGCCTTGCCTACTAGGGTACGAATCTTACGAGATACCCCGCCCTCGGCTTTCTCTATCGACTCTATGTAACGAGGATACCACACGTCTCACAATATAATAGTCAGGTAGTGCAAAGGGTAGCTAGAAGTAGGCCAGTGTATGGGTGCGTATATTGCAAGACTGATTTGTTACACGCAAAGGTGGTCAAAGATTTGTGAGGTTGTAAAAGCATGACATTCTATATAGTCCTATGGAGCACGAAGGTTGGACTTAGTCCCGAAGGGCTAGGTCACGTGGTAACCTTGGTGGTCTTGGCAAAGCCCACCAAGGTTGCCTAACGTGATTCTTGAAGAGTCTAAACTAGGTGCGAGCGTCTCGCGTTCTCCTCTTAAGCTGGACGGTTCCGGGGTTCTACCGGATCGGGGGCGAATCCCTCCCGACTCAGCTTGTCAGCTGAGACCGGCCCGCCACAACGGCTCTTTCCTTAACAAAAACCTGATCTAACCACCTATTTGCAATAACTTTATTACTCCAGCCCTTACTCGTCGCGGTGTATTCCCACTCAGGGATATTTTGGTCTGGGAACCACTGTGCTTGGACTCTATTGCCGGAAAATACACAGACAGGTGTACCCCGTTGGGTATGCGAAATGTACTCTAACCAGGAGCACCACGACGAAGCGTCCGACTTTGATACGCGTACCCGGCGTGAATTAGACGTCCCAATAACCGTACCATGCCCAGATCCCCCCTCTTGGACACCTGTCTGATCCATATTATACTCATTATCAGGTTTGATACAATACTTCGTACGTAAGCGTTCGAGGAGGGTGTAGAAGTCTCGGATTTTGGTCGAATCGGACGCTCTAACTCGGCTGGCATCTACGAAGCGCCCAATTTTGGTACGTATCTGTGGATGGCGGCTAACGAAGTGATCCACCCAGTGTTGGCCGAGTGTATTGTTATCCCCTTGAGCAAGGAGGATTTCGGCAGCGAAGTCGGCCACATAACGCTTGCTAGGAGCCCGTCCACACACTTCTTCGTGTAGGATCCAGTTCACGATAACCTCCTCTTGCTCTGGAGTCAACTTTTGTTGCCTGGAGGCCGCGTCGCGATGCGAATTACCGTGACGAATACGGTAGGACAGTGTAGTCCCCTTGATACCGTACCGATGAGCTGCTACGGCCTGGGAAGAGCCCTGACGGACAAGCTCTTTGGCGCGTTCGATTCGCTGCTCAAAATCATCCAGACTATTCTCCACTGGATTAGCCATTTTGTACGTAGATAGGGAGCAATTGCGAGGTAAATTGAGAGACGTCGTGTTGTTGAGGCGTAGAAATTCCCTGCAAAATGGGGGTGCATGCAAAAAGGTGGTCAATGCGGTTAGTCACATTTAGACTGAATCTTACCACGTTGCTCGGCTCTGTCATTGTTAAGCGACGAGATTGAGTTTCTTGGTTTGGACCGATCGTCGTGATCGTCCTGCAGAATGGCGGATGACCTCTTTCTGTGGGGCAGGTTTGGATACTGTTCGGAGCATGATATCTATGAGGCACGAGTATCTTGATGCTGGGGATGCTCGGTTGGCATGGTTGGGTGGTGCTTAGAATTCCGGTTTCAAGTGAGGACTGATGGATTTGCTGGCTAAGATCACATGTGTGTAGATAGCTACAATCCTGTGAGGCACCAGCTTGACGGTGGGTGATTTTTTTGCCCCATGGTTTACCGGAAAGCATCTTCAATTTGCGCTGTTCGTTCAAACCAGATGGAAAGAATGCAGTCACCCATGCGGGGGTGGGCGCTTTCAGTGGTGGAGTAACGAAGCTCAATTCCATGATAAGTACGTACGTAAATGGCTTCAGAGAATTACAGTCTAAGCGTAGATCCCGAAGACCTCTTACTCTGCGGTCTTACAGGTTCATGCATCTTTAGAACGAACGTAAAAGTGGGTGAGTTGGTCAGTGTACTAACTGCAGTGACTGTGATAAGTAAAAGACGTCTCTGGGACTTACCTTGCAATAGCTACTGTAGTTAAAGATACTTTCCAACTTGGGTATTTCGACGCCCTGTCCTGCATTGTGGTTGGTCAGAAACCCACCTGAAGAGGTCTAGCACTGGAAGATTCATGGGTTCATGCATCAATAGATTTCCATTTCTCCATGGGATGCCGTCATTCGTCACTTGACGATCTTTGTTATTAGCATTGCCGGATGAGAGTTGAACTCCCCAAAGCACACGACATCTAATATCTTGGTCAAGCTTTTCATACAAGCTAGAGCCTGGGTTCTGCAATTCTTATCGCAGTTGCTTGGACCAATACTTAGCACGCATGCGCGGTTGAAATTATGCATAGTCCTGCAGTGCATTTGCAATCTATTCAAATTGCTGCCTCCCCCTACTTCTTGATAGAGACAACATTGGAAGGGCAGGTTATCGCGAGCTAGCCGTCGTTGTACCTGTGCAAAAATACGCATCCGGCTGGCAGCAATTTCTTTCCAGGCACACGACTTGTTTTGAATGCAAGGCGGAATTGTTGGCGAGTCGAGCAATGTTGGGTTGAGTGACTCTATACCCAATCATCAGCATCGCAAAGAGCAAATTTGTTCAAGGTCTAACCAAACGTCCTGCTGTGCAACCTTTGTAGCTATATCACGTCGTCTGACTTGAAGATCTTGCAAAATATCTCCAGATGCAGGTCGTTAAGGAGCCAGCAATTGACCATAACGGCGTAGCTGCGTGCAAGCTTGCAAGTGACCGACCGGGGAGGGGCAGCTCAAGTCCATATTAGGTCTGGTCCCACTTGACCAATCACTTAACCGAATGATGGAGATCCTACTATGTAGATCATTCGATGATCTATCAAGCCCCAAGTCCCGCCGTTGACCACTCAGCCATTGTTATTGAAATGTTGGGTTGTCCCCCGCCAGGATGACCTTGGAGAGTGGAAACGGAAAGCACGGCGCAAGCGGGAGCGTCCAAACTTCCCCATGGAGATGAGCGTGCGCAATGATGGAACGATTTCTAGACGATTCGTACGGCACAGCATGCCATGGCGACAGCTTCGGCGTTGTCAAAATGGAGCTCTTCTCTTCGCATTGCCTCTGCCTTGCCTCAACAAGAGGAGGCCCTTGCTAGGTCAAGCTGCGCCATTGTTGTAGGGTGACCAAGTGGGTTTGCCAGCCAAGCTACAGAATGATGGCCAGAGAGAGGGCCGTGTCCAGCGTGTTTCCTGCATGGTTAGGTTGGGAATTACAACATTGGAGTTGAGCATCCATGGCTCGGTTTCCCAAGGCCTGGTCGATGCATTGTGTTGTTCGGCCGGTGACTTTGGATTTTTTTCTGCCCAACCGCGCCACTTTTCCTTAAAAGTGCTGAGTGGTCCACCACCGCACAACCTCTGTCGACATTTGTACCAGACTCCGACTTGTCGGCGTTTGTCATCTTTTTTGCTCGCGACTGCTTCTCACTTCCACGCCCTCTCTTTATTGTTTGCACTCGCTGTAACTGCCGAAGTGCTCCCTCGATCAAGCTACAAAGCATTTGTATCCCACCTCGGTAGAAGATCAGCATTCTTGTTTTGGTGTTGTCTTGTCAAGTTTCCTGCACACAATGGCTGTGCCAGGAGCGGAGGAGGATGTTTACCTAACTGTGAGGAGCTTAAGCCCCACGACATCATCAACGCGAGACCACACATGATA